>NC_035445.2:117639617-118314456 GCF_002127325.2 Helianthus annuus | reverse complement strand
TACGGCACGGTTCGGTTCAAAACGGTTCAGCTCGAAACGGTTCGGTTCGAAACGGCACGGTTCGGTTCGAAACGGTACAGCTTGAAACTGTTCGGCTTCGAAACGGTTCGGTTCGAAACGGTTCAGCTCGAAACGGTTCGGCTTCGAAAGGGTACGGGTCGAAACGGTTCGGCTCGAAACGGTACGGTTGAAACGGTTCGCGTCGAAACGGTACGGGCGGTTCAGCTCGAAACGGTTCGGGTCGAAACGGTTCGCGTCGAAATGGTTAAGCTCGAAACAGCTCGGGTTCGAAACAGTTCGCGCCGAAACGGATTTTTTGGATTTTTTAGAATTTTTTAGAATTTTTATGATTTTTTAGAATTTTTATTATTTTTTAGATTTTTTTGGAATTTGTTTGGTTTTTTTGGAATTTTTTTGGATTTTTTGGAATTTACTATTTTTTTTGTTTTAATGTTTTAGAGTTTACACTTAAGTCCCTGTGTTTCTAAAACTGACGCAAACCGTCCCTGAATTAGTTAGTTAACTCAAAGTTAACAAAATAAATGGATGGAGTTAAGTTAGTGGACTGAAATGGTTACGAAAATGAAACTAATGGACTGAAATCGCAATTTTTAAACTAATGGACTGAAACCGTTATTTTTGACAAACCTCAGGGACGAAAACAGTAATTAACTCTATAAAGAAATAGAATTAAATAATAGAAACATGAATAAAGAATTAATATTATGTTGGTTGTTGGTTGCAACCAATGGTTGCCATACCAACCTGGTTGTCCATAAATTTCAATCATTTAATTAAAATAATTTTCTACAATTTTGTCTTATTTGCCATGTGAAAACCGGTTGTGCAATTTAGTCACCATAGTGGATAGTCTTATGTCTTAGGGTTTGTGATTAAGGATTTATTTATCGATCCGCTAATTTTTGACCCATTAAGTTTTTTTTTTTTTTTTTTTTTTGAGAAAGGGCGGAATTTTATAAAACCTTAAGCAAGATGCTTAAGCATAGTACAAACAAGAGAAAATAAAAGTACAATAATACAATACAATTACGCTAACAAACTGAAACTCCTCCATTTCTCCCATGTTATTTCCGAGAGCCCTGCCCGATTCCTGACCCAAGTGTATGAGATTGCTTTAATATATCCAATCAATTTTGCAATTACGGGAGATTTGTTTTTGAAGATGACTTCGTTCCTTATCAACCAAATGTTCCAGCAAGTTGCCGCCACAACTGTATACATTGACCTTTTAAATTTCTTTTCACATTTATAAGAGTCAATGATTCCAGCAATTGCACCACACTCAGAATGTACCGCGGTAAGGGTATTTTCATCCATTGAAAGACCAATGTCCAAATCTGCTGAGCCGAATCACATGTAATAAGTAGATGGTTGACCAATTCCAACGCACAGTTGCAGAGAACACGATTCATGGAGGTAAGATGGATACGTCGAATCTGGAGTGCTTCTTTCGTCGCTATACAATCCAAAACAACTCTCCAAAGGAAACACTTAACTTTTTCAGGAATCCAGTGCAGCCAATTGAGTACCTTTGTTTCATTGATTAAGCTGATTTCATCTAGTTCCGCCCTTACAATACTGACTTGAAATTCCACATTCTTTTCACCCAGCTTCCATAGCCAAACATCTGATCTAGGTCGAATCGTGACATTACTCACGGCTGCCAAACACTCAATCCATTCGTTCATCAATTCATCACTCGACAGATTATTACTACTGCCCCAGAACCATTCGATACTTCATTGGTTTGTTTGATATCGGTCCGAAACACTGCAGCATTTTTCACTTTCTAGTTCATATAGATTTGGAAATAGTTCACTTAGCGGTCTACTTCCCACCCACGAGTCTAACCAAAAAAGAGTTTTATCGCCTCTTCCCAAATCTGGAACCAGTCTCTCACGCACAATTATAGGTTGATTTTCAGTAATTCGACCCATTTTAACAATCGCTTTCCAAACACCGCCTATAGAATTTTTTAACGGAATGAAGGATTGACATCTTTCTCCACCATGTATAGCCGTGATCACCCTTGCCCACAACAAAGATGTCTCATTTTTATATCGCACACACCATTTAATCATAAGAGCTTTGTTCGTTGAAGCAAGACTACCTATACCCAACCCACCTTTGTTTTTCGGAGCTACGACTTTAAACCATGGGACCCAACTAACTTTGTTTTTTTCCATGCATCCACCCCACAAGAATTTACCAAGAATTTTTTCCAATTGTTTTAATACTTGAATCGGAGCACAAAAAAGTGAAAGATAGTAGGAGGGGAGATTACCTGAAACCGCTTCAATTAATGTCACCCTTCCACCAAATGATAAAGTTCGAGCCTTCCATAATGTGAGCTTTTCCTCAAATCTTTCAATGATAGGCTTCCACTTCTTAACCAAGCTCATATTTGCACCAACCGGGAGCCCTAGGCATGTGAAGGGAAACGTACCTGTTTTACATTGTAGGATTGACGCCTTTTGCATTATGATCTCATTTGATACACCCACACCAAACAATTGGCTTTTTGAAAAATTCACCTTTAGACCTGAGGACAAATGAAAGCATCCTAACAATCTCGAGAGATTCTGAAGATTTGAATCCGACCACTCTCCAACAAACAATACATCATCCGCGTAGAGTAGGTGTGATATGATAGGACAATCATTTGGCGTTTTACATCCCTTGAATAACCCATTTGTGTTCGCCATGATCGTAGCAACGTGTAGTGCTTCCATAACGAGGATGAACAATAGTGGAGATAAAGGGTCCCCTTGACGAACTCCACGCTCAATGATGAATTCTTTTGAAGGTGAACCATTTACCAATATTGAGGATCTCGAAGACGACAAGATTCCCGGAACCCATTTCCACCATAAAACGGGGAACCCCATTTGCGAAGGCGTTGACTCTAGGAAATTCCAGCTTATAGAGTCAAAAGTTTTTTCGAAGTCGACTTTGAACAACATCATTTTATTTTTCGACTTCTTACACCAAGAGATTAGCTCATTAATTATGAGAGGTCCTTCCAATATGCTTCGCCCCTCAATATAAGTCGTTTAAGTATCGCTTACCAAATAACCCATCACTTTCTTTAGTCTTTTTGCTAAGATTTTAGAAACTAATTTCGAAATACAACCAATGAGGTTGATAGGCCGAAATTCACTTATAAGTTGGGGGTTGGTCGATTTTGGCACTAAAGTGATAAAACTTGAATTGCAACCCCCACTTAATTTTCCATGTACGTAAAAATGATCTAGTAACTTAACAAAATCAGCCTCCATGATGTCCCAGAAGTGCCTAATGAAGCTGAATGTAAAGCCATCTGGAGTCTTGTCATCCCCGCAATCCCACACTGCTTCCTTGATTTCTTCTTTAGAAAAACGTTTCACTAACATAGCTGATTGTTCCAAGGATAATACCTTGAAACCTTTGTTTATGAAACGAGGCCTGCTATGATTTTCTTCTTTGAACAACTGTTCAAAGTAATTCTTGATTTCCATTTTTAGGGAATCAGGTTGCGAAATCCAGACGTTGTTAAAAATAAGACCGTTGATCCTGTTATGCTTCTGGTGACTTTTGATAATACCGTGAAAAAATGAAGAGTTCTCATCACCCTCGATTAACCATTCTACTTTTGCTCTTTGTTTTAAATCCTCCATGTTATTTTCTTCCAATTCAGCCACCGTTTTTGCCCATAATTCTCTGCTCTGAATCTCTTCCTCCGAAAGAGATGTGGATTCAACTTTCATATCGAGTGTTCCAATTTTCTTTGCTAGATCACAAATTATTTCCCGATCTCGGACCTTTAACTTCCCAAACCATGGTTTAATCGCCAATTTAACTGCTTTCAGCCGTTGACTCAACATTTTATCTGGTGGATTAGGTTGTTGAAACTCAAGGTACAATTCTAACACAATATTCCATAAACTTTCTTCATTCAGCCATGAATTAAAGAAACGAAAAGGTGGAGTTCCGAATAGTTCTTCGGAGCATTTTAATAGTAGAGGGCGATGATCTGACCTGTATCTGGGCAAACCGGTTAATTTTGCTGACGACCAGTTGGAAAGAAATGATTGACAGACCAAAATTCTATCGATTTTACTTAGATGTTTACCATCATCAGATCTGTGAGTATATGAACAGCCTAGCATGGTATACTCGGATAGGCATGTTGTACGAATAAAGTGGTTGAAGCTTTCCGCCGCTTGCGGATTAAATTTGGAATTTTTTCTCTCCCTGGGTTCCCTTACATAGTTGAAGTCACCCAAAAAAATCCAAGACCCATTGTGTGAATTCATTAGATTACTTAGTTCCGTCCACATATCCTTTTTAAGGTTGGTGTCTTGAGGAGCATAAATGTTTACTACATTGATAACCCCACCCCCATTTCTTAATTCCCCCATTGTGGCAAAGTAGTACCTATTTGCAATCGAGGTTTTCCGAACAAAAATAGAAGGATCCCAGATATTCAGCAGCCCCCCTGACCTCCCAGAAGCATCAACTGCCTTTGATTCAAATAAAGAATTACCCCAAAAAGAGTTCACCTGTAATTTTGTTGAGTTCGTGAACTGAGTCTCTTGTATTGCGACGAAATTAACGTTGTTATGTTTGATCCGATCCTTTATATGCACCGTCTTCAAGGAATTACCTGCCCTCTAATGTTCACTGAAAGATAATTCATTGGGAATTTATCGACACCCTTTCACCAACAACTTGTTTCCTAATGTCATCTTCTTTTCCATTCATATTGAAACCTAAGCATTCCCCTACTTCCTTTGTGAGACTCACTTCTTTTTCCACCTCCATATCTTCTGGCTGCGAGATCGATCCATTCACCTCTGACCCCTTCATCGACTTTTGAGCCAACATTTTTGTTTTTGTGTTTCGAACACTCTCCATTAAGTGTTGCCCAAAGTGTATCCTTCATTCTCATTGATGGAAATCTGAATTTGGCCTTTCTACCATTACCGGTACGATTCGTATTTGGGGATGGTTGTGTTGATGTTTCAGCCATATCATTCGGGGGAATGTTTAGGTTAAGCGGAACCTTATCCTTAACCTGCTGAAGTAATTCTCTAAGGTTAAAGGGATCAGGTGATTCAGGGTCCCCATCATTCAACGAGTTGGACCGGGCTTTGGGGTTATTATCTTTGGGCTTAGTTGGGGGAGTCTCCATATGTATCCATCATCAAATAATTTATTGAGCCCAAGATCATAATCCTTGGTCCCCAAATCTGTAGGCCCAGCTTGTGAAGGTGATGGTGGGGTATCATATGGGCCCAATAGCGAATCTTTAGAGTTTGATGATGTGGCCCACTCCGTGTTATTATTTTCTTTGTTACTAGCAGTGGGTTTAATTGGGGAATTTATGTCAGCCGCCGACTTTGATGGGTGTGCAGTTCTTACCTCAGCCACATTATGGTTATTACCATTATTCCCAAGGTCCCCATTTTTTGAAGCAAACCCTCCAACTTCCAGAGAGTAATTATTAGAGCAAGACTGTCCGGATTCGGCCTGATTTTTTGAATTATTCCAGTCATCGGACATAACCGGAGAAAAAGGGAACCCTCCACTGATATCTTCCGTTATTAGAATTTCATGTGGATGGCCATGCCATGCAATTGTTAGCATACTGTTTATTCGGGCAACTTTGTTGGTAACGATACCTATAGTACTAACCGATAGATCCGTATCTTCATCGTTTGCTTTAGAAGGAATAACTACCGAACCTATCAGGTTCCCGATCTGGTCAAAAATGCTAGGACCCCAAATTGTAATGGTACTCCCCTAATGTATAGTTTTTCCAGACGTTGAAACGGTAAATGTCTTCCGTCCCATACGTAAAGATCCTTAAACCATTTCTCCCAGTTGTCCTTTTGATTTTCTAAGAAGTTCATTGCCTCGGATTGCTTGTCAAACGTAAGAAGCAGTCTTAGACCTCCCATATATTTTGTATCGAAGCCGAACAGACCATCATCACGTTTTAGATCATATAGATTACGTAGTTCAGCCACCAGCGATGATTCCCTCCATCTCTTTGATGCTTCTCTTTCTATCGCAGTTATGTTTACCGAATTTTCTGGCACAGTGGCATGTTTAATACCTGTAATCACCTCTGCATAAGTTCTTACGTCGTTTGCATGAAGCGGTCTCTTAATAGTATTTCTTATTTCTTCGGCATCCTGGTTATGTCTGACGTTCAACATCGGATTGTTCGAGGGGTATTTCCGCTGTTGATTCTCCTCTTCCTTAGCAAATTTAGCCGGCTTAACAAATAATTTCCTCTGATCAATCTTTACTGTGCCAAGTTCAGCCGCCATGTACTGAGCGTCTCTTACTTCTTCAAATCTAATAAATCCAAACCTGTTACCTTTTTTATCCCTTTTCCTTGGAACATATGCATCTGACATCGTACCAAAGCCGTTGAATATCTCCCACAAAAGGTAACTGGTGCAGTCTTCCGGTAGATTTCTGATGAAGAAAGTTGTTTCCTTCATTGGTGGTCTCCTATGGATCTTATTATCATCTATCAGCCTTTTTCCTTTGTATTTAGCCACCCGTCAACGTTCTTCTGGTCTTTCTTCATATCTCCAAGTGTTTGTTGTACGTCTCCCGTTCTCCATACTGTGTAGTCAAGATTGACCCTTTAAGTCATGACTTTCTCTTCAAGTAGTAAATCCTAGATTAACTATTAATTACTGGTCTACCCTTTCATCTTTGTCTTATTATATAATAATAAAACAACTTTCTTTAATCATTATCTAATAATAATAATTAATCTTTGTTTCCACGAATAACAATTATTCTCTACCAACATTAAAGCAACTCTATTTTTTTTTATGTTTACATCCAGAAAGAAATTTTATTTTTAATTATCACTATAAAGTTTTATGAAAAGATATTACAAGTCTTATTTGAAAATATCAATCTACTTTTAAAAAAGTGTTTTACAACTCTCACTTCGTTCTCAATAAATTTAAGCTTTTTATTTTGTTAACAAATTCTTTTATACGCTTCTCAATGAAAACCTTAGCTTTTTATTTTGTTAAAAGCACTTCTTAATAAAAAAGTTATATAAGAAATAGCAAAACGTAAAACATGCTTTATGTAAGTTTTTATTTTGTTAAAATCAAATTTATCCCGTCTGAGAGCACCACCCACTGATCCATGGGTGAAGTTTTCACTTAGGCCCATATCTTAATAATTAGGGTAAATTACACTTTTCGTCCTTTATTGTTAGGCCGGCTTATCAGGATCTGTTCGTGTGGAACGTGGTCGGATCGATCAAGATCAATGTGCCGAATCCATTGATCATGTCAAGAATCAACAACAACTCATTCAGCGTTTAAATCCGTCTGATATCTATTAGATTGATGTGAAAGTACACGAGCTCTGGTAGAATCTCAGACTGGCAGAGGTTCCTTACAAGTTGAGCAAAAGTCTTAAATGACTAACACATGCTAGCTATTTATAGGCAACTTCAGGGAGCATTTAAGTGTCATCCGATCGAGTGGTGATCCGATCGGATGGTCATCCGATCGGATGGCCATCCGATCGGGTGGTGATCCGATCGGATGGCCATCTGATCGGATGGCCATCTGATCGGATGAGATCAGTCAACCGTCGGACTTCACTTTTACAAAATGTGTCGATCCTTGAGTTGTTGTTTACACAAACATACATACAAATACATACATATACACAAAAGACATACAAAATACAAAATAAGACTCAATGCTGATGGAAGCTACAGACATATGAACTAACATTTATGTATGTATCAGATTGCAACGGATCCCCTTTAACTTCAATAACTACAGTCGCAATCTTTTATTTGTAAAACTCATTGCACTCTACGTCCTTTAGCACTAACCAAGTTAAAATTTTAAGTTAACTCTGATCACATAAGGGTAGATTTCACATAAATTATAAAACCTGTTTCTTATATCAGCCATCTCTCTCTCTCTCTCTGTTTCTCCCTCTCTCCAACCAACTTCCACCGCTACAACCACCACCACTACCACCGTATCCCAGCCACTACCACCACCAAATTCGTCCATCAATTCCCCAATACCACCAAATCAGTATCCAACAACCACCATCACCAAAACCTTTATTTTGTCACAGATCTGAGCAAAGGGGAGCCGAAAAACTGATGGTGGTGAGGGTGGTAGCCGAAGGCACCGGTGTCGTGAGCCACAATCAGATCTGAACAAAGGGGAGCCATAAAAAACTGATGGTGGTGAGGGTGGTAGCCGGAGGCGCCGCTGCCGTGAGCCACCGTACGCAGTGGTTCTTCCTCTCTAACCTCTGTGTCTCCATCTCTCTCTCACGCCAGTGATGGTGGAGTAGCAGCGGTAGACGATTCCGAAGCGGTCTCGGCCGATCTCGCCGGTGAGTTGATAATCGTTGTTTATAAGTTCCTTCATGTTTGGATGATGGGTTGTTGGTTGGTTTGTTGGATGGTTGTTACAGAGGGATGAGGGTGTGGGGGTTTTATAATGGCTTGATGATGATGATTGTAGAAGTTGTATTAGAGAGAGAAAGAGTAAGGGAGAGATAACAGAGTAAAGGGGAGATGATGAATGTTTAGTTTATAATTTTTATATAAGTTTTTAAATTTTGATATTCTTTTCTTATATATTAAATTATTGTTTTGCCCTCACATGGGTTGCACATGACCTCAGTTAACTGAAAGTTTTAACCAAGTTAGGGTCAAAGGACCTAAGGTGTAACGAGTTTTGCAAATAAAGGACTGTGACTGTAATTATTAAAGATAAAGATAATCCATTGCAACCCGTTACAAACATAAAGGACGAAAAGTGTAATTTACCCTAATAATTAAGATACAAATTAAATGTTGTGGATTTGATTTCTTCACTTAGTCCTTTTTATTAATAGATAAAATACAAACTAAACATTTTGTTTGTTTTTGAAAACTTACCTTAAAGTTTTAATATCAAACTTAATTCAAAAATTTTTCTTATAATTATAATAACTATTATTATTGATTGATTAATTTCTTATTTTTAAATACCATATTTCCCCTCTTTAATTTATATACCGAGTAACATACCCCGCGCAACGGAAGTGCGATTTTTCCCGTTATGAGTTTATTAGCGGTCCATTTCAAATCATAAAAGCAAATTTCTCAAAAAAAAAAAAAAAACTGTGCTTGTATTAAGCAAACGCAATTGCCACACCAAGAATACGACATCATCGGCAAGAATACGAAATCATCATCGATTTGTTAATATCAATCAAATGAGTTGCATGACTTAAAATTAACCACAAATCAGTTTACACAATGAAATTCAGAAGGGTATCTATCATCAGAGCTTAACATTTATGTACATGCATGTAGCTTTAAGAGGTATACAACAACAACCCTGCAACTCCAATCTATTGTAACTGTTGTTGATGCAACAAATAATAGACCAAGGATAGTAGCTGGACTGGTTAGGCAAAAGGGTTGAAGGGTTTAGTTTTGCCTAACACAGGTCGTGGGGTCCCCCCCACGTTTGCAAGACGTGGAGAGAGGTTCACTAGTTTGATTTTGTTATTTGCTCGAGATCCTTCACTGAAATGTGTTCAGTTTCGGATGTAGGAGCAAAAGGAATGTGTGTGTTGAATGTGAAGGAAAGTGAGTTGCATGAAGCAAGTACTCAAGAACAATGACCAGAGGTCCCAATGGAACCAGGGCTGATCGCAGAATGTTTTTCAAACTTAATGAAGTGTCACATTTATAGGGAAAGCCTTAGCTCAAAGAGGAAGCTGTTGACTAGTGAACATGCTTGCGGTGGGGAACTTACCCTTTTATGGGTTAAAGCCTTTTGACCTGCGGATAAAAGGCTGTGCTCTGTGGACTCGTGTTACTTTTGCGGCTGGGAAAGTTGGTGAAGCAATCAGAGATGTGACTACCTACTGTTCATGTATTGCTTTATCTAAACTCCCGGATTATCAACCTTTGAACCTTTTAACCCTTTAAGCTTTATTGTGTCTAAGTCATTTTATTTGGTCTTGGGCTACCCCCGTCATCAGCCCCCCAAGTCAGAGATTTTTGGGAAGTGAGCTCAAAGACTTCTGACTTTTACACATTTATTTTTATTGCTTAAAGGCTTGAAGGCTGGAGAACAGTTGAGAATTTTTTGAATTTCAAAACTGACAACTGATGTGATTGATGTGTGGCAGTTTGGCGGTTTTTGCAGAGGGCAGGTTAATTAACTGCCGTGTAATTATAACCCCTATTGGGTTTTATTTTCATTTATTACTCAAAGCAATTATCAGTACTTCCTCATTCTCTCTCAAGTTCATGCCATATTTCCTCTTCCGTTTTCCAGGTTAGTCTGATTTCTTTGTGCGCTTTATTTTGCTCTTTATTTTGATCATGGGTGCATGGAAGGATCTTTCCGTTAGTTTTTCACGCCTCACTCAAGAGGAAGTGGAGAACTTTTGTATTGATTGGGGCATTGGTCTTAAGTTCAATCCGGTTACACCGGCTTGTGATAAATCTGTTGATCAATGTCCCCCTAGTTCGATTGCTCTGTATTGTCGACACTTTGAGTTTTCCAACCTTCGTCATCCTTTTTCTCTTTTTGTATTGAATGTTTTGGAGTATTATCGTGTTTCCTTTGGCCAAATTCATCCGAAGGGCATGACTAGGGTTTTACACTTCGAGGTTTTATGTCGTGCCCTTGGTTATGATCCTTCGTTGCTGCTATTTCGTCGATTTTTTCGTTTGGCAAAAACGGTGATTGGTTCACCTTTGAAACATCCAAGGTTGATTCTTGTCTAATCTCTTCCATGGTTACCACACTTGGTACTTGAAAGGATCGTTTTTTCTGGGTCTCTGATTCTATTATCCCCTTCAAAATGGTGTGGAGGCACCCGAATGCCGTTCTCAATGAACCGGAACCTTCTGAATCCGATTTGAATGAAGTTTTTCTTAAATCCATCCGAGAGTGCCCTTCAAGGGTTCGTCCTTTCCCTGAGCATTTGCTAGTTCTGTTAGGGATTAGTAAATTGTGGGAAAAGGCCAATCGGGATCCGGTTCTTATGAGGAATGGCCAGGGTATGCTTTTTCCTTGTTCTGTGTTTTTGGAATATCTTTGTTTGATGACTTACTTCGTTTTTGTTTTTGAAACATTTTGTAGTCATGTCTGCTTTGGACTTTATCAAGAGTGATGATACTTCTGACATTGTTTTTACGAATGCCCCAGCCGCTGAAGGGGATGATGCTGTTGCTAGGGGTATAGAACAGAGGTTTGAGGATGCTGGCTATGTTAGTGTTTCCAACGTTAAGGATTTTTCAAAGCCTGCTGCTCCCAAGGCTTCAACCCATCGATCTACTCGCCGTTTGTTAAAGGGTGCACTTCAATCTACTTCTTCTGAACCTGTGAAATTAAGTGATGATATGAGGCTTCCGAAGGTTAAGATGTTGATGTGGACGTTGAGAAGGAGAAGAAGTTGGTTGTTCGTGGAAAGAAAAAGGCTTCATCCAAGAAGGTTATGACTACTCCTGTTCAGGGTTCATCGAGCAGGGACGTTGAAGGGTTGAATGATGATGAGGTTTATGTGCCTGATTGTACTGTGAAGGTTGGTGATAGTTTTAAAGATCCTGCTGTTTGTGCTGAAGCCATGGCCCATTTTGCTCCTCCTGGTGTTCAGAATGCTATTTCTGAGTTTGAGGCTGATCATCTTATTTCAAGAATGATGTTGAGTTCCTGCAACCTTTCAGCCCTGTTGGCTGAAGGTGTTATCCGTTTTGCTAAGGGTATGCGGGAATATGAGGACGCCTCCAAGAAGAGGGAGAAGATGAAAGCCTCTATGACTGCCATGAATAAGGAAATTAATAGTTTTTATGAAAAGGAGTTGGCTTAGGTCAAGAAAGTGGGTGAATTGACGAGAAGGCATGAAATTGAGGTAAATGATCTCAAGAAAAGCTTCGAAGCTGATCGGTTGAAGCTAAAGGCTGATAGGGAGGCTTTGACTGTTCAACAAAGAGCCTTTGATGAAGAGAAGGATGGCCTGAAGGCTTCAGTTGCTCAAGCCACTAGTGACAACCAATGGCTTATTGAGCAAGGTTTCCAGCAAGTTGTTACTTACCTTCTTCACTCCAAGGAGTTTAATTCTGCTCTTGGAGAGGTGTATACCAAATTGCTCATCTTGGGGAAACATCAAGGTCTTATTGCCGGTTACAAGCTACATGAGTCTGGGTATCCTTTAGAAAAGTCTCCCTTATACCGTCCTGAAGCTTCTGAGGTCTTCAAGGGTTCTGTTGAGCAGATGGAAAGGCTGACCTACCCGTATGTTAATCAGGTTTCTACTTGTTTTGGTAAGCCCCTTTCTGTCTTACAGGAGTTAAAACCGGATGGTCTTAACGAAAAAGTTTGTGCTGAAGTCCTCGGCTCCCTTTCAAGAAAGCGATCTTACTCAGGAGATAGTGAAGATACCGTTTCAGGAGAACCTGATGCTTCCAAGGATGCGAGCTTGGAAGGTTCAGCAGTGGGTGGTGATGGTGGTTTGAAAGCTAAGAAGTTAAAGAAAGCAAAGAAGGTTAAAGGTGATGGTTCCGGCCTCCGGGGCTTCCAAGCCTCCTGCTGATGCTTGATAGATATTCGTAGCTTTCTTAGCACCCTTGAAAAACAATTTATGGTTTGTAATGTTAACTTAAACAACTTTAGGTTTCGCAGGAACCCTTAAGGTTCCTGTTATGTGGTTGTGGTTAGGCCTGGATGGCCTTTTGAACAATTTCTTATGTTTACAAGCCCCTAAGGCTTGTTTTAACTTTGTTTGAATATTTGGACGTCTGTTAAGACTTTCCTTATTATGCTATTAACTTTCCACTACTTGCCTTGTGCAATTTTTTGTGTTTGTGCCTATTTGGTAAGGCAGCTTGGTTGGCTTCAAGCCTTCAAGGCTTCTGGCTGTCATGTATGTAGCTTGAAGCCTTCGAGGCTTCCATTTGCTATTTTGGTTTTATGACTTGGTTTATATTTTTGAGTTTTGTGCAACTTTTTACTTGTACCGTTGCATTGTTACTTGGATTATTCTTATCTTTGTTGGGTTTGTGTTGTCTTTATGTTTTTCATACCTTAAAGGGTTCAGTGCTGCAGTCACTTAGCCTTGGTATTTTTAACAAAAAGACACAACACCTATCCTATTCATTATTTTCCTTATTTTCATTTGATTTCGTAAGCCTGTTTGTTGATAATTTTTCTAAGGCTTAAGGAACATTTGGTGTAGGCTGTTCGGACCCGTCTATGAGACAACTTTGTTTTTAGATTATAAGTCTCATGGAGTTGTATTGATTTAGGAACTCACCCCTTATATAGGTCCATTCAACCCTTGAACCTATTGAGCGATGTGGCCTGGGAGCTCATCCCCTTACATGGCCCTTGCCATGGAGTTTTTTGCTAGGTTCTCAACCTGACTTTAGGATAGAAAGACAAATTTGATTAAACAACTTCATTCATTCAAGAGATGTTGTGTTACAAAAGGTGATCATAACTCTTGAAATACAACTCTGTGGAAACCAATCTTTCTTGTTTAGACATGGAACCTCTTTAAGGTTTTTCCATTCCAGTGTCTTGGAAGCTTTTTACCCTCTGAGTCTGCTAGCTTGTAAGATCCACCCTTGTGTGCTTCAAGGATTGTGTATGGCCCCTCCCATTTTGGGCCAAGCTTTCCTTGGTTTTCTTTTTTACTAGCCTCATTGTTTCTAAGCACCAAATCTCCTGGCTTGAAACGTTCATTCTTGACTCTTTTGTTGTAGTAAGCCTCCATCCTTTGTTTGTATTTGGCTTCTTGAATTGCCGCTTGGTCTCGTGTTTCCTCTAGGAGTTGTAAGTTCAACATGGTCTCTTTCTGGTTTGCTTCGAGATCCATGTTGATCGTTCTTTGAGTTACAACTCCTACCTCAGCTGGAATCACGGCTTCAGACCCAAATACCAAGCTGTAAGGTGTTCTTTTATGGCTTGTTTATTCGGTTGTTCTTATGGCCCATAGAACACTTGGCAACTCTTCAAGCCAATTGCTTTCATACCTTCCGAATCTGGTTTTGATCACTTCAACTATGCTTCTATTCATCCTTTCCACTTGACCGTTCGATTGTGGATATGCCACCGAGCTGAAAACTTGAGCTATTTTGTATTCTTTGCACCAAACACTGAAAGGCTTTTCGGCAAATTGCTTTCCATTGTCGGTGACAAGCACTCCCGGCAATCCATAACGACAAATGATGTTCTCCCAAACGAAATCAATGACTTGTTTGCCCGTGATTTTTGCAAGTGGTTTAACCTCAGGCCACTTGGTGAAGTAATCTATGGCCACCAACAAGAACTTCACTCCACCTTTGGCTGGTAGGAATGGACCAACGATGTTCATCCCCCATTTATAAAATGGCCATGCTGAGGTTATCGGGACAAGATCATGCTTGGGATTTTTCAGGACTGGTGCATGAATTTGGCAGGAATCACACTTTCTTAGCTGCTCAGTGGTGTCTCGGTGCATGGAGGGCCAAAAATACCCAAGATTCATTAGCTTAAGAACCACCGTTCTAGCTCCAAAATGAGCTCCGCATATACCTTCGTGAACCTCTTTGACCAAATACTGGCTTTGTTCGGGACCAACACATCTCAGCAAGGGTGCAAGGTAACCCTTCTTGTAAAGGATTTCACCTTGCAACACGTACTGTCTACACTTGATTTTACCCCTTTCAGCCTCTGTTTGATCAGCAGGTAATTCACCATTTTTAAGGAATTTCTTGATGGGAGTTATCCAATTGGGACCTTCTTCGGTGATTACAACTTCCAACTCATCAATTGATGGAGCTTTCAACACCTCTACCAATACCTTTTTGGTAAGGTGGGCAAAAGTGAGGGAAACGAGTTTACTCAAGGCATCAGCCTTCTTGTTTTGAAACCTGGGAATTTGCTTGATGGTACATGCTTGGAAGGTATTTATCAATTCTTTGGATTTTTCTTTGTATCTCTTCATATTGGGCTCCTTTGCAATGTAACTGTCATTCACTTGGCTTGATACCAGCAACGAGTCTGTGAACACTTCAAGCTTTTGAACCTTCATTTCCTTAGCCAATCTTAAGCCAGCTATCAACACTTCATATTCAGCCTCATTATTGGTGGTCTGAAAATTAAAGCGAAGAGCATATGTGAATTCTAACCCTTCTGGGTTAATCAGAATGAGTCCAGCCCCTGACTCTTCAACGCTTGAAGCCCTATCGGTAAAAAGCTTCCAGGCTTCAAGGTTAGAGGGTTCGGTGGCAGCTATGTTTACTGCAGTGATTGTTTGCTTTGGGACTTCTACAATGAAATCAGCCAAGATTTGGGCTTTGATTGCTTTTCTTGGAATATAGGTGATGTTATGTTCACCTAGTTCCACTGCCCATTTGGCTAATCGTCCTGAATTTTCTGGTTTTTCAAGCACACTCTTAATGGGTTGGTCAGTGACCACTTGTATAGGGTGTGCTTAGAAATAACTTCGAAGCCTTTTAGCTGTTTAGACTAAGGCTAAGCAAGTTTTTCTAGGGGAGGATATTTGATTTCAACCAATTTTAGGGTTTTGCTGAAGAAATAAACGGGTACCTGAACTTTGTCTCGTTCGATGGTGAGGACCACACTTATTGCTTCTTCAGCAACTGAAAGGTATACCGAGATCAATTCTCCCGTTTCTAGGGCTGCAATGTCAGGTAGGGAAGTTAGGTGTTGCTTCATCTGGTTGAAGGCTTCTTCAGCCTCCTCAGTCCATTTGAAGTCCCTCTTATCAGAGCATCCCTTGAGGGTTTTGAAAAAAGGTAAAGACCTTTCAGCCAATTTTGAGGTAAAACGCTTCAAGGCTGCAAGCTTCCCGTTTAAGCTTTCTACCTCCTTTTTGCTTCGTGGTGGTTTGCTTTCAAGAACAGCTTTCACCTTGTTTGGATTAGCCTTTATGCTTTGTTTTCCCATAATATGCCCCAGGAACTTTCCTTCCTCAAACCTAAATGAGCATTTCTCAGGGTTGAGTTTCATGTTGACCTTCCTTAGGTTCTTGAAGGTTTCTTGGATGTTATTGAGCATTTGATATTACGTTTTGCTTTTGATTACCAAGTCGTCGACATATGCCTCCATGTTCCTACCAATTTGACTTGCGAAAGCCTCATCAACTAGGCGTTGGTAGGTTGCTCCAGCATTTTTGAGACCGAAAGGCATCTTTTGGTAGCAAAAGATCCCTTTGTCCGTGTGAAAGGCGGTTTTCTCTTCATCCTCTTCCTTCATGAGAATTTGGTGGTAACCCTTGTAAGCATCAAGAAAACACTTGAAGGGGTAACCGGTGAGGGAGTCAACCTTGAGATCAATTTCTGGCAACGGGTAACAATCTTTGGGACAAGCCTTGTTCAGATCCTTGAAGTCTATGCACATTCTCCAAGAGTTGTACGGCTTTCGAACCATGACTGGGTTTGCAACCCAGGATTGATACTTGACTTCTCAGAGAATGCCGGCTGACACAAGCTTTTCAACCTCTTGGCATGCAGCCAAGCTTCTTTCGGGTGCTAGACTCCGCTTCTTTTGGACAACAGGCTTTACATCGGGTGGTATCTTCAGCTCATGCTCAGCAATGCTTCGAGGGATGCCCGACATATCTTCTGGGTACCAAGCAAAGACATCACTGTAATGTACCAACAATTTTTCAAGGTATGAGAGGGTTTCTTGTGAAAGGCTTGAGATTAACCCTTATCCTCTACTCAGGATACTTAGGGTTTATGATTAGCCTTTGCTTGTCTTCTTCACTTTTGGAACTTTCACCTTCAACCATATAGGCCTCTTGAGTAGGTTGAAGGGTTGCAATCCCTCTCTCGGTAGAAAACTTGACTGTTCCATGGCCAACAAAAACGGCCATGTAGAATGCACACTGCCCCAGCCTTCCTATGATCACGCCATAGTTGGAAGGTATATTGATGACCACAAAGGTGAGGGGTTGAACTCTCTTCTTCTAACATTCGCTGAAACAGACATTAAGGGTCAGCTGCCCTAAAGGCTTAAGGGGTATGTCGGCAATACCTTTTATGGAGGTTACTGAGGGTTGAAGCCTTGAACGCTCTTCATTGCTTAAACGATTGAATAACTTCTCAAACATGATCTCGGTGGCAGCACCAGTGTCTGTGTATGCTCTGTTTGTTTGTAATGTTCCCACAGTAGCCTCAACCACAAGAGGGTTTGAAAAAGGGTCTTTCTCTGTTGGAGGGAAACAAACACACTGAAGCTCCTAAGCTTCCAAACGTTTCCTTTTGTGAGGAACCTTCCCATCAAAGTTCATCATGTTAACTTCCTTGCCCTTTCCTTCGGCCATCTTGTCCCTTACTCCCTTCACCAAGTGAGCAAGTTCCCCGGACTTGACGGCCTCTTCAATCCTTTTCTTAAGTTGGAAGCAATCATTAGTATGGTGCCCCTTTTCTTCGTGAAATTCACAGTATTGGGTGGAATTTTCGTTCTTGCTTTTAGGGAGAGGTCTAGGAGGCCGAAAGCTTTGTTTCACTTCTTCCGTGGCAAGAATCTCTTGAGAGGTCTTGGTAAGGGGTGTGAAGTTTGTGGCCTTCTCCCTGCTTGGAGGGTTTCGGCCTTCAGACCTTCGTTTCTCTAAACCCCTTTGACGTCTGTCATAGGAGTTAAAGTTTCCACTTTTTTCTAGCTGGGTTGTTGCCTCGCCAGCTTGATCCACTTTTTCTTTGTTCTTTAATGTCCACAGCCTCCTCTCCCCGGATGTGGGCTTCGGCCCTTGCGAGAGCTTCTTCCAAGGTCTTGGGCAGTGATTTGTTGAAATCTCTTGTGAGATATTTGAGCGTAATGGCGTTCATAAAACCGGCCACTCCCATTTTCTCGTCTGCCCCGACATATGTGACACCTTCCTTCTTGTACCTTTCGATGAACTCTCGAAGGCTTTCATCATCCCTTTATTTTATCTGAAAGATTAATGTAGCATCTTTAACGTATCACCTCTGCTGGGAGAAATTGGCCAGGAACCCCTTGCTGAGGTCATCGAAGCTTCAAACGCTTTGAGCAGGTAAATCATTGAACCATATTCTGGCTGATCCGACAAGGGTTTGCATGAACATTAGACAACATTCCGCATTCGACCATTTCTCGATTCTAGCTGCACCAGTAAAGATCTGAAGATGGTCTTCAGGGTCTTCAGTCCCATCATATGTGTTGATGTGGGACGACATCTTAATCTTCCTTTGAAAATCATAATCGCCTATTTGCTGTGAGAAGCATGAGAGGTTACTCGGCTTGTAAGGCTTGGCCAAATCTTCTTCAACCCTTGCACCCATGTTGTTGTTGTTATTGTTGTTCCCTTGAATGGCCAGCACCTGATTAATAAAGTGCTGCCACGGGAAGTTGGCCATCATTTGGGTCATCATCTGGGGCATAAGGTTGAAGACTTGAATGCTTCCGGGTGCTACTGGGCAATTAACTCCACAGGAGTGCTCAAAGCGGCACTTCGGGCCAAATGGAGTACCGACAAAGCTTGTTCCCATGTAGTTGTTGTTGAGGGTGGAAAACTTGTCACTGGGGACTGTAGGAGCTGGTCAAGAGTCAGCTCGTGTCACAAAGGAGCACCGTTTGTAGCTGGTTGGGAGGAAAAGAGAGGAAATGTTGTAGGATTTGGCCTCTCGGACAGATACAGGTTAGGGTTTGGAGGAGGATTACTGGGACCAGCCTCATCCTTAGACGCAAGAGGTTGTGAGTTTGCAAAAGGAGGGATGGGGGTCCAGGAGATAGTGTTGGCTCTGGCTCGTCATAGTCTAAACGAATCCTCACTCCCTTGTCTCTCTCCCTACTCACATATTGGTTGAGGAGAGACCTCAACTCAAGGAAATTGTTGGCGACCCCCTCAGGGGTAAGTTCAACATGTGATGGGGTGCTAGAGACACCGATATTAGGGGAAGGGACCCCTGATCTGGATGGAGTTGGAGTGTTGAAAGTGAGAAACTCGGGAGTGCTTCTCGGTGTCGAGAAAGACGTGGGTATAGCCACGTGAGCTTGGCTAGTGCTTGGGGTAGAGGTTTTGGAACCTGATTCACTTCTCCCAGAGATTCACTTTCCGACATGGTAGTTTCAAGAGAATGGAGCTACATTACTAGGTCTTTTGAAGAAAGTTAGTGGCGTAGCCTCACGGTGGGCGCCAACTTGTTGATGCAACAAATAATAGACCAAGGATAGTAGCTGGACTGGTTAGGCAAAAGGGTTGAAGGGTTTAGTTTTGCCTAACGCAGGTCGTGGGGTCCCCCCACGTTTGCAAGACGTGGAGAGAGGTTCACTAGTTTGATTTTGTTATTTGCTCGAGATCCTTCACTGAAATGTGTTCAGTTTCGGATGTAGCAACAAAAGGAATGTGTGTGTTGAATCTGAAGGAAAGTGACTTGAATGAAGCAAGTACTCAAGAACAATGACCAGAGATCCCAATGGAATCAGGGCTGATCGCAGAATATTTTTCACACTTAATGAAGTGTCACATTTATAGGGAAAGCCTTAGCTCAAAAAGGAAGCTGTTGACTAGTGAACATGCTTGCAGTGGGGAACTGACCCTTTTAGGGGTTAAAAGCCTTTATCTAATCTGAAATCAGTTTCAACAAATCGAAATCATAGATCCACATTCACAATTTCCCCGAAATTGGAACACAGATTTGGACTCAAAGGCGGCCACAATCGTTGTACGAAGTAGATACATAACCAAAAAGCTCAGGAGACCATCATTGCTTCACCGGTGGTGACAAGCATCATCCAAAGTAGAGAGAGGGAAGTAAATCGACAGAGAGAGAAATCGTCGGAGAAAGGCTACTTCATAGTAGAGAGAGTAAAGAGATTACAAATGAGGTGTAAACCTCATACGTACACGGCACAAAAGGAAACATCAAAAAGATTGCAAATTAGGTGTAAACTTCAAACGTACATGACACAAAAGGAAACAACAAAGCAACAACCGGTGGTACATCATGCTTTGGAAGCATGTACAATTAGTTATAATAACTTCCCTCTGACAAAGAGAAGTTACTAAATAATAGTTAGTTAGTTAATAATAATTAATTAATGGGCATTATAGGGGCATGAAAGATTTTGATAATGCCCTTACACCATTACTCATGGGCATTATAGGGGCATGAAGAGTGAGTGGCATTTCTAGAATAATGCCCAATAAGAAGAAAAAATAAGGAAACTAATAAATAAAAGGGCATTATGAAGTCTTAGCCATTACATGAAATATTATGATGGTGATGTGGCAAAAAATGCCCCTTAAGGGGCATTAACCATTACCCATGGTCTAATAAAAAAATAGAGTTAAATGCTTGTTGCTTTGTGGTTTGTGAAAAAAGTAGACTTGGTTCCAGGGTTCACTAATTACACACTTGGTTCCAGTGGTTGCAATTTTTAAACTTGGGTAATCCTTAACACTAGCCTTTGTTAAATTTTCAAGTTAAGTCTTTGTGAAATGAGTAAATTGTCCCTGAACAATTAAAAAAAAAAGAGATGACCAACCCTTATCTTCTTCTCCCACGTCTCTCTAAAACTAACCCACCACCACCTCCACCTCCACCTCCACCTTCAACCCACCATCACCACCACCTTCTTCACCTCCACCGTCAACCTATTAAATCTACACAATTCATAAATTATTCAAAAGCATTTATTGCATCAAAATTCAAATCAAACAACTGTTGAAAATTTGTGAAAATAACACTTTTCACAAATAAAGAAAAATGCATTTTTCCTAATTTTGAACTAGAAAAAAATATAAGAAACTGAGTGGGTTTTATATATGTATTTGTGGGTTTGTGTTCTGATGCGTGTGAAGTGTTATATATATTAGGTGTATATTTTAAGCCCTTTTTACACTTTTTTGCCAAGTTTTAAATTTATAAACACGATATTCACTAACACTAAACACATATATGGGCAAGTGCACCCCTCGTGAACGTAGTATAGTGTTGGTAAGATACCGAGGTCGTCCAAGGACACAAAAGCTTTTAGTAACGGTTTATCCTCAACGTCTAATCAAATCAAAAAGTCAGAAAAAAGGTTTTTAAACTAGAAAAATAAAACTAACTAAAATGCTGAAAATAAAATAAAAGTAAAAACAGATAGACAAGATTAATCACTTGAATTCGACTCGTGTGTCGTGTAACCTTTGATTATTTTCGCACTTTTGCACTTGTTTAAGAGATTATCTTAGTTATTGTAGTAGGCCCCTCTTTTGAAGGCGACGTTACCCACAACCCAGTAGTTTGAGTCAGCAAGGATACAATCCTAAAGGGTCGGATTATTGAAAGATAATTAATTAAGTTATTAATGCACTGAACAATGGCAAGACTCTTACCAAACCGTTCCCTTAACTCCCGACCAGGTAGCCAACATACCTCCATATAGACCGTGGAGATATGAATGGTGAAAATCTTTTATTTTATATAGACAGTAAAATAATGCCAAGACACCACGGACAAATGATAAGGAAGAATCACCTTCAACATAAGAAACTAGTAATTAAAGTCATTAATACAAAACCAATTAAAAAGTGCAAAAGATTAAAAATAAAAAGTATTACACTAAACACTTGTCTTCACCAAGTGATGTAAGAGACTTAGGCAAACATGACCTTTGATTGTCAAGAACTCTTACGATCAATCTTGGATCCCGAGACGACTCACACACTCTATGATGGACAATGGATGATGGTGGTGGATGATGGTGTTGTGATGGTGGTGGGTGGTGGGTGAAGTGTGAGAGAGGTGGTGTGCCAAGGGATGAGTTGCAAGAGTTCCAAGCACTCCTATTTATAGGCTGAACAGAAGCTCGGGCACGGCCCCGTGTCCATCCTCCTCTCTTTCTTTATTAAATGCAGTTTGTCAGCATTAGTTGACCACGCCCCCGTGTCCGCTGAGCACGACCCCGTGTGCAGAAGCATATCTGTACTATCAAGATTTGCCTTGATTCCGCGAATCTTATAGTTGACCACGGCCCCGTGCCTGCTGAGCACGGCCCCGTGGTGGGCGATGGAAGCTTCTACCACTTTGTCTTTTCTGCTGATACTTGGGCACGCCCCCGTGCTCGTTGAGCACGGGGCGTGTTCAGGCTTCTGTCTTCTTGTTTTGCTTGGGAAGATGCTGTTGGGAGGTCGGGCATGCCACGTTTTGTTCCTTTTCTTGTATTTATGTTAGATTTAGCTGTCTTTTTGCTTATTTTGTTCATTTGAGCTCATTTAATCCTGAAAATAAAAAAGGAAGACAAAAAAGGGTTAGTTTATGCCACAATTGATGTAATTTATATGTTGCATTTTGTGCACATCAAATACCCCTACACTTGAATCTTTGCTTGTCCTCAAGCAAAACTCTTTATAATGTGGCTTTTTCATACCCAAATGGAATGGGTAGAAGAGAAGGTTTTGTTTTTTTGTTTGTTTTTTTTTTTAGGGGGGGGGGGGGCTTGTCATAGATTGTCGGGATTTCCAAGATTCTTTATCAAGTTTTATTTTATTTATTTACAATCCTATTCGTCATGATTTATTAAAAACATTTCATAAGATAAATTACTTATTAGGGCATAACATGCCTTTCTAAAATTCCATTTATATACAAGTTCACATACATCACGGGGGATCACTCAACACTCGGCCGAAGGTGTATTTTTAGTGAATCACTCGAGAGCGGCATGGAACTTACTCCTACCATAAGCTTGCCAAGCAATCAATCCTTCTCCTTTTTAACTATATACCTTTGTAAATATCAAGAGGACTTTTTGGGTGAAGGGATAGGCTTGGGCTAAAGGTGGGTGGTTGGGTTAGTGGTTAGTAAAAGGGCGAAAAGCGTAAAAAGCATCGGTTTTTTAAAGACTTTTTATTTTTCACAATATTATTTTTATTTTGATGAACCATTTCTTTCAAACAAAGTTATTTTTGATGAACTTGTTTGTTTATTTGGTTTCATCAAATATATATATATATATATATATATATATATATATATATTAAGTCATAAGAAAAACCGAGCTTTGTTACTAAAAGAAAGGGTTAAAATAAAAAGGTTTAGGTGGGTAAAAATGGTGATTGTTTTGGGTTAAGAAATGAAAAGGTTTGGGCTCAAAGAGGTTAACTAGGGGAATTTTGGGTAGGTGGTAAAAAAAAGAAAAAAATGGTGTAGAAAGAAAAAGGGTTAGTCCAAATGCCTCCATCATTTACTTACTTGGGTTTAAGTTGGTAAGGACTGGGAATACAATGTTGTGGCAAGTTCTAGAATCGTAAGAACCAAGCGGATATTCACACAAGAAACGTAAAATGAGCATTTAGTGTAAAGATGTGTATTTGTATGCTCAATAAAGGCTCAAAACTCACTTTTGTGGGAATGGGTTTTTATGTGATCAAGTATATATAATCAAATTTTAACTAAGCTTGTCATGCCGTTTCATAATTTTCTTATGTTGGTTCTTTTTATCACGACGCTATCGGTTGTAAATTTGTAAAAATATAACCTTTTTTTAGAACTTGAAATTCACAACTTAAACTTAGACAAAAAAAAATGAAAATTTTTGAAAAAAAATTGGGGTGATTAGCGGTTCCAATAGAGTTTTGTGTAAGGCTTGTTGATTAGGACTTGCAAGATTCAAAGTTTTAGCATCCCCCACACTTAAATTACACATTGTCCTCAATGTGTCCCTAAAATAAGATTTTAGGTTGATTGAATGTGTAAAAGGGTGTTAAAAGCAAAATTTTATGTTACTGGCACTCTGGACACGACCCCATGGTGACCGGCACGGCCCCGTGTTCAGGTGCCAGTGACAAAATTTAGTAAAGAGAAACAGAAGCCTGGACACAGGGGCGTGTTCAGTGAACACGGCCCGTGTCCAGTTACCTGAACTGGGTGTTTTCTGCAGATTGTGCAGCACGGGGCCGTGTCGAGCGGACACAGCCCATGCTGAACTTGCTGTAATGAAGAAATTTTTGTCGGATGGCCCTGTTTTCGTGCATGGGGTTATGTTTCTCGTTTTCGTTGTTATCCCTCACCATCCCGAGTGTGTTTTATTCATCACAACATCATTCAAACACTAAAACCATCATTTCATTAAAGTCATAGAGAGAATTACATTATCCTAAAAAGCTAGTAAGTTAGATAAGTAAGCACAAGGAGCTTAAATCAAGGAGTTCTAGCCTACAAGTTATTTTAATTAGCAAAACTTCTGAAAAGATAATTTTCTCGGTTAGATGTGGCTTTAAAGAACTCCTTCCTCCGGGCATGGGTTCCTCACACGTCGGTGAGCCACTCCTCTATCTCCTTTGGGAGGAGGAAGGCGGGCTCGTTGGTGTTGGTTTGAGGAGGTACTACTTCCACCGGGACTTCTTGTAGATCTTCAAGTGGAGGCTCCGCCGGAATGTCATCCCATCCGGTAGGATTGTTGACCCCAAGTGCTAGGTTCCAATCCTCTTGAGGGAGGATCGGTTCCATGGGAGGTGTTACAAGAATGTTTAACCTCTGGTGCAAGAGGTTAATTTCTTGAAAACTGTTTTCCAGCCCCACCGTAAGATAGTTTATACGGTCTATTAGGACCTCCTCTACCGAAGTCATTTCATCAAGAGCTTCTCGTAAAGCCATGACGTAGCGTACGAGAGTAGCTTCAATTGAACATCTTCTCTCTCTTCGACTGTTTCTTGAATGTGCAGAAGATGTTCCACTGTTTTGACTTGACATTCTATGAAAACAAACCAGAAATAGCTTATTTTAATGAAACAGTACATTGGACACGGCCCCGTGCTCAACGAGCACGGCCCCGTGTTCACCTTTCTGCAGAATTTTGGAACAAGGAATCTTGAAGTTTCAAGTTATTTTTCCAATTTGTGAAGCCTCTTTGGACAATAATAACTTAAAACAACGTTATACAACTTATTTTTAACAAGATTCTTTGAACCAAACTCAACAATCCTTACAATAAAGCTTGAAATCTCAAGCTTTAATGGAGGTTTTGGAGAAAGATGAAGAAGAAGGAAATGGATAAAAGAGGAAAGGACAAGATGGTTGTTGGAACCTTCTTTTAGAACATACCTAGGATGGTAGGAGAGAAGATCCCTTCAAATATCTGTCCCTGGATGGTCCAAATGTGCAGGATTCTTGGCTGCATTTATAGAAAACGACAATGTGCTGGACACGGCCCCGTGTCGGCTGGACACGGCCCCGTGTGCAGGCAAGATCCTGACACACTTTGTCCGTATTCTGACGTGAAGTTAGAAGGGAATCTTCTGGTGGACACGGGGGCGTGTTGGCTGGGCACGGCCCCGTGTCGAAAGGCTGGTTATGAAGTTTGTCTATTTTCAAGGAACTTATCCGGATCGGGCGGTTCCTTACTGGATGGAACAACCCCAAAGTGCCTAAGGTACCTTAATTGCTCTAGATTAAGACGAGAACGCAAGAGGTTGTCGGTGAGGGTGATTCCTGTGCTAAATGTAGGTGGACAAGTCCAACCCTTTTCCGAGCTCTCGTTAAAGAAGGTGTATGCCGAATCGCTCAGGTCTATGTATGCATCGAACGAAGTCGATGGGGAGTCCTTCACAGCACAATCGGCACAGGGACGACTATCGTCCAAGTCCTCGCTAGAGTGGAAGGTATTATCGGGAGCAACGAGGTTGTTTTTATTTGAATGCGAACCCAACAATTCTTCTTGTTCATCATCTTGAGATGAATTAAGGAAATCCATCTTAAGTTCTTTTAACCAATTAAGAATTAGATCTTCTAGTTGAAATAGTTCGTCGAGGAGCATTTCTCCTAGAATATCTGGTTGAGCGCATTCGAGGGAGAGATAAGGATTATTTTTACTTTCGCCCCTCTTAAGGCTACAGGAAAACGATGGGTCTATATAGTGGGGCTTATAGTTTAGAAAATAACATTCTAATTCTTTATGACCGCCACCACATAATTGACACCACGTACCATAAGAGTGCCGAAAGTAAAAAATATCATTATCACTCATGTTTGTGTCAGAAATTACTAACCGTTGGGATCTTACGGTTCTGTTTTCAGTAACTGAATCTTGGGCACGGGGTCATGTTGAGTGGGCACGGCCCCGTGTTCAGCTTACTGTCTGACTTAAATCAGGATTGCCAGTTCCAATGATTGGGCACGGGGCGTGTTCAGCGGGCACGACCCATGCTGAGTTCTGCAGAAGCTGAAAAATTAAGAAAATACTAAAAAAAAATAAAATAGAAAAAATGATTAGGCCGCTGATTCCTAACTTTCTTAAAATCCTTGTGTCCCCGGCAACGGCGCCAAAAACTTGATGCATGTGAAGTGTTATATATATTAGGTGTATATTTTAAGCCCTTTTTACACTTTTTTTTGCCAAGTTTTAAATTTATAAACACGATATTCACTAACACTAAACACACATATGGGCAAGTGCACCCATCGTGGACGTAGTATAGTGTTGGTAAGATACCGAGGTCGTCCAAGGACACAAGAGCTTTTAGTACCGGTTTATCCTCAACGTCTAATCAAATCAAAATGTTAGAAAAAAAGTTTTTAAACTAGAAAAATAAAACTAACTAAAATGCTGAAAATAAAATAAAAGTAAAAACAAATAGACAAGATGAATCACTTGGATTCGACTCGTGTGTAGTGTAACCTTTGATTATTTTCGCACTTTTGCAATTGTTTAATAGATTATCTTAGTTATTGTAGTAGGCCCCTCTTTTGAAGGCGACGTTACCCTCAACCCAGTAGTTTGAGTCAGCAAGGATACAATCCTAAAGGGTCGGATTATTGAAAGATAATTAATTAAGTTATTAATGCATAATGTGGTAGGCCCCTCTTTTGAAGGCAACGTTACTCTCGGCTAAGTAGTCTGAGTCAGCAAGGATACAGTTCTAAGTAGCCGGGTTAAAGTTTTAATAGTAGTTTAACTTATGAGGGGGTCAAAGAGTTTGGACCCCCGCCATCCAATACCGTTGGGTATTGAAGGAGGTCCTACTAAATTTGACCCAGGTCCTTTGCAGGATCTATACACTGAACAATGGCAAGACTCTTACCAAACCGTTCCCTTAACCCCTGACCAGGTAGCCAACATACCTCCATATAGACCGTGGAGATATGAATGGTGAAAATCTTTTATTTTATATAGACAGTAAAATAATGCCAAGACACCACGGACAAACGATAAGGAAGAATCACCTTCAACATAAGAAACTAGTAATTAAAGTCATTAATACAAAACCAATTAAAAAGTGCAAAAGATTAAAAATAAAAAGTATTACACTAAACACTTGTCTTCACCAAGTGATGTAAGAGACTTAGGCAAACATGGCCTTTGATTGTCAAGAACTCTTACGATCAATCTTGGATCCCGAGACGACTCACACACTCTATGATGGACAATGGATGATGGTGGTGGATGATGGTGTTGTGATGGTGGTGGGTGGTGGGTGAAGTGTGAGAGAGGTGGTGTGCCAAGGGATGAGTTGCAAGAGCTCCAAGCACTCCTATTTATAGGCTGAACAGAAGCTCGGGCACGGCCCCGTGTCCATCCTCCTCTCTTTCTTCATTAAATGCAGTTTGTCGGCATTAGTTGACCACGCCCCCGTGTCCACTGAGCACGACCCCTTGTGCAGAAGCATATCTGTACTATCAAGATTTGCCTTGATTCCGCGAATCTTATAGTTGACCACGGCCCCGTGCCCACTGAGCACGACCCCGTGGTGGGCGATGGAAGCTTCCACCACTTTGTCTTTTCTGCTGACACTTGGGCACGCCCCCGTGCTCGCTGAGCACGAGGCGTGTTCAGGCTTCTGTCTTCTTGTTTTGCTTGGGAAGATGCTGTCGGGAGGTCGGGCATGCCACATTTTGTTCCTTCTCTTGTATTTATGTTAGATTTAGCTGTCTTTTTGCTTCTTTTGTTCATTTGAGCTCATTTAATCCTGAAAATACAAAAGGAAGACGAAAGCACACTTTTTCCAACATTAGTACTAAAAAAGGGTTAGTTTTATGCCACAATTGATGTAATTTATATGTTGCATTTTGTGCACATCATGTTCTATGTTGGAAGAGCTTCGCAACGAACTAAACCACGTCCAAAACGGAGCTAAGATGAATGAGATATCGATGCTCAAAGTTTGGTGTTTGAAACATTGAATGCTGAAAAATTGGGAAAGTGACACCTTGTCCCACGTAGGAGGAGAGATGAAACTTAAAGGGGTATTTAAGTGGGAACTCTCCATCCTTATTGTTTCATGGAAGCACTGTCACACCCCCAAAATCCACACGCGGAGTATCACCGCTTGGAGGCGGGACATGACCAGGATCGAGCCACCAATCATATTGAAAAACGTAATTAAGTAAATAAAACCAACCACAATACAATTGGTGACCAAAAGAAGATAACCAACGTTAAGTTAACAGAAGAAGCATAAGACGTAAGACCAAAACATAAGTTCCATAGTTCATAAGTTTAAAGTCCAAAACGTAGGATTAATAAGTTCATAAGGATTAAATGTTTAGCACGGAACATAACAATCCGTATTCCACAACAACCTCCTCCTTGTGCAAGCTCCATAAGCATCTAGCGACCTATAAGGCATGTAACAACGAATCAACAACAAATTTGAGTGAGTTCGAGGTTGGTTTTTTTAGTTTTAAGTTATTTCCGAAAACATGGTTTGTCATTCGTTGGCGTAGTTCCCGTGGGGGTTACCCAAACCATTTCCATGATCAGTGGGGGCTTCCCCATGTGAACTACTAGACCGTATGTAAGACCCAGCTTAAAATACTAGATTAATGATGTAAAACTTTGCATTTGATACCAAAATTTAGAGTTTTCAAAAACCTTGATGATTTAAAAGCCATACCTAGACATAACATTCACGTTATAATCCTACTAAACAATATTCATGACACAACTAAAAGTGTTTACATATTCTTAAAACAAAACAGATCAAGTGCGGAAGCGTTGGTTTGTGTGTTCGGTTCGATTGATTTTGCTTGATCATCATCCCCCATACTTGGATTACCTAGAAACTGAAATTTTAGATAAACATTAGTATTAACATCCTTGGAAATTAATATAATCGAAACTATGTTCAAAAACAATTTCAAGTAACCAAAAATATGAAAATTCAGCTTTCGTGACTGGGTGCTACCGTAACTTACGGTAGCCACTGTAAGTTACGGTGGCCCCTGGGCAACTGTGGTCTACCGTAACTCAGTAGAAAACCACCGTAACGTTTTACTTGCTACCGTAAATTACGGTAGCCACCGTAATTTACGGTAGCTGCTGTACATTCTTTCTTGTTTTTGCAGTTTTGCCGATTCTTTTCTTACATCGCTGTAATTTAATTTTGAACACGTTCAACACATGACTAAGGCTAGTTACTCATATCTGAATTTTACCCACTATCATGTTTCGCTTCCCTCTTGAGGGATCGCTTACATAATAATCTACATGCTTATTTCCAAGGTTTCGAGCTTGCCTTTTTACACTACTTGACATGCTTACAATTCTGAACTTTAACTCCTATATTAGGAGTTAAGTTTCTCAACTAGTTTAGCGTGTCCGCTACACGGCTTACGCTTTGTTTATAACCATTCCTCAAGTAATGGTAACCAACATCAAAGTTTACTCTTCAACTTGTTTTGACCCGTTTGGATGCCGAAATTTAGGCACCTTTCAAGACATTTCAAGAATCCATTTCTATCACTTGTTTTGACCCGTTTTTACTTGTTTAAGACACAAAGTCACTTTCGTGACATATTGGTCTATCTTGTTTACCATGTTTCAAAATAATGACATAAAACTAATAAATAGACTTAATGTAACGAAACAGTAAATTTCGTACCTTTAGGGCACACCTTTCCCACGCGTATTCCCTCCGGCTTGACGATCCGGACTCTTTGCCTAAAGAGTTCAATTTACAATTGGTTTAGAACTCTTTTCATGTTTATTAACACATCATTATTTACAATAATCAAATCTGCGTTTTCATATGATTTTTAACATTTAAATCCCCACTTAGGCATTTCAACAAACACCTAGCGGGTTAGATTTTCTCATAATCATTACCAAGTTCATGACTTGTAATTATCATCTAATTTCACTTCAATTAGTCAACTTTGCACAAAACTTCAACATCAAAAATACTGAATTTAACACAAGAATTCAATTTTCACTAGAATAGTAACCACCATCCTAGTGTTCATCTAGTCTCTACAATCCAATAATCACCTACAATGGTGAAAAATCTCTACTATTATCATGCAATGATTTTTTTTTACAAGAATCATCTAGGGTTTAATTCTAAACGTCATATTTCTCCTAGATTCATCCATGCATCCTACATTCAAGCTCAAAAATTGGTTTTTCTCATTTAACCTAAAACTGAACTTGAATCAAAACACCAAATTATTACATACCTTTCGATCCCTGCAACGAGGTGATCACAATTCGTGTTTAGAACTTGATTTAGAGTAGATTGAGGGCTTCAATTTGTGAATTTGATGAATGCTAGGGTTTCGGAGAATGGGGGTCGCCCTTCTCTTGCTCCTGATCGACCCGACATCCCAAATGGGGTGTTTGGTTTTGTTTTTAATTAAAATGGATATTACAAGTTTAAACTTTTGACAACATAAGCCCCTCTACTATTGTTTAACATATAGTTTGGTTATCTAACCTTATTTCGGGTTATTTCTAGACTTCTAGTTAACTAGGTTATAATTTCCTAGTTAAATAAATTCTTGTTTATCTAAACTTTATAAATTTTAATATAAAGTTTTACATTTCTCGGGTGTTACAAGTCCACCCCTCTTAAAAAGGGTTTCGTCCCCGAAACCGAGTTACGTACCAAATAACATAGGGTAAAGCCGTTTCATTTCTTCTTCGGATTCCCATGTGGTATCCGCACCCTTCCGGTGTTCCCATTTAACGGAGATGTGACACGTGGAATGTGCTATGTATTCCACTCAATTCCTCAGGCAGTTCGAGACGATATGCTACCTTACCAACCCGCTCGGTGATTCTGAATGGCCCAATAAATCTTGGGCTCAACTTTCCCCTTTTTCTTAATCGGATTATCCCTTTCCACGGTGATACCTTCAACATTACCTTATCGCCCACTTGAAATTCAATTGGCCTTCTTCGTTTATCCGCGTACGACTTTTGTCGGTCCTGAGCTGTTTTTAAGTGAGTTCGGACCAAGTCGAATTTCTCATTCGTAGTTCGGATTATATCCGTAGGTGCTAGTCCACGTGGACCCACTTCTCCCCAACATACCGGGGTTCGGCACTTTCTTCCATATAACATTTCATACGGGGCCATTCTAATGCTCGCGTGATAGCTGTTGTTATATGAAAATTCGATTAAGGGTAGATGGACATCCCAACTACCCTCGAAGTCAATAATGCAAGCACGTAACATGTCTTCTAACGTTTGTATTGTTCTTTCACTTTGCCCATCCGTTTGAGGATGGTAAGCAGTGCTAAGGAATAGCTTAGTTCCCATTTGCTCTCGGAATTCACGCCAAAAGTCCGAAGTAAACCGGGTATCTCTGTCAGACACAATGGATATCGGTACTCCGTGGCGTGCCACGATTTCATTTGTATATACCTCTGACATCCTTTCAGATGTATAAGTCTCACGAATCGGGATGAAGTGAGCACTTTTAGTCAATCTATCCACAACTACCCATATAGCATCAAAACCACGGCTCGTTTTGGGCAGTTTGGTCAATAGGTCCATTGTAATTTGTTCCCATTTCCAAACCGGGATTTCTAACGGTTGGAGTTTACTGTACGGCTTTTGGTGCTCCGCCTTGACTTGTAGACATGTCAAACACTTTTCCACGTATTTCACGACATCTCTTTTCATTCCGGGCCACCAATAGTTTTGTTTTAAGTCGTTATACATCTTGGTCGCTCCCGGGTGAATGGAATAACGAGACTTGTGAGCTTCATCAAGTAGAAGCTTTTTAACTCCACATGTGTTAGGAATCCAAATTCTATTGAAACGTGTCTTCAAACCGTGACTGCCTACCTCGAGATCTTTAACTTGGCCAACAATCCTTTCCTTTCTCCAGTTTTCCGTCTTTATTGCTTCATCTTGTGCTCCTCGGATTTGTTCTAGCAAGCCCGAGGTCACAATGAGCTGCAACGATTGTACCCGTATTGGGGTATAATCAGCCTTTCTGCTCAACGCATCAGCCACTACATTGGCTTTCCCGGGATGGTAGTGTATTTCACAATCGAAATCCTTGACCGTTTCCAACCACCGCCTTTGTCACATGTTTAATTCCTTCTGATCGAAGAAATATTTCAAACTTTTATGGTCGGTAAAGATTGTACATTTTACCCCATATAAGTAATGTCTCCATATTTTTAAAGCAAACACTACTGCCGCCAGTTCCAAGTCGTGAGTTGGGTATTTCTTTTCATGGATCTTCAATTGCCTCGAGGCATAGGCGATGACCTTGCCTCGTTGCATTAAAACACATCCGAGCCCCAAATGCGACGCATCCGAGTAAACCACCATGTCGTCAACCCCTTCCGGTAATGTTAGCACCGGAGCGTGAGTCAACTTTTCTTTGAGCGTTTGGAAGGCTTCCTCTTGCTCGATGCCCCATACAAACTTTTCCTCCTTGCGAGTTAGTTTGGTCAATGGTAAAGCAATTTTGGAGAAATCTTGTATGAATCTCCGATAATATCCCGCGAGTCCTAAAAAGCTTCGGATTTCTGAGGGATTTCTTGGAGGGTTCCATTTTGACACAGCTTCTACATTTGACGGATCCACTAGTACTCCGTTAGCACTAATGATATGCCCAAGAAACTGCACCTCACGTAACCAGAAGGCGCACTTTGAGAATTTTGCATATAGCCTTTCTCGTCTGAGTGTCTCTAACACTTCTTGCAAATCATGTACATGCTCAGCTTCATTCTTCGAATACACTAAAATGTCATCGATAAATACAATTACCGACTTATCCAGCATGGGTCGGCAAACCCGGTTCTTGAGATCCATGAAAGCCGCGGGTGCATTAGTCAACCCAAAGGGCATTACAAGGAACTCATAATGCCCGTATCGCGTACGAAAGGCCGTCTTCGGTATGTCTTTCTCGTTGACTTTCAATGGATGATAACCAGATCTGAGATCGATCTTGGAAAACCAACTTGCTCCCTGTAGCTGGTCAAACAAGTCATCTATTCTTGGAAGCGGGTATCGATTCTTCACCGTGAGTTTGTTTAACTCTCGGTAATCGATACACATACGCATACTACCGTCCTTCTTTTTCACAAATAGGACTGGTGCGCCCCACGGGGACATACTCGGTCGGATAAACCTGTGACAACTGTGTTCTATAGTCGTGGTTCGATATAAAACATTGTTGGTTATCAACAAAACAATGTGCTTTGGTGTTGTTATATGTGTTTTTGTGCTATTATATGTGTTTTTGTGTTATTATGTGTGTGTTTGTGTTTGGTAAGTTTTCAATTCGATTCGATTCCGATTTCAAGCTCTAAATCGCTTTCTGGAAGGTTATATGCGCACGGATGCGTAAATATAACCAGTTTAATGCAACAAACACTCCGGAATAGTGAAATAGGCTTAACATACCTTAAATAACCTCCACATAACTTAGAAATAAGTATTGGATGGTTTGGTGTGTTGAAACCAAGTTTGTTCGATCGCAGGGACTATTTGTGTCAAACTACGAAACTATACCGATTTGTAAAGTAACGAACATTCCGGAACTTGATCATAAGTTAAACATACCCTAAATAACCTTTACATAGCTTAGAAATAGGTTTTGAGGTGTTCGGTATGCTAAAATAAACTTTATTTGATCAATAGGGACTAAAAGCGTCAAAAAGTGCACAAGTTTGCATTTTCGCGCATATTTTGCGTTCTGAATATATCTGGACATCCAAAAATTTATGTAAGCATTAAAATATTTTATTTTAGTGTTTGGCATGATAAAATTCCATTCGTCGCTTAATTTGGATCGTTTTTGCGTTCGTTACGACTCCCGTCGTAATTAAGCGAATAACGCAACCGTACGACCAAACGAACCCACATCCGAAATATTTTTGAGCATGTTTCGAGTTCCCCATACTTTAACTTCATTTTAGAGCCTTGAAATGAGGTTAACGGGGCTTAAACGTGTCAAAAATGAGCCGAAATGCAAGTTTCTGATATGCAGGGACCTGTTTTGACAATCTGCCAAAGTTGGCCAGGCGGCCCGCGTAAGCCAAGCTTAATTCTTACGCGGGGCGCGAGAGCCTGTCAGACAGAAACTTCAGATTTTGCAATCTGGGTCGAATTCAGGGGTTTTAATGCAACTTTTGCAATACCATGGGCTAAATTTGATGGTTTTCTTGTGCCCCATTGTTTAGCAATACCATGGGCCCAAGTGGAGGGTCTAGATCGAAGCTCGTTTCCCGATAAACGATCCTAACTGTTCTAGCTCTCCTATAAATACCTACCTTCATTTCATTCATTCCTCACTTGAATTCTGAGATTTTCTCTAAGTTGGAGTGATTATCACTTCATACCTGAGAAATACTTGGAATTCAATCTTGCGAGGACCCTCTGTAAGTATTCTTTCGCGTTTTTCGTTCGTTTCTATCGTTAAAGTCAAACTGCGTTTGACTTTCTGCATTAACCAGTTTATGGTCAATGTGAAGTTCGTTTAAACTTCATAACGTGAGCGTAATCACGATGGTCATAGTCCCTAGTGACTATACCTACTGATTACCATGTTATCTAGACTCAGTGACGAGTCGTAGTTTCGGCCAAAATGCGTTTTCTCGCGTATTTTATAACCAAACTACTCTAGGATATCAAAACCGTTTGTTTTGATATCAAAACCTGTTTTCTAACTTAACTAAACATGTTCTAGCATGTTTAGCTCGTCACTTTTTAGATTAGTGCTTATGTAGAGTCGTAAGTCAAGCGGACTAAACACCCGCTTAGACTTTCGAACACGACCCGTTTGATCGATCTTTAGGAACTGACCAAACATGTTTAGTGACCATAGTATCATAGGGAATAACCTTCCGAGGTTATACCTTATGGTCACCTAGTTTAGGTAGTCGCATGATAAGTAGTTTATATGCCTTTGGTAAATTACCAAAATGCCCTTTTCATACATAATTGGTAATTAAGCATATCTAACCTAAAATTTTTCACGTAACTGATTATGTAACATAATTAAACATGTTTTGGCATATAATACTTGTCATAGGACTAGTTAGACGTCTCGAACGCGCTTTTGCGCGCACGACGCGTTAAAGTAGCGTAAGCTACCTTAATGGGTCGCGATGGGTCGAAAGCACATAGGTTAGGTTTCAATTTAGAATGTAGGCTTTGTTAAACCATATCACATGAGTTCCAACACACATTTGGTTTACAAGACCTCATTCTATCCGATCTTCCGATTTAGGCATCTATTGTTTGACTAGTGATTCGATTACTAGGTGTTGTTTGATTGCTCTGGTTTGCTTGAGTTTGCTTGAGTTCTATTGATTGAAGATACTTTGCACTCCATGTGAGTACATAGTTCCCCTATTTTACTGTTTTCAATTGTTTTGGGGTGATTCATATGTGCTAAATGTTTTCAAGGATTTAACGATGGTTTTCAAAACGATTTTCGATATTATAACGATGATTTCAGAAACGATTAAAACGATTTTTACTAAACTAATAAAGATTTCAATAATGTGAACGAAACTTGATGGTTGTAGTTACATAACAAATGACATTCATTAGCATTGATCAAGCCGACCAGTATTAGGTTATGGTACCATAGGATCTGACAAATCCCGTTATTGCACTGCACCCATGGTTATGTGTGGGGGTTGTGGGTAGCGACTGAATCTGATGTTTGTTAACTTACCCTTTGGTGGTTTGTTAATTCGAGAAGCGAGAAGCGAGGTGATCGAGTCACGAAGGTTTGAATGTTGTTAGCGAGACGACCATAAATAAGTTTTCACAATTAAAACGAGGATGATTTAAACGATTTAAACGAGTTAACGATTTGGAAACGATTTGAAAACGATTTGAACAAGTTATACGAATTGGATAAACGATTGGTTTTTGGTTAGTGTATAGATAACGGGACGGGTGTAATATGGTGAAAGCATGGTAGATACGCCGCTGGTACTTCTTATATATAAGTGTTTTCAATATATTACATACCGTGGCGTTATTTAGTTCACTTGGGTAAACGATTTTGAAACGATGTCACACAATCGATGTTTTCTAAAGGTTATAAACCATACGAGTTTTTAACGAATTTTTACAAGATGTTTTACAAGATGTTTTACAAGTTGGTTTTCTAAAACAAATGTTTTTGGGTTAAGAAGCATGGCTATGGGATTTTACAAACTATAACCCACTTGATTTGAGTTGGTTAACTATGTTGCAATACACTTTTCAAAACAAGGTTTATATTTTGACTCTTGTAGTCTAAAAAAGTACTGCAACATATAAACGAGCCATGATTCTGATACTCTTAGAAAACCTATGTACTCACCAGCATTTCTTTGCTGACTAAGTTTATACATATGTTTCAGGTGTTGATGCTTGATTGATTTCTAGGATGCATGCGTCATATAGGATCTGGACAAGGCCTTAGTGACATAACAACTATGATAGACGATATAAAACTAGTTTGTTCTATGTGTTAAGATAAATGAAATGATTAATTTTATCAATAAAACAAAACTATTTTGTATCCATGGTTGTGAAACAATAGCTTCTGTTGCAACACTCCCCGACGTTTCCGCCACGGTTTGTTGTCCTACGTGGTCGGGGTGTGACAAAACCCTTTATCGAGCAATTCTTGGATTTGAGACATCAATTCTTGTAGTTCTGACGGTGCGAGTCGATACGGCGCCTTTGCCACGGGTTTGGCGCCCGGAATCAATTCGATCCCGAACTCCACTTCCCGTTCTGGTGGTATTCCCGGTAATTCTTCCGGGAACACATCTTCATAATCCCGTACCACGGGCACGTCTCCAATTTTGAGAGACTCTTTCTCTGATTCGCTTGCGTATACCATGAAGCCCTTGCATCCGTGCTTCATAAGTTTAGGACAACCAATCCATCCCCACAATGACTTGGAATTCTCCCATCGACATCGGGATCAATTCTATCGTGTATTCTTCGTCACCAATGCTCGATTTACAGTTTTCACATACATCACCAACAATAAAGCTCTTGTTATTACCTATCTCTACTTCTAAAGGCATAGGTAATTTTGTTAGAACAAATGAAGGATGCGGAATAAATCCATATGAAAGGATTTATTCGCACCCGTATCAAATAACACACGTGCGGGAATCGAGTTTACAGTAAATATACCTGAGACCACTTCAGGTTCGACTTTTGCTTCAGCAGCGGTCAATTGGAAGGATCTTGCTTTTGCTTTCGGGGCTTCACCTTTCGAGTCTTGCCCATCTTTCTTTCCAACGAGTTCCGGGCATTCCAATCTTTTGTGACCCGATCGATAACAATTGTAACAAACCGTCACTTTATCCGGGCACGATATAGCCATATGGTCCGTTTTTCGGCATATGGGACAAGGCTTATCCTTGAAACGGCATTCGCCTTTATGACCCTTTCCGCAGATTTTGCAACTTGGCGACCCGCCTTTTGCTTCTGATTTCTTCGCCGTTTTGTTTGTTCGTGCCTTCTTGGTAGGACTTGGGTTTACATCTTGTGCCTTCCGTTCACCCCGTTCAATGCTCTTTTTCTGTTCGATCTCCCTTTCTCGAGCAGCATTTATGATCTCGGTAAGGGTCTCATATTTTGAAGGGGTGATAAACTCCCTATACTCAGCACTCAACATGTTATGGTAGTACTATATCTTTTGTTCTTCGTTTGTCACCAAGTCGTTGGAAAATTTCATCTTATCCATAAATGTTGCCGTGATCTTATCTATGCTCTCACCCTTGTGCCTAAGTTGCATGAACTCTTCTTTGATTCGATTAACGACCGCCTTGGGGCTATGGTGTTTATGGAATGGCGTCTTGAACTCCTCCCATGTCATGACCTTAGCCGCTTCATTACCTATCTCTCTCTTTTTGTTATCCCACCAATCCTTCGCTTGACCCCTTAATTGACCCTTACCATAGGCTACGTAGTCATCTTCATCACAATGGGTCCTCTCGAATACCCCTTCAATATCACTCAGCCATCGCTGGCACACTATTGGGTCAACTTCCCCATTATATATTGGTGGTTTACATGCCATGAATTCCTTATATGAACAAGGGTTTCGTCCTCCGGGCTTTTCCTTTGCTAAATTTGAATCATCTTCCAATTTCTTGATTCTCTCGTCTACTATTGATAAAACTGTGTTTTGAATTTTATCAATAAAGCCCGACAAACTGTTTTCGATCGCCTTTCCAACCTCTTCGACAATCACTTCCCTCACTTGTTCGGTGGCTCTTGGCACCGTATCATCATTACCTCCATCCGCCATCTTTATTACTGAAATGTTTGCATAGATTGTTAAACATTCCATTTATAACACATGCTTTACTTGTTTTGATTCAATCAAGTTCATAACTTGATTCAATCGTTCTTGTTTCATGCATTTCTTGTGTTTGAGTGAGCTTACACACTCTTTACATGCATAATTTATTCATGATTTATTTCTATATTTTCTAAATCTATTTAAACTATTAACTCTTACTGGATGCTTGATCAAGCTTGAACCGAACACTTTATTGGCAACCTTGAGCTCTGATTACCAACTTGTAAGACCCAGCTTAAAATACTAGATTAATGATGTAAAACTTTGCATTTGATACCAAAATTTAGAGTTTTCAGAAACCTTGATGATTTAAAAGCCATACCTAGACATAACATTCACGTTATAATCCTACTAAACAATATTCATGACACAACTAAAAGTGTTTACATATTCTTAAAACAAAACAGATCAAGTGCGGAAGCGTTGGTTTGTGTGTACGGTTCGATTGATTTTGCTTGATCATCATCCCCCATACTTGGATTACCTAGAAACTGAAATTTTAGATAAACGTTAGTATTAACATCCTTGGAAATTAATATAATCGAAACTATGTTCAAAAACAATTTCAAGTAACCAAAAATATGAAAATTCAGCTTTCGTGACTGGGCGCTACCGTAACTTACGGTAGCCACCGTAAGTTACGGTGGCCCCTGGGCAACTGTGGTCTACCGTAACTCAGTAGAAAACCACCGTAACGTTTTACTTGCTACCGTAAATTACGGTAGCCACCGTAATTTACGGTAGCTGTTGTACATTCTTTCTTGTTTTTGCAGTTTTGCCGATTCTTTTCTTACATCGCTGTAATTTAATTTTTAACACGTTCAACACATGACTAAGGCTAGTTACTCATATCCGAATTTTACCCACTATCATGTTTCGCTTCCCTCTTGAGGGATCGCTTACGCAATAATCTACATGCTTATTTCCAAGGTTTCGAGCTTGCCTTTTTACACTACTTGACATGCTTACAATTCCGAACTTTAACTCCTATATTAGGAGTTAAGTTTCTCAACTAGTTTAGCGTGTCCGCTACACGGCTTACGCTTTGTTTATAACCATTCCTCAAGTAATGGTAACCAACATCAAAGTTTACTCTTCAACTTGTTTTGACCCGTTTGGATGCCGAAATTTAGGCACCTTTTAAGACATTTCAAGAATCCATTTCTATCACTTGTTTTGACCCGTTTTTACTTGTTTAAGACACAAAGTCACTTTCGTGACATATTGGTCTATCTTTTTTACCATGTTTCAAAATAACGACATAGAACTAATAAATAGACTTAATGTAACGAAACAGTAAATTTCGTACCTTTAGGGCACACCTTTCCCACGCGTATTCCCTCCGGCTTGACGATCCGGACTCTTTGCCTAAAGAGTTCAATTTACAATTGGTTTAGAACTCTTTTTATGTTTATTAACACATCATTATTTACAATAATCAAATCTGCGTTTTCATTTGATTTTTAACATTTAAATCCCCACTTAGGCATTTCAACAAACACCTAGCGGGTTAGATTTTCTCATAATCATTACCAAGTTCATGACTTGTAATTATCATCTAATTTCACTTCAATTAGTCAACTTTGCACAAAACTTCAACATCAAAAATACTGAATTTAACACAAGAATTCAGTTTTCACTAGAATAGTAACCACCATCCTAGTGTTCATCTAGTCTCTACAATCCAATAATCACCTACAATGGTGAAAAATCTCTACTATTATCATGCAATGATTTTTTTTACAAGAATCATCTAGGGTTTAATTCTAAACATCATATTTCTCCTAGATTCATCCATGCATCCTATATTCAAGCTCAAAAATTGGTTTTTCTCATTTAACCTAAAACTGAACTTGAATCAAAACACCAAATTATTACATACCTTTCGATCCCTGCAACGAGGTGATCACAATTTGTGTTTAGAACTTGATTTAGAGTAGATTGAGGGCTTCAATTTGTGAATTTGATGAATGCTAGGGTTTTGGAGAATGGGGGTCGCCCTTCACTTGCTCCTGATCGACCAGGCATCCCAAATGGGGTGTTTGGTTTTGTTTTTAATTAAAATGGATATTACAAGTTTAAACTTTTGACAACATAAGCCCCTCTACTATTGTTTAACATATAGTTTGGTTATTCTAACCTTATTTCGGGTTATTTCTAAACTTCTAGTTAACTAGGTTATAATTTGAATATAAAGTTTTACATTTCCGGGTTATAAATTTGAATATAAGGTTTTACATTTCCGGGGTGTTACACCGTACCATATCGACAACTGACGAACATTAAATGTGCCCTATGTCAATGTCTATCATCATTGACAGTTTGCCATGGTCCATTAGTACACGCTCGTCCGAACGGCACGGTGTGAGGTTTGTTAAACCTAATAGCGCTATTAACTAATGACTCGCTCGCCATCGGCCTCGGCGATTAAGTCGATATAAGATGAGGGATTGAATGATAGAGTTTTGTCTAGTAAGTTTTAAGGTTGTTGTCCTACCCAAGGAGGACGAACGTACGTATTCTACCCAAGGAGAATACGCAGAATTATTATTGGCATCCTACCCAAAGAGGATATGTAGATTCCGTTTTAAATTCTTTAACCCATTCCCAACCACCGGCAATCCCATGCCTTAGAAAGTGTGTGAACTCACCTCGGTTTGCTCGGTTAGATTAATTACTCAAATAAATCAGGAAATCAAGCACGTCCTAATAAGGTACAGATAACAATCAGTTTCTCATGCATAACACGTATCCTACGTACGGTTCATCTACTCATTACTTCACCCACATACCACACAATTCAAATGTCAAGTTATATTGTTAAGTTACATTATTTTACCCTAAAATAATATAACTATCTCACAAAATAAACAAGTATCCACACAAGTGTTCTAATATAAGATATATATTCTAATATATATATTTACCCATTTTTATTTACAAAAACCAACCTCCGACACTTTGTATTTTGTTACCAAAAATTATGGCGAAGTTTATATTCGAAACACAAGTTATAAAATATACTTGTAACGCTTGTTTAGAAAAATATTTTCTAAGTGTTGGGATTTTTAGAAAATTTTGACAGAGTTTCCTTTGTAAATGGAGGTGTCCATGCTCATAAGCATATCATTTTCTTTTTCAAAAATCATTCAACAATCAATAACAAGTTACTAAACAATATTACACTAGTCAAGTGCAAAACAATGCACTTTACATAATAACATGAACTTGGTTTTTAGTAAAAACGCGTAGTAACTTAGTGGGGTGTTTAGTGGGTTTAGTTACCCTCCAAAGTGTGTTTACTTTTGTTAAAATCTCAACCTCAGGATTTTTAGATGTTTACAACTTGTAAACTCATTTTGCAAAAATGTATATTTATTGGATCTTCTTGTTCTAAAAATATTTCTACGCTTATTTTGTTACTAAAATAGTGTAGGTTTTACAAAAGTCATAATCTTTCAAAAATTATCTTCTACTCTTGGTTTATTTAGGAAAAACCATTTGTAAGCCTCGGATCCATACGATCACCAACTTACTTTGTTTACTAATTTTTCAAGAAAACATATTGTTACCAAGTTCATGCTTAAACATGGAGGTGATTCTTTTATGGAAATCCCTAATCACCTCCTAACTTGTTAACTTAAGCTTTTAATCTTACTTTAACAAGTTTTAACCACGATGTTTAACATCACATCTCTAGTAATCATCAAACAAGTAACAAGAAATCATCAATAATACAAGACAACATCATTCATATCATCACTTCTTCATTTTAACAATATTTCATCATTAAGTTAGCTTTTAGTTCAAGACTTTTGCATATGATCTTCTAGTGTTCATAAGTTTTCATCATAACCTAACTATTAACCACCCTAGAAATGAAGTAAATGAAGTTTCAAGAGACTTACTACTAGCTCAAGGCTAGGGAAGTTCAAGTGAAGAAATGTGGTGGATAAAAGAAGATAAGAGAGGTCCTTCAACTTCCGGACACACCGAGCTTCGTTGTATGCACTTTAACACCTATGTATGCTCTTATAATGGTTGAAGATGATCAAGTGATGGTGGTGGTGGTGCCCCTTGGGGTCGGCCGAACAAAGAAAGAAGGAGAGGAGAAAGCGTTGTTTGAGTTTAGTGAATGATGATAAATGTCAAGATCTTGTGGTTAAATAAAGAAGTCTCCAACATCCTTTTATCCATTAGTCCTAATGTTCCTTTAGTACATGACAACCCAAATAAACAAATGAAGAAAAATCAAAGTGGGGATCCCACTTCTAGAACCGGTTTGGGGGGGGGGGTTGGTTTAGTTGGGATGCAATGGGTAGTTATGTTAATTAGTTAGGTTTTAAGTACTTAGTTAGGGGTATATGTTACTAGATACTTTGTATGATATGTTGTGGTGTTCGGGAACCATAACTAGCTTAGTAAAAGTGAAACAATGTATTTAATAATATTTTTGTGTTCCGGGTAATATCCGGTTTGATACTGTTCCGTTAAAGTGCTTAATTAATCCGTAAAGTGTCTTTTATATATTTTTTTTGTAACACTTTTAATTTTCAACACTCAGGAAAGCATATCGGACTATTTAGTAACTTTTCTGTACACTACTAGTATGTTAACAAACACTTGTAAGTATAACACAGTAATCGGAAAGCAGTTAAGTGATTCAGCACAGTCATCAAGCACTTTAATTATCATTAATAAATCGTACGGATACATGGAATTATGAGGGTTGTCACATTCTCCCCCTGTTAAGAGAATTTCATCCCGAAATTTAGCACGTGGCTACTGAGGAAGCTAGTTAAGTTGTGTGGTTTTCCTGATTTTCCTGGGGTGTTACATCATCCCCCTGTTGATTTGGAATTTCGTCACGAAATTCTGCAGTAGCTTCAACCTCAGTAGTGGTTGCGTTTTTCTTAAACAGCTGGGGGTACTTGAGTTTCATTTGGTCTTCTCGTTCCCAGGTGTACTCTGGGCCATGACGGGAATTCCAACGAACTCGAACAAGAGGTATTCTGGTGTGCTTGAGAATCTTAACGTCTCGGTCTGTAATCTCTACTAGTTCCTCGACGAATCACAACTGGTCGTCGATTGTGAGCTCCTTTAAGGGAACTATGATGGTCTCATCTGACAGACACTTCTTCAGATTTGACACATGGAAAACATTGTGAACTCCGATGAGTTCTGTCGGTAGATTCAGCCTGTAGGCCACCTTGCCAATCTTCTCAATGATTTCAAAGGGTCCAACATATTGCGGGTTGAGTTTGCCTCGTTTGCCAAAACAAACTACACCTTTCCATGGTGAGACTTTAAGTAGCACTCGATCCCCAACCTGGAACTCGAGTGGTTTCCTTCGCTTATCCGCATAGCTTTTCTGACGGTCACGAGCTGCCGCCATTCGTTGTCGTATCTGAGCAATCCTTTCGGTTGTATCCACTACAAGTTCTGGGCTAGTGATTTGGCTGTCACCAACTTCTGCCCAACAGAGAGGTGATCAGCACTTCCGTCCATACAATGCCTCGAACGGAGCGGCCTGGATACTGGTGTGGTAACTATTGTTATATGAAAACTCCACTAACGGTAGGTGTTTTTCCCAGCCGTTACCAAAATCGATTACACATGCCCTAAGCATGTCTTCAAGGGTTTGGATGGTGCGTTCAGATTACCCATCCATCTGTGGATGATAAGCGGTGCTCATATCTAAACGTGAGCCAAAAGACTTGTGCATAGCTTGCCACAGTTCAAAAGTAAAACGTGCGTCACGATCAGAAATGATGGAGGTTGGCACTCCGTGCCTTGATACTACTTCCTTTAGGTAGATGTCTGCTAGAGTAGAAAACTAATCCGTTTCCTTGATAGCCAGAAAATGTGCAGATTTGGTCAGTCGATCCACGATCACCCAAATGGTATCGTTTCTGCATTGAGATCTAGGCAGGCCAGTAACGAAATCCATGGAAATTTGCTCCCATTTCCATTTCGGGATCACTGGTTGCTGGAGTGGGCCTGATGGTTTCGGGTATTCGACCTTGACCCTAGCACAAGTCAAACATTTACTGACGTTGGTTGCTATGTTGGCTTTCATACCAGGCCACCAATACGTTGTCTTGAGATCGTGGTACATCTTATCCGAACCAGGATGTACTGAATAACGAGACTTATATGCTTCATCCATCACAAGCTCGCGTAAGTCTCCATAAAGTGGAACCCAGATGCGTCCGTTAACATAGTAAGCGTTGTTTTCCTTTTGTTCTAGCTGCTGCCTCGATCCTCGTAAGGACTCAGCCCTGATGTTTTCTGCTTTTAACGCTTCAACCTGAGCATCTCATATCTGGGCAGGAAGACTAGATTGGATGGTAAGCTGTAACGCACGTACACGCTTAGGTATGGTGTCCTTTCGACTGAGGGCGTCGGCCACAACATTGGCTTTGCCCGGATGGTACTTGATAGCGCATTCATAATCGTTCAAGAGCTCGACCCATTGACGTTGTCGCATGTTTAATTCCTTTTGCTTGAAGATATGCTCAAGACTCCTGTGATCGGTGTAAATGGTGCACTTGGTACCGTATAGGTAATGTCTCCATATCTTAAGTGTGAAGACAACTGCTCCCAATTCCAAGCCGAGTGTAGTGTAGTTCCTTTCGTGAACCTTAAGTTGGCGTGATACGTAGGCAATGACCTTGTCACGTTGCATCAACACGCAACCAATTCCTTGGATGGAAGCGTCGCAATAAACCACAAAGTCATCTGTGCCTTCAGGCAATAAGAGGATAGGTGTGCTACAAAGTCTTTCCTTTAAGTGCTGAAAAGCAGATTCCTGTGCATCACCCCAACGATAGGTGACACCCTTCTGAGTTAGCGAGGTGAGAGGTTGCACAATCTTAGAGAAATCCTTGATAAACCTTCTGTAATATCCTGCCAAACCCAGGAATTGGCGGATTTCTGTTGGTGTACGGGGCGCATGCCGGTTCTTGATCGAGTCAACCTTGGATGGATCAACATGAATCTCATCCTTGTTTACCACATGGCCTAGAAAATGGACTTCGCGAAGCCAGAAGTCACATTTCGAAAATTTGGCATACAACTGCTCTGTTCGAAGAAGTTCCAAGATAAGCCTCAGATGTTGCTCGTGTTCCTCCTGACTCTTAGAATAGATCAGGATGTCGTCGATGAATACAATGATAAACTTATCCAGGTACGGCTTGCACACTCTGTTCATGAGATCCATGAAGACTGCAGGTGCATTCGTCAATCCGAAAGGCATAACCAGAAGCTCGTAATGGCCGTAACGAGTTCTAAATGCTGTTTTGGAGACGTCCTCCTCTCGGACTCTCAGCTGATGGTATCCCGATCTCAAATCAATCTTAGAGTAATAACTCGACCCTTGCAATTGGTCGAACAAGTCATCAATGCGTGGAAGAGGATAAAGATTTTCACGGTCACCTTGTTGAGTTCGCGGTAATCAATACACATTCTAAAGGTGTCGTCTTTCTTTTTCACGAATAACACTGGAGCTCCCCAAGGCGAGGAGCTAGGACGTATGAAACCCTTTTCCAAGAGTTCTTGCAGTTGCGTGGACAGTTCTTCAAGTTCTGATGGAGCTAGACGATAAGGTGCTCGAGCTATTGGCGCTGCTCCAGAAGCTAGCTCGATTTGAAACTCGACTTGATGATGAGGCGGAGGACCAGGTAATTCCTCAGGAAATACCTCAGGAAAATCACGTACAATAGGTATGTCTTCTATCTTCCTTTCTTCCAAGGATGTATCAGAAACGAGGGCTAGAATAGCAGTGTGGCCCTTTCACAAACACTTCTGGGCCTTAAGGAAAGAGATGATGCCCACAACAGCACCACTTTTATCGCCACGAATTACGAGGGGTTCTTTACCAGAATGAGGGATGCGGGCAATCTTCTCGTTGCAAAGAATTTCCGCTTTCTGATGAGATAACCAATCCATCCCAATAATAACGTCAAAACTACCCAGAACGATAGGAATAAGATCGATAGAGAAGGTCTGACCAGTTAGGACGAGGTTACAGCCCTTAACTACGTGTGTGGCTTCAAGACTTTTACCGTTTGCTATTTCTACCGTGTGTTTGGTGTTCAGAAGCGTTGGAGTTCTCTTAAGCATTTGGCTAACTTTTAAGGATACATAACTAGTATCGACACCCGAATCAAATAAAACAGTAAGAAAGAAGTCGTCCAGAAGAAACTTACCCATCACAACGTTGGGATCGTCACTTGCATCACCCTGACCAATCACGAAGGCACGACCTCGGGCGCCATTGCCATTATTGTTACCCCCGTTGTTGCCTCGATTGTTGCCGCCATTATTGTTCCCGTTTCCTTGGTTGTTGTTGTTCTGAATGTGGTTCAGCTGGGGACAGTTCCTCTTAAAGTGGCCTTCAGCGCCACACTGAAAGCATCCTTTATTGCCATGCTGTTGCTGCTGGTGGTGGTTCTATGGAGCTGGTTGTTGTTGTTGGCGATTCTGATTTGCAGGACGTGGGCTCCTACAATCCTTGGCTTCATGACCCAGCTTGTTACATCTCAGACAACGACCCTTGTGGCACTGCCCGCTATGATGCTTGTTGCACTTGTTGCACTTGGGGTGGTTCCCTCGGTATCTACCATGTCCTTGACTACCAGAAGATTGCTGACTCTGGTGGTCATCAGTCTTTCGCTGCTGAGACTGAACTGAAATAGAACCCTTGCCCGAATTTCTATCCCACTTGCGCTTGTTATCATTGGGAGCATCAGAAGTAGTAGTAGCGCTGATACGCTTGGGCAACTTGTTCTGTTCAACTGCCTAATCAGTGAGACGGTGAGCTAGTCGTATAACTTGCTGAATGGTGCCCATGTTAGCTGAAGTCACGTGACTCTGAATTTCTGGTACAAGACACTTGAGGTACAGTTCAATACGTTTGATAGGAGGATCCGCCATAGTGGGACACAAGATAGCTAGTTCGTTCGACCTCTTTGTGTAAGCTTCGATCTCAGACCCCGTCATCTTCAAATTGAAAACTTCCACCTCTAACTTGTGGATGTCGTCACGACTGCAGTACTCTTCCTTGATCAGTTCTTTGAAGTCGTTCCATGGGGTGGCATTAGCAACCGCCAGCCCTAACAGTTGAACCTGTGCTTTCCACCAGATTAACGCAGCACCTTCAAGCGTTCCAGTAGCAAATTTCACCCTACGATCTTCAGGGCATTCACACATCTCATAAACAGACTCAAGCTTCTCGAACCAGTGAAGAAGGCCTACAACTCCATTTGTGCCGCTGAAAGTACCAGGTCGGCAATCCATGAAGGTTTTGAATGTGCACACAGGAGGTTGTGCAGGTTGACCTGTGGCACGAGAATAAAAGACAAGATTAAACACAAGAGTTAGTCCGTGAGGGTAGGATCTAAACGTCCTAAGATGGGTTGATATGACAGGTTATACCTCCCACGGGGATAGCTGCGAGTGCCTCAGCAACTCGTTCATTGATCAAAGCCGTCAACTGGGCTTGAGTTAGGTTGATACGTCCTCCGCGTCCGTTCATGATCTTCACAACGAAGCAACGTAAGTGAGAAAAGTGTCGTGAAAGTGCGTAAGTGTAGGATGACAGTAGAGAGTAAGCACACAAGGTTCAAGTAGTAATTATCACATTAATTAATGCACAGCGTGAACTATCTAACCGACAATATAACATAAATCATACCACCTATTGTGTCGAGTCTTGCTCGTGGAGCGAAGCGTCATTGTGGATCGTTGAGCACTGTACAGGTTATAGTCTGGTTTTATCAAAAAGCTTTTTCCCCTTTTTAAAACCAAGTTCACTATAACCAATGGCTCTGATACCAATCTGTCACACCCCCAAAATCCACACGCGGAGTATCACCGCTTGGAGGCGGGACATGACCAGGATCGAGCCACCAATCATATTGAACAACGTAATTAAGTAAATAAAACCAACCACAATACAATTGGTGACCAAAAGAAGATAACCAACGTTAAGTTAAAAGCGGAAGCATAAGACGTAAGACCAAAACATAAGTCCATAGTTCATAAGTTTAAAGTCCAAAACATAGGTTTAATAAGTTCATAAGGATTAAATGTTTAGCACGGAACATAACAATCCGTATTCCACAACAACCTCCTCCTCGTGCAAGCTCCATAAGCATCTAGCGACCTGTAAGGCATGTAACAACGAGTCAACAACAAAGTTGAGTGAGTTCACTGTTGGTTTTTTTTTAGTTTTAAGTTATTTCCGAAAAAATGGTTTGTCTTTCGTTGGCGTAATTGCCGTGGGGGTTACCCCATAGTTGAAAGTATGATTAACCAGTTCCTTCTTTATTACCCAAACCATTTCCATGATCAGTGGGGGCTTCCCCATGTGAACTACTAGACCGAACCATATCGACAACTGACGAACATTAAATGTGCCCTATGTCAATGTCTATCATCATTGACAGTTTGCCATGGTCCATTAGTATATGCCCGTCCGAACTGTGACAACCCTCACTAAACCAGGTATCCGTACGACTTAATTAATAATTAATTACTGCTTAAGTACTGTGCTTACCTGAAATTGTGGATAAACTGCTACTTGAATGTTGACACATGTACATACTTGCATCATACTCTATTTATCGTCACTACATTATTTACATGTTGAACCTTAGTGACAAACATGATGCACAAAAGCACAGTAGCACTATGAACGGATAACCTATTGAACATGCCGATAAAGCCAGCATCAGGCAGATACTGCCTCTAAGGCCTGTATGAGCCCAAGATAGTTTACTACACCAATAGTGAGTGTAGGGATACAAGGGTTGTAGAACTGCGTCTCTAAGAATAAGTTACAGTGATCGGATGTGCCTAAAACGTATTCTAAGTACAAAATTCAGCACATTAACTAAAAATTCAGCAATTGGTTAACTGATAAAGTGCCAAAACATGAGAAAAATATTACTAGACACTTTCCAAAGTGTCGGGAATAAGTTGTGTCACTAAAAATAATAATAACGACACTTTAAAGCTTTGTTAAACGCTTTAACGGATTACTATCCAACCGAACAACAGGACTTTACCCGGGACATAAAAATATTGCCAATAACATTATTTATCTTTTTCTGAGCCAGTTGGGGTCCCTGAATACCCTAACACCCGCCATAAAGCACAACACACTACTAACCGGGTTAATCACTTAACTAACTAGATTAACCTAACTATACACTAACTAATTGGTTGGATTTGAACTAGGAACCCCCCCCCCCCTTAGCCGATTTCGGTCACAATGTGACCCACCCTTGTACCATTTTGATTAAACAAATCTCACTTGTCCCATATCTAGTGGATATGTAATCCATTGGATCATAACCTAAAATTTTGCCTATAAGCTCAAGGATCAACATTCATCACATTTCACAACAACACTCCCTCTCTCTCTCTAGAAAGCTCTCGGCCGAACCCCCTATATCCATCCATCAATTTTTTTTCGAGCTTGATCATCACATTCCAAGATCATTCAAGTGTTAAGGATCACGTATAAGGAGGCTTGGTGCATTCGGAAGGCGAAGGACGTCTTCTTGTTGCTTTTATCCTCTCATTTTGCGTCTAGATTCTTCCCTAGCCTCGAGCTAGTGGTAAGTTGCTTGAATCACCTTCTCGAACTATTTTGAAGTGGTTAAAATGATTTGTAACGGTTAAAACTCGTAAACATGCAAGATGAAACATAAAAGTCTACTAAAAATACTAAAAGTGATGCTTAAAAGCTTGTTTTTTGTGTAAATCTTATAGTATTTGATTTGTGTAGTTATTTAGGCCCGATCTATGTTGTGGTAGCTCGGATCATCGTTTAACCCGGGTTGGTCATGATCATGGATCATGACATAGAGTTGTTTTGGATGTAACAAGGGTTAAATGATGAAACTCTACCACACACGAATCATGAACTTGTGTAAAAGCGATTTTACTTGTGAAATAGTGTTTAAAACTAGTAGATCTACGGATCTACAAGCGGTATTTTCAAATGACCGAGTGTCAAAGAAATCATGTTTTCTAAAGACGGATCTTACACTAAGAAGAATTATTTTTAGAACACACAAGTGTGTAAACACTTGTGTAGCACAAAGTTTCGACAAAATAACTATTTTTGTAAAAGATGACGAGAAGTTGTAAAGACGGAATTTCTCTAAAAACGAGGTTTTTACGAATTCGGATTGCTTTATAAAAAGATCCACTAAATGTAATGGGATTTACTTCATATTTTTGAGTAAATCACAAGTTCATGAAATTTTTGCAATTTACATGTTTATTGACTAGTTTGACGCGTTGAATATTGTTTTGGTTAAATAAGAAAATGGTTGATTTGATTTATAAAAGAAAATGATACGCTTAAAAGCGTGGCCACCTCCAGTTACAGAGGAAACTCTGGCGAAATTTTTCCAAAAACCTAACACTTAGAAATATTTTCACTACAAGTGTTAGAAATACTTTTCGACATGTTTTCAAAATATAAGTTTCGCCACGACCTTATTTACAAAATATCGGAGGTGGGATTTTCACAAAATTAAACGTGATAAATATATATTTAGTAAATATATTTTTCACAACGTTACTTGTCAATTATTTGTGAAGATACATAAATATTTATTTTAGGGTAAAAATAATATTATCGAATGTTAACGAATCCAAAATAATACAAACGCCTCTACGATAAATATATAAGTTACACCGGTAATTATTATTACCACTCGATCATTAAAACGTAACTTACGCACTCTTAAGAAAATATGACTGAACGCGTGTTTTGTCAAGGTATTATTTTTGGAAAATTCTATGTAATAGAAAATATAATATTTTTGAGAAGAATATTTATATTTTGGAGTTAGAAATAAAATATATTTTAAGTGAGACTTAATAATATATTTCGAACACACATGTATTAAATCCCCCATCCTTGGGAAGGAAAATGATTACCAAGTATATACAGAAAATAAACACGAAATAGTTGTCTAACTATTTCCCAAAAACTTAAACCATAAAGCTAAGGCACGGCCGTCCGTCTAATAGAGTTAGTACGTGTAGGTCGTCACGCAGCTGCTTGATTTGGAGGTATACTTGGTAGAGACGCACCACTGTGAGTTCATGTCCCCCTTTTCTCTTAACTGTTTTCAGTTTTCTAAACTGCGGGGGTGAAATACATGTTACTATGATTACAAGTACTTTATACATGGTATGGTTAGCATAAGGAGGTTTACTACTTAGATCATGTGAGTGGGTAGGAGCAACATGAGGTCATTAATCCTCATGGTAGGACCGAGGGACAGGAGCGGTAGATCTATCTGGGTGTAGCGAGCCCAGCCCCAGGCCAAACTAGAAACGGACCTCGGGGTGACTTTGTGCCCGACGCATAAATCTGCTAGGTTTGAGTATCCCTACTTGCACTACACACATATCAATGGCCTTGCAAACCATTGGTGATCTCAATTCCCTTATTTGCTACATACCAGGATTTTTATACTTACAAAGGTTTATTTACTCACTTACACATGAACTCGCTCAACATTATTGTTGATTTTTCAACTTACATGTATTTCAAGGAATTAAAGGATCTGGGGCGGTATGACACGTTTTCCCGCTGCACTAGTTACGAGGTCATCCGGTTTAGGGGATGTGACTCTTTCCTGGACAAGTCACAGTCCTTAAACTATGTTTATGTTATGTTGATGTTTGTGTTTGTGGAATAATGTTTATGTCGTTAGGATGTGTTTCCGTCAAGACAATGTTATTGTATTTGGTTTTTAAAACATAATTAAATGGATGATCTTGCATGGTTTTATTTCATATAGCTTTGTTATGATTAAGCTATGGTATTAAGAAGTCACACCAAAATTAACCACGCTTCCGCAAAGCCAGGGTGTGACAGCTTGGTATCAGAGCTCTGATCATAGCGAACTAGGATTCCTTCTCGAGTCTAGACTATGATCACTAGGGCTCTCACGAAAACATTTTTACTGCATACCACTTAAGTCCAGATCCAAAATGTTTTTACAAACAAATGTTGAGCACATTTTATTTATTATTCATAGGCTCAGTCTGTGAGGTTGAGGCTCGGTCTTGGAGGCCGAGGCTCGGTCTAAGAGATCGAGGTAGATGGCTAGTGAGACTAGGAAGAGCAGTCTAAGAGGCTGGGAGAATTTGGCTAGTGAGACTAGGAGTATCAGTCTAGGAGACTGGGAGGCTAGTGGGACTAGGAGAATTATTTGATTGTTTAATTGGTGACTAATGTGTTTACCTGATTGTATGACTGATTATTTGTGCATATTTGTGTTTATGTTACAGACACATGGACTCGACCCGCACTGGTGACTCAGACACCACAGGCCCTAGACCTATAGTATCAGACGACCTAGAGTCTTCAGAGCGCGAGGTTCACACATCCGACGCTACTAGCACAGACGAGGATGACTTTCAGCCCTTTGCGTTACCTGATGGTGCTGATGAGCTCGCTGATGGCCCTTTGGCCGGGGACCTACCGCTTGTAGAGATCCCTGCTCCCGTACCACTTGCTTCATATCCTGCTTACGATTTGCTTCTCGACGCCGACGTTGATGGCGACGTCGATCTGTTTGATGACGAGCCTTTAGAGGAGGATGTTCAGGGCGAGGCCCTTCTTGCTGCTGGTGATCTTTTGATGATCGCAGATGCTCCCGCTGAGGAGTCACCTGCTTACTCTCCGGTCCCAGACTCTTTCGAGTCTGTGGCTTCCGCACCTTCACACACTCAGAGTGCGCAACACTTTTCTCACGGATCAGACCCAGATAGAGCGTCCTCTGTTGCCCCTGTTCCTAGCTTTGCCTTCGACCACGATGATGTGGAGGATTCCGATCCTGTCTTTCCCCTAGGATTCGACCCAGATCAGGATATAGAGTTTATACCTATGGATCAGCCTATGGAGGATCCAGTCGACCCAGTGGACCCAGTTGATCCCATCGACCCTGAGTTTGATTTTGAGATGGCCTTTGATGATCCCGAGCCTGCCATGGCCCCCGAGCAGGTAGCCGCTCTAGACCCTGCGTTTGAGCATGACCCAGTTCATGCTGGCGCACCCATTATTGAGCCTGTCATTGCTGACCCACCTATTGATGATCACCCTGTGGATGCTCCGTTGTTGGAGGGCGATCATGTCATTGCTGCTGATCATGTTGATCCCCCACTTATTGCTGATGCACCTGTTGACCCTTTTGTTGCACCCCACCATGATCCTATGCCTGTACAGTTTGATCGTGCACTTTTTGAGGCACAGATGGACCCACGAGTTGAGCATGCCCAGCACGGGTGGATTCCTGCTGATGATGAGGTTCCACCTATTCCCCCTCAGATCACTGATACTCGTCACGTTGATACCTCTTTTGCTTTCCCTCAGTTTACACCTCCAGCGCGACCTGGAGAGGGTTCTTCGGCCCATCCATTTGGACACGTGCCGACGTCTGTTCCCTTTACGCCACAGTTTTCACCTGTTTTACCCCCTGTTTCTCCATTTCATGTGGCACCTTTTGATCCAGCCAGTGAGCCATTCCTTTGGCCGTCACCACCTGTTATGCCACCGACCGGCCCTTACCATCCTTTCCATATGGGATATTCCATTGAGGATGTTTTGATGTCTTTTGTTGCCCAGCACGAGGCCCACACACGGCGCATTCAGGAGTTTCAGAGAGCTCAGCCGCCGCCGTGCCAGTGTCAGGGTCAGACCCACTCTCCTTTGCAGCCCTCTCGACCTCTGCCACCGGACTATGTTGCACGCCTCTTTACACTAGAGCAGCAGGTTGCTTCTTTCTTGCATACCCAGAGAGCCATGGAGGAAGATTGGCTCCAGTTGCGTCGTTTGTTCTACACTCACTTTCCCCCTCCTCCACCGCCATCCGTGTAGAGCTCTTCAGTACCGTATGGGTAGACGCTGGTGAGAAGACGGCGATTGCTTTTGACTGCACAGCATTTTTGGAGACTACATTATGATTCTGACTTTTGTTGACATGTATTTGATGTATTCGCACTGATTTGATATAGTTTTTGGACTGGGGTGATGTAGCCCTTAGTCGACTGATGTTGTATGACACTGTGATGTACTTGTACACTTACTATGTGGTCTCGATATATGGCAATCGCAGTATTCTCATCATGATTGATGTTGATTGATTATTTTTATTTTTATGACATGGGATGTTGTGTGATTGATATTTGTGGCATGGGATGTTGTGTATTGATAACATGAGATGTTATGTATTATTACTATCATTATATACGTACGCTTTATTATGGCCTGACCGACGTAAACCCATCTTTTAGAAGATGCCGCCGAGACGTCAACAACCGCAGATGCCTACCAATCAGGCAGAACTCCAGCAAATCATCGCTGCTGCCATCGCACAATACGCCGCCTCCCAAGGAGGGACTAGTGGAAGCAACTCGGGCAATACTGACAACAACAACCCGCCTCATGGTAATACTAAGTCATTAAGACATACCATAACCCAATTGGATATCTATAGCAAAGATGCTAAAGCCATTCATATGTTGTAATGTATGTGCAGGGTGCACCTACAAGCAGTTTTTAGACTGCAAGCCCGTCAACTTTGATGGCACAGGAGGTGCTGTCGCCTTTGTCCGTTGGGCTGAGAAAACTGAATCTGTTCTTCGCATGAGCAAATGTGCACCAGACCAGCAGGTCACCTACATTTCTGGGCTATTTTTGGATGGAGCCCTGTCGTGGTGGAATTTGCAAGTGCAGACACTTGGTGAAGCTGCTGCCTACGCGCTAACCTGGACCGAACTGAAGGAACTTATGCACAAAAAGTACTGTTCCCGCGCTGAAATCCAAAGATTGGAGACTGAGTTCTGGCATTTGAAAATGGAAGGTCCAAAGATCGCAGAATACGTTTAGAGGTTTCACGACCTGTCACATGTGGTACCCTATATGGTCACTCCAGAGTTCAAGAGGATTGAACGTTTCATTTGGGGATTAGCTCCTCAAATCATAAGCATGGTGACCTCCTCCAAGCATGCGACAATTACTGAGGTGATTGATCTGAGCGTGGCTCTCACAGAGGAAGCTATTCGCCTGAACAAGTTCGATGATGCTGAGCCTAAGAAGAAAGAGACTTACGTCGAGTCATCAGGAGGTAACAAGCGGAAGTTCTCGAACTTCAAGCAAGGCACCAGTGGTGTTGTCAAGAAAGGAGAAACAAGCATGCCAGCTCAGGTTACGGCTAGTAGTGGAAAGAAAGGAAAAGGATATATGGGCACCCAGACCAAGTGTAATACCTGCCAACGACACCATTCTGGCCATTGTACTGTGAAAGTATGCGAAGCATGTGGAAAACCTGGCCACTTGAAGGATTCTTGTTGGGCCACTGTCGGCCAGGGAGGCCAGGGAGGATTCGGAAACAGAAACAATAACAGGGGTGGGAATGGAAATCGCCCACAAGGAAACAATGGAGGTATTGGAAATCGAGGTAACAATGCTAATCAAGCGGGCGCTGTGAATCGTAACCAGAGGAATAATCAAGCTGGTGGAAACGGGCAAAGACCCGGATGCTTCAACTGTCGTGATCTTGGGCATTACAAGAGGAACTGCCCAGAGTTAAACCAAGCCCGTGGAAGAGTGTTTAATATCGAAGCGAGGGTAGCGCGCCAGGATCCCAATGTTGTTACTGATACGTTCCCTGTAAACCAACGCTATGCATCCGTTTTATTTGATACTGGCGCCGATTATAGCTTCGTATCATTAGAGTTTAAAAATATGCTTGGTCTAGCCGCTAGTGAATTAGATATTCCATACTCAATCGAATTGGCCAATGGAAAGTTAGTAGAAGCCAATGAAGTTATCAGAGGTTGTGTGATCGAATTGGGAGAGCGTGAGTTTGCTCTGGATCTACTACCAGTCCAGTTGGGAAGCTTCGACGTGGTGGTAGGAATGGATTGGTTATCAGGCAACAAGGCAGAAATAGTTTGTCACGAAAAGGTCGTTCGTATCCCAACCGAAGATGGCGAAACAATTGTGGTTCATGGAGAGAAGCGTGATACGCCTTTGAGAATTATCAGCTGCTTGAAAGCGCGAAAGTGTTTGCAGAAGGGATGTGCTGCCTTTCTGGCACACATTATAGATAAGAAGGCTGCTGAGCCGAAAATCGAAGACATCCCTGTCGTGAGGGAATATCCAGAAGTCTTCCCAGAGGACTTGCCTGGGCTGCCACCTCAGAGGCAAGTAGAATTTCACATCGATTTAGTTCCAGGCGCCGCGCCTGTGGCTAAGGCACCCTATCGACTTGCTCCGTCTGAGATGCAGGAACTGTCGACACAACTTCAAGAGTTGTTAGACAAGGGATTTATCCGACCAAGCTTCTCGCCTTGGGGAGCTCCGGTCTTGTTTGTCAAGAAGAAGGACGGTAGTTTCCGTATGTGTATTGACTTCAGAGAGTTGAACAAACTGACGATCAAGAATAGATACCCTCTGCCAAGGATTGATGATCTGTTTGACCAACTGTAAGGCTCAGGCTTTTATTCAAAGATCGATCTTCGATCTGGATACCATCAGTTAAGGATACAAGAGGAAAGTATCCCAAAGACAGCCTTCAGAACCCGATATGGACACTACGAGTTCCTAGTTATGTCGTTTGGGTTGACAAACGCGCCTGCAGTGTTCATGGATTTGATGAATCGAGTTTGTAAGCCGTACTTGGACAAGTTCGTGATTGTGTTCATCGACGACATTTTGATCTATTCAAAGATGATGGCTGAGCACGAACAGCACCTAAGAGCTATTTTGAGCTGCTGAAGAAGGAACAGCTGTATGCCAAGTTCTCTAAGTGCGAGTTTTGGCTACGAGAAGTCCAGTTCCTTGGGCACGTGGTAAATGGAGATGGAATCCACGTGGATCCCACCAAGATCGAAGCGATTAAGAATTGGGAAACGCCAAAGACGCCAACCGAAATTCCACAATTCTTAGGATTGGCTGGTTACTACCGAAGATTCATTGAGGATTTTTCAAAAATCGCTCAACCATTGATGCTCCTCACATAGAAAGACAAGAAGTTTGATTGGGGAATCAAACAGGAAGAAGCGTTCCAGATATTGAAGGATAAGCTCTGCAATGCGCCGATCTTAGCACTACCAGAAGGTACAGATGATTTTGTGGTATATTGCGACGCTTCGCGTCAAGGATTGGGTTGTGTGTTGATGCAACGCCAAAAGGTTATTGCTTATGCATCACGACAGCTGAAAGTGCATGAAAAGAACTATACCACACATGATTTGGAACTAGGCGCAATGGTTTTTGCTTTAAAGATCTGGAGACACTACCTTTATGGTACGAAATGTACGATCTTCACAGATCATAAGAGCCTACAACACATATTCAACCAGAAGGAGCTGAATATGAGACAAAGACGATGGGTTGAGTTGTTGAATGATTACGACTGCGAGATAAAGTATCATCCAGGGAAGCCGAATGTGGTCGCCGATGCCCTAAGTCGAAAGGAGAGGATCAAGCCCATAAGGGTTAGGGCTTTAGAAATGATTATTCAAACCGATCTTTCCTTGCGCATTCGTGCCGCGCAGAAAGAAGCTCTCAAGGAAGGAAACCTTGAAGAAGAATATCTCCGTGGGATGGAGAAGCTATTGGTACCAAACAAGGAAGGAACGTTATGTTTTGAGAAAAGGATTTGGGTTCCTCTGTTTGGAGGTTTAAGGAAGGTTATTTTCGATGAGGCTCACAAGTCGCGGTACTCTATCCACCCTGGAGCGGATAAGATGTACCAGGACCTTAAGGATTATTATTGGTGGCCTAGGATGAAAGGCGACGTTGCTGTTTATGTGAGCAAGTGTTTAACGTTCGCTAAGGTGAAAGCGGAATACCAGAAGCCTTCGGGACTTTTGCAACTACCAGAGATTCCCAAGTGGAAGTGGGAACAAATCTCAATGGATTTTATTACAAAGCTGCCGAGAACGCCAAAAGGCCATGACACTATTTGGGTAATAGTGGATCGATTAACGAAGTCAGCGCACTTCTTACCTATCAGAGAGAAAGATAATACGGGCAAGTTGGCCGAAATTTACATGAGAGAGATTGTTACACGCCATGGAGTGCCTCTCTCAATCATCTCGGATATAGACGGAAGGTTCGTATCAAGGATTTGGCAATCCTTCCAAGAAGCTTTTGGCTCGCAATTGAATATGAGCACCGCGTTTCACCCACAGACCGACGGGCAAAGCGAACGGACGATACAGACTTTGGAAGACATGCTAAGAGCGTGTGTTATGGATTTGGGCGGTAGCTGGGATAAGCATTTGCCTTTGGTCGAATTTTCATACAACAACAGCTACCACACCAGTATTGGTGCCACGCCATTCGAAGCTTTATATGGGCGCAAGTGCAGATCACCGCTTTGTTGGTCTGACGTAGGTGATAGACAGTTGGTTGGTCCTGATGTGGTCCAGGAAACCACAGATAAGATTGCACAGATCCGAGATCGCATCAGTGCGGCACGTGACCGTCAGAAAGCCTACGCGGATCGAAAAAGGAAACCTCTAGAGTTTGAGGAAGGTGATATGGTTTTGTTGAAGGTATCACCCTGGAAGGGTGTGGCACGCTTCGGGAAGTGTGGGAAGTTGAATCTGCGGTATATTGGTCCATTCAGAATTTTGGAGAGAATTGGGCTAGTAGCATACAAGCTGGACTTACCTGCTGAACTGAATGGAGTTCACGATACATTCCATGTATCAAATCTGAAGAAAAGTCCAACGCAAGATACCGTTGTCATTCCTACCGACGAAATTCATGTTGACGACACGCTTCACTTCGTTGAAGAACCTGTTGAGGTTACGGATTGGAAAGTGAACAAGACCCGCCGGAGTAGTGTCAAGCTCGTCAAGGTTCGTTGGAATGCCATACATGGTCCTGAATTTCCATCCCACTTGCGCTTGTTATCATTGGGAGCATCAGAAGTAGTAGTAGCGCTGTTACGCTTGGGCAACTTGTTCTGTTCAACTGCCTGATCAGTGAGACGGTGAGCTAGTCGTATAACTTGCTGAATGGTGCCCATGTTAGCTGAAGTCACGTGACTCTAAATTTCTGGTACAAGACCCTTGAGGTACAGTTCAATACGTTTGATAGGAGGATCCGCCATAGTGGGACACAAGATAGCTAGTTCGTTCGACCTCTTTGTGTAAGCTTCGATCTCAGACCCCGTCATCTTCAAATTGAAAAATTCCACCTCTAGCTTGTGGATGTCGTCACGACTGCAGTACTCTTCCTTGATCAGTTCTTTGAAGTCGTTCCATGGGGTGGCATTAGCAACCGCCAGCCCTAACAGTTGAACCTGTGCTTTCCACCAGGTTAACGCAGCACCTTCAAGCGTTCCAGTAGCAAATTTCACCCTACGATCTTCTGGGCATTCACACATCTCATAAACATACTCAAGCTTCTCGAACCAGTGAAGAAGGCCTACAACTCCATTTGTGCCGCTGAAAGTACTAGGTCGGCAATCCATGAAGGTTTTGAATGTGCACACAGGAGGTTGTGCAGGTTGACCTGTGGCACGAGAATAAAAGACAAGATTAAACACAAGAGTTAGTCCGTGAGGGTAGGATCTAAACGTCCTAAGATAGGTTGATATGACAGGTTACACCTCCCACGGGGATAGCTGCGAGTGCCTCAGCAACTCGTTCATTGATCAAAGCCGTCAACTGGGCTTGAGTTAGGTTGATACGTCCTCCGCGTCCGTTCATGATCTTCACAACGAAGCAACGTAAGTGAGAAAAGTGTCGTGAAAGTGCGTAAGTGTAGGACGACAGTAGAGAGTAAGCATACAAGGTTCAAGTAGTAATTATCACGTTAATTAATGCACAGTGTGAACTATCTAACCGACAATATAACATAAATCATACCACCTATTGTGTCGAGTCTTGCACGTGGAGTGAAGCGTCGTTGTGGATCGTTGAGCACTGTACAAGTTATAGTCTGGTTTTATCAAAAAGCTTTTTCCCCTTTTTAAAACCAAATTCACTATAACCAATGGCTCTGATACCAATCTGTCACACCCCCAAAATCCACACGCGGAGTATCACCGCTTGGAGGCGGGACATGACCAGGATCGAGCCACCAATCATATTGAACAACGTAATTAAGTAAATAAAACCAACCACAATACAATTGGTGACCAAAAGAAGATAACCAACGTTAAGTTAACAGCGGAAGCATAAGACGTAAGACCAAAACATAAGTTCCATAGTTCATAAGTTTAAAGTCCAAAACATAGGTTTAATAAGTTCATAAGGATTAAATGTTTAGCACGGAACATAACAATCCGTATTCCACAACAACATCCTCCTCGTGCAAGCTCCATAAGCATCTAGCGACCTGTAAGGCATGTAACAACGAGTCAACAACAAAGTTGAGTGAGTTCACGGTTGGTTTTTTTTTAGTTTTAAGTTATTTCCGAAAAAATGGTTTGTCTTTCGTTGGCGTAATTGCCGTGGGGGTTACCCCATAGTTGAAAGTATGATTAACCAGTTCCTTCTTTATTACCCAAATCATTTCCATGATCAGTGGGGGCTTCCCCATGTGAACTACTAGACCGAACCATATCGACAACTTACGAACATTAAATGTGCCCTATGTCAATGTCTACCATCATTGACAGTTTGCCATGGTCCATTAGTATATGCCCGTCCGAACTATGACAACCCTCACTAAACCAGGTATCCGTACGACTTAATTAATAATTAATTACTGCTTAAGTACTGTGCTTACCTGAAATTGTGGATAAACTGCTACTTGAATGTTGACACATGTACATACTTGCATCATACTCTATTTACCGTCACTACATTATTTACATGCTGAACCTTAGTGACAAACATGATGCACAAAAGCACAGTAGCACTATGAACGGATAACCTATTGAACATGCTGATAAAGCCAGCATCAGGCAGATACTGCCTCTAAGGCCTGTATGAGCCCAAGATAGTTTACTACACCAATAGTGAGTGTAGGGATACGAGGGTTGTAGAACTGCGTCTCTAGGAATAAGTTACAGTGATCGGATGTGCCTAAAACGTACTCTAAGTACAAAATTCAGCACATTAACTAAAAATTCAGCAATTGGTTAACTGATAAAGTGCCAAAACATGAGAAAAATATTACTAGACACTTTCCAAAGTGTCGGGAATAAGTTGTGTCACTAAAAATAATAATAACGACACTTTAAAGCTTTGTTAAACGCTTTAACGGATTACTATCCAACCGAACAACCGGACTTTACCCGGGACATAAAAATATTGCCAATAACATTATTTATCTTTTTCTGAGCCAGTTGGGGTCCCTGAATACCCTAACACCCGCCATAAAGCACAACACACTACTAACTGGGTTAATCACTTAACTAACTAGATTAACCTAATTATACACTAACTAATTGGTTGGATTTGAACTAGGAACCCCCCCCCCCTTAGCCGATTTCGGTCACAATGTGACCCACCCTTGTACCATTTTGATTAAACAAATCTCACTTGTCCCATATCTAGTGGATATGTAATCCATTGGATCATAACCTAAACTTTTGCCTATAAGATCAAGGATCAACATTCATCACATTTCACAACAACACTCCCTCTCTCTCTCTAGAAAGCTCTCGGCCGAACCCCCTATATCCATCCATCAATTTTTTTTCGAGCTTGATCATCACATTCCAAGATCATTCAAATGTTAAGGATCACGTATAAGGAGGCTTGGTGCATTCGGAAGGCGAAGGACCTCTTCTCGTTGCTTTTATCCTCTCATTTTGCGTCTAGATTCTTCCCTAGCCTCGAGCTAGTGGTAAGTTGCTTGAATCACCTTCTCGAACTATTTTGAAGTGGTTAAAATGATTTGTAACGGTTAAAACTCGTAAACATGCAAGATGAAACATAAAAGTCTACTAAAAATACTAAAAGTGATGGTTAAAAGCTTGTTTGTTGTGTAAATCTTGTAGTATTTGATTTGTGTAGTTATTTAGGCCCGATCTATGTTGTGGTAGCTCGGATCATCGTTTAACCCGGGTTGGTCATGATCATGGATCATGACATAGAGTTGTTTTGGATGTAACAAGGGTTAAATGATGAAACTCTACCACACACGAATCATGAACTTGTGTAAAAGCGATTTTACTTGTGAAATAGTGTTTAAAACTAGTAGATCTGCGGATCTACAAGCGGTATTTTCAAATGACCGAGTGTCAAAGAAATCATGTTTTCTAAAGATGGATCTTACACTAACAAGAATGATTTTTAGAACACACAAGTGTGTAAACACTTGTGTAGCACAAAGTTTCGACAAAATAACTATTTTTGTAAAAGATGACGAGAAGTTGTAAAGACGGAATTTCTCTAAAAACGAGGTTTTTACGAATTCGGATTGCTTTATAAAAAGATCCACTAAATGTAATGGGATTTACTTCATATTTTTGAGTAAATCACAAGTTCATGAAATTTTTGCAATTTACATGTTTATTGACTAGTTTGACGCGTTGAATATTGTTTTGGTTAAATAAGAAAATGGTTGATTTGATTTATAAAAGAAAATGATACGCTTAAAAGCGTGGCCACCTCCAGTTACAGAGGAAACTCTGGCGAAATTTTTCCAAAAACCTAACACTTAGAAATATTTTCACTACAAGTGTTAGAAATACTTTTCGACATGTTTTCAAAATATAAGTTTCGCCACGACCTTATTTACAAAATATCGGAGGTGGGATTTTCACAAAATTAAACGTGATAAATATATATTTAGTAAATATATTTTTCACAACGTTACTTGTCAATTATTTGTGAAGATACATAAATATTATTTTTAGGGTAAAAATAATATTATCGAATGTTAACGAATCCAAAATAATACAAACGCCTCTACGATAAATATATAAGTTACACCGGTAATTATTATTACCACTCGATCATTAAAACGTAACTTACGCACTCTTAAGAAAATATGACTGAACGCGTGTTTTGTCAAGGTATTATTTTTGGAAAATTCTATGTAATAGAAAATATAATATTTTTGAGAAGAATATTTATATTTTGGAGTTAGAAATAAAATATATTTTAAGTGAGACTTAATAATATATTTCGAACACACATGTATTAAATCCCCCATCCTTGGGAAGGAAAATGATTACCAAGTATATACAGAAAATAAACACGAAATAGTTGTCTAACTATTTCCCAAAAACTTAAACCATAAAGCTAAGGCACGTCCGTCCGTCTAATAGAGTTAGTACGTGTAGGTCGTCACGCAGCTGCTTGATTTGGAGGTATACTTGGTAGAGACGCACCACTGTGAGTTCATGTCCCCCTTTTCTCTTAACTGTTTTCAGTTTTCTAAACTGCGGGGGTGAAATACATGTTACTATGATTACAAGTACTTTATACATGGTATGGTTAGCATAAGGAGGTTTACTACTTAGATCATGTGAGTGGGTAGGAGCAACATGAGGTCATTAATCCTCATGGTAGGACCGAGGGACAGGAGCGGTAGATCTATCTGGGTGTAGCGAGCCCAGCCCCAGGCCAAACTAGAAACGGACCTCGGGGTGACTTTGTGCCCGACGCATAAATCTGCTAGGTTTGAGTCTCCCTACTTGCACTACACACATATCAATGGCCTTGCAAACCATTGGTGATCTCAATTCCCTTATTTGCTACATACCAGGATTTTTATACTTACAAAGGTTTATTTACTCACTTACACATGAACTCGCTCAACATTATTGTTGATTTTTCAACTTACATGTATTTCAGGGAATTAAAGGATCTGGCGCGGTATGACACGTTTTCCCGCTGCACTAGTTACGAGGTCATCCGGTTTAGGGGATGTGACTCTTTCCTGGACAAGTCACAGTCCTTAAACTATGTTTATGTTATGTTGATGTTTGTGTTTGTGGAACAATGTTTATGTCGTTAGGATGTGTTTCCGTCAAGACAATGTTATTGTATTTGGTTTTTAAAACTTAATTGAATGGATGATCTTGCATGGTTTTATTTCATATAGCTTTGTTATGATTAAGCTATGGTATTAAGAAGTCACACCAAAATTAACCACGCTTCCGCAAAGCCAGGGTGTGACACGAACGGCACGGTGTGAGGTTTGTTAAACCTAATAGCGCTATTAACTAATGACCCGCTCGCCATCGGCCTCGGCGATTAAGTCGATATAAGATAGGGACTGAATGATAGAGTTTTGTCTAGTAAGTTTTAAGGTTGTTGTCCTACCCAAGGAGGACGAACGTTTGTATTCTACCCAAGGAGAACACGCAGAATTATTATTGGCATTCTACCTATAGAGGATGGCCGTACATATCCTACCCAAGGAGGATATGTAGATTCCATTTTAAATTCTTTAACCCATTCCCAACCACCGGCAATCCCATGCCTTAGAAAGTGTGTGAATTCACCTCGGTTTGCTCGGTTAGATTAATTACTCAAATAAATCAGGAAATCAAGCACGTCCCAATAAGGTACAGATAACAATCAGTTTCTCATGCATAACACGTATCCTACGTACGGTTTATCTACTCATTACTTCTACCACATACCACACAATTCAAACGTCAAGTTATATTGTTAAGTTACATTATTTTACCCTAAAATAATATAACTATCTCACAAAATAAACAAGTATCCACACAAGTGTTCTAATATAAGATATATATTCTCATATATATATTTACCCATTTTTATTTACAAAAACCAACCTCCGACACTTTGTATTTTGTTACCAAAAATTATGGCGAAGTTTATATTCGAAACACAAGTTATAAAATATACTTGTAACGCTTGTTTAGAAAAATATTTTCTAAGTGTTGGGATTTTTAGAAAATTTTGACAGAGTTTCCTTTGTAAATGGAGGTGTCCATGCTCATAAGCATATCATTTTCTTTTCCAAAAATCATTCAACAATCAATAACAAGTTACTAAACAATATTACACTAGTCAAGTGCAAAACAATGCACTTTACATAATAACAAGAACTTGGTTTTTAGTTAAAACTCGTAGTAACTTAGTGGGGTGTTTAGTGGGTTTAGTTACCCTCCAAAGTGTGTTTACTTTTGTTAAAATCTCATCCTCGTGATTTTTAGATGTTTACAACTTGTAAACTCATTTTGCAAAAATGTGTATTTATTGGATCTTCTTGTTCTAAAAATATTTCTACGCTTATTTTGTTACTAAAATAGTGTAGGTTTTACAAAAGTCATAATCCTTCAAAAATTATCATCTACTCTTGGTTTATTTAGGAAAAACCATTTGTAAGCCTCGGATCCATACGATCACCAACTTACTTTGTTTACTAATTTTTCAAGAAAACATATTGTTACCAAGTTCATGCTTAAACATGGAGGTGATTCTTTTATGGAAATCCCTAATCACCTCCTAACTTGTTAACTTAAGCTTTTAATCTTACTTTAGCAAGTTTTAACCATGATGTTTAACATCACATCTCTAGTAATCATCAAACAAGCAACAAGAAATCATCAATAATACAAGATAACATCATTCATATCATCACTTCTTCATTTTAACAATATTTCATCATTAAGTTAGCTTTTAGTTCAAGACTTTTGCATATGATCTTCTAGTGTTCATAAGTTTTCATCATAACCTAACTATTAACCACTCTAGACATGAAGTAAATGAAGATTCAAGAGACTTACTACTAGCTCAAGGCTAGGGAAGTTCAAGTGAAGAAATGTGGTGGATAAAAGAAGATAAGAGAGGCCCTTCAACTTCCGGACACACCGAGCTTCGTTGTATGCACTTTACCACCTCTGTATGCTCTTAAAATGGTTGAAGATGATCAAGTGATAGTAGTGGTGCCCCTTGGGGTCGGCCGAACAAAGAAAGAAGGAGAGGAGAAAGTGTTGTTTGAGTTTAGTGAATGATGATAAATGTCAAGATCTTGTGGTTAAATAAAGAAGTCTCCAACATCCTTTTATCCATTAGTCCTAATGTTCCTTTAGTACATGACAACCCAAATAAACAAATGAAGAAGAATCAAACTGGGGATCCCACTTCTAGAACCTGTTTTGGGGGGCGGGGGGTGGGGGTTGGTTTAGTTGGGATGCAATGGGTAGTTATGTTAATTAGTTAGGTTTTATGTACTTAGTTAGGGGTATATGTTACTAGATACTTTGTATGATATGTTGTGGTGTTCGGGAACCATAACTAGCTTAGTAAAAGTGAAACAATGTGTTTAATAATATTTTTGTGTTCCGGGTAATGTCCGGTTGTTCGGTTTGATACTGTTCCGTTAAAGTGCTTAATTAATCCGTAAAGTGTCTTTTATATATTTTTTTTGTCACACTTTTAATTTTCAACACTAAGGAAAGCATACCGGACTATTTAGTAACTTTTCTGTACACTACTAGTATGTTAACAAGCACTTGTAAGTATAACACAGTAATCGGAAAGCAGTTAAGTGATTCAGCACAGTCATCAAGCACTTTAATTGTCATTATTAAATCATACGGATACATGGAATTATGAGGGTTGTCACATTCTCCCCCTGTTAAGAGAATTTCGTCCCGAAATTTAGCACGTGGCTACTGAGGAAGCTAGTTAAGTTGCGTGGTTTTCCTGATTTTCCTGGGGTGTCACATCATCCCCCTGTTGATTTGGAATTTCGTCATGAAATTCTGCAGTAGCTTCAGCCTCAGTAGTGGTTGCGTTTTTCTTAAACGGCTGGGGGTACTTGAGTTTCATTTGGTCTTCTCGTTCCCAGGTGTACTCTGGGCCACGACGGGAATTCCAACGAACTCGAACAAGAGGTATTCTGGTGTGCTTAAGAATCTTAACGTCTCGGTCTGTAATCTCTACTGGTTACTCGACGAATCGCAACTGGTCGTCGATTGTGAGCTCCTTTAAGGGAACTATGAGGGTCTCATCTGACAGACACTTCTTCAGATTTGACACATGGAAAACATTGTGAACTCCGCTGAGTTCTGTCGGTAGATTCAGCCTGTAGGCCACCTTGCCAATCTTCTCAATGATTTCAAAGGGTCCAACATATCACGGGTTGAGTTTGCGTCGTTTGCCAAAATGAACTACACCTTTCCATGGTGAGACTTTAAGTAGCACTCGATCCCCAACCTGGAACTCGAGTGGTTTCCTACGCTTATCCGCATAGCTTTTCTGACGGTCACGAGTTGCCGCCATTCGTTGTCGTATCTGAGCAATCCTTTCGGTTGTATCCACTACAAGTTCTGGGCCAGTGATTTGGCTGTCACCAACTTCTGCCCAACAGAGAGGTGATCGGCACTTCCGTCCATACAATGCCTCGAACGGAGCGGCCTGGATACTGGTGTGGTAACTATTGTTATACGAAAACTCCACTAACGGGAGGTGTTTTTCCCCGCCGTTACCAAAATCGATTACACATGCCCTAAGCATGTCTTCAAGGGTTTAGATGGTGCGTTCAGATTGCCCATCCGTGTGTGGATGAAAAACGGTGCACATATCTAAACACGAGCCAAAAGACTTGTGCATAGCTTGCCACAGTTCAGAAGTAAAACGCACGTCACGATCAGAAATGATGGAGGTTGGCACTTCGTGCCTTGATACTACTTCCTTTAGGTAGATGTCTGCTAGAGTAGAAAACTTATCCGTTTCCTTGATAGCCAGAAAATATGCAGACTTGGTCAGTCGATCCACGATCACCCAAATGGTATCGTTTCCGCGTTGAGATCTAGGCAGGCCAGTAAAAAAATCCATGGAAATTTGCTCCCATTTCCATTTCGGGATCACTGGTTGTTGGAGTGGGCCTGATGGATTCTGGTATTCGACCTTGACCCTAGCACAAGTCAAACATTTACTGACGTAGGTTGCTACGTTGGCTTTCATACCAAGCCACCAATACGTTGTCTTGAGATCGTGGTACATCTTATCCGAACCAGGATGTACTGAATAACGAGACTTATGTGCTTCATCCATCACAAGCTCGTGTAAGTCTCCATAAAGTGGAACCCAGATGCGTCCGTTAACATAGTAAGCGTTGTTTTCCTTTTGTTCTAGCCGCTGCCTCGATCCTCGTAAGGACTCAGCCCTAATGTTTTCTGCTTTCAACGCTTCAACCTGAGCATCTCGTATCTGGGCAGGAAGACTTGACTGGATGGTAAGCTGTAACGCACGTCCACGCTTAGGTATGGTGTCCTTTCGACTGAGGGCGTCGGCCAAAACATTGGCTTTGCCCGGATGGTACTTGATAGCGCATTCATAATCGTTCAAGAGCTCGACCCATTGACGTTGTCGCATTTTTAATTCCTTTTGCTTGAAGATATGCTCGAGACTCCTGTGATCGGTGTAAATGGTGCACTTGGTACCGTACAGGTAATGTCTCCATATCTTAAGTGCGAAGACAACTGCTCCCAATTCCAAGTCGTGCGTAGTGTAGTTCCTTTCGTGAACCTTAAGTTGGCGTGATGCGTAGGCAATGACCTTGTCACGTTGCATCAACACGCAACCAATTCCTTGGATGGAAGCATCGCAATAAACCACAAAGTCATCTGTGCCTTCAGGCAATGAGAGGATAGGTGTGCTACAAAGTCTCTCCTTTAAGTGCTGAAAAGCAGATTCCTGTGCATCACCCCAACGATAGGTGACACCCTTCTGAGTTAGCGAGGTGAGAGGTTGCGCAATCTTAGAGAAATCCTTGATAAACCTTCTGTAATATCCTGCCAAACCCAAGAATTGGCGGATTTCTGTTGGTGTACGGGGCGCAGGCCAGTTCTTGATCGAGTAAACCTTGGATGGATCAACATGAATCCCATCCTTGTTTACCACATGGCCTAGAAAATGGACTTCGCGAAGCCAGAAGTCACATTTCGAAAATTTGGCATACAACTGCTCTGTTCGAAGAAGTTCTAAGATAAGCCTCAGATGTTGCTCGTGTTCCTCCTGAGTCTTAGAATAGATCAGGATGTCGTCGATGAATATAATGACAAACTTATCCAGGTACGGCTTGCACACTCTGTTCATGAGATCCATTAGTCCTAATGTTCCTTTAGTACATGACAACCCAAATAAATAAATGAAGAAAAATCAAAGTGGGGATCCCACTTCTTGAACCGGTTTGGGGGGGGGGGGTTGGTTTAGTTGGGATGCAATGGGTAGTTATGTTAATTAGTTAGGTTTTGTGCTTAGTTAGGGGTATATGTTACTAGATACTTTGTATGATATGTTGTGGTGTTCGGGAACCATAACTAGCTCAGTAAAAGTGAAACAATGTGTTTAATAATATTTTTGTGTTCCGGGTAATATCCGGTTGTTCGGTTTGATACTGTTCCGTTAAAGTGCTTAATTAATCCGTAAAGTGTCTTTTATATATTTTTTTGGTAACACTTTTAATTTTCAACACTCAGGAAAGCATACCGGACTATTTAGTAACTTTTTTGTACACTACTAGTATGTTAACAAGCACTTGTAAGTATAACACAGTAATCGGAAAGCAGTTAAGTGATTCAGCACAGTCATCAAGCACTTTAATTATCATTAATAAATCGTACGGATACATGGAATTATGAGGGTTATCACAAGCACACACTAGTGTACTCGCGAAGGCTGGCGTGTAGAGCACCCTGACTCGCACACGCGCACGCGCGGCGTGGAAGCAATGTGGCGCTTTGATGGCGCACTTCGCACGCTCGCAACGCCGCAAGCCACTTGAGAGCCGCTTTTGTATTTTTGACCGCGTGCACGTGATGAAGCACATGGGCTGCAAGGACCAGGTGGTAGGTAGACCTTGGAGGGTGACGTGGCAGCGGCGCGCGAGTACACGTGGTAGGTTTTCGCGCACTCGCGCATGGAAAATGGGCACTGATGTGACGTGTGCGGCGCACCAAAGTGAGCCAATACGGCGTGACTGTTTGGCGTGCTCGTATAGGTTCACTGGTATCTGGCGCACACGCGCATGTAAGTGAGCCAAATCAGTGCGCAGTGGGACCTGCTCGCGCATGAAAGTGAGCCAAAGTCGCCCACGCGCGCATGAGTGTGCAAGACCTGCGCGCGCATGTGTCAGAAGGGCGCGCGCGCACCAGTCTGTCTCGCGCACGCAGAAGCTTCCAGCAATTAATGACAGTGCAGTTACATTTCAGCATTTGAAACTAACGAGTCAACGGTTATGACTGAGAATTAAATGACGAATTAAAGTGCGTTGAAGACGTTTAATGCAATTTAATTCTCCCATTTAATTCATTTTTCAGTTTCAACTAGGATCTACAATATAAATAGGGAGGACCCTGCTGCAGAACAACACACCGAAACACATAGCTCGTACATTCTTCTCTCCACAACTTATCTTCTTCTTCTATCTTGCTTCAAGGTAAACCTTCGGGTTTTAGTCGAGACCGGCAGTGCAACTTCTTAGGTTGTTGTATCCTGGAAACAAACGAGTTCTCCTAGGAGACTCGAAATTTGTTTTAAGGGACCCATGTCTAACATGATCCTCAGCCAAGAACCATTTTTCTGTTTGTAATCCTGTTCTTGTTTTCATTTATTTCAGTTGTAATTGTATTATATTTTTTAGTTTCATTCTGTTATGTATTGCAATTCAAGTTAATAAAGAGTTTTATTTATTTTTTGCACGAACGGATTCCTACAACATCACTGGCTAAACATATACATAGATATTGAATCTACGAACATAATGTAACAAAAATATTCACAAAAGTTGATCGGATCTTATGAATTAGGAACAAAGGGCCATCTCTTTTGGTGATTCGTTTGTAGAGGGCAACAATTGGAGGGCGGCGGCTGGTGATTCGTTTTTCCAGCCAGATTTGTTTTTCCGGAATAAAGAGGTATGGTCCCAATTCTTTGCCTACATGGCAAGGACCACACCACTTTTTCATCCAACATGGCGATTACATCAGCAAGAGCAAAGACGTCAAGGTGGCACCAAAAGATGCTCCTCCCGACAGGAAGGACAACACGTGCCACCAGTCACCAAGCGCCATGTGGACCTGCAGCAAATCTAAGGAGCAGACCGACAGCAGCGGTACGACGTCTCCAGCATGGAAAAATATAGGCGCGCCACGTGTACCACCACCCTGACCACAACAGAGGAGACAAAGAGGATATTCCCCTTGGTCAGACAGCTGGCGCCCTATAGCAGCTGGCAAGGTTGCTCCTCCCTCCTTCACCCTCCGGCTATAAATAGGACCCTTCATCATTCTGGTTAATTCATTCTATTCTACATATTCTCACACCCTTAACACACACTGTTTTATTCCTCAGAACAGTACTTATTCTCACGCCGGAGCCCGGTTAAGAGGGAAACCCCCATATTCCCCTCTTAACGAGCTAACGGTGTTGCTGTTTTGCAGGACGTTAGTCATTCGAGGAGCAGAGAAGGAGATTGAACCCACAAAAGAGACGACCCAGCTAGTTAATCATCGGATTTAACTAGTGTTTCATCATTGGCGCCATCCGCATTTTTTGCAAACCACTCTCATCTCCTTTTTCTTCGAAAAACTCTCTAGAATGACTGAACCAAGCCCTTCCCCTCACGTAGATGGAGAAGTCTCTTCCTTTGAACTCACTTCGGACAACGCGCACGTCCATAGGAGTCAAAGGAACGAGACCATCCAAGAAGGGCAATTGAACAACGAGTTTCCTGAGATCTTTGGAAGCGCATCCAGAATTATCAGCCAAACCACCAATGGAGCTACTTTCCAACCCCCGCCCAGAGTCATTAACCAAACAACAAATGGAGCTACTTTCCAACCCCCACCCAGGGTAGTTAGTCAAACACTTCCAGAAGTTCAAACACCAAACCCATCGGTTCAAACACAGCTGAACTTCTCAACACTCTTAGGGCTACCCGAAGGAAAAACTCTGGCTTCCTGGTATGCCGAACAAATGGCTTCGTTAAACCTCGTCTATGCACAACTCAGCGCTCAACAAGCCTTGCTCCAAGCACAAGCTAACCAATCTGTCTTTGCTACTCCACCGCAAAGGTCTCTGAGCACACACACAACTCAGCAGGCCAATGCGTTGAACTTGCGTCCAGAAAAAGGACCTATGCCAAACATCAGAAAGGCAAGCGCGCATGACACGCGCGATACTTATGGAGAAACAGAAAGCAATTACGTGCAGTACTCCCATCCATAGAGAAAGCTGATACAGAGCCGTTTAGGCGTGCGCAACATGAATGCTGAATGGGATAATGAGGAAGACGATCCGACGTACAAAGGAGAAAGCACGATATTCAACAGATTACCACCAGAACACGAGTCGTACAAACCCCACAAACGCGCAGGCTACAACCCAAAAGCAGAACATGACTACTCTTTGAGTTATCGCCCAGAAGGCATGGCTGAAAATTCCAAATTCATCAAAGAGATTGCAACAGCCGATATTGACAAGACAAAACTGCCACACAACGTGGGCAAATACAATGGCTTAACAGATCCCGATGACCACCTCCAGGTTTTCAATGGTGCAGGAGTAACAGGAGGTTGGAACTTACCAACTTGGTGTCATCTTTTTGCACAAACCTTTGTAGGCACGGTGCGCGTGTGGTTTGATAGCCTACCAGCAGGAAAGATCAAGTCATGGATCGATTTTCGAGACAAGTTCCTCACACATTTCTCTCAACAGCGCAGGCACACTAGAGACTTCGCTGATTGTTTGAATATATGGAGGAAAGATCATGAAAACGTAGAAGATTTCATCACCAGATACAACAAAGAATGTCTGGAAATCGGAGATGTAGGCGAAAAGATGATGCGCGCACACTTCATGAGGGCTGTGAAGTGTGACGACCTGATCAAACGATTGAAAGGAAGGGATGGAGGCCCCAAAGATTGGCAAACCTTCATTGAGGCAGCAAAAACAATCGCGCGCACTGACAAGCAATTAACTGGGGATGACAACCGTCAATATAACCATAATGACCGGCGCAACAAGAAAGGCAAAGGCCAATCATGGAAAACGTCCGGTTATAGGGAAAGAAGCCCAGTAAGGGAAGATGCGCGCAACACGATCAACCAGATCGCTCATCGCAAAGAAGTAAAGAGAGAAAATAGAGAAAAACAATGGACACCCCTAACAAAGACACCTTCCAAGGTCCTGTCAACTGAGAACCACCAGTTCAAACCACCTCTACAAATGCGCAACAAAAGAGGCCAAAACCCAAATCTTTTCTGTGAATTCCATAAAGACACTGGTCATTTAACCGACGACTGCTTTAGCCTAAAGCAGGAGATAGAAAGAGCCCTGAGAGATGGAAGGCTCACCCATCTGGTGAAAGGCGGGAAGCGGGATAACCGTCAAAGTCACAGAAGAGAGGAAGGTCCAGACAACAAGAAGCTTCGAAAGTTTGAAACTCACATGGTTCAAGGGGGACCACGGCGGCCAAGAAAGAATTACAACAAGCGCACACAAGATGACTCATGGCGCGAAAGACAAGTTGTCTTCCCCATAGTAAGAGGAGGTCCAAGAAGAGAAGACCCATAGTCATATCTGGGGTAATCGGTCATTACCAAACCGACTACATTTTCATTGATCCAGGGAGCACCATGGATATCATATACGAACAATGCTTCAATCAATTTGACCAAGAGGACAAAGCACGCTTGGAACCAGTAGATTACCCACTAACTGGTTTCTGTAACGAAGCTGTTTTCCCTCTCGGCCAGATATCATTCCCGGTGCTGCTCTCAGATGGACGAAATTCAAGAACAAAAGAAATAACGTTCATGATGCTACCTGCACACTCAAGACATGATATCCTTCTGGGAAGAGAATCCCAAGGAGATTTTAGCATGATCTGCTATGGACCACATTCAGCTGTTGGATTCCTAACAGAGACAGGGGTAGCAATAATCTATGTAAGCAAAGAAGTCTTAGCAATGTATGAAATCCGGCCAGCAAAAGCAAGCAAACCCGCACCGCGCGCAGAAGCTGAAAAATGGGTACTGAACAGCAAATATCCAGAACAAACGGTCACCTTGGGCCCTGCAATGTCTGATCTCACGCGCGCGGCGCTAAAAAAGTTGTTGTTTAAAAACATGGATGTGTTCGCCTGGACACCAGCTGACATGGTGGGTGTTCCACGGCACATAGCAGAACACAGATTAAACGTCTCAGAAAGTGCAAAACCCGTAGTACATGCCAAACGTCACTTGGGAGACATAAAGCATGATGCTATGCAAGAGCAAGTCACGGAGCTATTGAACGCTGGTATCATCAGAGAAGTCCGATATCAAACTTGGGTGGCGAGCCCTGTAATGGTACATAAACCAAATGGTAGTTGGAGAATGTGTGTAGATTACAAAGATCTAAACAAAGCATGTCCGCACGACTGCTATGCCTTACCAGATATTGATGAGAAGATTGATTCGCTAGCAACGTTCAGGTGGAAATGTTTCCTTGACTGTTATAAGGGATACAATCAGGTGCAGATGGCCATCCAAGATGAAGATAAGACTGCATTTCGCATGCCAACAGGGCTATACTGCTACACAAAAATGCCCTTTGGCTTAAAGAACGCAGGTGCAACTTATCAGATATTGATGAATGAATCGTTCAGCGATGCCATCGGCAAATACATCGAAGTGTACATGGATGACCTGGTCATCATGAGCAAGGAAGAAAGCGATGCCATCGGCAAATACACAATGCGCGGAGTAAGTATAAAGCTAAACCCAGCAAAATGTTCTTTTGGCATGGAGGAAGGAAAGTTCCTGGGTTTCATCGTAACAAAAGATGGGTTTAAAGTCAACCCTGACAAGGTGCAAGCGATCGAGCGGATGCCTTCACCATCAACAATCAAGGAAATGCAGAAATTGGCTGGACAACTAGCAGCACTCAACCGTTTCCTAGCCAATCCCGCAGCCAAATCTTTCCCATTTGTCAAAACACTCCGCAACTGCATGAAGAAAAGTCAATTTCAGTGGACTCCGGAAGTCGAGAGCGCATTCCGAGAGATGAAAGATTGCCTCATAAGACTGCCAACATTGACAGCGCCAGTGAAGGGAGAACCCCTAGTAATGTATCTATCAGCATCTGAAAAAAGCAGTTGGAGAAGTTTTGCTCGTAGATCGCCAAAGGCATTCAAACACTAGTTTATTATGTGTCTCGCACTCTGAACGATCTAGAAACAAGGTACGCCATAACGGAAAAACTGGTACTGGCACTGATCCATGCATCAAGGCGGTTGCGCAGGTACTTCGCCAACCACGTCATTCATGTATTAACAAATTACAACATCGGCAACATCCTCGCAAGGCCTGAGATATCCGAAAGGTTAGCAAAGGGGGCTATAGAGCTGGGAGGCCATAATGTGGTTTTCAGACCAAGCCCAGCAATCAAGGGCCAGGTGTTGGCCGATTTCATGACAGAAGTACCTGACGACAAAGATAGGGAGTGCAAGGCAATGGAGAAAGCCGAAAGGCAACATACGGAAGAGCCATGGCTATTGTATACAGACGGCGCATCCAATGAAGATGGCGTAGGCGCAGGACTTAGGCTGGTAAGTCCAGACAAACATGAATTCACGTATGCCATCAGGCTAGACTTCAAAAGCACGAATAATGAAGCTGAATACGAAGCTTTTCTTGTCGGTTTGAGATTGGCAATCAAGATGGGAGTCAAACACATTGAGGCGCATGTGGACTCCATGTTAGTAGCCGGGCAAATCAATGGCCAGTACGACGCCAAAGGAGACGTGATGGCGCTCTACTTGTACCAAGCAAAAAACATTGTTGCAAAACTTCTATTCCTACAAGGTGCACCACATCAACCAAAGCGAGAATAAACCAGCAGACGCGTTAAGTAAACTCGCATCCACAAGTTTCCCGCACCTAGCCAAGGATGTGCGCATTGAGGTTTTGAGCAACCCATCGGTACCACTAAGGGAAGTGAGCGTTATTCAATTGGGAACACGTCGTGGATGACTCCGATAATTACGTATCTCTAATCTGGAATACTACCGGAAAACAAAGCCGAGGCAAGAAAAGTGCAATACAAATCCGAACACAACCAGATGGTCGATAGAATTTTGTATCGGAAATCCTACTTAGGACCGTTGTTAAGATGCGTCGACCCAGAAGATGCAAACTACCTGATCCGAGAAGTACACGAGGGCATCTGTGGCATTCATGCCGGCCCAAGAATGGTAGTAGAAAAAGTGATGAATGCCGGATACTACTGGCCTGGAATGCACCTAGACGTAGTGAAAATTCTGAGAAAATGCAGCGGCTGCCAGAGGCATACCCCGAAAACGATGCGCCCTAAAACTGAACTAGTCCCAGTAACAACGGCGTGGCCGTTTCAACAGTGGGGGATAGATATGGTTGGCCCTTTTCCAGAAGCCTCGGGCGCAGTGAAATTCATAATAGTCGCAGTCGAGTATTTCACAAAATGGGTGGAAGCAAAGGCACTCGCGTCAACCACATCTACCGTAGTTAGAAGGTTCATCTGGGAGCAGATCATATGCCGTTTCGGGCTACCACTAAGAATTGTCACCGACAATGGGATAAATTTTGCTGCCGACGATCTCCAACGCTGGTTCAAAGAGCTACACATAGAGCATGCCTTTTCCTTGGTTGCGCACCCGTAGGGAAACGGTCAAGTTGAAGCTGTTAACAAGAGCATAGTGGATGGTATCAAAGCACGGCTGGGAACGCAACGAAGAGGTTGGGTTGATGAACTACCAAGCATATTGTGGGCCCATAGAACAATCTCAAAGACGAGTAACGGAGAAACACCGTTCAGCTTAGTCTACGGGTCCGAAGCTGTGATACCAGCAGAGATCGGCCTACCATCCCCAAGAATGCTCTCCATGAACATGATTAACAATGAAGAAGAAAGAAGGTTGGATCTAGACCTTCTAGAAGAGAGAAGGGAGATGGCGGCAATCAACGAGGCGAAATACAAGACCAAGTTGGAAAAATATTACAACAGCAAGGTCCGCATCTGCACGTTCAACCCTGGCGATTACGTTCTAAGGGACAACGAAGCGTCTAACGACGAAAAACCGGGCAAATTAGCTCCCAAGTGGGAGGGACCTTATGTTGTAGATGAAGTTTTGGGAAAAGGAGCGTACAAGCTACGCACATTGGAAAACAAAGAAGTTCCAAGAACCTGGAACGCCCAACAATTAAGAATGTGCTATATGTAAACGGTCGAAGTTTTTTACGTACTTGTAATGGCCGCGCGCCAACACATTTAACAGTAATACAAGAAGTGTCTGGCTATCTTATCTCATGTGAATTTTTGTCACAACTGCATATATTACTTTGGGCATACACGAAAACATCAATGGCTCGACATTAGGAAACGTTGTAGACCTCCAAGGCTTGTCACAACCAAGTGCACAGCGGGGTCAAGAACACAACCAAAGCCTAAAAAACGCCAAATAAATACTTCGTGCCCACATAAACACGAAAGCATCGATAACAGGAAAGCAAACAATGTAAGACCCCCAAAGCTAAAAACAACTGGGTCAACACAATAACCTATAACTCGACCACTTCGTATACACGAATCAAATCACGCGCGCAAACAACAGAACAAACGTGTACCTAACACAGCATAATTTGTCATCGCCATCATTCATTCGTGATACCTAAATCAAAGTAATTACACATGCACATATTGTAACGATAGCAAAATTCACAGCAAACAAAGAAGCAAAGCTGAATATTAACATAAAAGTAGTCAAACGTAACAAAATGTTAACAGACAATTACAGGCAAATTGTTCACAAAACATGAAGTTAAATTGTTCACAAAATTGTCAACTGGTTACAAGGCTATCCAAGCCCATACACGGTGTGCAAGCCGGAGTTCTTCAATCCGGATGACTAGGGCCAGTGCCTCCAGCTCCGTGGCCTTCATCACCAAGAGCTTTTTTTAGAACTTTAATAGGGTCAGCCCTACGAGATAACTTTTCAACAGCTTTTACAATGCTAAATTTAATAAACTCGTAGTCACGACGTTTGGCGGCATACTTACCTGCACAATCTTCCTTGAATAATTCAAAATGATAATCTTTTTCATTATTCAACGCAGCAGCCCTACCCTCACTGTAACCTTCCTTCTGCCCGCTATCATATGCCGCCTGACCCAACTCAAACATGTGGTTGGCAAGCTCATGAGATTTTACAATACGTTCTGAAATCTGCAAGAAGCATACAGAAACATAAGAAGAGTAACAAAAACAAGTCGAAAGCAAACATGTACAAAGGAAGGTACCAGAGGCACAGCACGAGAAAGGAGCCATCTACAATCAGCAGAAACCTCCTCAGCAAGAAGTTCAGAAGCTTTGCACTCAGAAACCTTCTCCTCAACAAATTCTTCCATCTTAGCTTTACGCTGGAGATACTCTTCTTCCCTCTTCTGAGACGCAACACGTGCCTGCTCAGCTTCCTCACTAATCTTGTGTTTTTCACCAGACATCCGAGAATCGCCTCACATTGTGCTTGCAACTCTTTATTGGTACGCTCACAAGCAACCTCCCAATCCTTCTGCTTCTGGGAGTTAGCCTGTTTTTCCTGAGTAAGCTTTTGCTCAGCATCCGACACTCTCCATAACAAACCCTTCCTCTCGGAATTAAACTTCTCCCTCTCTTCCGCAAATGCCTTCTTCTCATTTTCAAACTCAAGTGTCTCCTCCCCCATCAGCTTCCACTCCCGAACAATCTCTTGGGAAGTGGCAAAAAAGTTAACCCTGGCATAAATATGATCATCTAACAGGTCAAACCGGTTGCGCTTTTTCTGAAATAGCCTCTCAGCAGGGGGGAGAGACAAAGAGAAGAACTCTGGGCAATTATCAAGCCCATTCATTCGGGAACCTTGGGTCAAATTCCAACGAGGAGCATGCGGCAAATCATCACATGTTGGGTTATGAGTATCCCAGGACCCAGCTTGGACATTTTCAAACTCATGAACCCGGGGTACTCCCGAAGTAGCACCACCACCAGAAGCTGGTGGACGTCTGGTATAGCTGGCTTGATGATGCGTATCCTCATTAGACTCCGCTTCAGTTTCAGCACCCTTGCCACGACCATCACCACCAACGTCACCAACACCATCATCACCTGCACCGTCACCACCACCTTCTCCGATCTGTTCTACTTCTCAACCGGATCTTCAGGGGGGTGGACAAACCAAAAGTCCTAGAAGGCGGAGAGGTAGGAGGAGTAATCTTCGAAATACCAATCTTGCGAGAAGTCTTACCCGGCTTCGCACCTGTTGCAGTACATACAAGATAATCAGAAAAAGGTAAAAGAAATGGCAATTAGAACAGACAACGGAAAAATTTTGTACCACGGGAACCAGAAGCCACGAATATCTTTTCCAACAGGTTCCCATGCTTCGCAGTAAAAACTTCAAGATCAATCTCAGATTCCGAAGGAGCAGGAGGAGCTTCCTTCTGGAGTCTGGCTCTTTTCGACGCAAGCATAGCAGCAGCCTGCTCATCAAGTTTCCGTTTCTTATCTTCTAAAGCTTTCTTCTTCATCATCTCCGTCAAGGTGGCGCTGTCGTCAGGATCGGACCCACCACGCTTCTCTCCTGCCCCTAAACCAGATAGCATATCAGAAACGACAACATAATCTAGGAAAGGAAGGGTAGAGGGACGCTTACGAGGAGTTTCAGTGGCCTTTCCCTCAGCCCTCTTCTCCTTCCCCTCTGACTTGTCCAACTTTTTCTTTCTCCGGGTCTCCAGCTGCTCAGCAGTCTCAACCGGCACTTCAACCTCAACATCAACAGGCTCATTCACTGGTTCATTAACAGCCCCTTGCGCTGGAATTGCACGCGCAAAATGAGGGGTTAGGCCTTCAAGAGATCTGTCAGAACCCTCACTCGAAAGGACGATAACTTCCTCTCGAGTGGGGTCAGAAGTACCATCAACATCATCTTCATCATCTTCACCTAAAACAGTATTGCCATAAGCGGCAAAAATCTCGCTAGTAGGGTGCAAGAAGCGGTTGTAGATCTGATCCAACCACGTTGGTTTACCCTCTGCTTGAATAGCTTCAACCATGGCACCACCGGCCCTCGGGTCAAGAACGTTCAATAAACTGTATCCAACTGTGAAAATGAAAAGACATGAATAAGAACACAACAAAATCAGAGGAGAACACAAAAAGATCACAAAAACAACAACACTACATACGTTTGCCTTGATAACCATAAACTGGGACACCCAAAGGATGCTTCGGGACCCACAGCATACTCATACCAGCACCTACCAACGCCATCTCCTCAAGCTGAGAAATAGAGGTAGCCTTGTGTGTCACCTTCTTGTACCACTCTTGTTGAGCAAAATCTACAGTCACGTTCACCTTGGGGATACCTTCACCTTCTGCCCGATAATGCATGTCTACCGGAATAACACCACGGCGGATGTAGAAGAACTTCTGTTTCCAATCATGAAGGCTTTTTAGGGGATTGGAATTACAGGGGATAACACCACTGGTCCGGGCGTTAAAAGAGTAAAAACCACCAGTATAGGTCACCGTGTAAAATACATTGAACATCTCAAAGGTCGGTTCAACATGATTGGCCCTGCAGATAAACTCGAAATGGGTAACACGAGGAAGCCCCAAAGCGTTTAATTGAGAAATATGAAGGCCGTAATTCGTCAAGACCTCGGCGGTGAACTTCGTCATAGGGAGTCTGAAATTACCCTCCCGGACGTAGGCCGCATATAGCGTAATGTAACCTGGAGGTGCATCTAAGGCAATAGAGTTTGGGGTCGGAAACTAGGCACCCCACTCAGGAAGGAAACCATAACTCTCACCAAGTTCTGAAACTCTTTCTCTTTCCAACTTATCGCCACCCGGTCAGGGCCTAGAGGATTCCTACCTTTATTCCTTCTCCTCTTCGTCGAAGGATTGGCTCCAGAAGACATGATTGTAAAAAGATGAAACGAAGAAATAGGAATGAACTTAAAACAAGGAGAGAGGTAGAGAAGAATGAGAGAAAACTGGTGTTCAAATTTTGAAAAGTGGAAAGAAAGAGAAAACCGCCATGTATTTATACCCATCGCATTTAATGCGATGGGTAGTGCGCCATCAGGAATTAGGAACGTCAACCAACAAGAGGAAGACACGTCAACAGAGAGAGAAACCGTCACCTCGTTCTTCGGGAGCGTGGGCGGCACACGCCTGGCACCAAGACGAAAAGTAACTGACACCACTGAAAAGGCGCTTGTTCATCTCCGACAAGACAGGGACACCAGACAGTCACATCAGTTGTCTTCATTCCATGAAAAGAAACCTTCTTTCATAAGGAACCAACACGCCATGCGCCATGCATCCAGTTGGCTCAACTTTGCCAAGTCACCAACACGCCATGCGCCATGCGTCCAGTTGGCTCAACTTTGCCAAAGTCACCAACGCGCTATGCGTCCAGTTGGCTCAACTTTGCCAAAGTCACCAACACGCCATGCGCCAAGCGTCCAGTAGGCTCAACTTTGCGAAAGTCACCAACGCGCCATGCGCCACGCGTCCAGTTGGCTCAACTTTGCCAAAGTCACCAACACGCCATGCGCCATGCGTCCAGTTGGCTCAACCTTGCAAAGTCACCAACGCGCCATGCGCCATACGTCCAGTTGGCTCAACTTTGCCAAGTCACCAACGCGCCATGCGCCATGCGCCCAGTTGGCTCAACTCTGCCAAGTCACCAACACGCCATGCGCCATGCGTCCAGCTGGCTCAACTTTGTCAAGTCACCAACACGCCATGCGCCACGCACCCATTTGGATCAACCGCGCAAGAGAAACAACATGCATTAAATAAAAACAACTATACTCAAAAGTCCAGAATCCCTCCTAGACGATCAACTCAACTAGAAGGCACACTGGACTGGGGGGACTTGAAGAGGTATGGTCCCAATTCTTTGCCTACATGGCAAGGACCACACCACTTTTTCATCCAACATGGCGATTACATCAGCAAGAGCATCCAGAAGCTTCTAGAAGACGTCAAGGTGGCACCAAAAGATGCTCCTCCCGACAGGAAGGACAACACGTGCCACCAGTCACCAAGCGCCATGTGGACCTACAGCAAATCTAAGGAGCAGACCGAAAACAGCGGTACGACGTCTCCAGCATGGACAAATGTGGGCGCGGCACGTGTACCACCACCCTGACCACGACAGAGGAGACAAAGAGGATATTCCCCTTGGTCAGACAGCTGGCGCCCTATAGCAGCTGGCAAGGTTGCTCCTCCCTCCTTCACCCTCCGGCTATAAATAGGACCCTTCATCATTCAGGTTAATTCATTCTATTCTCCATATTCTCACACCCTTAACACACACTGTTTTATTCCTCAGAACAGTACTTATTCTCACGCCGGAGCCCGGTTAAGAGGGAAACCCCCATATTCCCCTCTGAACGAGCTAACGGTGTTGTTGTTTTGCAGGACCTTAGTCATTCGACGAGTAGAGAAGGAGATTGAACCCACAAAAGAGACGACCCAGCTAGTTAATCATCGGATTTAACCAGTGTTTCATCACGGACAGATTGTTACGATTCTGTTAACACACCAGACTATTAAGTCATGAAAAACCTTTGTTACATTTGATCTTTTAGAATCTGATGGTCAATGGAATTTGGCTGTGATTGCATAATTGATAATGAACTGAAGCTTGGAACTGTGTTCAATGGCATCACAACAATCTACTTATACAGTGTTGAAGGAGAGGGGTTCAAGTGTCGGGGGTTCGATTATAAAAGGAGACGGGGTGTTGGGTGAGATGATGGAGGTTGCCGGAGACAATGACAATTGTCAATAAGGTGGCCGGCGACTTTTGGGTCTCACCGGCAGGTATGAGTGGCATTGATTTGTTGGTGGTTGGGGTGGTGTTTGGTGGCTGGGTGGAGGTGGTAGTAGGGGGTTAAAGGTGACGGTGACGATGGAGGTGGTGAGTTGAAGGTGATGGCGGAGGCAGAGGTGGAGGTGGTGGGTTTGAGAGAGGGAGAGTGTGTGTGTGGTGAGGAAGATGTTGATACACGGAATGTCTGTTGACTACGTCTACAAAAAGTCTGAAGTCAAGATTGGTCTATAGGGGGTCAAAGTGTAAATAATGTGTAAAATAGAGTTATGATCGCTTATATGTCATTGTATTGATGTGGACCGCTTATTTGTCACTTATATGGATCGCTTATAGGACAAAGGGTCTGGATCGCTCATGTGTCGTGTCTTAATAGCGACCCTGGATCTCTATATATAGGTCAGAGCGGTTCATAAGTTGTAACAGTGTATGTGTGTGCTACGGTGCTGAAACTCTGCCAAATTTTTATCAGAAAGCAATAGAAAGATAAGGAATTGAAAGGATAAGCTGTTGTAACTTCATTTACGTTGATTCCGCCTTCGTACGTGAAGATGAACTACCTTGACTGACTTTTCGGGTCATAGAACGGTCCAACAAGTGGTATCAGAGCTTAGGACGAGGAGTTCATACTACTACAGCATAGATCTGCAGAAATCTCTCTTTTCTACTCACTTTCTTTCATACTTTTTCAGTTTTTAGTGGTTCCAACGGTCAAAATTGTCTGAAATTCGAGTATAACGTGTAAAACACACTATTAACAAACCCTAGAAAGAATCAGGTGAAAATACGGACTAAAAATGATAAAAACCAGCTAAAAACAGTGAATCGCCTTTTCAGACATTAGGATCGCTTATCTGGTTTTAATCTGAATCGCTCAAAATTTAGTGCTAGGATCGCCCGAAATATCGGTTTGGATCGCTTTTTCGGACAATATTCTTATTAGGATCGCTCGAACGGACACTACTTGAACCGCTCGAACGATCATATACGAACCGCTCGAACGATCATAGTCTGAATCGCTCGAACAGATACTTGTGACTCGCTTTTCTGACACTTTGTGGTCCGCTCTAAAGGACATTGTTGTCTGGACCGTGTATTAGGACATCTATTGGTCCGCTTTTCTGTCAAGCTGATTAAGACAGGATCGCTTTTGTGGTTCTGTTATCTTTCAAAATCAAAATTTTACTAAGTGTTGTCTGATTTTGCAGGTACGTTCACGATGGATGATATGTTCTTGAATCCATTTAGCGACATGTACGCATTCACGGGAAGTTCAGGAAACAAGGATTCGACATCGAACAATATGAACGAGAATCAACCAAAAGAGAAAAAGAAAGAAGCTTGGGAGTCCGAAAGTGCATTTGGAACGTTTAACAAACCTCCTAAGTTGATGGCAATAGAAGACTACAGCAGGTGGGCAACAAAGTTCGAAGATTGGCTAATGGCATTCGCTTTCCCCAGTTGGAAGAGTATGAAAAACGGTTATGCTGAGGGAAAGAAAAATGGTGAAGCTTTAAGAAATTCTGAAGAAATTGATCTCTTTGTAGCTGAACAAAAGTGTGTAGCTCTATTGTTTCAATCAGTTCGGGAGGATATTATCTCATTGATAGATTATACCAATGCTAAAGACTTATGGGAAAAACTCGAAAAGAAGTGTGTTGGAAGCACATAGATTGTAAAGAACAAAACAAAGTTGCTTAGGAAAGAATTTGACATGTTTGGTTGTCTAAAAAATGAATCGGTTTGTAAAATGATTGAACAATTTGGTCATCTGAAATTGGAGCTTGCACGACACAAGATCACGTATTCTGATGAAGAAATTGTTGATAAATTGTTTGATTCATTACCGGATGAAGTTGATTGGAGATATTACGCATTGATGTTGAAGAACACTATTTCTCTGAAAAATCTGACTCCAGATGTGGTGATTGAGAAACTCGAAAGTCATGAGCTTGAATTGAAGAAAACTTACAAAGTCAATCACTCATCCTATCAGCAAAACTTGGATCTTTATTATCCGAAAAGCTTGATGCCGAAAGCTACTTCTCCGAAAACTGCATTTTCTGCTGAGAATGTTTCTTCAGCAAACAAAGAAAGTCAAAGCAGTTCAAACATTGGAAGCCACAGTGGTTATCACAGTGGATCTTCATCTTCTGACAAACGTTCTGATGCAAAGTTTTCGTGCAACATCGCGATAGATCTGAAGAACGCACAAAATTTTGATGAAGAGTCGGCCAAGCAACAAATGGTTTTTCTGGCATCTGTGCTAGAATCTTATGAAGGGTTGGTGGCTGGTAAGATCGGGAATACAAATCTGACAAAGGAAGATTACGATCAGATAGACCCTGAAGAAATGGAACTGATCGACATTCGTTGGGCGATGGCAAGTGCAGTTCGACGTGCACAACGCTTCATGGAGATTACTGGGAGGAAAACGATCGGTGGTCCATCTACAAAGTTAGGGTTCGATAAATCCAAAGTGACGTGCTTCAAATGTAAGCAGAAGGGTCACTTCAAGCGTGAATGTAGAAACGCGTACGTTGATGAGTCAGAGAATCTGTTTCGTGACGATTATTACAAAAAGGCAATCTACCATCAAAATAAATCTGAGCCGCCCAGATTGAAGCAACAGGAAGAGAATAGAGACAAATCGAGGGCATTAGCTGTGATTTATAACGATGAGGGGTATGATTGGAGTAAAGAAGTTCTACCAGAAGATGATGCGCTGGGTTACGCATTTATGGCAAGTCATGATGAACCTATTCCGTGGAAGGATGATCGTACAGAGGAACAGAAGTATAAGTATCGGAAGATGGTTGCTGAAGCCAAAATAATCAGACTTTCTAATGTCTTTCTGGAAGCTAGAAGAGCAAACAGATGGGATCCAGACAGAGAATGCTATCTTGATAGATATGGCAACATTGCGGTTGATGACAAAAAGATAGATATCGAAGCTATCATTCAGGAGTACAAAGAAGATGATGAATATTGGCAGCACAAGTGGTGGGGAACACCAACATCAAAGATTATTGAAGAAGAGAAAGAGAGAAAGGAGAAAGAAGAGAAAGAGAGAAAAGAGAAAGAGATGAAAGAAAAAGAAGAACTTGAGAAGGTAAAGCAAGTTGATACCGGTCTGATCGATACTACACAGAAGTTGACAGCTGAGAACCTAGGAAATATGGCTGACAAAGTGCTAGCTGCAAAAGCACTTGAGGTAGATTTTGTTTCTGTTACTAAGTCAAAGGATCAGGTCAGTCAAAACAAGTCAACGAATGTGTCAGGTAACAAAGTTGGGGGTAATGCTGATTGCAAAAGTTGCACCAAACAATGCAATTTTTGTGGCACTGTCACGTACCTAAATGGTGAGAAAATCAAGAATCTAACAACTAAAGTTGGAAAGCTTGAGGATCAGATTCTTGAACGTGACACAAAATTAAAAGCTTCAACTGAACAAGTAAATGAATTAACGACTGAATGTAAGAAAATTAAAGCTGAAAATGACAAGGTATTTCTTGAGAATCGACAAGTTTCTGAAAAATTTGAAAAATTGAAAAGCGTTGTCAAAGATAGTGATGATCGAAATGGAAAAACATCTAAAGAAAATGAACATCTGAGAGTTGTTTTGAGATTAAAAGAAGAATCAATTAACAAACAACTGGATGAAATTGCTAAACTAAAACTTAAAGTTCAAGAAATTGAAATTGAAAATGAAAGAATTCAGTTGAAATTAAACAGCTATAGCTCAGCTAGCTTTGTTTTGCAGCATATTGTTCCCAAACCTATAGGGAAAAACAAAGCTGGTGAGGATGTGTTTTCTGATGGAACGGGTGTAGGGTTTCACAAAGTTCCACCGCCAATCTTAGACAACTACACGAAAAAGCAGTCTAGTTTGGTGGAAATTGAGGAAGAAAGTGCTGTTACACTTCCTGAGAACATTGATGTCACGTTCACGTCTTCCAATGAAGAGGGTGTCCAAAATGATGTGGTGAAAAGTGTGGTAGACAAAGTGCTTAAACCGGATTGTGACACTTCTGAGGAGGATGGGTGTTTTCTAGATAAATACATTCCGAAGCAAAAGTCCAAAAACAACTTACATGATGAATCTGATCTTGTCATGTACAAGGTGTCGGGATCGGATAAGTTGTTTTTGGATTCTGAGTTTCCATTAGAGAATGTTAATTTGAACAAATTGACAAATGTTTTCAAACTGGTCGAAGTCGAGTTGTCAGCAGTGAACGATCTGAGTCGAAATAAAGAGAGGGTTTACAACAAGAAAACTGTTTATCCACCACGTTTTTACAATAACAACAGAAACAACTGGTCGGGTGGTTATCAGGGGGGTAAACCATATCAGAAAAGAAATATTTCAAACAAGAGGTTTGTCGAAAAGAAAAAGTTTGTGAACAGTTCAAGTTCACTTGCTGATGAAGAAAAAGAATTTTTTACAAAATCAAACAAAGAATTTTTTGAGAAGAGAGCTTCACAGGCTCAGTCTGAAGGCACGAGTCGGGTAGCTGATACTCGTACTTGTTTTAGATGTGAACAGGTTGGTCATATTGCACGAAAGTGTACATATGTTGTTTTGGTCAAAAATCACACAAGGATAATGTAACCAAACTTTATGTAAATGGGGTATGATGCTTGGTTAATTATGAAAGTAAAGGATCACTTCTGTGATAAAGATGCAAAGACACAATGATTTATACGAGGAAAAAGCCCTTGATCAATGTATGATCTCCGGCATAAAAAACCTCGGGTGATGGCAACTACCGATCACCAACTTCAATATAAGAAAAATATAGTTACAACTTCGGATGATAATGAGCTGAGTACAAGGATCACTATCGTTTTGAGTGTCTAAGTGTGTGAGAATTGTGTTGTATGTCGTGTGTGTTCTTCCGAATGAGGAAGAGTGGTATTTATACGTGTGTAGGTGACCTATTTTAGGTAGCTAAACTAATATTCAGCTCATTACCCCTTTAGAAATGAGATACAATCTAGCCTAAATAGCCGCCCATAAATCAAGCCAAGTTTCCATATCCTGTGCAACGTCTATCTTCAATTAAGCTCTTGCCATAATTGTGAAGACGCGTCCCTTGATCATGATGCCTAGAGCGTATCCTGCTAGATGTTCCTGCAAAACAATATTGTATTAAGTGGAAGTGGCCGTTAGTATGAGGATCACTATAATGTCCCATGATCCTGATCCTGAAGTCCTGCCGAGGATCACTGTCTGCCAAAGAAACAAGGATCACTGGTTAGGATCACGTATAAGGATCACCTATAATAAAAATCCAGCCCTAACAATTGCCCCCAAAATATAAGGAGTTAATTGTAAATAGATGAGTTATATTTTGTTTCGATCTTATCTCTAACGGGCGACTCCGAATAACTAGCCGTTACACATGGACTAGCCGTTGCGATCATTACGTCATAGATGTGACAATCCCTGCAGATCATGATTATAAGTAGGAGATAGGGTGAGGATCAGTTTGTATTTAAATTCAAGATACACTCCCTTTATATTCTGCACCGAAGATTGATCAGGTATTCTTCTCTTTCTCTCTTTTTTCTCTTTGCTCTGTTTTCTGCTCCTGCTCTGTTTCCGTCCCGTCACAAATATGTTGCTCCGGAATTCTCCACACAAGGATTCCAAGAAGGATAGTCCCTTAAAAAGCCAGGGGATTATCAAGGATTCTCCTACGGAGAGGTGCTGCTTTACTGATGTTCACATAGACAAAACTCGTCATTGCTTTCCGGCGAATGCTGTTTTTAAGTCCTTCACACCTACCGCTCTGAGTGACTCTGTTTCGAATACCTGGGTGGCTTTTCCTGCTACTCCATTCACCATAGGGTATTCATATCCTTTTCCATCGTTCACCCAATCTTTCTTTTCCTTAACCGGCATCTCATATATCCAAGCTATGCCGATGATCTGGAGGGTTCTGTATACCTTTGAGAGGATCATCGAGCAGGAAGGGATTGATCTGGGGATGGCGGAGTTAGCTGAGTTTTACGATCTCACCACATTTGGTTCTCACCGGTATTTGTTGAAACGGAAAGCCGGGGAGGATCATCCTGTCTTCAAGGTCACTAAGAATGATACAAACTGGAAGCGTCGCTTTTTCTTTGTTAGGAGGGATTCCATCCCAGATGGGAAGGATCTGCCCAAGGAATGGGCCACTCATGGTAGGATAGAGGATCCTCGAAGGATCACTATCAGCCCTGTCTCATATAATGAGGATCACTAATATCTCTTTTTATCTCTTGTGCAGCTATATCCATTGCTCATATGAAATTAAGCCCTGCTGCAAAAGAGAGAGTCCTAGCTTTTAAAAAGCTTAATCCTGAAGTCAGAAGTTTCCAAGTCACCGTCCAAGACTCGCAAGAAGTATCCTCTGCATCTGCCACTATGTCAAGTAAGTATCCTTATAGAAAATAAATTATATGTAAGATTGTTTGATTAATAAGGTAACTTATCTTGATTTTGATTGTGTAGGCGCTGGGAAGTCTGCCAAGTCCGTCAAATCTGCCTCTAAATTTGGGATAAGTGATCTTGCCAACGTCAAGTCTTCGAGGAAGAAGGCTCCTGCTGCTAGTCCTTCAGCTTCAGCTCCTAAGGCACCTATCCGAGGCAAGGGGAAGAAGAGGAAAACTTCTGAAGATCTCCAAGGATTTCCCCTCCTTCGTCAGCAATTCCTTGATTATTTTGACGAAGTTAGGATCACTGCCCCTGTTGATTGTCCTGACAAGTTTAGGGATCACCTATGTCTGATGTTGTTTTCCTGTTGTTCTTGTAGAAATTCACCGAAATGGAGACTTATGTTAACCAGGTTGAAGATCAAGATCGTCAAATTGCCGACCTCCAACAGATGGGTGTGCAGAAGGATCTCAAGATTGCTGATCTTGAGAAGGAGATCCGGGCTGTTAAGGACGAGGCTGTCAAAGCATTGATCAACTTTGATTATGAAAAGCATGACATCACTCAGGATGCTAAAGTCTCTGCCGCGATAGCTATGTACAAGATACAATTGCAGATGGCTACGGAGGCTCAGGATCCTTCCTTCGATAAGAGCACATGGGATGTTGAAGGCTGGAAGGCAAGGCTGGCGGAACTCGAAGACGAGGATGAAGCCGAGGATATCCCAATGCTGGAGGGTGGTGATGCTGACAAGGATCAAGGCGGAGAAGCTGGTGGTGACGAAGCAGCGAAGGTGTAGGCTGCATGATTGGGCGATGATGGATATTTTTGACTAGGCCGGAGCCCAATTTTTTAGGTTTGGTAGTGGTTTTTTGTGGTTGTTGATGGTTTGAAACAATTATGGTCTGTAATCTCTGAACAATAGTTTCTTAGGGTTAAGGATCCTGGATCCTTTGAACAATAGGTAGGATTACAAAAGGTGGAGGGATCCTCTGTTTGGGGGATGAAGCCTTTGTGATCCTGCCGCTTTCACTTTCCTGTACCTGCTAAGACCGCATACACAATGGACACCCTTTGCCAACCCATGTGGACGGGCCACGTTTTGCTGGTAGAAATGTGGGTTGGCAATTTTGACAACTTTCTTGAAAGGGTTAATGATCCTTTTGTTTAATAATATAACTTTAACTTTTCTGGCTTATCTCGTGTTGTTATCCTTATCTTCTTATTTCTTAGTTGTTTTTGTAGTATATTTGTTAAAGTGGCAAGAGTTGAAAATATATTTAATAAGGTTAGGATATGATCCTAGATCAAATATCCTGATATTGAAAATATTCAAAGTATTTTAGTTCAAGGACCATAGGTTTGGTTGTCAAAGTATAAGGGTTGGTTAGGATAATGAGTATAATCAAAATAGTCAAGGATCATACCTGAGGATCCAAGTTAGGATCCTAACCTTCAACCAAGACAGACGTAGATAAGATTTTACTAGATAATAAGGATTAAGGATCCTTATGTGTTTTAACTTTGACAATCCTGAAAAAACGAAGCACAATTTGGGACTAAGCCAATGTAAAAAATAGATTAGTAACTGGGGACATGCCCAAAGGATAACTGAGAATGATCCCGGAGGATCACTGGGGACAAGCCCAAAGGATAACTGGGGACAAGCCCAAAGGATCGTATGTAAACTGGAGTATGGCCCTTACTGGCGACTATCCAAACTTAGTGACATGAAAATGTCAAAACCTTAGCTAACGTGAAAACGTTAGAAACCTTAGGAACGGATGTATGGTACGTCTACCATTATACGTAGGATCCTAAGTATAGCCAGTACGATGAGGTTGTCAGCCCCGGAAGTGGGTACTGGTCCCAAAGACGTGAACTATACCAGGATCATCGTGCGCTACTGGCGAAAACTGGGGATGATCCCAAGGATAACTGGGGTTGGACCCAAAGACTTGCGGTGCTTTCGAAGATCTTTGACGATATGCTGAAGATACCTGAACTATCATAACTCAAATGTTTCGTGAGTAGAGGATGAAGGATACATGATCCTTATCCTTAGGTAAAAAGTAAGAAAATGCAATAGTTTCTAGGATAAGCATATTACCAGAGTAAGGATCACTGATATCACCGGGATCCTTCAAGGATACTTCAATGTAAGGATCACATGCATGAAGGATCATGTTCACATGAAATATTTCTTTAAGTGAACAGCATTCCAGGCTCTTGGCAATAAGTTTCCTTCCATGGTTAGCAACCTGTATGCCCCCTTTCCTGCTACGGCCTCAATCAAGTAAGGGCCTTCCCACTTTGGTGCTAACTTCCCGTCAGCAGGATTAATAGTGTTTTGGAATGCTTTTCTCAACACCATATCTCCGACTTGAAATTTCCTTATCCTAACATTTTTGTTGTAAGCACCAGCCATTCTTTGTTGGTAGCTTGCCATCCTTATCCTAGCCAGATCCCTGATTTCTTCAATAGTATCCAAATCCTGAGCCAGGATTGTAGCATTCTCTTCAGGATCACGAGCACTTGTTCTAGCAGTTGGGATCACCATTTCTGTTGGGATCACTGCTTCTGCCCCAAATACTAAAGAGAAAGGTGTTTGACCAGTGGCATTCTTGGGAGTTGTCCTATCAGCCCATAGCACATAAGGTAACTCCTCTGCCCATTTCCCCTTCTTGGATCCTAGCTTCTTCTTCAGATTGTTGATGATGATCTTGTTGGATGATTTTGCTTGACCATTGGCTTGTGGATGAACTGGTGTTGATGTTATCATCTTGATTCCCCAACTGTCACAAAAGTTAGTGGTTCTACTTCCAATGAATTGGGAGCCATTATCACATACAATTTCAGAGGGAATGCCAAATCTAGTTGTAATATTTCTTTTGATGAAGGATATGACTTCCTTTTCTCTGACTTGGGCGAAGGCCTCAGCTTCTATCCACTTAGAAAAATAGTCAGTCATGGCAAGCATAAATACTTTTCCACCAGGTGCTTTAGGAAGCTTGCCCACTATATCCATTCCCCATCTCATGAATGGCCAAGAGGATGGTATAGGGTGTAGCAGTTCAGGTGGTTGATGAAGGATATTGCTGTGTCTTTGACAAGGATCACATTTCCTAGCATATTCTACAGCATCCCTTTTCATGGTTGGCCAGTAGTATCCTGTTCTAAGGATCCTTGAGAATAATGCCCTGCCCCCAGTGTGGTTTCCACAATCTCCTTCATGGAAGTCTCTCAACACTTCTTCAATTTCAGGATCCTCAATACATCTTAAATATGGTCCTGCAAGGGATCGTTTATATAGCACATTATTTAAGATTGTAAACTGAGATACCTTGATCCGGAAAGCTCTAGGATTTTCTCCCATTGGAATCTCTCCGTTTTGCAAGTATTTCATGATTGGTGAGACCCATGATCCTGAATAAGATTGAGCTTCTTCACTAGGGATTATTGCAGTATCCTCTTCTATTTCCATGGCCACTTGATTTTCAATAGCAGGAGCTAGGATATGGATGATAGGGATACTTATGTCTTCTGGAATTTTTAAGGATGATCCTAAGTTGGCCAATGCATCAGCTTCCGTGTTATCCTCCCTTGGTACCTGTGTCAAGCTGAAAGAAACAAAAGAGAGTGCCAATTTTTTGACTATCTCTAAATATTTGGTTAGTCTTTCACCTTTAACAGCATAGGATCCGTTAAAGTGATTAGTGATCAATAATGAGTCTACATATACTTTAAGATATTTTACCCCCATATCCTTAGCAATTTGCAAGCCAGCAATCAAGGCTTCATACTCAGCCTCATTGTTAGTTGCTTGGAATTCACAGGCTATGGAGTGGGGTATTATGTCCCCCTGTGGCGATTTTAGTAGGATCCCTGTGACAACTTGAATTTCTGACTTTCACTTTCGCATTAAATGCGTGTTGACTTTGACTGTCTAGCTGTTTGAATTATGGACTTGTAATTGTACTCGTTGTGTTTTAATGAGACATATCGTCAAATAATATTGGAATTATTATTAGAATTATTGTTAAACACTTAGTCTAGATCGAAACATAGTTCGAAGGATTCGAAGGACTCGAAGGACCACGAAACATATCCTTCGAGCACGAAACATATCCTTCGACATCATTCGGCCCGAAGGATCACGAAACATATCCTTCGATATGTTTCGGCCCAGTCTTTCAAATGGGCCTTGGCCCACTGCCGATTTAATATAAGTTGGATTAGAAACTTTACGTAATAACATTTTTGATCGGCAAAACCCTAGAGCTTTCGGTTCCCTTGTATGTGTGACGGCATATAGCAGACCTACACTCTGTTCAAAGGATTTCATTACGTAATCCAGATTTCCGGTTAGTATGTGATGCTTTATGTGTATATGATCTCGTGATTTTTCCAGTTGTCTTGCAATATGTTTGTATGTTAACCAGACACGTATGTTAATCGAATATGAATGTTAATCGGATATAGATGCTAATCGGATATATTGTGATGATGTTGATTATGGTAAACGAAAACGAAACAAGTGAACACGGTATGGTTAGTTTAAACGCAAAGATCTAAACCTGCTATCAATTAGGATCTTTGGTATTCTGTTCGGATTATTAATCAATATTATAGATCGATTGTAGTGAGGAATCGTGCTTGTATGATACTCGTTATGTAGATGTACTGTTAAGATTTGGTACTTGTTGTGATTTGTTTGGACATGCATGATAGATGATGATTGTTATGATGATGACGGCTGTAGATGATTAGGGTTTCTGTTTCTGTATTTGGCTGCATGATATCCGTAACTGATGGTGATCAAACGTAACTGTTAATTGTCGAAAGATGTTACTACTCGAAACATAGTTGTTGTCGAAGGATGCTTGTTAGTCGAACCATAACTTTGACCGAAAGATACTAGTTGGACCGAACCATTATTGGACCGAAAGATAGTTGGACCGACAGATAGTTGGACCGAAAGATAGGTTGGCCGAAAGATGACATAGGATTCGGAACATAACATTGGTCCGAAAGATAATTGTGATTACTGTTGTCGAAAGATAGTGACTGGATTCGAAGGATGTTAGGGATTATGAACATACTTTGACTGATTGATTATATGCTGGATTTAATTGGCATGCCATGCTTAGAGATGAATGTTAGCATCTGTATTCGTGCAAGGTGAAATAATACGTGTGTGCTGTTATGCAACTGACTGTTATGTGAACATTAAACTGCTTGCGTACAATTGCGAACATGAACTGATTTGTTATACGTGCAAACACTAGGACGTGATTAATTACTTGTGAGTGCATAACTTAGCATACCGAGCAAACCAAGGTGAGTTCACACTCCTACTAAGGCATGGGATTCCCGGGTTGTGGGAATGGGTTAAGGGCTGTTATTGAAAGGAACGTACATATGCTTTACTAGACTGTCACCTATCATGTCCTCGGATGTCAGGACGGTTACGTAGGTTGGGATAACACCTACGGGTTCACATGCCATTCTATCCTCGGTTACGAAGGATACGCACGTAAAACCTACGTGTACGCATTACTTACTCCTATCCTCAGGTTACGAAGGATACGTGCGTAAAACCTACGCACACTTTATACACACTTCTGTTCTCGGACGAAGAACAGGGATAATAATACGAATAGTCTAGTGGTAACTTAACATGGGAAGCCCCCACCAGCATAACTTACTATCGGCCCTGTAGAGCCACCTGTTACTTACTGTTACACATTTACTTACTGTGAACTCGCTCAACTAGTTTGTTGACCATTCTGTTACATGCCTTGCAGATCGTTAGGTACTTGGAGCTTGCACTGGAGAAGCGGGTCGTTGTGGACAAGGATTCGTGGTTTCTATGCTGAACTATTATAACATTTGAACTATTTACTATTGTTGGATTATTACTATGCTTCCGCTACACTTTAAAACAATAACATGTTTTGAACACCTTTTGTATTGAACGGATGGTTTTCCTTTATCTTACTTAATACTATATGCATGTTCAATATGATTGGTGGCTTGATCCTGGTCAGTCACGCTCCCAAGCGGTGATACTCCGCAGGTGGATTTTGGGGGTGTGACAGATTGGTATCAGAGCCATTGGTTATAGAGAACTTGGTTTTAATATGGGAAAACGTTTTTATTAAAACCAGACTATAACCAGAACAGTGCTCTCAACGATCCACAACGACGCTTCGCTCCACGTGCAAGACTCAACTTCCTAGGTAATAAGGTTTATGTTTATTGCCTACATGCTAGGATTTGCATAGAACTTTGCTCGTAGTATGCTTACATTACTTTGCTCACAACTTGACATTGCATGAGAATACTTATGTGCTTACACTCTTCTGTCATCGCACTATTCGCGAACCTTTCTCACTTATGTTGCCTTTGATGTGAAGATCAATGGCCGCACGAATTACCATGACTCAAGCCCAGCTAGAGGCTCTCGTTGCTGCGGCAGTTGCAGCCGCACAAGCAGGTAGTATACCTTGCAGTATAGACACTAGGATCTTTAGATCCTACATTAATTCTCGTACTTAACTTTGCCCTATTCGTACACAATAGGTCAACCCGCTCAGCAACAACCTGCGTGTACCTTCAAGACTTTCATGGACTGTCGTCCTAGCTCGTTTAGTGGCACGGAGGGGGCAGTCGGACTCCTCCACTGGTTTGAAAAGATCGAGTCGGTTTTCGAAATGTGTGAATGCCCTGAGGCTCGCAGGGTGAAGTTCGCCACTGGCACACTTGAAGGGATTGCGCTCACTTGGTGGAACGCACAAGTGCAGATCTTAGGGTTGGCAGCTGCTAACGCCACACCCTGGAATGATTTCAAAGAATTGATCAAGAGGGAATACTGCACTAGAGAAGACATCCACAAGTTGGAGGATGAGTTGTATAACTTGAAAATGGTTGGTTCGGAAATCGAAGCTTACACCAAAAGATCGAATGAGTTGGCTGTGTTATGTCCAACTATGGTGGACCCTCCATACAAGCGAATTGAGTTGTATCTCAAAGGTTTGGCACCAGAAATACAGAGCCACGTTACCTCGGCTAACCTCAACAACATCCAGGAAATCCAGCGTCTCGCTCATCGCATCACAGATCAGGCAGTAGACCAGGGCAAACTGCCAAAGCGTATCAGTGCTACCGATACCGCTACTGCTGCTACTACACTTGCTACTCCCAGCGAAAGTAAGAGAAAATGGGAGGGGGATTCTAGCAAGGGATCAGCATCGGTACAATCACAGTCTCAGCAGCGAAAGACGGATAGTTACCAAAGTCCCAGTCCACACTCATCGAGCAGCCACAGGCAGGGAGGGTATCGAGGAAACCTTCCAAAGTGTAACAACTGCAACAGGCATCACAGCGGCCAGTGCAATAAGGGCCGTTGTCAAAGGTGTTTAAAGATGGGTCACGAGGCCAAAGATTGTAGAAGCGCTCGCCCTGCAAATCAGAATCAGCAGCCTCAGCAACCAGCTCCACAGAATCAGCAGAATCAGCAACAGGGCAACAGGGGGTGTTATAAGTGTGGGGCTGAAGGTCACTTCAAACGCGATTGCCCACAGTTGAACCAGAACCGCAACAACAACCATCAGGGCAACGGGAACCATAACAACAATAATGGGGGCAACAACAACAACAACAACGGCAATGAAGCTCGTGGTCGAGCATTTGTGTTGGGTCGAGGAGATGCAGTGAATGATCCTAACGTAGTTATGGGTAAGTTCCTTCTCGACGATATTTACGTTACTGTCTTATTTGATTCGGGTGCTGATACAAGTTATATGTCCATGAAAATGAGTAACTTATTAAAACGTACACCAACACCTCTAGACACTAAACACGTCGTAGAACTAGCGAATGGTAAAAGTGTAGAAGCCGCTCATGTAGTCAAGGGTTGTAGCATTGTTCTAGCGGGTCAGACTTTCACGATTGATCTTATACCCATAGTCTTGGGTAGCTTCGACGTCGTCATCGGCATGGATTGGTTATCTCAACATCACGCAGAGATCTTATGCAAGGAAAAAGTTATTCGTATTCCTCGCTCCAGTCAAGAACCTCTCGAAGTTCAGGGCGACAAGAGTGGTGCTGTGGTTGGCATCATCTCTTACTTGAAGGCGCAGAAATGTTTACGAAAGGGGCATACTGCCATTCTGGCTCTCGTTACTGATGCATCAGCAAAGGAAAAGAAGCTGGAGGATATCCCAGTTGTACGTGACTTCCCTCAGGTGTTTCCTGAAGATTTACCAGGCTTACCGCCTCATCGCCAAGTCGAGTTTCAGATCGAATTGGCACCTGGAGCAGCACCAATAGCCCGCGCACCATATCGTTTAGCTCCAACCGAACTGGAAGAACTGTCGAAACAGCTGCAAGAGCTCTTGGAAAAGGGCTTTATTCGTCCAAGCTCTTCGCCTTGGGGAGCTCCAGTGTTATTTGTGAAGAAGAAAGACGGTACGTTCAGGATGTGCATCGACTACCGTGAACTCAACAAGGTGACGGTGAAGAACCGTTATCCTCTTCCGCGCATAGATGACCTATTCGACCAGTTGCAAGGGTCGTGTTACTATTCCAAGATCGATTTGAGGTCAGGGTATCATCAGCTGAGAGTCCGGGATGAGGACGTCTCCAAAACTGCTTTCAGAACTCGTTATGGTCACTACGAGTTTCTTGTCATGCCATTCGGGCTTACGAACGCGCCAGCAGTCTTCATGGATCTTATGAACAGGGTGTGCAAACCCTATCTCGACAAGTTTGTTATCGTCTTCATCGACGACATTTTGATTTACTCCAAGAGTCAGGAGGAGCATGAGCAGCATCTACGTATTATCTTGGAACTTCTTCGAAAAGAGCAACTGTACGCAAAGTTTTCAAAATGCGACTTCTGGCTTCGTGAAGTCCACTTCTTAGGCCATGTGGTAAACAAGGATGGGATTCATGTCGATCCATCCAAGGTTGATTCAATCAGAAACTGGCCAGCACCACGTACACCGACTGAAATACGCCAATTCTTGGGTTTGGCGGGTTACTACAGGCGATTTATTAAAGACTTCTCAAAGATCGCGCAACCACTTACTATGCTTACACAGAAAGGTGTCGTTTACAGATGGGGTAATACGCAAGAGACCGCTTTTCAGTACTTAAAGGATAGGCTTTGCAGCGCGCCTATTCTCTCACTGCCCGAGGGCACGGATGACTTCGTGGTTTATTGTGACGCATCGATACAAGGGCTTGGTTGTGTATTGATGCAACGGGATAAAGTGATCGCATACGCCTCTCGGCAACTCAAGGTTCATGAACGGAACTACACGACGCACGATTTAGAGCTGGGAGCTGTTGTTTTCGCGCTTAAGATATGGCGACACTACCTGTACGGTACCAGGTGCACGATTTACACCGATCACAGGAGTCTCGAGCATATCCTTAAGCAAAAGGATTTGAATATGCGTCAACGGAGATGGGTTGAACTTCTGAACGACTACGAATGCGCCATCAAGTATCATCCAGGCAAGGCCAATGTTGTGGCTGATGCCCTCAGTCGGAAAGACACTCTACCTAAGCGCGTGCGAGCGCTACAGCTTACCATTCAGTCCAGTCTTCCTGCACAGATACGAGCTGCTCAGATAGAAGCACTAAAACCCGAAAACGTCAAGGCTGAAGCCTTGCGCGGTTCAAGGCAACAAATGGAACAAAAGGAAGACGGCGCCTACTATGTAACGGGGCGTATTTGGGTCCCACTTTATGGCGGTTTACGCGAACTTGTGATGGATGAAGCGCACAAGTCTCGCTACTCGGTACATCCAGGGTCGGATAAGATGTACCACGATATCAGAACAACTTATTGGTGGCCAAACATGAAAGCTCTTATCGCAACTTACGTCGGCAAGTGTTTAACTTGTGCAAGGGTTAAAATCGAGTACCAGAAACCATCAGGCCTACTTCAGCAACCAGAAATACCACAATGGAAATGGGAGCAAATTTCCATGGATTTTGTTACTGGCCTACCTAGATCCCAGCGTGGGAATGACACTATCTGGGTGGTCGTTGATCGGCTCACAAAGTCCGCTCACTTCTTGGCTATCAAAGAAAAGGATAAGTTTTCTACCCTAGCCGACATCTACATGAAAGAAGTTGTTTCGAGGCACGGAGTGCCCACCTCTATTATTTCGGATCGCGATGCACGATTCACGTCAGAGCTTTGGCAAGCGATGCACAAATCCTTCGGCTCACGATTAGACATGAGCACAGCATATCATCCTCAGACGGATGGGCAGTCTGAGCGAACTATTCAAACTCTAGAAGACATGCTTCGAGCGTGTGTTATCGATTTTGGCAACGGCTGGGAAAAGCACCTCCCTTTGGTGGAGTTCTCGTACAATAACAGTTACCATACCAGCATTCAAGCCGCTCCATTTGAGGCATTGTACGGACGTAAATGCCGGTCACCTCTCTGTTGGGCAGAGGTGGGGGATAGTCAAATTACGGGTCCAGATATTGTAGTGGACGCCACAGAAAAGATTGCACAGATACGACAACGCATGGCGGCAGCACGCGACCGTCAGAAAGCCTACGCGGACAAGCGTAGAAAGCCATTGGAATTTGAGGTCGGGGACCGGGTTTTATTGAAAGTTTCACCCTGGAAGGGTGTGGTTCGATTTGGCAAACGAGGCAAACTGAATCCGCGGTACGTCGGACCATTCGAAATCTTAGAAAAGATTGGCAAAGTAGCCTACAGATTAAACCTACCAGCTGAACTCGGTGCAGTTCACAATGTATTTCACGTGTCGAATCTGAAGAAATGCCTATCAGATGAGACCCTCATAGTTCCTTTTAAGGAACTCACTATCGACGAGCGGTTGCAGTTCGTCGAGGAACCAGTTGAAATCACGGACCGGGATGTTAAGGTCCTCAAACACAAGAGAATCCCTCTTGTTCGAGTTCGTTGGAACTCCCAGCGTGGCCCGGAGTATACATGGGAACGCGAAGACCAGATGAAAGAAAAGTACCCCCAGCTATTCGAAACCAATGCATCCACTTCTGAGGCTGAAGCTACTACTACTGAATTTCGGGACGAAATTCCAAATCAACGGGGGGATGATGTGACACCCCAGGAAAACCAGTGAACGATGTAACTTACCTAGCTTCCTCAGTGAGTGCGTACCAAATTTCGGGACGAAATTTCTTTTAAGTTGGGGATAATGTGACAACTTGAATTTCTGACTTTCACTTTCGCATTAAATGCGTGTTGACTTTGACTGTCTAGCTGTTTGAATTATGGACTTGTAATTGTACTCGTTGTGTTTTAATGAGACATATCGTCAAATAATATTGGAATTATTATTAGAATTATTATTAAACACTTAGTCTAGATCGAAACATAGTTCGAAGGATTCGAAGGACTCGAAGGACCACGAAACATATCCTTCGAGCACGAAACATATCCTTCGACATCATTCGGCCCGAAGGATCACGAAACATATCCTTCGATATGTTTCGGCCCAGTCTTTCAAATGGGCCTTGGCCCACTGCCGATTTAATATAAGTTGGATTAGAAACTTTACGTAATAACATTTTTGATCGGCAAAACCCTAGAGCTTTCGGTTCCCTTGTATGTGTGACGGCATATAGCAGACCTACACTCTGTTCAAAGGATTTCATTACGTAATCCAGATTTCCGGTTAGTATGTGATGCTTTATGTGTATATGATCTCGTGATTTTTCCAGTTGTCTTGCAATATGTTTGTATGTTAACCAGACACGTATGTTAATCGAATATGAATGTTAATCGGATATAGATGCTAATCGGATATATTGTGATGATGTTGATTATGGTAAACGAAAACGAAACAAGTGAACACGGTATGGTTAGTTTAAACGCAAAGATCTAAACCTGCTATCAATTAGGATCTTTGGTATTCTGTTCGGATTATTAATCAATATTATAGATCGATTGTAGTGAGGAATCGTGCTTGTATGATACTCGTTATGTAGATGTACTGTTAAGATTTGGTACTTGTTGTGATTTGTTTGGACATGCATGATAGATGATGATTGTTATGATGATGACGGCTGTAGATGATTAGGGTTTCTGTTTCTGTATTTGGCTGCATGATATCCGTAACTGATGGTGATCAAACGTAACTGTTAATTGTCGAAAGATGTTACTACTCGAAACATAGTTGTTGTCGAAGGATGCTTGTTAGTCGAACCATAACTTTGACCGAAAGATACTAGTTGGACCGAACCATTATTGGACCGAAAGATAGTTGGACCGACAGATAGTTGGACCGAAAGATAGGTTGGCCGAAAGATGACATAGGATTCGGAACATAACATTGGTCCGAAAGATAATTGTGATTACTGTTGTCGAAAGATAGTGACTGGATTCGAAGGATGTTAGGGATTATGAACATACTTTGACTGATTGATTATATGCTGGATTTAATTGGCATGCCATGCTTAGAGATGAATGTTAGCATCTGTATTCGTGCAAGGTGAAATAATACGTGTGTGCTGTTATGCAACTGACTGTTATGTGAACATTAAACTGCTTGCGTACAATTGCGAACATGAACTGATTTGTTATACGTGCAAACACTAGGACGTGATTAATTACTTGTGAGTGCATAACTTAGCATACCGAGCAAACCAAGGTGAGTTCACACTCCTACTAAGGCATGGGATTCCCGGGTTGTGGGAATGGGTTAAGGGCTGTTATTGAAAGGAACGTACATATGCTTTACTAGACTGTCACCTATCATGTCCTCGGATGTCAGGACGGTTACGTAGGTTGGGATAACACCTACGGGTTCACATGCCATTCTATCCTCGGTTACGAAGGATACGCACGTAAAACCTACGTGTACGCATTACTTACTCCTATCCTCAGGTTACGAAGGATACGTGCGTAAAACCTACGCACACTTTATACACACTTCTGTTCTCGGACGAAGAACAGGGATAATAATACGAATAGTCTAGTGGTAACTTAACATGGGAAGCCCCCACCAGCATAACTTACTATCGGCCCTGTAGAGCCACCTGTTACTTACTGTTACACATTTACTTACTGTGAACTCGCTCAACTAGTTTGTTGACCATTCTGTTACATGCCTTGCAGATCGTTAGGTACTTGGAGCTTGCACTGGAGAAGCGGGTCGTTGTGGACAAGGATTCGTGGTTTCTATGCTGAACTATTATAACATTTGAACTATTTACTATTGTTGGATTATTACTATGCTTCCGCTACACTTTAAAACAATAACATGTTTTGAACACCTTTTGTATTGAACGGATGGTTTTCCTTTATCTTACTTAATACTATATGCATGTTCAATATGATTGGTGGCTTGATCCTGGTCAGTCACGCTCCCAAGCGGTGATACTCCGCAGGTGGATTTTGGGGGTGTGACAATCCCGAGCCCTGTGCCCTTGACATTTGAGGATCCGTCAGTGTGTAATATCCAAGGATCCTTGGTTTCATCCAGCTGCTGGACCTCCAATTCTGCTTCTTTTTGTAGATCACTACTGAAATCAGCCACAAAGTCGGCTAAGGCTTGTGATTTAATGGCTGTTCTTGGTTCATATCTTATATCATGGGCACTAAGCTTCACTGCCCACTTAGCCATTCTCCCTGACATCTCCGGTTTCCTGAGGACATTCTTAATTGGAAAATTAGTTTTAACAACAATAGTATGGGTTTCAAAATAATGCCTTAACTTAGTGGATGCCATGATTAATGCAAGAATAAGTTTTTCGAGGTGTGAGTACCTGGATTCGGCATCAAGTAAACTTTTACTTACATAGTAGATAGGATATTGTGTACCTTCATGATCCTTGACAAGGACAGCACTTACAGCGGTTGAGGATACCGCCAGGTATAAGGATAACACATCTCCTTTTTCCGGTTTTGCTAATGCTGGTGCTGAGGACATATATTCTTTAAGGGCTTGTAAAGCGTTCTCATGCTTCTCAGTCCATTCAAACTTCTTATTCTTCCTTAGGATATCGTAGAATTCTTTGCATTTTTCTGAGGATTTCGATATGAACCTGTTCAAAGCTGCTATCCTGCCTGTCAGTCTTTGAACATCCTTGGCATTGGCAGGAGATTTGATATTTACTAATGCTTTGATTTGTTCCGGGCTTGCTTCAATGCCCCTCTGGGTTACCATGTATCCTAAGAACTTTCCTGCTGTTTTGGTCAAAAATCACACAAGGATAATGCAACCAAACTTTATGTAAATGGGGTATGATGCTTGGTTAATTATGAAAGTAAAGGATCACTTCTGTGATAAAGATGCAAAGACACGATGATTTATACGAGGAAAAAGCCCTTGATCAATGAATGATCTCCGGCATAAAAAACCTCGGGTGATGGCAACTACCGATCACCAACTTCAATATAACAAAAATATGATTACAACTTTGGATGATAATGAGCTGAGTACAAGGATCACTGAGTGTCTAAGTGTTTGATAGTTGTGTCGTATGTCGTGTGTGTTCTTCCGAATGAGGAAGAGTAGTATTTATACTAGTGTAGGTGACCTACTTAAGGTAGGTAAACTATTAATCAGCTCATTACCCCTTTAGAAATAAAGATAATCTAGCCTAAATTGCTGCCCTTAGATCAAGCCAAGTTTCCATATCCGGTACAACGTCTATCTTCAATTTAGCTCTTGCCATAATTGTGAAAACGCGTCCCTTGATCATGATGCCTAGAGCATATCCTGCTAGATGTTCCTGCAAAATAATATTGTAGTAAGCGAAGGTGACCGTTAGTATAAGGATCACCATAACGTCCCATGATCCTGATCCTGAAGTCCGGCTGAGGATCACTGCCTGCCAAAGAAACAAGGATCACTGGTTAGGATCACGTATAAGGATCACTTATAGTAAAAATCCAGCCCTAACAATTGCCCCCAAAATATAAGGAGTTAATTGTAAATAGACGAGTTATATTTTGTTTCGATCTTATCTCTAACGGGCGACTCCAAGAAACTAGCCGTTATGCTCGGACTAGCCGTTATGATCATTACGTCAGAGATGTGACAATCCTGCAGATCATGATTATAAATAGGAGATAGGGTGAGGATCAGTTTGTATTTAAATTCGAGATACACTCCCTTCATATTCTACCCCGAAGATCGATCAGGTATTCTCCTCTTCTCTTTCTTCTTCTCTCTATTCTTCTTTGCTCTGTTTCTTTTTACTCGATCACAATCATGCTGCTCCGGAACTCCCCACACGAGGATTCCAAGAAGGATAGTCCTTTAAAAAGCCAGGGGATTATCAAGGATTCTCCTACGGAGAGGTGCTGCTTTACTGATGTCCACATAGACAAGATTCGCCATTGCTTTCCGGCGAATGTTGTTTTTAAATCCTTTGATCCTACTGCTTTGAGCGACTTTGTCTCAGATGTCTGGGTGGCTTTTCCTGCTACTCCGTTTGCTATAGGTTACTCATATCCTTTTCCAGACTTTACCCAGTCTTTCTTTTCCTTAACCGGCATCTCTTACATCCAAGCTATGCCGATGATCTGGAGGGTTCTTTATACCTTCGAGAGGATCATTGAGCAGGAAGGAATTGACCTGGGGATGGCGGAGCTAGCTGAGCTCTATGATCTTACTACGTTTGGATCACATCGGTATCTGCTGAAACGGAAAGCTGGGGAGGATCACCCTATCTTCAAAGTTACCAAGAATGATACAAACTGGAAACGTCGGTTTTTCTTTGTTAAGAGGGATTCCATCCCGGATGGGAAGGATCTGCCCAAGGAATGGGCCACTCATGGTAGGGTAGAGGATCCTTGAAGGATCACTGTCAGTCCTGTCTCATATGATGAGGATCACTAATGTCTTTTTTCCTTTGTCTTTTATGCAGCTATTTCCGTTGCTCACTTAAAATTGACCCCTGCTGCAAGAGAAAGAGTGTTAGCTTTTAAAAAGCTTGATCCTGAAGTCAGAAGTTTCCAGGTCTCCGTCCAAGATTCTCAAGAAGTATCCTCTGCATCTGCCACTATGTCAAGTAAGTATCCTTACAGAAAATAAATTATATGTAGGATTGTTTGATTAATAAAGCAACTTATCTTGTTTTTTGATTGTGTAGGTGCCGGAAAGTCTGCCAGGTCTGTCAAATCAGCTTCTAAATTTGGGTTAAGTGATCTTGCCAATGTTACGTCTTCAAAGAAGAAGGCTCCTGCTGCCAGTCCTTCAGCATCAGCTCCCAAAGCGTCTATCCGGGGCAAGGGGAAGAAGAGGAAGACTACTGAAGATCTACAAGGATTTCCCCTCCTCCGTCAGCAATTCCTTGACTATGTGAATGAGGTAAGGATCACTGCCCCTGTAGGTTATCCGCCTAGCATATCCTGCTTTTCTTGAGGATCATCTGATCCTATGCTTATCTTTTTCTTCTCCTGTTGCAGAAACTTGCCGAGATTGAGACCTATCTTGGCCATGTTGAGGACCAAGAGAGCCAGATTGCTGACCTTCAACAAATGGGCGTGCTTAAGGATCTCAAGATAGGAGATCTTGAGAAGGAACTCCGGGTCATGAAGGCTGAGGCTGCTCAGAGGTTGATTGATATGGATAACGAGAAGCAGGAGATCACCCAAGATGCTAAGGTCTCCGCGGCAATTGCTATGTATAAGATACAACTTCAGATGGCCGAGGAGGCTCAGGATCCTACCTTTGACAAAAGCTCGTGGGATGTTGAAGGTTGGAAGGCAAGGCTGGCAGACCTGGAGGATGAGGATGAGGCTGAGGAGATCCCCATGCTGGAAGGTGGTGATGCTGAGAAGGATCAAGGTGGAGATGCTGGTGGTGATGAAGCAGCGAAGGTGTAGGCTGCATGATTGGGCGATGATGGATATTTCGAGACTAGGCCGGAGCCCAATTTTTTAGGATTGGTAGTGTTTTTTTGTGGTTGTTGATGTTTGAAACAATTATGGTCTGTAATCTCTGAACAATAGTTTCTTAGGGTTAAGGATCCTGGATCCTTTGAACAATAGGTAGGATTACAAAAGGTGGAGGGATCCTCTGTTTGGGGGATGAAGCCTTTGTGATCCTGCCGCTTTTATTTCCTGCAAAATGCTAAGACCGCATAGACAATGGACACCCTTTGCCAACCCATGTGGACGGGCCACGTTTTGCTGGTAGAAATGTGGGTTAGCAATTTTGACAATCTTTTGAAAGGGTTATTGATCCTTTTGTTTAATAATATAACTTAACTTTTCTGGCTTATCTTGTGTTGTTATCCTTCAATAATCCTCTTATTTCTCAATTGCTGTGTTTGTTAAAATAACAAGAGTTGAAAAAGTGTTTAATAAACTTAGGATATGATCCTAGATCAAATATCCTCATATTGAAAATTCTCAAAGTGTTTTAGTTCAAGGATCATAGGTTCGGTTGTCAAAGTATAAGGGTTGGTTAGGATAAAGAGTATAATCAAAAATAGTCAAGGATCATACCTGAGGATCCACGTTAGGATCCTAACCTTCAATCAAGACAATCATAGATAAGACTTTAATAAGGATTAAGGACCCTTATATGTTTAGACTTCCAAAACCTGAAAAGTGAGATATAACTTGGGACTAAGCCAATGTAAAAGGTAAATTAGTAACTGGGGACATGCCCAAAGGATAAATGATCCCAGAGGATCACTGGGGACAAGCCCATAGGATAACTGGGGATGATCCCAGAGGATCACTGGGGACAAGCCCATAGGATAACTGGGGACAAGCCCAAAGGATCGTATGTAAACTGGAGTATGGCCCTTTCTGGCAACTATCCAAACTTAGTGACATGAAAATGTCAAAACCTTAGCTAACGTGAAAACGTTAGAAACCTTAGGAACGGATGTATGGTGCGTCCACCATTATACGTAGGATCCTAAATATAGCCAGTACGATGAGGTTGTCAGCCCCGAAAGTGGGTACTGGTCCCAAAGACGTGAACTATACCAGGATCATCGTGCGCTGCTGGCGGAAACTGGGGATAATCCCAAGGATAACTGGGGTTGTACCCAAGGATCTGTGGTGCTTTTGGAGATCTTTGACGATTTGCTGGAGATACCTGAACTATCATAACTCAAATGGTTTGTGAGTAGAGGATGAAGGATACATGATCCTTATCCTTAGGCAAAAAGTAAGAAAATGCAATAGTTTTAGGATAAGCATATTACCAGAGTAAGGATCACCGATATCTTCAGGATCCTTCAAGGATACTTCAATGTGAGGATCACATGCAGGAAGGATCATGTTCACATGAAATATTTCTTTAAGTGAACAGCATTCCAGGCTCTTGGTAACAAGTTTCCTTCCATGGTTAGCAACCTCTATGCCCCCTTTCCTGCTTCAGCTTCAATCAAGTAGGGACCTTCCCATTTCGGTGCTAGCTTCCCGTCAGCAGGATTGATAGTATTTTGAAATGCTTTTCTCAACACCATATCTCCGACTTGGAACTTCCTTATCCTGACATTTTTGTTGTAGGTACCAGCCATTCTTTGTTGGTAGCTTGCCATCCTTATTCTAGCTAGATCCCTGATTTCCTCAATAGTATCCAAATCCTGAGCTAGGATTGCAGTATTTTCTTCAGGGTCACGAGCAATTGTTCTAGCAGTTGGGATCACCATCTCTGTTGGGATCACTGCTTCTGCCCCAAATACTAAAGAGAAGGGTGTTTGACCGGTGGCATTCTTGGGAGTTGTCCTATCAGCCCATAGCACATAAGGTAACTCTTCTGCCCATTTCCCTTTCTTGGATCCTAGCTTCTTCTTCAGGTTGTTGATGATGATTTTGTTGGATGATTCTGCTTGACCATTGGCTTGTGGGTGAACTGGTGTTGATGTGATCATCTTGATTCCCCAACTGTCACAAAAGTTAGTGGTTCTGCTTCCAATGAATTGGGAGCCATTATCACATACAATTTCAGAGGGAATGCCAAATCTAGTTATAATGTTTCTTTTAATGAAGGATATGACTTCCTTTTCTCTGACTTGAGCGAAGGCTTCAGCTTCTATCCACTTGGAAAAATAGTCAGTCATGGCAAGCATAAATACTTTTCCACCAGGTGCTTTAGGGAGCTTGCCAACTATATCCATTCCCCATCTCATGAATGGCCAAGAGGATGGTATGGGGTGTAGTAATTCAGCTGGTTGGTGAAGGATATTGCTATGTCTTTGGCAAGGATCACACCTCTTAGCATACTCTATAGCATCCCTTTTCATGGTTGGCCAGTAGTATCCTGTTCTAAGGATCCTTGAGAATAATGCCCTGCCCCCAGTGTGGTTTCCACAATCTCCTTCATGGAAGTCCCTCAACACTTCTTCAATTTCAGGATCCTCAATACATCTTAAATATGGTCCTGCAAGGGATCGTTTATATAGCACATTATTCAAGATTGTGAATTGAGATACCTTGATCCTGAAAGCTCTAGGATTTTCTCCCATTGGAATCTCTCCGTTTTGCAAGTATTTCACTATTGGTGGGATCCATGATCCTGAATAAGGTTGAGCTTCTTCAGTAGGGGTTACTGCAGTATCCTCTACTATTTCCATGGCCACCTGATTTTCAATAGCAGGAGCCAGGATATGGATGATAGGGATACTTATATCTTCTGGAATCTTCAAGGATGATCCTAGGTTAGCCAATGCATCAGCCCCTGTGTTCTCCTCCCTTGGTACCTGTGTCAAGCTAAAAGAAACAAAAGAGAGTGCCAATTCTTTGACTATCTCTAAATATTTGGTTAGTTTTTCACCTTTAACAGCATAGGATCCGTTAAAGTGATTAGTGATCAATAATGAATCTACATATACGTTAAGATATTTTACTCCCATATCCTTAGCGATTTGTAAGCCAGCAATTAGGGCTTCATACTCAGCCTCATTGTTAGTTGCTTGGAACTCACAGGCTATGGAGTGGGGTATTATGTCCCCCTGTGGCGATTTTAGTAGGATCCCTAGCCCTGTGCCTTTGATATTTGAGGATCCGTCAGTGTGCAGGATCCAAGGATCCTTGGTCTCATCCAGCTGCTGGACCTCCAATTCTGCTTCCTTTTGTAGATCACTACTGAAATCAGCCACAAAGTCAGCTAGTGCTTGAGATTTAATGGCTGTTCTTGGTTCGTATCTTATATCATGGGCACTAAGCTTCACTGCCCACTTAGCCATTCTCCCTGACATGTCCGGTTTCCTGAGGACATTCTTAATTGGAAAATTAGTTTTAACAACAATAGTATGGGTTTCAAAATAATGCCTTAACTTAGTCGATGCCATGATTAATGCAAGGATAAGTTTTTCGAGGTGTGAGTACCTGGATTCGGCATCAAGTAGACTCTTACTTACATAGTAGATAGGATATTGTGTACCTTCGTGATCCTTAACAAGGACAGCACTTACAGCGGTTGAGGATACCGCTAGATATAAGGATAACACATCTCCTTTTTCCGGTTTTGCTAATGCTGGTGCTGAGGACATATACTCTTTTAGGGCTTGTAAAGCATTCTCATGCTTCTCAGTCCATTCGAACTTCTTATTCTTCCTTAGGATATCGTAAAATTCTCTGCATTTTTCTGAGGATTTCGATATGAACCTGTTCAAAGCTGCTATCCTGCCTGTCAGTCTTTGAACATCCTTGGCATTGGCAGGAGATTTGATATTTATCAATGCTTTGATTTGTTCCGGGCTTGCTTCAATGCCCCTCTGGGTTACCATGTATCCTAAGAACTTTCCTGCCTTAACACCAAAATGGCATTTTGAAGGATTAAGTTTCATGTTGTAATGATCAAGGATATCGAATGCTTCTTCTAAGTCCTTTAGGTGATCCTCAGCTTTCTTTGATTTGACCACCATATCATCTATGTACACCTCCATAGTTTTTCCAATTTGATCCTTGAACATCATATTTACCAGCCTTTGATATGTTGCACCTGCATTTCTTAGTCCAAAAGGCATGGCACAATATAAACCGGTTGGGGTCATAAAGGCTGTATCCTCTTGGTCAGATGGTTCCATCTGGATTTGTTGGAATCCAGATGATGCATCCATAAAGGTTAACAATTCATGCCCCGCTGTTGCATCCACCATAGAGTCAATGTGGGGTAACGGGAAAGGATCCTTGGGACATGCCTTATTCAAATCAGTGAAATCGACACATACCCTCCACTTTCCGTTTTTCTTCTGGACAACAACCACATTGGCTAACCATTTTGGATACTTTACCTCTCTGATCATACCTGCTCGAAGTAGTCTCTCTACTTCTTCTTGGATAATGGCATTCCTTTCTGGTGCAAACTTCCTCCTTTTTTGATGGATTGGCTTGATAGACCTGTCAATGCCAAGTTTGTGAGTAATAATATCCTTAGATATACCTGTCATATCTTCATGTTTCCATGCAAAGGTAGATTTTCTTCTTTTGAGGAAGGATATCATGTCTTCTTTCATCTTGCCAAGGATCCCTGATCCGATATAGATTTTTGATTCAGGATCACTAGGATCCAAGAGGATTTCATCTACATCTTGTTCCCTTGCCTCCAAGACATTCCTTGGAGGATACTGTAATTGCTATTGCTCCCTTGGCTTCGAGGTTGGCTTCATAGATGAGGTATGACAATCCTTAGCCTCTTGCTGATCACTGTCGATCTTGATTATCCCCCATGGACTAGGGAGCTTCACACATTGATGGTAGGTAGATGGAACTGCTTTCATGTCATGTATCCAAGGCCTGCCAAGGATAACGTTGCAACAAGATAAACAGTCAATAACACAAAATTTTTGGTAATTATGTAATCCTTCCACGTAGATTGGGAGTTTGATGTCCCCCAGAGTTTTCTTCGTTTCTCCACTGAATCCAACAAGCACGGAGGATCTTGGTATGATGTCTGATTCTGGGATTCCCATCTTCTTCAAGACATCAAGCTGGATAATGTTCACTGAGCTCCCTCCGTCAATAAGGATCCTGCGGACAAAATGATTAGAGATAAAGAGAGCGATAACTAAGCTATCATGGTGAGGATCCTGAACATTAATGCGATCATCCTCATCAAATGTTATCATCTTCCCTTCTGAGACACTTGAGGTTCTAATAGGCCTTTCTCCATTATCCATTTTTGATTCTTTTGCATGTCTTTTGGCCGCTGAGAAGGATGTACCACAAATGTCTGATCCTCCGGATATGAAGTTAATCACTTGTGCGTTTGCCGGAGGTGCTGGAGCCTTTTCAGGGATCCTTTCAGGATCCTGGGTCCTTTGCTTTTTTCTCCCCAACAATTCTTTTAGATGCCCCTTGCTTAGCAGGTATCCAATTTCTTTTCTTAAGGCTATGCAATCTTCAGTTAGGTGCCCGAAATCCTCATGGTATGCACACCATTTGGACTTATCCTTAGTCCCGGATGGTTTATCATTCTTCCTGGGCCATCTGGCTTTTTCACCTAGATTCTGCATTGCAAGGATCAGTTCATGATTATCAACGGAAAAACAATATTCTGAGATTGGAGGATATTCTTCATCGTCCTCTTCTTGGTCAACAGCATGCACATTCTTGTTCTCATTTCTATGGTAGGATTTGAACTTGTTGCTTTTGAAGGAGGATCCTTGCTTATCTTGTTTTGAGGATCCTACTTGTCTTTCCTGGATCCTCTTGTCGTCCTCTAGCCGGATAAACCTGAGTGCTCGAGTTCTTACTTCATCTAAATTCCTGCATGGTGTCATAACAAGATCATCATAGAATAATGAATCCTTAAGCAGTCCCATTTTGAAGGCTTCAACAGCCGTAGCCATATCCAAGTTGGGAATGTCCAAGGATTCTTTACTAAATTTAGTTATATAATCCCTTAATGATTCATTATGATTTTGAGTTATCCTGTATAAATCACTAGTTAATTTTTCAAATTTTCTGCTACAAGAGAATTGGTTATTGAATAAATTAACTAAATTGGCAAATGAAGTAATAGAGTAAGGGGGAAGACTTAGCAGCCACTTAAGAGCTGATCCTGTAAGAGTGGATCCAAATCCTTTACATAGGCATGCTTCCTTCAATTTTTCTGGGATAGGATTGATCTCCATCCTCTCCCTGTATTGTGCTATATGCTCCTCTGGATCCGTTGTGCCATCATACAACTTCATGGTAGGGATATGGAACCTTTTGGGTACCTCTGCATCACAAATTGGTGGTGCAAAGCGAGATACCTTGTGGCTTCCATCTGCAATCTCTGGGATAGGCTTGACTATCCCTGGAACACTTGAAATCATGTCCTTTAGTTTCTGTAATTCCCTGGCCATAGCATAGTTGGTACCTGTATCCTGCATGAATCCAAGGTTAGTGGTAGGATAATTATTTAAAGTGTTACCTCCCATTGGGTTCAAGTTAGGGAATCCATATTGCTGGGATTCTGGAACAACGGAGGGACCAGTGGAAGCAATGGTCTGCATTGGAATGAAGTCCCCTTGATGGACATCTAGACTTCCTGTTTGCAAACTTTTTAGGGATCCTGGCATCTGTAAGGATCCTGGTATCTGGGATGATCCTGGAACGAAGGAGGATCCTTGGCCCTGGAATGATCCTGGGACAAAGTAGGATCCTTGAAACTGCTGTGCCCCCGGATAGGCTCCCGGATTCATGAAGGATCCCATGTATTGAGGATAGGATCCTATTGGCTGAAAATGTGAATCTGATGTCTGAGTCATTGCTGCCGAGTTGAGACGTGATCCTCTTGACTCCCCCGTGATTTGCACGTCCGGGATCCCTGATGGCTGGGAAGTGATTATTGGAGTATCGAAGCTCAAGGATTTGGGCATCAGTGGAGAGTGATCCTCTGCCGCTTTCTTTTGTCTTTTGAGATCTCCAATTTCCCTGAGGATCCTTTCGTTAGTTTCATCTTGCCGCTGCATACGATCCTTCATCTGCAAAATTAAAGCAAATATATCACTAGTACTGGGAATAGAAGAATTCATAGCAGAAGAAGATAGAGGTTTAGAGAAAGTGGGAGTTGATCTCTTCTCAGTATTTTTCTGAGATCCTGCCGGTGGAGGAGGCAAGGTGATCTGTGATGAGGTGACCGCAGACATCGCCGTGGACGTGTTCTTCAATGATGAAGCCATGTAACTCTTTGAAATGATTTCGAACAAAAGATTTTCTTATGAATGAAGCACCAATTGCCCCACGGTGGGCGCCAAACTGTTTTGGTCAAAAATCACACAAGGATAATGCAACCAAACTTTATGTAAATGGGGTATGATGCTTGGTTAATTATGAAAGTAAAGGATCACTTCTGTGATAAAGATGCAAAGACACGATGATTTATACGAGGAAAAAGCCCTTGATCAATGAATGATCTCCGGCATAAAAAACCTCGGGTGATGGCAACTACCGATCACCAACTTCAATATAACAAAAATATGATTACAACTTTGGATGATAATGAGCTGAGTACAAGGATCACTGAGTGTCTAAGTGTTTGATAGTTGTGTCGTATGTCGTGTGTGTTCTTCCGAATGAGGAAGAGTAGTATTTATACTAGTGTAGGTGACCTACTTAAGGTAGGTAAACTATTAATCAGCTCATTACCCCTTTAGAAATAAAGATAATCTAGCCTAAATTGCTGCCCTTAGATCAAGCCAAGTTTCCATATCCGGTACAACGTCTATCTTCAATTTAGCTCTTGCCATAATTGTGAAAACGCGTCCCTTGATCATGATGCCTAGAGCATATCCTGCTAGATGTTCTTGCAAAATAATATTGTAGTAAGCGAAGGTGACCGTTAGTATAAGGATCACCATAACGTCCCATGATCCTGATCCTGAAGTCCGGCTGAGGATCACTGCCTGCCAAAGAAACAAGGATCACTGGTTAGGATCACGTATAAGGATCACTTATAGTAAAAATCCAGCCCTAACACCTGCCTTAACACCAAAATGGCATTTCGAAGGATTAAGTTTCATGTTGTAACTATCAAGGATATCGAATGCTTCTTCCAGATCCCTTAGGTGATCCTCAACTTTCTTTGACTTGACCACCATGTCATCTATGTACACCTCCATAGTTTTTCCAATTTGATCTTTGAACATCATATTCACCAGCCTTTGATATGTTGCACCTGCATTTCTTAGTCCAAAAGGCATGGCAATATAACAATATAAACCGGTTGGGGTCATAAAGGCTGTATCCTCTTGGTCAGATGGTTCCATCTGAATTTGTTGGAATCCAGATGATGCATCCATAAAGGTCAACAGTTCATGCCCCGCCATTGCATCCACCATGGAGTCAATGTGGGATAACTCAAAATCATAATGAATCATTAAGGGATTATATAACTAAATTTAGTAAAGAATCCTTGGACATTCCCAACTTGGATATGGCTACGGCTGTTGAAGCCTTCAAAATGGGACTGCTTAAGGATATCGAATGCTTCTTCCAGATCCCTTAGGTGATCCTCAACTTTCTTTGACTTGACCACCATGTCATCTATGTACACCTCCATAGTTTTTCCAATTTGATCTTTGAACATCATATTCACCAGCCTTTGATATGTTGCACATGTATTTCTTAGTCCAAAAGGCATGGCAATATAACAATATAAACCGGTTGGGGTCATAAAGGCTGTATCCTCTTGGTCAGATGGTTCCATCTGAATTTGTTGGAATCCAGATGATGCATCCATAAAGGTCAACAGTTCATGCCCCGCCGTTGCATCCACCATGGAGTCAATGTGGGGTAATGGGAAAGGATCCTTGGGACATGCCTTATTCAAATCAGTGAAATCGACACATACCCTCCACTTTCCATTTTTCTTTTGGACAACAACCACATTGGCTAACCATTTTGGATATTTTACTTCTCTGATCATACCTGCTCGAAGTAGTCTCTCTACTTCTTCTTGGATAATGGCATTCCTTTCTGGTGCAAACTTCCTCCTTTTTTGATGGATTGGTTTGATAGACCTGTCAATGCCAAGTTTGTGAGTAATAATATCCTTAGGGCTGGATTTTCTTCTTTTGAGGAAGGATATTAAGTCTTCTTTCATCTTGCCAAGGATCCCTGATCCGATATAGATTTTTGATTCAGGATCATTAGGATCCAAAAGGATTTCGTCCACATCTTGTTCCCTTGCCTCCAAGACATCCCTCGGAGGATACTGTAATTGCTATTGCTCCCTTGGCTTCGAGGTTGGCTTCATGGATGAGGTATAACAATCCTTAGCCTCCTGTTGATCACTGTCGATCTTGATTATCCCCCATGGGCTAGGGAGCTTCACACATTGATGGTAGGTAGATGGGATTGCTTTCATATCATGTATCCAAGGCCTGCCAAGGATAACGTTGCAACAAGATAAACAGTCAATAACACAAAATTTTTGGTAACTATGTAATCCTTCCACGTAGATTGGGAGTTTGATGTCCCCCAGAGTTTTCTTCATTTCCCCACTGAATCCTACAAGCACGGAGGATCTTGGTGTTATGTCTGATTCTGGGATTCCCATCTTCTTTAGGACATCAAGCTGGATAATGTTCACTGAGCTCCCTCCATCAATAAGGATCCTGCGGACAAAATGGTTAGAGATAAAGAGAGTGATGACTAAACTATCATGGTGAGGATCCTGAATATTAATGCGATCATCCTCATCAAATGTTATCATCTTCCCTTCTGAGACACTTGATGTTCTAATAGGCCTTTCACCATTATCCATTTTTGATTCTTTTGCATGTCTTTTGGCCGCCGAGAAGGATGTACCACAGATGTCTGATCCTCCGGATATAAAGTTGATCACTTGTGCATTTGCCGGAGGTGCTGGAGCTTTTTCGGGGATCCTTTCAGGATCCTGAGTCCTTTGCTTTTTTCTTCCCAATAATTCTTTTAGGTGCCCCTTGCTTAACAGATTTCCAATCTCTTTCCTTAAAGCTATGCATTCTTCAGTTAGATGCCCGAAATCCTCATGGTATGCACACCATTTTGACTTGTCTTTAGTCCCGGATGGTTTATCATTCTTCCTGGGCCACCTAGCTTTTTCACCTAGATTCTGCATTGCAAGGATTAGTTCATGATTATCAACGGAAAAACAATATTCTGAGATTGGAGGATATTCTTCATCATCCTCTTCTTGGTCAACAGCATGCACATTCTTGTTCTCATTTCTATGGTAGGATTTGAATTTGTTGTTCTTGAAGGAGGATCCTTGCTTCTCCTGTTTTGAGGATCCTACTTGTCTCTCCTGGATCCTCTTGTCATCCTCTAGCCGGATGAACCTGAGTGCTCGAGTTCTTACTTCATCTAGATTCCTGCATGGTGTCATAACAAGATCATCATAGAATAATGAATCCTTAAGCAGTCCCATTTTGAAGGCTTCAACAGCCGTAGCCATATCCAAGTTGGGAATGTCCAAGGATTCTTTACTAAATTTAGTTATATAATCCCTTAATGATTCATTATGATTTTGAGTTATCCTGTACAAATCACTAGTTAATTTTTCAAATTTTCTGCTACAAGAGAATTGGTTATTGAATAAATTAACTAAATTAGCAAATGAAGTAATAGAGTAGGAGGGAAGACTTAGCAGCCACTTAAGAGCTGATCCCGTAAGAGTGGATCCAAATCCTTTACATAGGCATGCTTCCTTCAACTTTTCTGGGATAGGGTTGATCTCCATCCTCTCCCTGTATTGTGCTATATGCTCCTCTGGGTCCGTTGTGCCATCATACAGCTTCATGGTAGGGATATGGAACCTTTTGGGTACCTCTGCATCACAAATTGGTGGTGCAAAGCGAGATACCTTGTGGCTTCCATCTGCAATCTCTGGGATAGGCTTGACTACCCCTGGGACACTTGAGATCATATCTTTTAGCTTCTGCAATTCCCTGGCCATAGCATGATTGACACCTGTATCCTGCATGAATCCATGGTCAGTGGTAAGATAATTATTTAAAGTGTTACCTCCCATTGGGTTCAAGTTAGTGAATCCATATTGCTGGGATTCTGGAATAACGGGTGGACCAGTGGAAGCAATGGTCTGCATTGGAATGAAGTCCCCTTGATGGACATCTAGACCTCCTGCTTGCAAACTTTTTAGGGATCCTGGTATCTGGAAGGATCCTGGTGTCTGGGATGATCCTGGAACAAAGGAGGATCCTTGGCCCTGGAATGATCCTGGAACAAAGTAGGATCCTTGAAACTGCTGTGCCCCCGGATAGGCTCCTGAATTCATGAAGGATCCCATGTACTGAGGATAGGATCCTACTGGCTGAAAATGTGAGCCTGATGTCTGAGTCATTGCTGCCGACTTGAGATGTAATCCTCTTGACTCCCCTATGATTTGCACGTCCGGGATCCCTGATGGCTGGGATGTGATCATTGGAGTATCGAAGCTCAAGGATTTGGGCATCAGTGGGGAATGATCCTCTGCCGCTTTCTTTTGTCTTTTGAGGTCTCCAATTTCCCTGAGGATCCTGTCATTAGTCTCATCCTGCCGCTGCATACGATCCTTCATCTGCAAAATTAAAGCAAATACATCACTAGTACTGGGAATAGAAGAATTCATAGTAGAAGAAGATGGAGGTTTAGAGAAAGTGGGAGTTGATCTCTTCTCAGTATTTTCCTGAGATCCTGCCGGTGGAGGAGGCAAAGTGGTCTGTGATGAGGTGACTGCAGACATCGCCGTGGACGTGTTCTTCAATGATGAAGCCATGTAACTCTTTGAAATGATTTCGAACAAAAGATTTTCTTATGAATGAAGCACCAATTGCCCCACGGTGGGCGCCAAACTGTTTTGGTCAAAAATCACACAAGGATAATGTAACCAAACTTTATGTAAACGGGGTATGATGCTTGGTTAATTATGAAAGTAAAGGATCACTTCTGTGATAAAGATGCAAAGACACAATGATTTATACGAGGAAAAAGCCCTTGATCAATGTATGATCTCCGGCATAAAAAACCTCGGGTGATGGCAACTACCGATCACCAACTTCAATATAAGAAAAATATAGTTACAACTTCGGATGATAATGAGCTGAGTACAAGGATCACTATCGTTTTGAGTGTCTAAGTGTGTGAGAATTGTGTTGTATGTCGTGTGTGTTCTTCCGAATGAGGAAGAGTGGTATTTATACGTGTGTAGGTGACCTATTTTAGGTAGCTAAACTAATATTCAGCTCATTACCCCTTTAGAAATGAGATACAATCTAGCCTAAATAGCCGCCCATAAATCAAGCCAAGTTTCCATATCCTGTGCAACGTCTATCTTCAATTAAGCTCTTGCCATAATTGTGAAGACGCGTCCCTTGATCATGATGCCTAGAGCGTATCCTGCTAGATGTTCCTGCAAAACAATATTGTATTAAGTGGAAGTGGCCGTTAGTATGAGGATCACTATAATGTCCCATGATCCTGATCCTGAAGTCCTGCCGAGGATCACTGTCTGCCAAAGAAACAAGGATCACTGGTTAGGATCACGTATAAGGATCACCTATAATAAAAATCCAGCCCTAACATATGTGAAGCCTAAGACTGAAGCTGTGAAGGTTCAACAAAAGAAAGTTGATGTGAAGGGTAAAACACCGATGTATGTTGAGAAGAAAGTTGTTGGGAAGAAAAATGTTCAAATTGACAACTTGACAGTAAAAACTGAACCCGTAAACAAGTTGGTAAATCAAAATGATAAATTTTATAAGAGGGTTGCAGTAGCTCAACAGGTGTGGAAACCTAAAATTAAACCTAAAGTTGAGAAGAAAGTTTCAACTTCTGAGGTGAAAAAGGCTGAAGAATCAATTACGGTTGATTATGATGCACAATTTCCACCTCTTAAGTCTAAGAATTTCAAAATTCAAATTGCTAAAGTCACGGTTACACCTAAGGCTGATGAGGCCTGGGTGGACACCATGTTTGACTAAACAGTTTGAATTGCCGGAGCTTCCTTGATTGTGAAGCATGAATCGGCATTTTTCTTGAAGTTGTTTAAATGATGATTTGTTATGTGTAGGATCTTCCAAAACTTGTATCCAGGTGGATAATGGATAGTGGAGCGTCAAGGCATATGACAGGGAAGACCGCATTGCTGTATGATGTGAATAACATTAATGGTGGATATGTGGGTTTTGCGGGTAATCAAGGAGGAAGGATCATAGGTGAAGGAACATTGTCTAATGGCATTATAACGTTTGAAAGAGTTAATTACATCGCTGAGTTGGAGAACAACCTACTGAGTATCTCCTAGATCTGTGACAGGATGTATACTACTCATTTCACCGACAAAGAATGTTTGATCTTGAAACCGGGATTTGTGATACCTGAAGAGTGGATCATCATGAGGGCACCAAGAGTCAATGATCTGTACGTGTTGGACATGAGCATTGCTACTACAACCACGGGTCAGGCTCATTGTTTTGTGTCCAGAGCAACGGAAAAAGAGTCAAGGTTATGGCACCGAAAGATGGGACATATTCACTTAAGGAAAATGAATCACTTAGTGCATAACGACTTGGTCACTGGAGTGAATATTAAAGGTTTTCATCTGGAAGGGGAGTGCATAAGTTGTGTCAAAGGCAAACAAAAGAAAAAGTCACACCCTACAAAGCAAGTCAATTCAGTTTCAAGACCTTTGGAAAGACTTCATATGGATTTATTTGGTCTAGTGAACGTCAGAAGTATAACAGGAGATTCCTATTGTCTGGTCGTGACTGATGACTACTCCAGATTTTCATGGGTCATGTTTTTGAAAACAAAAGACGAAACCTTTGATAGTTTGATGGTATTGTTTAAGAAAATTGAGAATCTGTACCAGAGACCGATTTGTAGAATTCGGAGTGACAATGGCACTGAGTTCAAAAACAGTAAGATGGAGGAATACTGTGATGAAAGAGGTATACTGCATGAGTTTAGTGCTCCGTACACTCCTCAGCAAAATGGAGTTGCAGAACGCAAGAACCGGACGCTAATCGAGACAGCCAGAACGATGCTTGCAGATTCCAAGTTACCAATTAATTTCTGGGCTGAAGCTGTTTCTGCTGCATGCTATACTCTTAATAGAGTTCTTACTGTAAAGAAGTTCAACAAGACGTGTTTTGAGCTAATCAATAAACGCAAGCCGAATTTGAAGTATCTAGAACCGTTTGGGTCACCCTGTACGGTAATAGAGCCTAATGGCAAGTTTGGTTCAAAGAACTTTGAAGGAATATTTGTTGGATATTCAGGTCCTACACGGCGTGTCTTTGTTCCAAGAGAAAAGCGTATTATTGAAGCAGCGAATGTTGAATGTCAGGGTTATACTATGCCGCCACAGAATCCTGGTGATTCATGGCGTTATCATTATGACAAACTTTGGGAATCGTTTGACATGAGAGAAGAATCAGAGGAAGAGGAAGATTTCATTGATGAGCTGGATATTTTACGAGAGTATGAATCGACGCTCAGGTTCCTAGCAGAGTATTCTAGAAGACCTCGGGAGACTTCAAATGATGATGAAGCAGGTCCTAGTAACGCTGGTGAACATGATGATGAAGTTGCTCCTGGTAATCAGTCGGAGGTGAATGATGATCAAGAAGCTGAAAATATGCCAGTTTTTGACCATGGTGATTCAGACCTTGAGGGGGAGCAGATCCAGTTGTCAAGTCAAACAAACCAAGTTGGTGAACAAGATGCAGAGCAGAATGTTACTAATCTGGAAGGAAATGTAGAAGTTCCAAGCGAAGTGATGCCGCGAACTCTTTCTTATCATCCAGAGGAGTTGATAATAGGAGAATTGCAATCGGGCGTTCGAACGAGACGTCAAATTGACCAGGGCTTAACATGTTTTTATTCTACAGTAGCACCTTTACAAACTGAATTTTCATTAAGTTGTTTTATCTCGCAGGTCGAACCGAGGACTTACAAAGAGGCGCTTACTGAAGACTCTTGGGTCATCGCGATGCAAGAAGAGTTAGGACAGTTTGAGAAGTTAGGTGTGTGGAAGTTAGTGGATTTGCCGAAGGGTCAACGAAAAATCAATACAAAATGGGTTTTCAAATGTAAGAGGGACGATAGAGGAGTGGTTGTAAGAAACAAAGCTCGACTCGTTGTTCAGGGCTTTAGTCAATAGGAGGGGATTGATTTTACCGAAGTCTATGCTCCTGTCGCACGACTAGAGGCTATCAGAATTTTCCTAGCATTTGCGTCTTGGAAGAATTTCAAAGTATTTCAGTTAGATGTTAAGTCGGCGTTTCTTTATGGGAAGGTCAAAGATGAGGTTTATGTTGGTCAGCCGCCGGGCTTTACTGACCCAATCCACAAAAACAAAGTTTATCTGCTGGACAAAGCGTTGTATGGTCTACATCAGGCGCCGAGAGCCTGGTACGAGACTTTGTCTCAACACCTACTCGCTAACCAGTTCATACGTGGAAAACTGGATGCCACTCTCTTCACTAAAGTCGTTGATGATCATCTTCTGATAGTACAGATTTATGTAGACGATATTATTTTTGGGTCGACAAATGAGAAATTATGCAAAGATTTCGAACAGGTGATGAAGCAGAAATTTGAAATGTCTTCAATGGGGGAGATTAAATTCTTTCTGGGATTACAAGTTGAACAACTTCCTGAGGGAATTTTCATTCATCAAACGAAGTATGTGCATGATATTCTAGAGAAATTTGGAATGTCAAGTTCTACTCCAGCTGCTACCCCACTTGCGACTAATCATGGGATTCACCCAGATCTCACCGGAGACAGGGTTGATGAGACACTTTATCGATCCATGATAGGTTCTTTGATGTACCTAACTGCTTCACGTCCTGACATCATGTACCCAACGTGCCTCGCAGCAAGATTTCAGTCTAACCCGAGAGAATCGCACATGATTATTGTGAAGAGGATATTATGTTACTTGAAAGGCACACCCACATTGGGGTTGTGGTATCCTCGCAAAGGCGATTTTACACTCGAAGGGTTTTCCGATTCAGATTTCGGATGCTGCAAAATCAACGCGAAATCAACAACTGCAGGATGCCAGTTCTTGGGTCCGAGATTGGTTACTTAGCAGTGTAAGAAACAAACATCCGTGGCGCTATCTACATGTGAAGCGGAGTATGTTTCTGCTAGCAGTTGCTGCTCTCAGATCCTGTGGATACAGCAACAGATGCGCGACTACGGTTTGCAGTTTCTTAACACACCTCTGTTTGTTGATAATGAGGCCGCAATTAATATAACTAAAAATCCAGTACATCACGCTAAAACTAAACATATCGAGATTCGTCATCACTTTATTCGCGATTGCTTCGAGAAAAAGTTGATACGAATTGAGAAAATCCACACTGACGAACAAAAAGTTGATTTACATACCAAAGCTTTTGATAAAACTCGGTTTCAATATTTGTTAAAACTTAATGGTATGAAATTGCTTTCGGTGTCGGATGGGGTTGTGAGCGTTGATGAGAATACTGTTGCGGATGAAGATGAGAAACAATCTGCGATGGTTTGTCGATTTTTTACGTGTTTTGGTATTTAGGGAGAGATAGATAGTTGTACATAGTTTATTTTCAGGAAAATACAAAAATAGTAAAAAACGCAAAAATACAAAAACATGATAAAATTGAAAAAGAGCTTGTGTATATAGGGAAGATGATAGTACATCGGCTAGACAATTACAGTATGCTAAAGATTTGGAAAGAAAAAATGAGTTAAACAGTCTCACTAACGATGTGTCGATAGGTTTTTATACATTTAGTAGATTTATTCGGGATATAAACCTAAAATTTCAAACTTGTGAAATTCGTGGGGAACACTACTTGGATATATAGGTAACCCCTGAAATCTCGTTTGAAAGGTGTCTCGTATTCTGATATACTAGGCGTTTGTACTCTACGATGTCTGGGGTATTATTCCGGGACTTCTGCTGAACGGTAGTTCTGACCTAGTCCTTGGCTAATACTTTATCCAAAATGATTGAAATATAGCATGAAGCCCTCAGCTGATTAGACAATAAAATTAATAATCAGTTGTTGTAGCTGAAAAGATCCTCTAAAGGGGACACACTGCAAAGTCGAAGCTGATATCTCTCTGCTGAACGGAAGTTCTGACCTGAGATCCCTCAGTTCTCGCATTTAACCCCTAATTTATGTACAGACATCATTGTAGTATTCTTGCCTGTAAGACTGAATATTGGGATTCTGGATACGGGAGTATATTCAAGAGGTGGGACACATGAATTGATCTAAGTTCTTAAAACACTTAAATGGTATCCTGAATAGATTGAAGTTTGTATGAGAATTTAAGATGGATCAGTATATCGACAATCGAGGTGAATTGTTTAAATCTGTGTATGTAATGTAGCTTAACGGTACTTGTAATCTGTCTGAAAAGCTGATATGATTCCCTGACACGCTCGCCAAAAACGAACCTGTATATAGTTTATTTTCCGCAATTTAAGTTTCCTGTTATTTCATTTCTTAGTTTAGATCATTTTAAAATCCAAAAAGATTTTATTTCTGCTTTATTTTAGACAAACCAGAGTGGAAAGTTGATTGTCGGATTCTAGAAAGATGAAGCAGATGCAGGAGATTCTGAGCTGAAGAATGAGGAGAGCTTACATTGTTGGAAATATGTTTGTTTTCAAAGTCATAAACAAGTTCATTAAGTTGATACTTGTTATTTTTCAGAAAGAAAATTGGAAAATTGTTTTACTAAATCGGTTTGATTCGTCAATAGATCAACCAGGGTCATTAAGTTGAACTTGGTAGATTAATCAAGTATTCAGGGTCATTAAATTGGACTTGTAAACTTGAGTGGATTTCTAAAACTGATTGAGTTAGTGTTCATTTTTTTAAAAGATAGATTGTAATGTTATTGGTTGAGTAACAGGTTTGGACGATATTTCCCAACGGAGGCAAACTGCAAAAGCTTGAACCAGATATCTCAAGATCCCAGCATACTGAGAGGGGGAGCCAGTGAGAGGGGGAGTCTGGATCAACAGCTAATGGGAAGTTTGTAGATAGAGCTAGGAGACAGTCCTGGAACCTGTGAAGAATGCTTATGAGGAGAAGACAGAGTTGGTGAAAAGACTAAGACTAAAGACTACGGATCTGAAGATGCTAAAAGACTACGTCAACATCCAAGGGGGAGTCTGTTGATACACGGAAGTCCTGGAACCTGTGAAGAATGCTTATGAGGAGAAGACAGAGTTGGTGAAAAGACTAAGACTAAAGACTACGGATCTGAAGATGCTAAAAGACTACGTCAACATCCAAGGGGGAGTCTGTTGATACACGGAATGTCTGTTGACTACGTCTACAAAAAGTCTGAAGTCAAGATTGGTCTATAGGGGGTCAAAGTGTAAATAATGTGTAAAATAGAGTTAGGATCGCTTATATGTCATTGTATTGATGTGGACCGCTTATTTGTCACTTATATGGATCGCTTATAGGACAAAGGGTCTGGATCGCTCATGTGTCGTGTCTTAATAGCGACCCTGGATCTCTATATATAGGTCAGAGCGGTTCATAAGTTGTAACAGTGTATGTGTGTGCTACGGTGCTGAAACTCTGCCAAATTTTTATCAGAAAGCAATAGAAAGATAAGGAATTGAAAGGATAAGCTGTTGTAACTTCATTTACGTTGATTCCGCCTTCGTACGTGAAGATGAACTACCTTGACTGACTTTTCGGGTCATAGAACGGTCCAACAGAAGAAGATGAGACTATATTTATATATTTTTGAATTTTTTAATTGTTTATGGGCAATCTAGTCATTTCACAAAGACTTGAATTGAAAATTTAACAAAGGTTAGTGTTAAGGACCACTCGAGTTTAAAAATTGCAACCACTGGGTCCAAGTGTGTAATTAGTAAACCCTTAGGACTAAGTCCGTAATTTTCGCAAACCACAAATACCAATTAAGCATTTAACTCAAGATCAAGAGTTAAATGATTGGTTGGTCCCTGTGGTTTGCAAAAATTTCATATTTGGTCCTAGTGGTTTACTAATTACATGCGTGGTCCCAAAAATTGTTAAAAATGAACTCGGTTGGTCCCGTGACCTAACCTCAATTAAACTTCTCAGTTAACTATGTGCAAAATAACTATATTACCCTTGAACAATTAAAAGAAATAAAAAAATATATAAAGAAGATGACCCACTACTCATCTTCTTCAACCTCTCTCTCTCTCTCTAAAAACTCTAACACCACCACCTCCTCCACCTTCACAACCCACCACAACCTGCAACTACCCCACAACCACCATATTGTTATTATTGAATTGCACATTTTAGGTGTTTGAGGATTGTTTAAGTGAGATTGGGGGTTGGAAAAGTAGAAAAAAAAGGTTAAAGGGGGGAAATTTTTGGTGGTTGGTGATGTGTGTAAAATGCAACATATAAAACACATCAATTAAGGCATAAAACTAACCCTTTTTAAGTACTAATGTTGGAAAAAGAGTGTTTTTGTCTTCCTTTTGTATTTTCAGGATGAAATGAGCTCAAAATCACAAAAGAAGCAAAAAGACCACTAATTCTACCATAAATACAAGAAAAGGAACAAAAGTGGACTGCCCGGACCCTCAACGGCACCTCCCAAAACAAAGAGAAGAAAACAGAGTCTGAACACGCCCCGTGTCCAGCGAACACGGGGGCGTGCCCAGGAAGCAGCAGAAAAGACAAACCAGTAGAAGCTTCCATTGCTCACCACGGGGCCGTGCCCAGCGGGCACGGGGGCGTGTTGAAAGTACAGCAGGCGCATTAATTGTAATTCGCAATTACAATTATTGAGGAGAGAGAGTGTCAGACGGGCACGGGGCCGTGTCCAGCGGACACGGGGCCGTGTCCAGCGTTCTGTCCAGCCTATAAATAGAGGAGCTTGGTTTCATTCTCCCTCATCCCTTGGCACACCACCTCTCTCACACCTCATCCACCACCCACCACCACCATAACACCATCATCCACCACCATCATCCATTGTCCATCGTAGAGTGTGTGAGTCGTCTCGGGATCCAAGATTGATCGTAAGAGTTCTTGACAATCAAGGCCATGTTTGCCTAAGTCTCTTACATCACTTGGTGAAGACAAGTGTTTAGTATAATACTTTTTATTTTTAATCTTTTGCACTTTTTATTTGGTTTTGTATTAATGACTTTAATAACTAGTTACTTATGTTGAAGGTGATCTTTCCTTATCGTTTGTCCGTGGTGTCTTGGCATTATTTTACTGTCTATATAAAATAAAAGATTTTCACCATTCATATCTCCACGGTCTATATGGAGGTATGTTGGCTACCTGGTCGGGGGTTAAGGGAACGGTTTGGTAAAGGTCTTGCCCTTGTTCAGCGTTTAGAGGTCCTGCTTGGGACCTGGGTCAAATTTAGTAGGATCTCCTTCAATGCCCATAGGTATTGGATGGCGGGGATCCAAACTCTTTGACCCCCTCATAAGCTAACTACTATTAATACTATAACCCGGCTATTTAGGACTGTATCCCTGCTGACTCAGACTACTTAGCCGAGGGTAACGTCACCGCCAAAAGCGGGGCCTACCATAATTTGCATTAATAACTTAATTCATTATCTTTCAATAATCCGACCCTTTAGGATTGTATCCTTGCTGACTCAAACTACTGGGTTGAGGGTAACGTCGCCTTCAAAAGAGGGGCCTACTACAATAACTAAGATAATCTCTTAAACAAGTGCAAAAGTGCGAAAATAATCAAAGGTTATACTAATACACGTGTCGGATCCAAGTGATTCATCTTGTCTATCTGTTTTTTTTTATTTTATTTTTCAGCATTTAGTTAGTTTTTATTTTTCTTAGTTTAAAACATTTTTCTAACTTTTTGATTTGATTAGACGTTGAGGATAAACCGGTATTAAAAGCTCTTGTGTCCTTGGACGACCTCGGTATCTTACCAACACTATACTACGTCCACGATGGGTGCACTTGCCCATATGTGTGTTTAGTGTTAGTAAATATCGTGTTTTATAAATTTAAAACTTGGCTAAAAGTGTAAAAAGGGCTTAAATATATATCTAAAAATATAACACACTTCACGCACATCAAGTTTTTGGCGCCGCTGCCGGGGACACAAGGATTTTAAGAAAGTTAGGAATCAACGGCCTAATCATTTTTTTTATTTTTCTTTAGTTTTTAGGATTTTTTTTTTGATTTTTCAGCTTCTACAGAGCTCAGCACGGGGCCGTGCCCGCTGAACACGCCCCGTGCCCAATCATTGGAACTGGCAATCCTGTTTTATATCAGACAGTAGGCTGAACACGGGGCCGTGTCCACTCAACACGCCCCCGTGCCCAAGATTCAGTTGCTGAAAACAGAACCGTTTGATCCCGGCGGTTGGTAATTTCTGATACAAACATGAGTGATAATGATTCTTTTTACTTTCGGCACTCTTATGGTTTGTGGTGTCGAATATGTGGAGGCGAACATGAGGAATTAAAATGTTTCTTCCTCACTTATAGGCCACACTATATAGACCCACCAATTCCTTGTAACCTTAAGAGGGGCGAAAGTAAAAATAAACATTATTTCTCCCTTGAATGCGCCCAGCCAGATATTCTAGGAGAAATGCTCCTTGACGAGCTATTTCAACTAGAAGAACTACTTCTAAATTGGTCAAAAGAACTTAGGAAGGATTTTTTAGATCCATCCCAAGAAGATGACCATGAGGAAATGTTGGAACCGCATTCTGACAACCTCGTTGCTCCCGAAAATACCTTTCTTCCTAAACAAGACGTGGACGATAGTCGTCCCTGTGCCGATTGTGCCGTGAAGGACTCCCCATCGACCTCGTTCGGTGCATACATAGACCTGAGCGATTCGGCATACACCTTCTTTAACGAGAGCCCGGGAAAGGGTTGGACTTGTCCACCTAGAATGAAAATAGGAATTACCCTCACCGACAACCTCTTGCGTTCCCGCTTTAGTATAGGACAATTAAGGTATCTTAGGCACTTTGGGGTTGTTCCAACAAGTCAGGAGCCACCCGATAAAAGTTAGCTCCTTAGAAAAGACGAAACTCCATAAAACAGCCCTCCGACACGGGGCCGTGTCTGATCACCACGCCCCCATGTTCGCTCAGAAGATTTTCTGCTGATTCTGTCAGAATACAGACAAAATGTGTCAGGATTTTCTCTGCACACGGGGCCGTGTCCAGCGGACACGGGGCCGTGTTCAGTGTGCTGTCGTTTTCTTTAAATGCAGCCTGAATCCTGCTCATTTTTGACCACTCCACCAAGCAGAGATCCCTGGAATCTTCACATATACCATCCTAGGTAAGTACCAAAAGAAGGTTCCTAAGGACCATCTTGTCTTTTCCACTTTTGTTCATTTCCTCTTCTTCCAAAATTTTTTCAAACCCTACCTCCATGGAAGCTTGGAAACCCATGATTCCAACCTTATATGCAAGGTTTGTAGGAATTTTCGCTATGGATTCTTGTCTAAAGTTAGTTCTATAACTTTGTTTTTAAATTATCTGAGCTCATAACACGGCGAAAGTATATAGAAATAATTTAAAAACCTAGAACCATTAGACAAAAATTCCTGCAGACAGTTGAACACGGGGCCGTGCTCACTGAGCACGGGGCCGTGTTCGAGGTACTGTTTTGCAAAAATTTAGTTATCCTCGGCTTATTTCGCAGAAAATGGCCAGCCGAAACAGCGGAGCATCTTCAAGGAATAACCGAAATGGAAGGAGATCGTCCACCGCAGAGGATTCCCTAGTAAACTACGTTTACGCTTTAAGGGAAGCCGTGGACGAATTGACAAGTGTAGAAGAAGCTTTAGTGGACCGCGTTAATCATCTGACGATAAGTTTGGAGGGCTGCCTGCAAGAAGTGAACCTTCTGCACCAAAGGTTAAACCTTCTTGCTTCCCCGCCTTTGGTTCCGGTGATAACACACAGGGCGTGGAATGTAGTACCCGAGGTTATCATCCCAGCAGAATGGCACGCCTTGCACCAAGTACCGCAACCAAGGGTAGTGCAAGGAGTCCCGGTAAGCGCTCCTCCTCAAGGTACCGAAGAGAATGAGGCTACCTTCTACCTCCCAAGGGAAATAGAAGAATGGCTTTGAGTGAAAACCGAGGAGCCATGGGCTGAAGAATGTTTCTACATCGGGAAGCTATTCCCGAAATTTTCCTAAATAAGTAGAACCTTTATGATAACCTTATGTACCCCTTAGTTAATTAACTATCTTTATGTAATCTCTCTATTAGCAATGTTATGATGGTTTTTATGATTTATGGACTCGTGGTGGTAATGGATGAAAAAGGGAACGAGAAAAATGGAACCATGCAGAAGAACAGAACAAACCGACAAAAAATCTCCATAACAGAAGGCTCCACACGGGCCGTGTCCAACCAACACGGCCCCGTGCTGAGCCCCCTGCAGGAAATCACCCAGTTCAGGTAACTGGACACGGGCCGTGTTCAGCGGACACGCCCCCGTGTCCAGGCTTCTGTTTCACTTCTATAATTTTTGTTACTGGCACTTGACCACGGGGCCGTGCCCGGTCAACACGGGGCCGTGTCCAGAGTGCCAGTAACACAAATCTTTGTTTTTAAACACACTTTTTCACATTCTAATCAACCAAAAACTTTATTTTTGGACACATTGAGGACAATGTGTAATTTAAGTGTGGGGGGGATGCTAAAACCTTGAAATTTTGCAAAATCCTAAAACAAGCCTTACACAAAACTCTATTGGAACCGCTAAACACCCCAATTTTTTTCAAAAACTTTTTCATTTTTTTTTTATTTACTTGTCTTAGTTTAAGTTGGGAATAACAAGTTATAAAAGGGTTATATATTTTTTTTTATTTTACAACCGATAGCGTCGTGATAAAAAGAACTAACATAAGAAAATTATGAAACGGTATAACAAGTCTAGCAAAAATTCGATTATATATGCTTGGTCACATTAAAAACCCATTCCCACAAAAGTGAGTTTTGAGCCTTTATTGAGCATAAAAATACACATATTTAGATTAAATGCTCATTTTTCGTTTCTTGTGTGAATAGCCGCTCGGTCTTTACAAATCTAGAACTTGCCACGACGATACATTCCCGGTCCTTACCAACTTAAACCCAAGTAAGTAAATGATGGAGGCATTAGGACTAACTATTTTTCTTTCAAAACCATTATTTTTCATTTTTTTTTACCTACCCAAAATCCCCCTAGAAAAACCCCTTTGAGCCTAAACCTTTCATTTCATTACCCCCAAAACAATTTTTTTTTTACCCACCAAAAATTTTTTTCATTTTTTCACCCTTATTTTAGTAACAAGCTCGGATTTTCATAAACATACCCTCTACGTGACGAAAAAAAAAAATATGAATAATGAAGTCAAAAACAAACAAAAGCTACAAAAGCTTGTTTGGAGAAATACTTCAAAAATAAATGTCACTAAAAATAAGGTATTTTATGAAAACCGACACTTGTTACGATTTTCGCCCTTTTTACTAACCACTAACCAACCACCCACCTTTAAACCCAAGCCTTCACCCCAAAAGTCCTCTTGATATTTACAAAGGTAAAAAGTTAAAAAGGAGGAGGATTGATCGCTTGGCAAGCCTATGGAAAACGTAAATCCGTGCCGCTCTCGAGCGATTCACTTAAATATACACCTTCGGCCGAGTGTTGAGTGATCTCCCGTGAGGTATGTGAACTTGTATATAAATAGAATTTTAATAAGGCATGTTATACCAAAATAAGTAGTTTATCTTATGAAAAGTTCAAAATAAATCATAACGAATAGAATGGTAAATAAAATAAAAATAAAACCTATAAAAACCTTGGATTCCCGACACTCTAGGACAAGCTAAAAAAAAAACTTCTCTTCTACCTATTCCATTTGGGAGTGTAAGCCACATTAAAAGAGTTTTGCTTGAGGACAAGCAAAAGTTCAAGTGTGGGGGTATTTGATGTGTGTAAAATGCAACATATAAAACACATCAATTAAGGCATAAAACTAACCCTTTTTAAGTACTAATGTTGGAAAAAGAGTGTTTTTGTCTTCCTTTTGTATTTTCAGGATGAAATGAGCTCAAAATCACAAAAGAAGCAAAAAGACCACTAATTCTACCATAAATACAAGAAAAGGAACAAAAGTGGACTGCCCGGACCCTCAACGGCACCTCCCAAAACAAAGAGAAGAAAACAGAGTCTGAACACGCCCCGTGTCCAGCGAACACGGGGGCGTGCCCAGGAAGCAGCAGAAAAGACAAACCAGTAGAAGCTTCCATTGCTCACCACGGGGCCGTGCCCAGCGGGCACGGGGGCGTGTTGAAAGTACAGCAGGCGCATTAATTGTTATTCGCAATTACAATTAATGAGGAGAGAGAGTGTCAGACGGGCACGGGGCCGTGTCCAGCGGACACGGGGCCGTGTCCAGCGTTCTGTCCAGCCTATAAATAGAGGAGCTTGGTTTCATTCTCCCTCATCCCTTGGCACACCACCTCTCTCACACCTCATCCACCACCCACCACCACCATAACACCATCATCCACCACCATCATCCATTGTCCATCGTAGAGTGTGTGAGTCGTCTCGGGATCCAAGATTGATCGTAAGAGTTCTTGACAATCAAGGCCATGTTTGCCTAAGTCTCTTACATCACTTGGTGAAGACAAGTGTTTAGTATAATACTTTTTATTTTTAATCTTTTGCACTTTTTATTTGGTTTTGTATTAATGACTTTAATAACTAGTTACTTATGTTGAAGGTGATCTTTCCTTATCGTTTGTCCGTGGTGTCTTGGCATTATTTTACTGTCTATATAAAATAAAAGATTTTCACCATTCATATCTCCACGGTCTATATGGAGGTATGTTGGCTACCTGGTCGGGGGTTAAGGGAACGGTTTGGTAAAGGTCTTGCCCTTGTTCAGCGTTTAGAGGTCCTGCTTGGGACCTGGGTCAAATTTAGTAGGATCTCCTTCAATGCCCATAGGTATTGGATGGCGGGGATCCAAACTCTTTGACCCCCTCATAAGCTAACTACTATTAATACTATAACCCGGCTATTTAGGACTGTATCCCTGCTGACTCAGACTACTTAGCCGAGGGTAACGTCACCGCCAAAAGCGGGGCCTACCATAATTTGCATTAATAACTTAATTCATTATCTTTCAATAATCCGACCCTTTAGGATTGTATCCTTGCTGACTCAAACTACTGGGTTGAGGGTAACGTCGCCTTCAAAAGAGGGGCCTACTACAATAACTAAGATAATCTCTTAAACAAGTGCAAAAGTGCGAAAATAATCAAAGGTTATACTAATACACGTGTCGGATCCAAGTGATTCATCTTGTCTATCTGTTTTTTTTTATTTTATTTTTCAGCATTTAGTTAGTTTTTATTTTTCTTAGTTTAAAACATTTTTCTAACTTTTTGATTTGATTAGACGTTGAGGATAAACCGGTATTAAAAGCTCTTGTGTCCTTGGACGACCTCGGTATCTTACCAACACTATACTACGTCCACGATGGGTGCACTTGCCCATATGTGTGTTTAGTGTTAGTAAATATCGTGTTTTATAAATTTAAAACTTGGCTAAAAGTGTAAAAAGGGCTTAAATATATATCTAAAAATATAACACACTTCACGCACATCAGTTGGTGAGTTCAGGGATGAACTATGGGAGGGGTTTTCCACTCCCTTAGTATGGAAATAAGGAATAGTGGATTGCCGTGAAGGTTCCGCCGGCAGGATTGATGTGCACCATCAGCTGGGAGGCAGAGAGAAAGAGAGAAGACTAGACTGAAAAAGAGGGGGAAGAAGAATATGATGGTGGTGGAGATAGTTGCATGTTGTGGTGGGTTGTGAAGGTGGTGGTGTTTGAGTTTTTAGAGAGAGAGAGAGAGGGGGGGTTGAAGAAGATGAATAGTGGGCCATCTTCTTTATATATTTTATATTTCTTTTAATTGTTCAAGGGTAATATAGTCATTTTACACATAGTTAACTGAGAAATTTAACAGAGATTAGGTCAAGGGACCAATAGAGTTCATTTTTACAACTTTTGGGACTACGCGTGTAATTAGTAAACCACTAGGACCAAGTATGAAATTTTTGCAAACCATAGGGACCAACCAAACATTTAACTCAAAGATCAATGAAACTTGGTTCTTTGTCTTTTTGCCATTTTAACTTTTTTTTCAAAGTTAGGTTCGTAGTTCACTATGGGATTGACCTGGTTTATATCTAAATTGTAGGTGATGTCCTTTAGCGCAAAAGTAAACAAGTTTTGTACTTAATGTTGCAAAATCTTATGTATTATGTCCTTTAGACTAAAGCCAGTTAAATTTTTTAGTTAAATCTGATCATCCAAGGATATTTTAGTCCTTTTACTTATTTATTTAACATAATTTAATAAAAAAACAAACTTATATAAAGGGCATGTTTGGCTAAGCTTATTTAAGGTAAAAAAGACTTTTCGTGAAAAGGACTTATTGACTTGTGACTTTTTAAAAAAAGTGTTTGGATTAACTTATAGAATGGAAAAAAACAACAAGTTGTTTTTTTAAAAAGTGTTTGTCTTAACTTATTGATGTAAAATGACTAAAAAGGATATTCTTTCATCATAAGGAGTGTTATAAACAAGGGATAATCAGGTAATTTGGTTTTAGAAAAGTTAAAAGCTGATCAAAAAGTCACAAACCCCTAACTTTTCAAAAACTCCTTTTTGATGACTTTTTCTCCTTTCCAAAAAGTTATTTTGAAAATGAGGGTTGCAAACACTAAAAACTCCTTTTTAGCTTTTAGATTAAGTCAACTAGTGGGGTGCCCGCGCGATACGGCGGGAAACACAACGTTATCTCGTTTGTTGCGTTTTGAATCTCCACCGCCACCAAAACCAAAATCATGGTTAATGGGATTTTATAACCATTTGGTTTCGTTACTGGTGGCTATTTGGTTCAGTTTTTTCAGTTATTCGTCCAACCAAAACCTTTAGCATGGGCTAGTAGGGTGTGCTTGACTCTATAGGACGCGAACTCAAGTTAAGAGCTTTTTTGTTGGTTATTTGGTTGAGAAATTTTTAAAATGACCTGAGTCATGGGTGCCTTATCCATCGTTGAATTTAATTATCCTTTGTTATTGGTGGCTATTTGGTTTGGTTTGTTAAAATCTTTAGGATTTAATTATACATCATTAGCCCAGGTGTTGCGGCGGGTCTCACTGAGACTCTTTTGAAGAGCATAATCTAACCCAGCTGCCTTAAACAGTAGGAAACCCTTGCGATGCGGTGACGACAACAATTTACAATACGGTACTCAGTTTTTGTTAGTTTATCAATCCTCTCGTGATATATAGTATAGTAGATTTGTTAGTCTTCTTGTTCGTATAATATTTTACAAAAGTTTGTTATGTTATTTTTTTATTTCTTAAATTTTTGGAGTTAGTAGGATCAATGTGGCTAGGGAGAAGATCTTTAAAGTGTGATATTAAAAAAGTGCATTGTGAAATAATGGAGAGATTAAAGATTTTGCTGGAAACTAATCTGGATATAGTCATTTATTAAATAACACATTAACATCTAAAACACATGTAGTAATGTAGAAATCTTGAAATTTTAAGGAGAACGTATGAAGATTCAATTATTTGGTGAAGAGATTGAGGTTCATGTTTTTATGTCGTAGTTTATAACTTTTGAAAATTTCCATGTATATTATAAAGGAATGCTTGATACCCATCAACGTTATGAGTGCCAACTGTTAACATTTGGTTGTTAATCTAGTAAACCTTGTATAGAATGAACATGAATTCTTCAAGTTATGAAATAAAAGAGTAATATGAGTCGTTAGACCATTGTTAGTGGCATGGGCAAGCTGAATGATTTTTTGCATGGTAAACTTAGTATAGTGTACAAACACACGAAAGGCCTCTGCCAAGCCATGTGGTATGTTAAGAGAGATAATGAACAAATGAATTTATGAGTCATTAAGTTTACATGTTTTGAAATATTAGACGATTAAAAACGAACAAATGAAGACATAGATATACTATACAAAAGGAACTATGTTATAAATTGTCACTACAACTCTATAATTTCCACGAAGTCTTTCTTTGCTATCGGGTGTAAATCGACATATGTTTTCGTTATGAATGTTTGACCATAATTTGAACTGATGCTGTTGGTGCACTTGTGTCTGTACTTTGTCTGTATTTTGTAATGTTATAAAACGATGTCTTTTGTTAGTCTTGTTTACGTCTTTTGTGGTTTGTATATGTGTTTGAATGTAAGTTTGACCAAGTCAACCATCCACCTGGTTTGACTTGGCCAAACAGTCAACACTTAGGTTGTAACATATGTTGTGTCGAAGGATGTCATCGAAGGATTATTTATATCCTTCGATGACCTCGAAGGATAACCTTCGATGGATACAAATGGACCTCGAAGGATATACCATTCTTCGAGGTATATGTGGATCCTTCGGAAGGTTTCTGGTCGATAGATGATCTTTCGACCAGGCATTCTGATCCTTCGACATATCAATCTGTTATGGGTATATATACCCATGTATGGGTTCACTTCACAGGAAGACATAGGAAGACATCCGATAGAGTTGTATGTGAGTGAACCAAGTCTTGTAGAGAGTATTTTCAGTTTGGTCAAGGGCTGTAACCGTGTCCACTGAAATACAAGGGAAAACTTTGATATCTTGTGTGTCTACTCTTTCTCTTGTAGCTTGTGTTTCTCTTATAAACTATCGGTTTGCATTCTAGCTTGGATTCCGCACTTGCTAGAGTGTTAAACATAACAAGGATAAGGTTTAACCTCGACCTCCGGGGGACCTACAAGTGGTATCAGAGCCGTGGCTCTTTTCCTTGTTAAAAACCGAGTTTATACAAGACTTTGTAGTGTTTGGACAAAACTCACTTGGTTTAGCACCCGTTTTTAGTGTTTTTCTTGGGTTTCTTAACGTAAAAACGTGTTCTAAACTAACCGGGTGTGTTAAAGGAAGGTTTGGGTAACTTAAAATCTTGTTTTAAAAGGATTGGTAATTTCCGGCCAAAATTCCGGCTTACTCCGGTGACCGGTTTCTGGATAAGAACCTTCTATTTTAGGCAATTTTTTATTAGTCAAATCTGAGTTGGTGAAAAGATAAGGTCTGAACATACCTTCTGCCGAAAGTTGTCTACCAACCAATCACCTTTTTCACCAACCTGTCACCTTTTGTCAACTGTGTCAGATCTGTTCAAAAGATATCCTTCGAAGTCGAAAGACTATCTTTCAATCAAAGGAGGTTCGACAGATATTCATCCTTCGAACATCCTTCGAAGTCTGTGAGTTATCTTTCGAGCCAAGGAATCTTTTCGAAGGATATATTGTTCGAGCTACTGTTACTATTCGAAAGATAAGGATCCTTCGTCTTGGAGAATCTTTCGAAATTATTGTTCGAAATTCAACAGTGATCTTTCGAACACTGTTGATCCTTCGAACAAGTATTATCTTTCGATCCTTATCTGTTTAAGTTTAAGAGTTGTGTTTTTCAGGTCTTTCGATCCAGGATCTTTCGGCTGTTTGTTTCTTTTCAACATATTAACATAGTTTGTGAACATTGAATTTTCAAAAAGAAAAACTTGTTTTTCAAATTTTAAATCAATTTTCACTTAATATATTATTTTTTTTTAAATGGGAACAAACGGTCAGTGGGATCCAACCGCGTGGACTACAACAACTTTGACTCCACAATCATCAGCTACGCAATCATCAGCCACGCAATCTGCGTCAGATTTCAACAAAACTGCATGGATGCAGGCTATTGCCCCACCTCAAGCTGCAATGATAACTGCAAATCAATGGGCATTGGTCACAAATCAAAGCAGCAGCATTCAAGCCATGATGCAGAACGACAGTGAAACTGGTACAAGCACAAAACCGCCAAAACTAAATCACATCAATGATTGGGGATGGTGGAAAGAAAGGCTGAGAACTTATGTTCAGGGGCAAGGTCAAGATCTATGGATGTGCTTCTTCACCCCATTTGAAAATGAGTTGGAAGTTGCAGGATCCAATCCAGAAACTTACAGCACTATGTCTGATGATGATAAGAAGAAATTTGAGTTAGAAAAGAAAGCATTCATGATTCTCACACAAGCTCTTCACAGAGACATTTACCACCAGTTTGTTTACTGCACGACTACTAAAAGCTTGTGGGATATGCTCACGTTACGATGTGAAGGAAATGCTCAATCTAGAAAGATCAAGCAAGAATTACTGAAGAAAGAGTTTGAAGGATTCACGTGTATGGAGAATGAGACTTTGGCAGAGTTATCTACAAGGTTCCATCACTTGTTGAGCGAGATGTTTGCTTTTAGAGTCACTACCACTCCACAAGAAATGGTGAAGAGATTTCCTGATAGCTTACCATCAAAGTGGAGCAGTTTTCTTGAAATTCTCAAGGAAAATGGTGTTCTAGATACAATCACCGTTTATGAGTTAATTCAAAGATTGGAGAACAAGGATGTAGAAGAAAAGCTTAAAGCAAAAAGAACACTAACTCCTCAAAATCCAAAGATGTACTATGGGATTGCAGGAGGTATCAGTGGAGAAAAACCAGCCTCTCAACACGCGAAGCTTCAAACAGCTTTCATCTCAAACACCGGATCTTCCACAACAAATCAGTTTGATCCTTCAGCATACACGATGATGTATTCAAGACCAGATTCTTCGTCTCAACAACAACAGACAGCTCAGCAATTCACACCACCGCCTTTCTTAGACCCAAGCAGAACTCAGCAGCAACAACCGCAACAGCAAGGGTTTTATGGAAACTCTTCAAACTTTCAAGCCACTTCCAATCCGAACACAGTCAGATTAGACACTTCCAACTTTTCCAAAGTCACTGTCGAAATAGCCAAGGAGCATATGGAGATGTTGAATACCTTGGTTAGTGCTTATTGTGGATTAGTTGCAGGTCAGATTGGGAATATCAATCTAACCAATGAAGATTATCAGCAAGTGGATAAAGAAGAGTTTGAAATGATTGATATCAAATGGGCTCTTGCTAGTGCAATTCGAAGAGCAAAGGAGTTTATGGAAAGGACGGGGAGAACCAACTTGGAAAGCAACAACAACACCAAGTATGGTTTTGATAAGAATGCTGTCACTTGCTTTAATTGTGGTGAAAAGGGTCACTTCAAGCGGGAGTGTCAGAAGCCACCTAAGCAAGGAAATCAGAATCCCTTCAGGAATCAAGGACAGCCACAACAGCAACAGAACAACAATACTGTCAGATCAATAGTTCCTGTTGGAGGAAATGCATCTGGATCCACAAACACTAATCCCCACAGAGGATTGGTTGTTCAAGCTGATGAAATCTGTAACTGGAACCTTCAGCTTGGAGAAGGAGGAAATGGTGGAACAGCATGCTATGCTAAAGTGATTGAGAAGGTAGTGGAACCCGTGTCTGCTGGTGAATCTTCAGAAGATGAAGATAGTTCGGGTTATAGTGGGAGCATGGATGGGGAATCACTTGATGCTGGTGATTTATCAAGTGATGCTTTAGATTTGGAAGTTGATGAGCTGTTGGCTGAAGCTGAAGCATTATGCAAAAGGAGATCTATTCTTTGCCAGAAATCTGCTGGAACTTCCGAGAAGCTTGCTCAGTTTTTCTCTGAAGATGGATCTTTTTCTTTTCATACAGCCTTTATGGCTCACGTAGAAGGTCAAACTTCTCAGGTATGTGATACTAATTCTGACTCTATTTCTGCTCCTGTTGAATGTGCAAAGTGTTTAGAATATGCAGAAAAGGAAATTCAGTTTGAAATCACACACAAACACAATCAAGAATTGATTGTAGATCTTTCTAAAGCAACAGAAGCTAACTTGTTTTTAACCAGAAATGAAAAGGAATTTAAGGCAACAATTGCGTCATTAAGACATGATGTTTCAGAATTACAAAAGGCTGTTTTGCGAAAACAACATGCTAACAATAATCTTATTGACACAATTGAAAAGCAAATGGTAGAGTTAGCAACAGCTCGATGTGAATGTGAGACAATTAAGCAGAAATTGGAAAGCTATTCCAATTCCCGCTATGTATTGGATCACATCATTGACGTTCAAAGGAAAAAGGGGGATGCAAAATGTATTGGTTTCAAATCATGTCCTCCCCCAATGAATCACAATTACTCCAAATTGCCTGATGACGAGGATATGCCCCATTTTGAACCTACTATGCCACTCGGTCTAGATGACTTTGCAGCAGGCCTCGGGTTCACAACTGGTACATTATCCTCGGGTCAATCAGAATCTGAGAACGTGACAGATACATCGTGTGTTAAGGAACAGAGTCCTCCCATTATTGAGGATGCTGATTCTTCGGACGATGAATCTGAAGAAATTGTGAAACAACAGTCTAACTCGGTTACAACAGATATTCCTATCGAGAATCACATTCTGTGTGATCCACCAGTGAAACCGAGTAAGACTGAAATGTCAAAAGCAATGGAATCCCTTGTAGTTAGCTCTGAAGGGAATAACTTGTTGTATACGCTCAAAGGAGATAGCAAAATCTACTCTAACAAAGATTTTCCAATTAAAAATGTAAATCAAGATTTAATTGAGCAAATTTTTGAAGGATGCACTGATAAGTTTTTGGGGAACAAAAGTGGCAAAGTTACAGTCACTCAATGTGATCCAATTCCGTGTGAACAAATTAGAAAACAATACGGAAACCAAAAACTACCAATTGAGCGAAAACAACAAGTCAACTCCGGAAAGGGTAAGGTACAGGGAAAGAAGGCTCAGAACAAGAATGTTCAAGCACCTAAAGTTCAGCAGCCTAAGACTGAACAACCAAAGGTTCAACAACCTAAAGTTGAACAGTCTAAGGCTACTCAATCTAAGGCTGCACAACCTAAAATTCAACAATCAAGGGTTGAGCAACCTAAGGTTCAACAACAAAAGGTGCAAAACAAAAGAGCTCCTGTTAAGAAACAAGAACCAAAAATGAACTTTGTTGGATCCACTGGTTCAGACAAACTTGAAACATTTCAGGATAAATCTAACGTTGATTTTGTAAAACAAGTTAGAATTTTAAAACGAAATGATCAGAACAATTACACCCAACACACCAACGGATGTGATTTAGGTCCTAGTACGTCTAGATCACAAAGTTCATTGTCTGGTTCTCCGTCTGGTCATCAACATGTTTCTCCGAGGTTTGTAGAGCGGAGAACATGCTTTGAATGTGGCACAATTGGGCATATTGTAAGATACTGCCCATACCTGCAAAAGCTGAAGTCAAAAACGAGTGCTCCCCAAGAAATCAATTACCAAAAACGACCAGTTTCCCCGAAACAGGACCCACGTGTCTTGAAAGAAAGGGAAAAGAAGCTAAAGCAAAAGAATCAAAAGGTAATTGAAAAGGCCTTAAAATCAGAGGTCAAAGAAGAAAAACCTGTACAAGCAAAACCTGAAACTGTAAAACCAGTAAATGCTAAAACAATAAATTCAAATACTGGTAAAGGACAAACAGCTTGGAAACAAAAACAGGTAATTCAATCAGGGGGAGCACCACAGGTTCTTTTTCCTAATCATCAAGTGATTGAAATCACTTTCCTTGATGATCAAGGACGACCCAAGTCCACAAAGGCTTGGGTCCCCCTCTCAAACTGATAAGTTAGTTGCATGTGCAGGCGGCTCCAGGAGGAACTATTAATAGTCATTGGATTGTTGATAGTGGGGCTTCCAGGCACATGACGGGCGACTATCGTCTTCTTTTCGATGTGCGAAGTATAAGAGGAGGATATGTTGCGTTTGCTGGAGACAAAGGAGGGTATATCACCGGCGAGGGAATGATCTCAAATGGAATTGTGAGTTTCGACAAAATCAATTATGTGCAACAGTTGGATCACAATCTCCTGAGTGTTTCTCAGATCTGCGACAAGAAGTTCACCGTGCATTTTGATGATGCCGGTTGTTATGTGCTGAAGCCAGGATTCAAGATTCCCGCAGAATGGATTCTCTTATCAGCACCAAGAGTTAATGATTTGTATGTCCTTGATATGAGCCAAGCAATAACTCAGTCCAAACAAGTTACTTGCTTTATTTCAAAAGCCACTGAAAAGGAGACGATCTCTTGGCACAGACGGATGGGTCATATTCACCTCAGAAAAATGAATCACCTTGTCAAAAATAATCTGGTGAGAGGTGTCAATGTGAAGAATTTTCAACTTCAAGATGTCTGTGTGCCGTGTCAGAAAGGGAAGCAGATCAAGAAATCACATCCATTGAAAAAGGTTAACACTGTAAACATGCCACTCGAACGTCTGCATATGGACCTTTTCGGCCCAGTCAAACACAAGAGTGTGCACGGGGAGGTTTTCTGCTTGGTAGTTACTGATGACTATTCAAGATTTTCATGGGTTGACTTTATGGTTCACAAGAGTGAGACTCTAGAAATTCTAAAGAATTTGATCACCTTGTTGGAAAATCTTTATAATCTAAAGGTGAGGCGAATTCGAAGCGACAACGGAACCGAGTTCAAAAACAGGGTTATGGTTGAATTTTGCACTGCAAAAGGAATCCTTCATGAATACAGCTCTCGGTACACGCCACAACAAAACGGAGTCGCTGAAAGAAAGAACAGAACCTTAATTGAGACTGCAAGAACCATGTTGGTTGAGTCTCAGCTTCCAGTTCGATTCTGGACTGAAGCTGTTGCCTCGGCCTGCTACACGTTAAACAGGGTTCTCACAGTGAAAAGACATGGCAAAACGTGCTTCGAACTCCTACACAAGAAGACTCCTGACTTGGAATATCTAGAACCTTTTGGAGCACCATGTACCATGATTGAGCCTGACGGGAAGTTTGGTGCCAAAGCTATCGAAGGTTACTTCCTTGGGTATGCTACTCCTAATCTGCGAGTATGGAACCTGACTACCAAGAAGATTGAAGAATGGGGTGAAGTAAGAGTTCAAAGATATTCTAATCCATCGAAGCCTTCTGGAGATCCATGGATGTTCGATTATGATGGTCTTTTCGACTCATTCAATCTGCCGACATTTGATGATGACAATGCAATTGCTCAAATGTTGTCTGAAAGCGAGAATGCGACTGGCTCTCAGTTAGCTCGCCCAATCATTGTTGACTCACAAGCATCTTCTTCTGTCAACAATCTCGTTTCAAATGAGGTGTTTAATGATGCTGTCGATTACAATTTGTCATCGGAAGATGAGGAGTATGTTGATGCAAATGATGGTGAAGCACCGCGTCCGGTTCAAGGTACTTCAGAAGCAACGGATCCAGTGTCTGCGCCAATTATCCAAGAAGAAAATGCATCATCTTCTACAACTCAACAGCTTCAGAATGATATCGGGAATTTAAATATCAATAACTTGAGGTCAAATGTTGAAATTCCTCCAGTTTCTGAAACCCGAATTCATAACATTCATCCTCAGCAGAATATTATAGGTGATGTTCTCAGTGGTGTACGGACAAGGAATCAAATCAGAAATAACGAAAATGCTGGCTTGTATGCTGAGATACGAGAATCGGGACAACAAAATGATTGGTCTTTCGCCTGCTATGTTAGCCAAGAAGAGCCTAGATCTTGGAAGGAGGCATTGAAAGATGATTCCTGGGTGGAAGCCATGCAAGAAGAACTTCAGCAGTTCGAGAAGTTGGGCGTATGGAAATTGGTTGATAGGCCCGACAACTACAAGAAGATTGGAACTCGTTGGGTGTTTAAGTGCAAGAAGGACGACCGTGGGATTGTTGTCCGAAACAAAGCAAGGTTAGTTGTTCAAGGCTTCAGTCAGATCGAAGGTATTGACTACAATGAAGTGTATGCACCTGTTGCACGTCTGGAGGCTATTTGGATCTTTCTAGCCTACGCATCCTTCAAGAAATTCAAGGTGTACCAGATGGATGTTAAAAGTGCTTTTCTTCACGGAGTAGTCGAAGAGGAAGTATATGTCGAGCAACCACCAGGGTTTGAAGATCCATTACATCCTGACAGAGTTTTATTACTTAAAAAGGCGTTATATGGTCTTCATCAAGCACCCAGAGCCTGGTATGAGACACTGTCTACGTATCTGCTGAACAACGGGTTTAGACGGGGTTTGATCGATTGTACCCTCTTCATCAAAGAAAAAGGTGAAGATCTTCTGTTGGTACAAGTGTACGTCGATGACATTATCTTTGGTTCTACCGATGATAAGTTATGCAAGGAATTTGAGAAGGTGATGCAAGATCGATTCGAGATGAGTGCGATGGGTGAAATGACGTTCTTCTTGGGTTTGTAAGTTAATCAGTCTGAATCTGGAACTTTTATCCATCAAACCAAGTACGTCGGAGACATCTTGAGCCGGTTCCAGATGTCCGATTCGAAGCCAATTTCTACTCCTCTTCCGCAGAATCACGGGATTACTCCGGATGAAAAAGGGGATGCTGTAGACTCTTCACTTTATCGTGCTATGATTGGATCTTTAATGTATCTCACCGCATCAAGACCCGAGATTATGTATCCAATGTGCCTTCTCGCCAGATACCAAGCAAATCCGAAGGCCTCTCACTATGCTGCTGTCAAAAGGATTTTTCGTTATCTGAAGGGTTGCCCTGACACCGGGTTATGGTACCCTAAGGATGATAACTTCGATCTCAAGGCTTACAGTGATTCTGATTTCGGCGGCTGCAAGAAAGATGGCAAATCAACTACAGCAGGATGTCAGTTCTTAGGCAATCGCCTAGTCACTTGGCAATGCAAGAAGCAGACATGTGTGGCTACGTCTACATGTGAAGCGGAATACATTGCTGCGTCTAGTTGCTGCTCCCAGGTTCTATGGATCCAACAACAGATGCGGGACTACGGTTTTGAATTCCTAACTACTCCTATTTATGTTGATAATGAAGCTGCTTTACAGATCACTAGAAATCCTGTACAGCACTCGAAAACGAAGCACATCGATATTAAATATCACTTCATACGTGATTGTTTTGAAAAGAGACTTATCGATGTGGTTCACATTCATACCAATCACCAACGTGCCGACCTTTTTACCAAAGCATTTGATAAATCAAGATTCGATTATTTACTTTTGGTAAACGGCATAAAGGTGAAGCAAGAGTAACCGACATCGGGAAATCGTTTTTGTAAATATTTTTCTAAAACCAAAAATCCAAAAATATGTTTTTACTTTATTTTATTTTTGAATTTTAGGGGGAGAAAGTTTCAAGAAAAATACAAAAACATTGAAAAACCACAAAAATACAAAAATATGTCTTTAATTTATTTACTTTCTGCATTTAAGGGGGAGAAAATTCAGAAAAACACAAAAACAATGGAAAACCAAAAATGAGTTTCTTGGTAATATAAGAGAAAATGATATTACATCAGAGATCGGTTGAAACATGTTTCTAGAAATCAAAAGAAAAGGAAAATGATAAGTAGCTCTACTAATGATGTACCGGTAGACTCACGATCATTTTAAAGTATGCAGGAGATATAAACATAACGAACTGAAAACCGCGTGGGAACCGCTCATTGGCATATGGTCTTGGTACCGAAATTTCGTTTGATAGATTGCCGAGGTTCTGAGATATTCGGGGTTTATGCTGTTTATCATCTGGCTATCATGGTTGTTTCTATAAAAGACAAAGTCTAGTTCTTCCATGATACCATACATACGTGTACATATCTCATACTGCATTCGACCTCAATAAGTGATAAACAATCACATGTCCATACAAAATAAGTGATAAAATATCACATTTATCCGGGAGTCAAGTTCGTCTCTCTGCTGTACGGAAGTACTGACCTGTTCACGGACTTGCTCATGTGCCCTCATGCATCGAAAATCAAGTTCCTCATCAATAAGTGATTCTATCACATAGGGCTTGTTTTCAACTCAAATAAGTGACTTGTTCACATGTTATATACGTTAAAAACGGATGATAAATGGTATACTCCCCAGTAAGATGAACTCTCGTGCATACCTTGATACGGGAATGTGTCGTGAGTGGATGAACACCGGTCGGTAAGTATAAATCATACCTTAAATGTATCTCATTGTATTATGATTACACTTGATCGCTGAGTTTAAGTGGATAACAATATCGGTAATTGTGGTAGAATACTTATCCGCGTCTGTAAAAGAATTTTAAAAGGAAATGTGTTTTTGACAAAAGACCGCAAGCTGATATGATTCTCTTCGCCAGAAACTCGCAAAAATATTGTTGTGTTTGTACATATTTATTTACTGCTTAATTTTTCTTGTCTTATTTTAAACAGTTTTGTCGTTTGGTGCATATCAGCACGACATTAGCGGTGATGTCGTTTGATAACATTCAAAGGATATTAAAATTGTTGTCTTTTATTTTATTAAAATTCAAAAAGATTTTCAATTTAATATTATTTTTGATTAACTGATGTTGGTGCTCGATCCGATACCTGGCAAGCCGAGATACTTCATAAAACTAACCTTTGCAGAACTTCATAACGGACAATTTTTCAAAATGGTCAATTCTGAAAACCTCTAAATTTTTGAAGGGTTTGAATTGGAAATTCCCAAAATCCAAAGTGTTGGTGGAAATCTGATCCTTCGAGAAAGCAATGGCCCTCGAAAGATCAGATGGTCAATGAAAGTCAATCATCTCAGTCGAAAGATGAATTGGTCAACGAAGGATTTGACCAATTTGATCTTTCGAGCTGATCAGACCTTGTTGAAAGATGGATAAGGTTGAAAGATATCCTTCGAGGATTCCCACAAATATCTGGTATCCTTCGATCCAGATCTTTCAAATATCTGGTATCTTTCGATCCAGATATGGATCCTTCGACCCAAAGCTGATCTTTCGAAACACCTTTTCATCTTTCGAAAGGTCATTGATCCTTCGAGACGGTTCGACTTTCGAGGTCAGAGTATAAAAAGTGGTCATCTTCTTCATTTCAACATAACTTTTCAAATTTCATCATCACTAAACCCTCTGATTACCCCGAAACTCTGCCAAAATCAAAACAAGTTAAAATATCAGGATTTTTATATAACATTCGGTAGGATAATCCTGAATCTCTTAACAAACAACATTATGAAATCTTCATTTGATCATGTTATATTACCCTTTATTGTTCTTATTTTCAGTTTATGAAAATCATGGATAAACTGTGTTTTATATACAATGTGTTAATGTTGCAAGCATAGTGTTAGGTTTTGATGATCATCAGTTTTGTTCGGATGAAACATGGAATGGTTAAATCTTGATGTCAAGGGTTGTGGGTTTGGGTTAAACAGAGTCTTGTTTGGGTGTTTGGTCTAAATCGATTCATGTGTTTGTGGTTATTATCCGGGTTGTGTTTAGTGTCCGAGTTGGTCTAAGATGTTGATGTTTTAAATGGATTTTAATGTTGTTGTTATCTGGTATAAAACATACTTGAAACCCACTTAAAACTGTTACCGGAAATTAAACTCAAAATGTTCACCGGAAAATCATCCGATGAACAGTGTTGCCGGAAATCTACACGAAGGATGTTGATTCTCAACCTCGAAAGATGTGTTGCAAAATATCTTTCGAATTGAGACTCGAAAGATGTTAAGTTTCTCGAAGGATTCATCCTTCGATTGATCAGACCTTTCGAATGATCAAGATATCTTTCAAATTTATGATCTTTCGAAAGATGATCCTTCGATAAGGAATTTCATCCTTCGAGGAAAGTAACATCCTTCGAACAGTCTGTCATCCTTTGAGCCATGTTTCAATCCTTCGATGGCTAAATGGCATCCTTCGAGGATTCAACACTTAGAAATTTTTTCAAGAAATTGAAATTTTTCTAAGTGTGAAATCCTTGTTGAGTGTTTGTCTGTTTTCTCATTACGTGTCACTGTTTTGATGTACAGAAATGGCACCGAAAGTGAGGAAGGAACGGGCAAAGCCAACGAAGAAAGAAAAATCTGAGGTTGAATCTATGTCTGAATCTAGACATAACATGGCCGCTTATCTTCAACCAGAAGGCAAGATCAGTCCGGAATTCACGGGAATAATGGAGTATCTTCATCGCGCTCGTATCAACTATGCAATCACTACACAGCACACTGCTTATCAGTCTCATATCAAGGAGTTCTGGAATTCGGCTGTGGTTGAAACAGTGGATAACAAGGAAGTGATTAGTGGATCAGTTGCTGAGAAACCTGTGGTGATTACAGAGAACACCATCAGAGCACGTTTGCAACTAGGAGATCAACCAGAAGATTCTACTTCTATTGATTTACAATGTCAGCGAGGCTTACTGATGAGGCTACGGTACAGCGATAACGTTCTTGCAAATCAGATCAACAAAGGGTTTATGCCGCTTCGATACAAGTTCTTATTGCATATCCTTATTCACTGCCTGAGCAACAAACGATCTGGATATGATCTGTCGCCGATTGAATTAACGGGATTGTTTACGGCTTTGATTCTGAACAAGCCGTTCAACATATCACGTTATATTTTCGACAATCTGAAAGAAAATGCTCGAAGGCCACTCCCGTCAGCAACTCAACGAATATCTACGAAGTTTTGGCTATATCCTAGATTCCTGCAGATGATGATTGATGATCAGATTCCTGATCTTCCTAAAGCTGAAGTAGATGTTCTACCTGTCAATCCGATGAACGAACGTACACTGCTGATTTTCAAGTCCATGTCCAAGTATAAGGAATCGGATCCAATTAGAAAGCTTATTGGTCATCTCGATGTTCCGACTTACGAGGCACCGCAGAACAACAAATGGCGTCGAGATGCGAGTGATTCTGATGATGAAGAGCCAAGGTTAATCGCTTTGGCTAACACGCAGCTCGGGGCCAAGCACGGAATCAAAGCATCAAGCAAGAGATCTGCTGGCAGTTCTAGTGCTGCAGCACATGTTGAAGTTGATGTTAATGTTGCTGCGGAAGAAGTTCAGGGTGTATTCATCGAATCTGATGTCCGTAGTAATGTGGTTGGTTCTACGGCTGGTGGGACTGGTGGTACTGTAGTTGGTGAGACAGGCGGTAGTGCAGGTGGAGATGGTGGCCCTGCAAGTCAGTCAGGCGATGTTGCGACTGACAAAGGTAAAGGAAAGGCAGATGAGCCGAGGAGATTGGTGGATGAAAGTAGTTCGTCTTCTGAAGATGAAGGCGGTTCTGGTAATGGTGGTTCGTCTTCTGAGGATGATAATCCTCCTCCACCTGGGATGCGTAAGGTCTATGATAATCGCGGGAATCTCCGTGGTCTTGAACGAATAGAGAAGACGGCTAGAACCGGAGAATCTGACAAAGATGAGGATTATATCCCTGCCGCTCCTGGTTTGATTAGAAAAAGGAAAGCAAAAAGACAGGGTATTCGTGCTTCAAAGAAAACTGCTGGTGATGCTCCTATTCCTGTTTCTATTCAGCATTCAACGGCTCCAGAGCAACAGCTACCTCCTGTTAGTGATCAATTGACTGCATCAGAGATGCTGGAGTTGATGTCTTCTTCTCAGACGTCTTCTGGGACGCGCACGGTGACTGTTGATCAACAGCCGCCTGCAACTCCCGTCTCAGGTACACATGTCCGACCTCCTCTTGTTATTACTGGTCCAACAGGTGCTTCTGGTCAGGCTGGTCAGTCTGGCTCCTCAGGACCTGAGCCTTCGCGACCGACTCTGGCAGAGACTTTGTCTGTTTTATCTGAAGCTGAAAAGATTCAATTCCTGATCGAACAAGTCAGTGAATTGGGTTCCATAGTCGGTCGGCATACAAGAACGATTGAAGAGTATCGTGTGCAGCGAACACGGGATGTGGAGGCACACAACAAGTTAGTCTCAATTGTTGATGCCCAGAATCTTAAGATAAATGCACAGGCTTTAGAGATTGAAAGGTTGAAAGAAGCCAACAGGGCTCGTGATAGGGAGGTCGAGATAATGAAAAGGCATAGTACTGTGTTGGAGAATGAGGCAAAAGCACTAAGGCAGAAACATGAAGAGTTGTCAGATCGGTATAAAAATCGTGATGATAAATTAATAGAAGCCTTCAGGCCTGTCCACGCAAACTTCAAGAAGATTGATTACAAAGTAGGTACGCTGTGGAATGAAAGGTGCAATGCATTAGGCATCGTTCCCTCAAAGCGTGGAGATGACAAGGATGATGATGCAGCAAATCCGGATCAACCAGCTGCCTCAGGTTCCGGTGCAACTGCATCCGGTGCTGCAGGTGGGTCTGGCACATCTCAAGATGCTCCTACTGCTCCTTCAGCAGCTACTACTGGCCCATCTGAGCAGACCGAAACGCTAGAAACTTCGACAGGGCTTGAACATGTTAGTCTTGAACCAGAAGCGTTTGCAGATCTCCCTGAATCCTCAGCTATTCATCAGTATCATCCAGTCACGGGTGAACTGTTAGAAGAGGGAGAACATGTTACCGAAATGTCTGATGAGCGGGTACTGGCTCTGAAAGAGTTGGATGAAGTTGATGTGAACATGATTGATGCCACTCCATTGGTTCCGGACCAAACCGATTTCTCTACAATTGATGAAATCTTCATCGGTTAGGATCTGGAACGTCCTGTCTATGTTGGGCAAGATAATGAGGAGTTTAATGCTCTTGATGATGAGTATGTGGCAGAAAAGACAACAGAATTTGCCAATCTTTCTTCAGATTCTCCTACAGCTCAAGAAAACCGTGAGAAGACTGTGAACGAATGGCGAGCGGATTTCCTAGCTAGGAATCCTCCTCCGCTCGCTCTGTTGGATCAGGTTAATTACATGAGACTGGAAAAGAATCAGGCTCGGGGTCGTATTATTAGTTGGATGTTCATTAAGGAACTTCACTGCATGGTTGTGAAGCGAGAATGCGGTCTTCAGTACTTCAGGTCTCTTCTCAGCATTCTGTCACTTCCTTACTATGATGTTGCAGTTTTGGCTCAACTAAATGTTATTAATCGAGTCGAAGAAAAGATGGTGGATCTGTTTGCAAAGAAAATCACGTTGGAAAGAAGAAGGGGTTGGAAGGATCCGCTATACAAGCCGCAGTTTCCTCGATACGAGCAGATCAGATTTACACTTGATCCAGATACAAACACTGCTCGTTATCGACTGGTTTATGATCCTCCAAAGTTGATGAAGAAGATACCTTTGCTGAAAATGAAGACTGACTTTCTGGGAAACTTTTGTTGCTGGGTCTATGATGCGGATACTGGAGAAGCCGTGATCTTATTCCGAGATAGTCAAGAGAACTTTCGAATAATAGATCCGATGTGGATTACTAACATGTCCAGGTCGGATATTATTGTTCTTAAGGATCACGAGATCAACTACCTGGTTAGAGATCATGAACAAGCAATGAAGTTTCAGAAGACGGCCTTGTACTGCTTCAATCTACTGGTTAATGCGGGAAGTGCATGGTCATCGCATCACTTGACAGTTGAAAGGACGTCCGAGACTTAAAGACACGAAGATCGAGACAAAGCTACAGCCAAGGGGGAGTTTGTTGGTGCACTTGTGTCTGTACTTTGTCTGTATTTTGTAATGTTATAAAACGATGTCTTTTGTTAGTCTTGTTTACGTCTTTTGTGGTTTGTATATGTGTTTGAATGTAAGTTTGACCAAGTCAACCATCCTCCTGGTTTGACTTGGCCAAACAGTCAACACTTAGGTTGTAACATATGTTGTGTCGAAGGATGTCATCGAAGGATTGTTTATATCCTTCGATGACCTCGAAGGATAACCTTCGATGGATACAAATGGACCTCGAAGGATATACCATCCTTCGAGGTATATGTGGATCCTTCGGAAGGTTTCTGGTCGATAGATGATCTTTCGACCAGGCATTCTGATCCTTCGACATATCAATCTGTTATGGGTATATATACCCATGTATGGGTTTACTTCACAGGAAGACATAAGAAGACATCCGATAGAGTTGTATGTGAGTGAACCAAGTCTTGTAGAGAGTATTTTCAGTTTGGTCAAGGGCTGTAACCGTGTCCACTGAAATACAAGGGAAAACTTTGATATCTTGTGTGTCTACTCTTTCTCTTGTAGCTTGTGTTTCTCTTATAAACTATCGGTTTGCATTCTAGCTTGGATTCCGCACTTGCTAGAGTGTTAAACATAACAAGGATAAGGTTTAACCTCGACCTCCGGGGGACCTACAGATGCCCATTGGTCAACTAAAACAACATTTGTTGCTAAGTAGAGACAATTTTTCTTTATTCTTTAGGATGCAGAAACACCCATTAATTTGAATGAATATCCATGTACAGACAATGTTTTCTACAATATATAATGTGCCAATTCTAATAATCAATTTCACAGCCTAAACAAATGCCCATAGCAACTTGTTCTAAGTACTAAAGTCAAAGAGTTGAAGCACTAATACTTGATCAGGATCAGTTTTATATGAAAGGGTTTCTTTTTCTTCAGTTGCAGCTGGCAGCTATACTTCATTCAACAACTCATCATTTGTACCATCAATTTCACTAACTAATCTACTAATAGTGAATCCATCACATCCCTTAATATTAAAGTAGGACCCTCGTCAATGTCATAATTGATAAAAAAACAATTATAATTTTTAAAATAGAGAATTTATAGCCAAGCCATACCTCATTGAAAATCCTTACACAAGGTATCACTTACTCCCTTAACAATCTCTTCAGAAAAAAAAAACATCAAATAAAAAACTAATAAATAATAATCAAATATGAGCACTCCCTAGCACAACCCAGCCTCTTGAGATACAAAACAAGTCAGCAAAATAAAAGAAGAAAGTATACCTGGATGTCGCAAAACGCAAAAACCCCAAACACTGACGCCTACATGAAACTTCAATAATTCACTCATATACAGATGCATATTGTCGGGTGATCAACTTTTCAGTAATGCATTGCAACCTGTCTTTTAATGACTTCCAAGGTTAGTGTGCCTAGTATAAGAATGACATGATAAAACCGAGATATTGTCATACTAAATTAGTTGTGATTTGCAGCCATTGTTACACAATAACTTGAATTGGTCAAGAAAACAATCCGACTAATAAAACTACATGTCCCGAACTCATTTTGACCCATAACCCAGGCCCCACCAACAGTAACTTTCATGCATATAACTTATCACAAACATAACTAATGTGCATCCACCAATGTAGAGAATAACAGTTATTTATGATGACTGAGATAGCGTTCCAAAATCATGTCATAAACATAATGTCAAATGAGGCTCTGTTGATTTGCTTTTTCTTACCTTCATGAAGACCGGATTTTCCATACGCATCAAGCCATCAAGCATAACGTTAAATGAGGCTCTATCTGGTTCACAACCCACATGTTGCATAAGCGCAATTATTTCTGCAACACCACAAGGGAAACCTGCCCAACTAATGGGAAACCGTAAAGAACATGAAAAAAAACAAGTATTAATCACGTATTCATGCCAAGGAGACGTAAGTAGATCACAGAGTTGAACATAGCTTATAATATACATAACCAATGTGAAATCATGAAAAAATGCTGGAAGTGAATACATCTTTAATCTAAACTCTATTCTTAACACATTTGGTTCGCATGTTCCAATCTAAAATGGGATTTTATCAGTTACCACAACCACTATGAAGCCAACATCGACACCACCCCTCCACCGTTACACCTTTGCCACTGCCACCAACATCTTCACAACGTCCAGCCAACACCACCACCTAAACCACCAAGCATCGTGGGACTTCGAAGCCGAAATCAGAACAAAATGCACAAAATCCTTGTGAGAGAGAGAGAGAGAAGACACAAACATGCAATGGAATCAAAAATAAAACAAGGTGAAACTTTTACTAAGTTATGTACCAAGAACAGGGGAAAAAAAGCTTAAAATGTAACTTCTAGAATCTGATTCTCTTTGTGAACAACTAGATAACTAAAAACAAACTAAGAGAGCTTCCCACAACTTTTCTAAGGAAAGCATTCCGTCGAACACCTTCAAAGCAAACAATTATGTAACTCTTAAATTCCTTAAACAAATCCTTAATTAATACAAAACAATGTAGATTACATAAGAATCTCATAAACCTAAACAATGTACCAGAAATTCGAACAACGAAATACCTGAATTCAACCATGGTTGATTTACACTTCGACATAACCCTAAATTTCAGAAACAATAGTTATCAAGCCAATCAACCAATCACTCAAATTGTCCCTTCCTTGACTATATAACCCCTTCAGAATTATCCCAAACACACGCATATGGCTCATTTCACAGAATTCCTGCCCAAAGTTGTTCTAAACACCAAAAATCAGTACCTGAAACGCAGAACGCATGGAATAGCAAGAAATGTGAGCCCTAGAGATAATGAAAACGTGATAATTAATATATATAAGAATACCGTGTATTCTAACAATAACAAGAAGATGAGAAACAGATCAAGCAAAAACTACAGATCTACAACTTCTCAAATATCTAAAGCAACATACACTAATTCCAACTTTAGTTTCAACAAAAATCCAATCGTGAGGTCGGTAACTCTAAAGTGAATTCGACAATTGTAAGCATTATGTATGGATTTTCACAGCTAGCCTGGTAACCTACAAAAACATTTACCTTTTTTTGTGTGTTCTTGATACTTACTACACTATATACCCACAATAGCCCTAATTTGAAAAGAAGTATAATCCAGACACGTAATCAACACGGGAACCCAAATGTCAAAACCAAGAACCTAAAAATGTAGAGATATGGAAAATGCATGGAGGGGAGGAAGAATATGAGTTACATTAAAAAAACCCAAAACCTACAAGAACCCTAACGAAAAACTACAAAACCCCAAAACATACAGACGTGAAGAAGTATGGTTTGATTTTACACAGTTAGAAGTCATTTATTTGGAATAGACAGAATGAAACAAGAAGCATGCCCCAGAATGAAACAGACAGAAGTGTTCGATCCCCTTTGATTACCCCTTTGCATCAATGGAATTAGAACCTCAATTAAAAACAAATGTCGGGTAGCGAATATAATTTAGTCGAACGTAGCTTTTAAGTTGAGGGATAAAGGAAGCATATAAACTAACAGAACGAGAAAGATGGAGCACGTGGGGGATGAGAGAAGGCAGGAGATGGTGAAAGGGTAAGGGAAGAAGGTTTGAATTTTCAAATGCCTTAGGGTTTCTAGAGCTTGGGCCTCCAAATGGGAAATTATGATTATATTGTTCTCCGATTATTATAGTACTAATACTACTATTAATATTAATCACTTGTACATTAATGCATCATCTACTTGTACATTTTAATCTGTACGTTAATACTGACCAAGACAACTACTGAAACGTCGAAAAAAATGAGTAGGTCGTCACAGTACCTTTGGATTTTGTTAAAACATTATAGTTTATAAGATATGACAAAAATACATAAAAAGATATATAAGTTTGTTGCGAAGGTGGAAAGTGTAACTAATCATCCATAATTTTGTTAAAACCTCAAGGATTTAAGTGTAATAAGTTTAGGGGCTAAAAAAATAAATAGTGTTTAAAAGACCAAACTACCCTCATTTTAGGGGTCTTTCTATAAATAAAGGGGGGGGGGGGTTCTTATTTTTTGGGTATCTTAAAATGCCCCTCCCTTATGCATTATAATATAGTATAGATAAGTTATAAGTTTGGTCGTAAAAGCAACATGCCCTAAAGTTATATGAACCAATCAATCTCAACCTTTATCATGTCCAGTCCCTTTTATGATTATTTACTAGCCATCTGGTATCGATTACGGCTAGGGTTTTGTGTTGATTTCACCGGTGGGAGAGAGAGGTGAGAAGAGACAGAGGAGTTTAGGTGCGGCGGGGGTTTCCGGCGGGGTTTTGTGCTGACAAGACTGAAAGCTGGAAGCTCTGAGAAATTATTGATTCTTTTCACCTTAAATCCCTGAGGTTGCCTGTTCCATTGGCTGACAGCAAGGTGTGTTTCATATATGTTTGTTTACCTTATAATTGTAGGGTTTTAAAAAAAATCGTGTGACTTGGATAACTTTCAAACCATTACATTGGTTGGGGTGAAACGTCGCAACCCCTTGTGAAAGATTGCAACAGATGACAATTACAAGCGGTGCAGTTATACAGATTCATCAGTGGGAAAGTACAAACTGATTACCGAGTTGCAACTGATCCAAGTTGTGAAACTTGGATCAGTTGCCATTGATGACATTGGCAACCGAAGCTCAGTCGTTGCTGATGCATAGATGCTACTGATCACTTGCCACCGGTACTGATCAGTTGCCACTAAAATGATACTGATGATCAGTTCCAGTTGTTCATCAATCTCCAAGCCATTTTCCACTGATCAGGCATATCTGAAGTAAGAATTAGCCAATATAAAATCCAGTTATCGAAAATAGCTTAATGTTATAAAAAATCACCAACAATATTCAATTGGCATGTGTAGTCCTTGCTTTTAAAATGTGCTCATCAGGAGCGCATAATGCGCGATGCGCTGATCGCATCAGGTGATGCTATGCGTTGCGATTACATGATGCAAGGATGATGCGCTCAGGGGCGCAGCTTCAATAGGCGGGAGGGGGCGGCCGACCCCCCAAACTTTTCGCTCAGTAGTGGAGAGTATGTAGTTTTCGTATAGAAATTTTTGGGTATATATGTTTTTTTACCCCCTGTCTTATAGAAAATTTTGGGTATATACATTTAATGGGTTGTTGTTAGTTTGCAATGAACGGATTTGCTGGGAGCTGATCCTTTGGAATCCAACAACCAGTCGCTATAAGTTTTTCTCTGACGACTACTTTAATAATAGTCACGATCGAAACTCTGATAGAGGTGGAATGTATTTTGATGAATCCAATGATCTGAAAGTGCTTCACATCACATGTTACCGTAATGTGGTTACTGCTCGTGTTTACTCACGACGTCGTGAGTCATGGAGAATAATAAATATCTTGAGCGTAAATAATTATGGTTCAAGTAGTTATTCATGGTCTCACGGAATTTATTCCGGTAAAACCATATATTTCATGGTTTCAAATTATTGGTATCCACTAGGTGAGAGGAACATAGTTGCTTTCGATATTCTTTCTGAGACTTTCAGAATGCTTCGTTTTCCCGAGAGTATCGGAGTCAATCCTTGTCAAGGGCATTTTTTTGACCATTGTAAAGAAGCTGCATTTGATTGTTGTTGGAAAGTCTGCCGAGCTAACTGCTGATTTGCTCAAATATGAAGAAGAAGGCTGGATCAAGGTGTTTGCTTTCAATAATCCTCGTATAGTTGATTATGTAGAAAGGTGTAACACCACGTAAAAACGTGTCTAATTATGTATAGACATGTGTCCTGAACTTTAAACATGTGGAAAATTTAGTTTGAAGGACTGAAAATGTCAACATGCCAAACTTGAGCCTCTGATTGACACTACATGGATAATATATTCTTAATCGAAAGATTAATTGAATATAAGAAGCCGTTTGGGTATATATATGAAAGATAATAAAGCTACGGGAATTATACGTGTCAACATGTTAATTTTACCTCTGAGTGACCTTTTTAAACATTTCCCAAAAGCTTTATAAATTGTATAATACACCTTTATGAATGGCTATTAGAGAAGTTATAAACTTCGACTAATTGATGATAGTTTATGCAACAATTCAAGAATTTGAAATTCATATGCAATACCGACGAATCTTCATGTATGGCCAACTTCTATAAACTCCAAGGAGACACATTGCATGGCATGGTAATCTGAGTATACAGAACTGACGATATGGACTATTATACTAAATTATTGTTCAAGATTCGGTCATGGAAATACATGGTCAAGTGTATGAAAGTTTTAAAATTTTTGTCCTCTGGTCATCGGTTACGGACCGTATGGCCCTAGGCTTACGGTCCGCAAGGAGGTAACTGGGCGATGCAATTCAGGTTCGGTTACGGACAGCATTCATTCGGACTTACGGTCCGTAAGAGCTGAATACGGTCCGCAAGGCTATTAGCTTACGGTCCGTAAGCTCGTCGCTGGGCAGAATTTTTGGACAGATGTATGTTCAGCTGTTAAACCGACTCTAACTCATGTAATTCGAAACAAGGGACTTTTGGATGGTTTTTATAAACCACTAGGACACCTGGAGTGATCCTAGGTTGTCCAACAACAGCTGCAATGATCTAAGGACTTGGCAATTCACTATATAAGGGGTACTAGTGTTATGTTCTTGGCACATCATTTGCAACAACTTCTAAAGGACCTGCCTCTGGAGCTTGGAAACACTAGGAAAAGAATTTGAAGTGTAGAAAAGACAGCTTGGACCTGTAGTAAGCTCCTAATCACTTGCTTAATCACTTTAATTAGCTTAAGTAACTAGAAGTCAAACTTATCGTAATTTAGGTTTGACTTTCGTTTAAATCTTATATGGTCCAGCCACCGACCAAATTGAAAGTGGTTATGGAACCATTTTAGTGTAGGTGGTTAACCCTTAAAATGACACCTCCTAATTATCTCGTTTGACTAGTTAATTGTCGGGTCAAAGTAGTAGAATGTTTGCAAATGATTAAAATTAATAAAACAAAGATTCTAAATTATATTTTAACATTCTAATGACTTGGTAATTAATATCAAAACATGTTTTATCAATCCTAACCCGGCAATTAATAGTTTAAGGTCAGTTTATAACCAAAAGTCGCAAAAGCTTGACTTTTACTTTGACTTTCAGTTCTGGCCCATTTAAGCTTAATTATCCCATGTTTTAAGCTTCCATTAGGACCACATTACTTAGTAGTATAACCCTCTGGAGTTATATTGCATGGTGCCTAGTGGTTTGAATTATATGCACTTGGTCGTAATTATGCTTAATAATGCCATAAACGCCCTTTTTACCTACAACTGAGATTTTTAGCAATGTGAATGGACTAACACCTTTGCTACTGATATTTAGACATGTCCTGAAAATTTGACATCAGTTTGAGGTCTAGAATAGGAGTTATGCTCAATAGCGTAATTAATGAGCTTTTTATTATTTAAAAGGCGTAATTAGCATAAAGCCTATCTAAACCCGATTTTTGATACCAAACTTTTTACCTACTGATGTAAAATAATATTTTGGGATTTTTGAAGATTTTTATTTATTTTTAGTTGAGCATAATATAGGATTATAGCTTGAATTCGGTAATTGTCGGTTTTACCCTTTTTGTGCATAAAATGAGTTTTACATAACATTTTAATGCCAAACCTTTTTCTACTGATCCTATAAGATAAATAAAGTATTTTGAACTTTATAAACTGATCAAAAACTCAGATTTCCTATTTTAACCCAAATATCCCTTAAAATCGATTTTTATGCGTTTTTAGCACCTAGTATGGGTCAGAACTATTTTGGCATATAAAACTTATTACCCACTGATGTTTTTAGTTAACTTATGTAATTATACAGTAAGCCAAAGTTTTTAAACTCAGAAGTCTATTCTGACCTTTAAAGCCTATGTGAAATTACCAAAATGCACCTACGGTGCATAGATTACTTATATAAGATAAATTTCACATATATAAAATACCCTACTGTTATAACTCATAAAAAATACATATTTTTGTTAATTAGATCAGACCTGAAACTCAGTTTAATATTAAACTCTTTTATGGGCATTGAAATTACCAAAATGCCCTTATGGGACTTATTTTGGTTTAAACTACTTTTTGGGCATATATGTTAACATATTACTAATGTATTAACATATTTTGAGCATAATAACGATTAAGACCTGTATATAATTCATTTGGTTACCCGTTACGCGTTTGTGCGATCGGATCGGTTTACGTGACTAGTTTACGTAAAATAGCCGAAACGGGCTTAACCTTATCATTAAATTCTCAATTTCCAGAATGTATTTAGTTTACCCATATTATACAAGTATCCAAGCTTGTCGGGTCTAAATTACATTCTATTCCGGTCTCCGCTTAATCTAGCGTTTAGAACCGTAAGGTTTCCTTCTAGTTAGCCGGTCTAAGTCCTTGACTTAATTAAAGACCCGTTAGCATCCTAATAGGTTAATAAACCTTCTATACAGATTAAATAGCTTCCGGTAGAAGGTGCCTTCAAAAAGCTTTAGGAATTTTACTGCTAGCATCAGGTAAATACTTTTTACTTATTTTCCCTATACGGGCTTTGGGATACGGTATTTTAATAATACCGCTTGGTCGGGTATGAAATCATTTAATCGGATTGTGATTAATAAATTTACATAACCCGTTTTAATCTGTTTTGTTTGATAACATAAGCATTGGAGGTTAAATCGACCGTGTCCTGGATATCCTCGGCTCATTTCATTTGAGAATGGCCACGACATATGCACGGGGTGGTGGCATACACTTGACAGATGCAAATGCTAAATAATATATATAAACCCACATGTTGGGGATAACTCCTTTGTGGGTTCTATAAGTGGTGAGTCGGTTAATCACGACCGGCTTCCAACCGGCCCCAATTGTATGACAAACATATAAATCAGTATACAAGATTATCTTTAAATAATTGTCCCAAGTTATAAATGGTTTGTGCCATGTGCACTTATGTAACACCCCAACCCGGATAGGGCTGACGTGTCACTATCATAGATATCAAAAACCAAACGCAATCCATTTAACGAAGAAAAGTTGAATTGGAAAGATAAACAAAGTCTTGAAACAAACCAAGAATCCTAAGTTTTAATTAATTCAAAATGTTGAAATAAATAAAAGTCTTTATTCTTGAACCGCATTTTACTCTCATCATCACTAGTTCCCAACCTTTCCCGGATTACCTGTCAACAAAATAAGAAAGTACAACAAAGAAAACTACGGCTGAGCCAAAGGTTGCCCAGTAACGGAAAAATCAGATAGTACAAGTAAAGAAATGACATAAAGAAGAAATAAGAAATTTTTATAAACACAAAGCCAAAACTGACGCGTGAACAAAAACTGATCATAATCTGAGGCAGAACATATTCAGACATACAAAGCATACCAGGCAATATTATAAACATAACAGATCAGACACAGATATCAGAATACGTGACTACAAATAATAACAAACCAAGTCGCGTGAGGCGGAATCACCCACGAGCCTAAACAACCAAACAGGTACACAGCTAGCTAGTCCATGCACCTATGAAACGGTGAGTACGGTGTACACCCATTGTTCCATCTCCACAAACCAAACCAAACCAAACCAAACCAAACATGCCCGGGTGACAGAGTACAACAATTAAAGCTAACGAGAACATGCAACAATGATTACAACTGCTAAAGTCTATTGCATGCTACTATGAACTTCTCAAATAATAAATGTGAAATGAAGCAACTAACGGAAACAAACAAAATCCGTACTGCAAAGTAACGGATATGATAAAAAAAATACTCTGATGAGAAGACCAAGGAATCCGTACCTTGATTCAGCAAAGCAAAGCAAAAATCCAAAACCGTTTCCTCCTTAAATATATTGCCAACCTAGATCCCGTATATTTTATCTTGATTAGTTTTGTTAAAATTCATGTAAGCTAAAACATCGTTTATTGAATTTCCCGACGGCCGCAAACTAAACATTCCCAATAATAAAATATGTAAGATATCACATTGTGTTAAAATAATCCAACCAAATTTTACACAATCAAAATATGGATGTTAACCATTACTAATTTGTTCCTAAGAGAGGTTTTATAACATAATAATTATAAAATTTCATGTACACAGGAACACACATACTAAACACACACATACCATAACACACATGCACACAAGCACACCAACAATTCACATGCACTGTACATGTAAACTCACGTAAACACTAGCACACACATCACACTTCCACACACCCCATGCAACACATTCACACAACATCACATCATACCTAATTATATATATATATATATATATATATATATATATATATATATATTAATACACACATCATACAACACATTCACATATTCACACCTAATTATATGTATATAAATACATGCACATATCACGCAAAACATACAGACACACACACATCAATATACATACGCACACATTCAACTCACACACCCTATTTGCACATACACACGCTTTCACAGATGATGACACACAAACCCGATACTCTCGATCAACATTCTATCAAAATAACGTGCCGCCGGAAGTTCAAGAACCCAACCCATATCCCATGCTGAAGTTACCGGAACAGAAAACGAAAAACATTAAAGTTGGTCGCCTACCTCTCCTGATCGGAAGAACGAAACAACGGTGGTGGCGGTCCGTGATGACAGAAGGTGGCGAACGATGGTTGCGAGGACGACTAAAACGGCGTGATTGCGGGAGTATCCGGTAGAAAGGTGGTGATGACTGGTTCGCGATTCCGGTGGTTCAAATAGCAGCGACGGCTGGATTCTCACCGTAATGGTGGTTCAAAGGGGTGCAACGGCGAGTGGCGGCTGCCAAAAATTGTCGGAGTCGGTCAACAAAATTACGAACACAGTTTATAAAGGAGACGAAAGGTGATCTCGGTACCTATTCACAAAACGGCGAACACAAAAAGGCAGATGGTGGCGGTAGACGGAGGCGTACCGGCGGGTTGTGTGGCCTGGATCACCACGGTGAGTGGCTGCGGGGAGGTGGTTGTTCCGAGAAGGTTTTCTTGTGGGTTGAATTGGCTTTTGAGGTTTGGTAAAAAGAATGGCTATTGGTGAGGGAATACATATTGCCAAGATTATGTTGCCATAGTTGGAGATGCTAGAAAAAGGAAAACCGTGTGGCTCAATAATCGAAGATTGAGAATTTGAGTGCAAGTGATATGAATGTTTGACTAATTTATTATATTATCATATATCTTTCTCCTTATTTATATACCTCTATATATATATATATATATATATATATATATATATATATTTTGTTGGCTATCCAAAATAGACACAATGAATTCTAAACATGATGATTGCAATAATTTCCTGTACATACACATTTGTTTTAATAAGTTTAATGTTGTTATTATTGTTATTTTTTTTTACATTTTTTAACGGTTTTAGAATTTACAAGAATCGACTAATATTAGGATCACATAATATCCGACATTATAACATGTCATAACACATATTGTATTTATTATATTAGGGTTAGAAAAGTTTCGTATGTTACAATTCTACCACCCTAAAAAAATTTCGTCCTCGAAATTGCTAAGCACAAATAACACACGAAAAGCAAACATAGTGGACTCTGAACATCTTATAACCATATAAACAGGTTTCTGAGATGGCATATCACTGGATACCAAAACGGATCAGACAAAAGTTCAAACAACATAAAGTCAACGAACCCAAAATAGAACAATATAAAGTCAACTAACCGGGACTACGAAGAGCTAAGACACGAATAGATTCAGATACTGGGAGCGAACGGATTCGGATGGTGAGACTACATAACAAGTCTAACTAAATGATATGAAACGCATAACAGACTCTGTTCGAACTGGATAATGTAGGTATCATCAAAATGTATTCTAAACTAGTAACCTAGTCATCAAGTACTTAGCAATTAGTAGTGATATCACATATTGTTGCAAGAGTGTCAATTAGAGCATGCATATCACATTAACTAATACGTAATTAACCAGAAATCGTACCTGGGGTATTAGCTGCATCGTTAGCAGCGAGTCTGGCATTTCCCATAGTATTAGCTCTAGGGTTAAACTTAGGGCACTCTTTAACCAGGTGACCTGCATCTCCACAATTGAAACAGAGACGCTCCGCTCAGCGACAAACCCCGCTATGAGGTTTCCCACAAGTGGCACAAGGAGGGTCACGATATTGTGGCAGGTTTTGTTTGTCTTGCTGTATCTGATTGTCGTAATTCCTGTCAGAACGGTGCCTGCGGTCTCGAGTTTGATCATTGCCACCTTGAAAAGAAGAATTACTCTGGTCATCTTCCCTTGGTCGCTTACGATTATCATCCAACGTCCTCTGGCGATGTTTCTTATCATTATCCAAGTTTTTGACCGCATCAACAATCTCATTAATATCAGCGAAACGAAGATTCAGAATAAACTTCTTATCACGGTCACATATAGCCCACTTGAAAGTGTTGGTTTGCTGCTCTAGCGTACCTGCAGTCGAACCCAGAAAATTGACCAAACGACAGAAACGAGTTTTAAACTCCATAATTGGCTCATCGTCCCCCTGCATGATAGAGGAATACTCTCTTAGATATTCACTGCGATCAGCATCAGTGAAATACTGCTGATAGAACAATGTATGAAACTCATTCCAAGGAAGTGTGGTTGCATAATTATCTCCTCCACGAGCATTCTTCAAAGTATTCCACCACCTATGAGCATCGTCCTCCAATTTGTAACTAGCAAGCCTGACTTTGAATTCGTCATTCACACCCAACACTTCAAAATTTTTCTCGATATGAGCAATGCAGTTTTCCGCCTCGACGGGAGTAGCAGCGGTACTAAACGATTTTGGCTTTAACTTTTGGAAGCGATCAAGCCAATCATGAATGGCAACAGGAGGGTTAGCATTTCCGCCTTGAGGGCCGTTGTTGCTATTACCCCCTTGTGGTCCGTTGTTGTTATTACCTCCTGGTGGCCCGTTGTTGTTATTTTGTTGAAGCTGTTGCAACAAGTTAGGAACCAAACCCGCGATAGCCGTATTGACAGCGTTAGCAATGAGGGTCTCAATAGGGATGTCGTTATTCTCGTTACGTCGGTTGTTCACACTTCTTCTACGAGGCATCTGGAAGGAGATATGTGTGTGAGAGGAGAAAATTTCAAATTACGTGAAGAAAAAAGAGAGATATCCTAACCCGATGTCTACCCATTAACTCACACGTTTAATTATTAATGTTAAAGTTTTCTACAGGAAGGAGCCTGGGCTCTGATACCATAACTGTAACACCCCAACCCGGATAGGGCTGACGTGTCACTATCATAGATATCAAAAACCAAACGCAATCCATTTAACGAAGAAAAGTTGAATTGGAAAGATAAACAAAGTCTTAAAACAAACCAAGAATCCTAAGTTTTAATTAATTCAAAATGTTGAAATAAATAAAAGTCTTTATTCTTGAACCGCATTTTACTCTCATCATCACTAGTTCCCAACCTTTCCCGGATTACCTGTCAACAAAATAAGAAAGCACAACAAAGAAAACTACGGCTGAGCCAAAGGTTGTCCAGTAACGGAAAAATCAGATAGTACAAGTAAAGAAATGACATAAAGAAGAAATAAGAAATTTTTATAAACACAAAACCAAAACTGACGCTTGAACAAAAACTGATCATAATCTGAGGCAGAACATATTCAGACATACAAAGCATACCAGGCAATATTATAAACATAACAGATCAGACACAGATATCAGAATACGTGACTACAAATAATAACAAACCAAGTCGCGTGAGGCGGAATCACCCACGAGCCTAAACAACCAAACAGGTACACAGCTAGCTTGTCCATGCACCTATGAAACGGTGAGTACGTGTACACCCATTGTTCCATCTCCACAAACCAAACCAAACCAAACCAAACCGAACCAAACCGAACCAAACCAAACCAAACATGCTTGGGTGACAGAGTACAACAATTAAAGCTAACGAGAACATGCAACAATGATTACAACTGCTAAAGTCTATTGCATGCTACTATGAACTTCTCAAATAATAAATGCGAAATGAAGCAACTAACGGAAACAAACAAAATCCATACTGCAAAGTAACGGATATGATAAAAAAAATACTCTGATGAGAAGACCAAGGAATCCGTACCTTGATTCAGCAAAGCAAAGCAAAAATCCAAAACCGTTTCCACCTTAAATATATTGCCAACCTAGATCCCGTATATTTTATCTTGATTAGTTTTGTTAAAATTCATGTAAGCTAAAACATCGTTCATTGAATTTCCCGACGGCCGCAAACTAAACATTCCCAATAATAAAATATGTTTTTTTTTGGGGTTAATACTCACAACGGGTTCTTAATCGTCACAATCTATAAAATGTAAGATATCACATTTTGTAGTTTAATAATATAATCCAACCAAAATTTACACAATCAAAATATGGATTTTAACCATTACTAATCTGCTCCTAAGAGAGGTTTTATAACATAATAATTATAAAATTTCATGTACACAGGAACACACATACTAAACACACAAATACCAAAACACACATGCACACAAGCACACCAACAATTCAGATGCACTGTACATGTAAACTCACGTAAACACTAACACACACATCACACTTCCACACACCCCATGCAACACATTCACACAACATCACATCATACCTAATTATATATATATATATATATATATATATATATATATATATATATATATATATATATATTAATACACACATCATACAACACATTCACATATTCACACCTAATTATATGTATATAAATACATGCACATATCACGCAAAACATACAGACACACACACATCAATATACATACGCACACATTCAACTCACACACCCTATTTGCACATACACACGCTTTCACAGATGACGACACACACACCTGATACTCTCGATCAACGTTCTATCAAAATAACGTGCCGCCGAAAGTTCAAGAACCCAACCCATATCCCATGTTGAAGTTACCGGGACAGAAAACGAAAAACATTAAAGTTGGTCGCCTACCTCTCCTGATCGGAAGAACGAAACAACAGTGGTGGCGGTCCGTGATGACAGAAGGTGGCGAACGATGGTTGCGAGGACGACTAAAACGGCGTGATTGCGGGAGTATCTGGTAGAAAGGTGGTGATGACTGGTTCGCGATTCCGGTGGTTCAAATAGCAGCGACGGCTGGATTCTCACCGTAATGGTGGTTCAAAGGGGTGCAACAGCGAGTGGCGGCTGCCAAAAATTGTCGGAGTCGGTCAACAAAATTACGAACACAGTTTATAAAGGAGAAGAAAGGTGATCTCGGTACCTATTCGCAAAACGGCGGACACAAAAAGGTAGACGGTGGCGGTAGACGGAGGCGTACCGGTGGGTTGTGTGGCCTGGATCACCACGGTGAGTGGCTGCGGGGAGGTGGTTGTTCCGAGAAGGTTTTCTTGTGGGTTGAGTTGGCTTTTGAGGTTTGGTTAAAAAGAATGGCTATTGGTGAGGGAATACATATTGCCAAGATTATGTTGCCATAGTTGGAGATGCTAGAAAAAGGAAAACCGTGTGTCTCAATAATCGAAGATTGAGAATTTGAGTGCAAGTGATATGAATGTTTGACTAATTTATTATATTATCATATATCTTTCTCCTTATTTATATACCTCTATATATATATATATATATATATATATATATATATATATATATATTTTGTTGGCTATCCAAAATAGACACAATGAATTCTAAACATGATGATTGCAATAATTTCCTGTGCATACACATTTGTTTTAATAAGTTTAATGTTGTTATTATTGTTATTTTTTTTTCATTTTTTAACGGTTTTAGAATTTACAAGAATCGACTAATATTAGTATCACATAATATCCGACATTATAACATGTCATAATACATATCGTATTTATTATATTAGGGTTAGAAAAGTTTCGTATGTTACAACTTAAATCAATTTTCATAAATGTTTTCAAAAAGAGTCAGTTAAATTGTATTTACCAGTGTAAACTGACGTATTTTCTTAAAGACTGATTGACAGGTACCTCTCGTAATAGGCTGGAGCTATAGGGTGTCAATAGAGGATCTTGCAAATCCATAAGATACCTGAAGTCTGTTGTTTTTGTTTTCTTTGTACATTTATGATCCGCCTGTGGATCTTATTACATTCCAGTTTGTATATTCATAAACTCGAACACTCAGACAATATGGTTTGTAATAGTTTATTCACCAAGCCTTCCGCTGTGCTATAATATTGCATGTATTGACAATGATGATATCAACTATGTCACGATACTCCCCGCCGGGCCCACCGGTAATATGTGGAAATATCGGGGTGTGACAGGTTGGTATCAGAGCCAACATTGAGTCAATTAAACACTAACCTTTGTGTTTAATCTCAATGACACAATAAGCACATTCCTTAGACTCTCGAGTCTAGGCAAATGACCTAGGATTTATTCTTAACTTTTCTTTGCTGTTTATATTTTATTTTGTTTTGATTTCTTGTTTTGACAGGAAGTTCATCAAAAATGCCTCCCAGAGTTAGAGGAAGAGGAAAAAGACCCATGCGAGGGGGACCATCGGCAGCTGGACCATCTCACCGACGCACTCCGCCTGTGTCCCTTTCCAGCTCTGACTCTCATGATCTGTGGGGTCACTCCTTTGAGCCGGCGAGACATTCTGTCTCGTTAAGCTCTTCACCTTCTTTCCATCCATCTTTTGGGCCGCTTATCTCAGACGAGCCCCAACACTCGCACCACTCTTATCAATCCGATCACTCTCACGAGTCTCACCAATTGTACCACTCGTTGCATTCCCATTCGTTTCACCATTCGGATTCTATCTACTCGCCGGCGCAGTTCAATCCGAATGACTATGTTAACGACTTCCTTGGCTACAACCCTTTGGGCCCTGAGGACCATTTTTCTCAGGAAATGGAGATGGACGACGACCCAGATCCGGAGATGCAGACCGGAACATCGGGCCACCCAATAAGCATATCAAGTGGATCTCCATTTCAGGGATCACCATACCGTGGGCCCGATTCGTTTCAAGATAAAATGGCCACTTATGATTGGTACTTTACTCCATCATACCATAGCTCTCTAGCTCAACCTCCTTTGATTGAGCCCCAACTTCAAGCAGTTTCACCTCCACCACTTCCTGTTGAGGAGCCGCCTAAGCAGCCACCGCGGCCACCTTCCGAGCCTCCGAGGCGAAGGAGGAAAGCACGTATATCCGTGCGAGGAGGACCTCGTTTTAGTTCTCCTCAGGGTTCGAGTTCTTACCCTCCTATCCCAGAGGACCCCCAAATGGGTGGGCCATCGAACGCGGCACCGGAGATCGATCCTCCGCCAGCTTCTTATGCTCCACCTCAGCCGCCTATGGGTTTCGACAACCCTATCCCGACTTACCCAGGTTCCTCTTGGTACAACCCTTTTGAAAATCCATCGGGATATCCATCGGATTATGGGACTCATGACCCGTATCTTACAGCTGCGGAATATCATCATCCTTACCCTTCTTCTTACCCTCCAGTTTATCCAACTGGATACCCAGTTCAGGGTTATCAATACCCACCTTACCAGCAACCTCCTCCTCCCCAGCAGCAGCAGCAAACTCAGGAGATCCTGGAAAGGTTAGACAAGGTTGAACATGAGACTAGAAAAACCAAGAAGGAGCATAGTAGCTTCATGAAAGGCCTTGCAAACCTTATTAAAGGCAAGAAGAAGTAGGGAATTGTTAATTTTCTTGTATTCTCTTTAAATCAAGTCCTTACGAGGACATTATTTTATTTTCTGTACTAAAGTCCCTGTGTGGACTTATTTCCGATTTCAGTAGCCCCTGCATGGGCATTGTGTTTTTCTAAGACCCGTTTAGGGCACTTGTACTAGTTTTCATGTTTAGTGAAGTTTATCTTTGGTTTTTAAATATGTATTTTATTACATCATGTTATATCTTTTCAATTTATAATTGATCAGCTAAAGAAATTCTTAGAGGTATAACCTAGCCAAAATAATAACTGTCTATGATGGTATAACATTTTTAAGACAGTAAATCTCTGTTAACCTCTGAAAACATGTTAACATTCCTAGCTGTGCGGTATGAGAAACCACACAAGCTTCCAAATGTACTTGGGTTTTCCAAGTCACCTATATGCAGCCTAAATGATCAATGCGAATCATGGCTAATAAACATCAATATGATGTATACACCAAGACATCCATTAGAGATGTATGCTTATAAGCAAAGGTGTAATAATGACAATGAAAGTTCCATTTATAAACTTCTTGTCAAAAAGGCGATGAACTTTGTTCGACCCTTATAAGATCGTTGATCCAAGGGATCATTGATTATATTCTAATCGTCCCCGTGACAAGCTTTCTAAGCTATTTAAATGTCCTTTGAGACGAGCCTAATGTTAAATAAAATGTCCTTACGACACTGACAGTGTGAAAATTTTATTTCCCCTGTCTAATAAGTATAAAGAATATTATATTCTAGTGATTAATTACTTATTACTTAAAATGGTCTAAATGGTTTAATAATACCATGACCATCTAGTCATCAATGCGATGATCTAATGTGTGATTTAAATATGTTATTTATGTTTGATATAGTATTCAGAAATGCTGGCTCGGATGAAGCAAACAGTCATCCTGCAGAAGGCAACACCAGGATTAATATCACTGGTGCCGAACTACAAGCAATGATCACCGCAGCAGTTACTCAAGTGGTAGATGCTAAGTTTAAAGAGCCGAGTGTTGTTCGGTCTCAAACTCATTCGAGAACCCATTCTCAACCTCATACTCACAAGAAGAGTGAGTCTCAGCACTCATCTAACCAAGGTAGTGAACCCAAGAGGCAGATAGTCCTCGAGCCGACTCCTAGGTTCACCAAGGGTTGTACCTACAAGTATTTTGTCTCCTGTAAGCCGAGGGATTTTACAGGAGAAAAGGGAGTGATTGATTGTATGAAATAGTTGGACGAGATGGAGACTGTGATAGACATCAGCGGATGTGCTAAGGAGGATGTGGTTATGTTTGTATCACAATCTTTTAAGGGCGATGCCTTCACATGGTGGAAAGCTCTAGTGCAGTCCACTGGGAAGGTTCATTTGTACAATCTCTCTTGGGAGAAGTTTGTTGACTTGGTTAAGGACACCTATTGTCCTCAGCACGAAGTCGAGCGGATAGAGACTGGTTTCCTTACCTTAGTGATGAAAGATCTGGATTGTAGATCCTATGTGACTAGTTTCAATTCTATGTCGAGGCTTGTGCCATATCTAGTCACTCATGAGCCCAAACGCATTGCGCGTTTCATTGGTGGTTTGGCCCCTGAAGTAAAGGGGAATGTTAAGGCCTCTAAGCCAGCCACTTATAGATCTGTCGTGGATCTATCATTGTCCCTCACTTTGGATGTGGTGAGGAGTAGGGCGAAGAAGGCTACTGATGAAGGGAAAAGGAAAAGAGAGGATGACAAGTCTCCTCAATCGAACAAAAAGGGCAAGGGGAACTCTGGTTCCAAAAAGGGGCAGTCGAATGATAAGCCCAGATGCAAGACATGTCACAAGAGGCACTTTGGGAAGTGCAACCAGGATCCACAGGCCAAACCATGTGGGATTTGTAAGAAGAAAGGGCACAAGTCTGTTGAGTGCCGAAATATTAATGATGCAACCTGCTATGGTTGCAATGAAAAAGGGCACATCAAAACCAATTGCCCCATGAATGCAAAGAAGCCCGAGGAGGCAAAGAAAAACAACGCAAGAGTGTTCCAGATGAACGCGAGGGAAGCGGTGAACGACGAGAACGTTATAACAGGTACCTTCCTCATCAATAATAATTATGCTAGAGTCTTATTTGATTCTGGTGCTGCTAAGTCTTTTGTAGATCATAAGTTCTGTAAGATACTGAATTTACCAATTAAGACTCTAGACATAAAATATGAGGTAGAGCTTGCCGATGGTACCTTAGAAACGGCTTCAACTCTTCTTGATGGATGTTCTATATCCATTAAGAATTATTCTATCCCGCTATCCCTCTTGCCAATGAAATTGGCTGGTTTTGATATAGTTTTAGGCATGGATTGGTTGTCGCATAACCAAGCCCAAATTGCCTGTGATAAAAAGCTAGTTATTATCAAAACCCCTTCTGGTGAATCAGTCACTATTCAAGGAGATACAGAATATGGATTGCCTAGCAATGTGTCTATTCTTAAAGTGTCTCAGTCTTTGAAGAGTGGATGTGTCATTTACATGGCACAAGTGACTGTGAATGATCCAAAGCCGAGGATTGAAGACATTCCAATCATCTTAGAGTATCTTGATGTTTTTCCTGATGAATTACCTAGATTACCTCCTGAGAGGCAAGTAGAGTTCAGGATAGACATTCTTCCAGGATCTGCACCTATTGCACGAGCCCCTTATCGTTTAGCGCCTACAGAAATGAAAGAGCTCAGAACTCAATTGGACGACTTATTGGATAAAGGTTTCATTCAACCCAGATCTTCACCTTGGGGAGCTCCAATTTTATTTGTGAAAAAGAAAGATGGGTCAATGCGCTTATGCATTGATTACCGTGAACTGAATAAGGTAACGATCAAGAATCGTTATCCTTTACCCAGGATCGATGATTTATTTGATCAGCTTCAAGGGGCGAGTTATTTCTCAAAGATTGATTTGAGATCTGGGTATCATCAACTTAAAGTGAGGACTGAATATGTACCGAAGACAGCATTCAGAACAAGGTATGGACATTTTGAATTCATAGTGATGCCTTTCGGACTCACTAATGCGCCTGCAGCATTCATGGACCTCATGAATAGAGTCTGCAAACCATATCTAGATAAGTTTGTCATTGTCTTTATAGACGACATACTTATTTACTCTCGTAGCCAAGTTGAGAACGAAAAGCACCTTCGGTGTATCTTAGGATTGCTTTGGCAGGAGAAATTGTATGCTAAATTCTCCAAGTGCGAATTTTGGCTTCGCGAAGTCCAATTCCTTGGACATGTTGTTAGTAAGCATGGTATCCAAGTTGATCCCGCCAAGATAGAAGCTATCATGAATTGGGAAGCACCAAAGACACCTACAGAGATATGCAGCTTTCTGGGTTTAGCTGGATATTATAGAAGATTCATTGAGAACTTCTCAAGAATAGCTGCACCATTAACTTCCTTGACCCGTAAGAATGTGAAATTTGACTGGGGTCCAAAGAAACAGGAATCCTTTGAGATTCTAAAGCAAAGATTGAGCAATGCTCCGGTATTATCCTTACCAGAAGGAGTAGAAGAGTTTGTTATATATTGTGATGCTTCACACACCGACATGGGGTGTGTACTTATGCAGCGAGGCAAGGTGATCGCCTATGCATCACGACAACTAAAAGTGCATGAAAAGAATTACACCACCCATGATTTAGAATTGGGTGCCGTTGTATTTGCACTAAAGTTGTGGAGACATTATTTGTATGGAACAAAATGTGTGATCTACTCGGATCACAAAAGTCTCCAACACCTGTTCAATCAGAAAGAGCTCAATATGAGACAACGCCGTTGGATGGAAACTCTGAATGACTATGATTGTGAAATACGCTACCATCCAGGTAAAGCGAACATGGTCGCTGATGCTCTAAGCCAAAAGGAATGAGTTAAACCAATCAGGATCAATGCCAAGAGCATTGAGTTAAAGAATTGTCTGAATGAAAGACTATTAGCTGCACAGAAAGATGCTGTTTTGGAAGTTAACTTTCCAAATGAAAAGTTAGGTGTAATTGCTGAGCAGTTAACATCTGGGAAGGATGGAATCCTCGGAATGAATGGAAGAATCTGGGTTCCTATTCAAGGAGGACTTCGAGATGTAATCCTCCAGGAAGCCCACAACTCCAAGTACTCAGTTCACCCTGGAGGTGACAAGATGTATCAGGACTTGAAGACTAATTATTGGTGGATAGGTTTGAAGAAATCTATTGCCACACATGTAGCTAAGTGCCTGACATGTGCTCAGATTAAAGCTGAACATCAAAAGCCTTCAGGTCTACTTCAACAACTAGAACTCCCTACATGGAAGTGGGAGATGGTAACCATGAATTTCATAACCAAGTTACCCAAAACAAGGCATGGAAATGATACCATATGGGTTATTGTTGATAGACTGACTAAGTCAGCACACTTCTTACCCATTAAGGAGACTCATAGCTCCGATAAGTTAGCCTAGTTGTACGTAGATAAGATTGTGGCTCTTTATGGCGTACCGGTGTCTATTATCTCAGATAGAGATACTAGATACACATCTCATTTTTGGAAAAGTTTCCAACAATCTTTGGGCACACGTTTGAATTTTAGTACTGCTTACCATCCTCAGACTGATGGACAGAGTGAGCGTACAATTCAAACTTTGGAAGACATGCTTCGTGCATGTGTTATTGATTTAGGTGGTAGTTGGGATGACCACCTGCCATTGATCGAATTCTCCTATAATAATAGCTATCATACAAGCATTCAGGTTGCGCCTTTTGAGGCATTATATGGTAGGAAATGCAGAACGCCTGTTTGCTGGGCAGAGGTAGGAGAAGCTCAGTTATCAGGACCCGATATAGTCCTTGAAACGACGGACAAGATTGTCCAGATCTATGATCGCCTGAAGGCTGCCAGGGATAGGCAGAAAAGTTATGCGGATAAGAGGCGAAAACCTCTAAATTTTGAGGTAGGCGATAAAGTTTTACTAAAAGTATCACCCTGGAAGGGTGTGATGCGTTTTGGTAAAAAGGGCAAGTTAAGCCCTAGGTATATTGGACCATTTGAGATTGTTGAATGTGTCGGCAGTGTAGCTTATAAGCTAAACCTGCCAGAGGAGCTGAGTGGAATTCATAATGTATTCCACATTTGTAACCTGAAGAAATGCCTAGCCGATGAATCTCTAGCCATGTCCCATAAAGACGTGCAGATTGATGAAAGCTTAAGATTTGTTGAAAGACCTATATCAATCGAGGATCGACAGGTTAAAAGGCTCTGAAGAAAACATGTACCTATAGTAAAGGTCAAATGGGATGCTCGCAGAGGTCCCGAATATACATGGGAAGTCGAGTCCACTATGAGACAAAAGTACCCTCACTTATTCCAGTAAATCTCGGGGTCGAGATTTCTTTTAAGGGGGTGAGGATGTAACACCACGTAAAAACGTGTCCAATTATGTATAGACATGTGTCCTGAACTTTAAACATGTGGAAAATTTAGTTTGAAGGACTGAAAATGTCAACATGCCAAACTTGAGCCGCTGATTGACACTACGTGGATAATATATTCTTAATCGAAAGATTAATTGAATATAAGAAGCCGTTTGTGTATATATATGAAAGATAATAGAGCTACGGGAATTATACGTGTCAACATGTTAATTTTACCTCTGAGTGACCTTTTTAAACATTTCCCAAAAGCTTTATAAATTGTATAATACACCTTTATGAATGGCTATTAGAGAAGTTATAAACTTCGACTAATTGATGATAGTTCATGCAACAATTCAAGAATTTGAAATTCATATGCAATACCGACGAATCTTCATGTATGGCCAACTTCTATAAACTCCAAGGAGACACATTGCATGGCATGGTAATCTGAGTATACAGAACTGACCATATGGACTATTATACTAAATTATTGTTCAAGATTCGGTCATGGAAATGCATGGTCAAGTGTATGAAAGTTTTAAAATTTTTGTCCTCTGGTCATCGGTTACGGACCGTATGGCCCTAGGCTTACGGTCCGCAAGGAGGTAACTGGGCAATGCAATTCAGGTTCGGTTACGGACCGCATTCATTCGGACTTACGGTCCGTAAGAGCTGAATACGGTCCACAAGGCTATTAGCTTACGGTCCGTAAGCTCGTCGCTGGGCAGAATATTTGGACAGATGTATGTTCAGTTGTTAAACCGACTCTAACTCATGTAATTCGAAACAAGGGACTTTTGGATGGTTTTTATAAACCACTAGGACACCTCGAGTGATCCTAGGTTGTCCAACAATAGCGGCAATGATCTAAGGACTTGGCAATTCACTATATAAGGGGTACTAGTGTTATGTTCTTGGCACATCATTTGCAACAACTTCTAAAGGACCTGCCTCTGGAGCTTGCAAACACTAGGAGAAGAATTTGAAGTGTAGAAAAGACAGCTTGGACATGTAGTAAGCTCCTAATCACTTGCTTAATCACTTTAATCAGCTTAAGTACCTAGATGTCATACTTATCGTAATTTAGGTTTGACTTTCGTTTAAATCTTATATGGTCCAACCACTGACCAAATTGAAAGTGGTTATGGAACCATTTTAGTGTAAGTGGTTAACCCTTAAAATGGCACCTCCTAATTATCTCGTTTGACCAGTTAATTGTCGGGTCAAAGTAGTTTGTCAAACTGGACAGAATGTTTGCAAATGATTAAAATTAATAAAACAGAGGTTCTAAATTATATTTTAACATTCTAATGACTTGGTAATTAATATCAAAACATGTTTTATCAGTCCTAACCCGGCAATTAATAGTCTAAGGTCAGTTTATAACCGAAAGTCGCAAAAGCTTGACTTTGACTTTGACTTTCAGTTCTGACTCGTTTAAGCTTAATTCTCTCATGTTTTAAGCTTCCATTAGGACCACATTACTTAGTAGTATAACCCTCTAGAGTTATATTGCATGGTGCCTAGTGGTTTGAATTATATGCACTTGGTCGTAATTATGCTTAATAATGCCATAAACGTCCTTTTTACCTACAACTGAGATTTTAGCAATGTGAATGGACTAACACCTTTGCTACTGATATTTAGACATGTCCCGAAAATTTGACATCAGTTTGAGGTCTAGAATAGGAGTTATGCTCAATAGCGTAATTAAGGAGCTTTTTATTATTTAAAAGGCGTAATTAGCATAAAGCCTATCTAAACCCGATTTTTGATACCAAACTTTTTACCTACTGATATAAATAATATTTTGGGATTTTTGAAGATTTTTATTTATTTTTAGTTGAGCATAACATAGGATTATAGCTTGAATTCGGTAATTGTCGGTTTTACCCTTTTTGTGCATAAAATGAGTTTTACATAACATTTTAATGCCAAACCTTTTTCTACTGATCCTATAAGATAAATAAAGTATTTTAAACTTTATAAACTGATCAAAAACTCAGATTTCCTATTTTAACCCAAATACCCCTTAAAATCGATTTTTAAGCGTTTTTAGCACCTAGTATGGGTCAAAACTATTTTGGCATATAAAACCTATTACCCATTGATGTTTTAAGTTAATTTATATAATTATACAGTAAGCCAAAGTTTTTAAACTCAGAAGTCTATTCTGACCTTTAAAGCCTATGTGAAATTACCAAAATGCACCTACGGTGCATAGATTACTTATATAAGATAAATTTCACATATATAAAATACCCTACTGTTATAACTCATAAAAAATACATATTTTTGTTAATTAGATCAGACCTGAAACTCAGTTTAATATTAAACTCTTTTATGGGCATTGAAATTACCAAAATGCCCTTATGGGACTTATTTTGGTTTAAACTACTTTTTGGGCATATATGTTAACATCTTACTAATGTATTAACATATTTTGAGCATAATAACGATTAAGACCTGTATATAATTCATTTGGTTGCCCGTTACGCGTTTGTGCGATCGGATCGGTTTACGTGACTAGTTTACGTAAAATAGCCGAAACGGGCTTAACCTTATCATTAAATTCTCAATTTCCAGAATTTATTTAGTTTACCCATATTATACAAGTATCCAAGCTTGTCGGGTCTAAATCACATTCTATTCCGGTCTCCGCTTGATCTAGCGTTTAGAACCGTAAGGTTTCCTTCTATCTAGCCGGTCTAAGTCCTTGACTTAATTAAAGACCCGTTATCATCCTAATAGGTTAATAAACCTTCTATACAGATTAAATAGCTTCCGGTAGAAGGTGCCTTCAAAAAGCTTTAGGAATTTTACTGCTAGCATCAGGTAAATACTTTTAACTTATTTTCCCTATACGGGCTTGGGATACGGTATTATAATAATACCGCTTGGTCGGGTATGAAATCATTTAATCGGATTGTGATTAATAAATTTACATAACCCGTTTTAATCTGTTTTGTTTGATAACATAAGCATTGGGGATTAGATCGACCGTGTCCTGAATATTGTAACACCCTGAAAATATAAAACTTTATATTAGAATTATAAAGTTTAAATAAATGAGAATTTATCAACTAGGAATTTATAACCTAGTTAACTAACAAGTCTAAAAATAACTTACAATGGGGTTAAAACAACAAAACGTTATGTTAAATAAATTGAGGGGCCAATACTGTCAAAAACTGAGCTTAAATTACAAAAATAGTAAAAACAAAATCAAACCCCTCATTTGAGAGGTCTGATCGATCAGAACAACCACAGGGCGACACCCCCACTCTCAAACCCTAATTCACAAGAAAAGCCATAAATTGAAGGCCTAAATCAACTAGAAATCGAAATCTGAGCATAGAATCGTGATCATCTCGTCAAAGGGATCATAAGGTATGTCAAATTAGGTCATTTTGATTCAACCCAAATTCTTGCATATGATTGAAATTTGAATGTTGAACTTAATTAGGTGATTGTAAACATGAAATTGGGAGTGATATGGGGTTTGGGGACAAACCCTAGATGAATTCTTGTCAAATCTTTGCATGATGGTTGTATGGATCGAAATCACCATAGTGGGTGATTAATATGTTAGTAGAACTTGATAAACACTAGGATTAAGATTCTTGTCTAGTGTAAATTGAAATTTTGAGATAATCTCTAGAATTATTGATGTTAAAAATATGTATATGTTGTCAAATTGAAGTTAATTTGGATGATAATTTCAAGTCATGAAATTGGTTTAGATCATGTAGAAATTTGACCCGCTAGGTGTTTGATGAAACGCCTAAATTAGGGTCAAAATGTTAAAGGTTTGGTAAAATGCAGATTTGAATATGTTAAGAAAATGATGCGTTAAAACTTTTGAAAGAGTTCTAAACTTGTTATGAATTGAACTCTTTAGGCAAGGAATCCGGAACGTCGAGCGGACACGCCGGAGGGGATACACGTGGAAAAGGAGTGCTCTAAAGGTATGTGACATTGTCTCGTTAAATTCTGCATATTTATTTGGGTTTAGAGTATAAATAAAGTCGTAGATTAATAGATACGTTTGATGTGTCTTATAGTGACGAAGATCACTTGACCATCAAACGGGTCAAAATAAAGATCGAGATTTAGACTTGATTTGTTAATAAAGTGATAGTTTTCACTAAGTAGTCAAACAGGTCGAATTGATGTAATCAAAAGGACCATAGAGATAATAACTAGAAAGTCTTGCATTTTGAAAGGTGTTGGACTGCACCACAATTACGAATTTGCCCATGATACTTCTAGTTGTGAATCCGGGATATTGGGTCAAACTATAGAAGTAAGATGTAAATGTTGCTCGAAACGGAACATTTGGATTCCGTATGAAACAAGCTCTTAGTTCTATGGGAACACAAAGCCACGAATGGCGTAGATATGCCAAGGTCATAAGCCCGGGATATTGGGTAAGTATGCTAAGTGTATATAGAAACTAAAAAGTGGTACAATACAACCACTGTTAATGGGTTGAATAAACGAAACAGGGAAATCGGGGACAAATCGTGAGTATCTCGGTTTCCGTGATGTGAACTTTACATGGTTAGATCCGTAATTTTATTACGGACACATGGGAAAAAGAATCGGTAAAAACGGACTAGCAAGTAAAAAGTTATGAGAGTTTAAAGTTGGAAAATGGTCAATTTCCGGAGCTGGGCATAAGTGCAGGATTTTAACCTGCACCTGCTGGAAAACGGGTTCTTCCGCGCCACGCGGAAGATCCCTTTCGATCCCCCGCGACACGCGAACGCCGTCGCGACACGCGACGGCCTACATGTGTTCTTCCGCGACACACGGGAGGGCTATAACTGGGAAATAATATTTTATTTTATATTTTGACGCAGAATCTCGTTTATGCATTTCATTTAAATGTCAAAACTAACATTTTGATTGGTTTTGACTCTAGGTGATGATGGGAACTAGCCGGATGATGATCAAGCACGCTATTAAGAACCGAACACGCATTTTGAAAGCTTCCGCTTTAATATAACTTTATCTAGATACAGTTGATGATGTTAATGACTTGTTACTCTTGTTTTTGAAGTTTTAAACTAGTCGATAGTTGTCTAGTAATTGTCACTTGAAACTTTATTTTGTAGTTATGTAATTCAAGGTATCTTTCATATTAAAATTTTTAAAAATAAACGGGTGTTACAGATATCCTCGGCTCATTTCATTTGAGAATGGCCACGACCTATGCACGAGGTGTAGGCATACACTTGACAGATGCAAATGCTAAATAATATATATAAAGTCACATGTTGGGGATAACTCCTTTGTGGGTTCTATAAGTGGTGAGTCGGTTAATCACGACCGGCTTCCAACCGGCCCCAATTGTATGACAAACATATAAATCAGTATACAAGATTATCTTTAAATAATTGTCCCAAGTTATAAATGGTTTGTGCAATGTGCACTTAAATCAATTTTCATAAATGTTTTCAAAAAGAGTCAATTAAATTGTATCTACCAGTGTAAACTGACGTATTTTCTTAAAGACTGATTGACAGGTACCTCTCGTAATAGGCTGGAGCTATAGGGTGTCAATAGAGGATCTTGCAAATCCATAAGATACCTGAAGTCTGTTGTTTTTGTTTTCTTTGTACATTTATGATCCGCCTGTGGATCTTATTACATTCCAGTCTGTATATTCGTAAACTCGAACACTCAGACAATATGGTTTGTAATAGTTTATTCACCAAGCCTTCTGCTGTGCTATAATATTGTGTGTATTGACAATGATGATATCACCTACGTCACGTTACTCCCCGTCGGGCCCACCGGTAATATGTGGAAATATCGGGGTGTGACAATAGGCGCCGAAGTACTAATATAATTGAAAACAACAAATGGCTGATAACAAGCATTTGGGGGGATTGGTTGAAGTTGATCTGAGCAATGAAGTTTGAAATATCTCCAACATATTGACAACTACAATGGTCCGAAAGGAGCTTTATTTATCGAGACTACTGTTTCGCCCATCGATTAGAAATTATTATGCTGTATTTTACTGAATGGTGTTTTGTTTTTCGAACTTTCTTTATTATATAGTATTTTTATACTAATTTTGGGAGGAAGCAAATAGCTTTAGAATGACTCACATCTACAATCAAAGATAGGATTTAGACATATTTTATATAGTTAGCTCTTTTTGACACTTTCATATTTTATATAATTAGTTGGTTAAAATTATTAACCATGTTTGTTATTTAAATTAGAGCTAATTACATAGTTAGTCCTTGTGTTTTGCACAATAGTTTAAAATCACATTCTAGGGTACTAACTTATAATTTTGTAACGTTTGGAGGTATTAACGTTATTTGTAGGTTTAAAATCACATTCTATTAGTACCTAAATATGTTATTTTGTGCAAACCACAGGGACTAATTATGTTAATACCCTAGAAGTTAATACCCTAGAAGGTGATTTTAAACTATTAGTATATAAGTATGTTCTTTTGTGCAAACCACAGGGACTAACTATGTAATTAACTCTTTAAATTAATTAAATAAATATTTAGGGTTGAGAGTTTAAAAGCTTGTAATAGTGGCAAAGGTCTGTTTATCTTTTCAAAGCTCTGTTGTTGTGAACAGATGTTTGAAAATAAAACAACGGTTGATACATATGTTGACTTTAGTCAACAGATAGATGAAAACAGATGTTTGAAACCACCGTTGGGTTAAAACTGTGGTTTAAAACCACTGTTGGGTTAAAACAATGTTTTGTGGAGGTTGAAGGTGGTTGAAACGACTGTTGAGTTAAAACAGTGTTTTTTGGAGAAAGAACATGCTTGAATGCAAATGTTGTTTTGTTCACAAAGATTAATAAATCGTATATTTTTGTATTTTATATACTCTAAACTTTAAGTATTTACCGACTGACTTATCTATTTATAAATATAACCATATTCACCATTTATATATATTATGCGTGGTTTTCTAAAAGTTACCCGTGTTTACACACGGGTCTTACCACTAGTAACTATAATAGCAAAAAAATGTAATTGAGAAACGCAAAAGGTATAACTTAATGCGTGCAGGACACGAGAAACAATTTTTAAGGGGAGTGGGGTGGTCACAAGTAATGAAATTCCATCACTCACAAACATCCAATCATGTTCCGCCATGTCAGCAACCACTATTCTATCACTCACAAGCATTCTTTAGTTGCGGTGGTCATCACTAGTGATGGGATTCCAACGTACAAGTATTAATACACAATGTACAAGTCATACACATATAATCAACAATTGTTCAACGCGTGATATTATCAACGCGTTAAAAGTTCCACTCATTATTTTTGTGGGTGGCGACGGTGTGCTAATCTCCATCACTCGTGACACCCCCACTCCCCTAAAATGAAAATGTTGTGATTTTCCCTTATTTTGTGTGGTTGAAAGAAAGAAACGGATATGGTGAATACTGTACTAGGGGCATGTTTGGCTAAGCTTTTTAAACAAACTTATTGACTTGCTTTTTCAAAAAGACAATAAGTCAAAATATTGTTTGGTTAATTGAAAAGTCCTTTTTAAAACAACTTTTCACTAAAGAGAAAAAGTCATTTTTGAAAAGTCAGAAATTTGTGACTTTTTAGAGTTTTTCAACTCAATTACAAATTTACCCCTTACCAAACAACTTTTTTACCCTCTACCTAACAACTTTTCAATATAAGGAATGTCTTTTTTAGTAATTTTGGCTTTTCTCACCTAATAAGCTAATCCAAACATTTTTTAAAAACTATTTTTCAAAAAGTCACAAGTCATAAGTACTTTCCATAAAAAGTCTTTTTTGAGTTAAATAAGTTAGCCAAACATGCCCTACCTTTCTTACCAGTATAGCTTGCGATTCCTTGGAGCTCATCTTTTTCTATGCTATTCTTGTTCGGCCATCAAGATGTCGGAGATATTAGCTCTCATAACACACTTTGAACATCTCAAAATACAGCTGGAACCTATAAAATCAGCAACCAACAACTTTGCAGATGAAAATTGCATTGGCAAAGGAGGGTTCGGGAAAGTCTACAAAGGAGAACTCCTCCATCACAAGGGTCAGAGCATTGTTGCTATAAAGCGTTTAGATCGTAGATTTGGGCAAGGAAACCCAGAATTTTGGAATGAGATTATTATGCTTTATCAATACAAACATAAAAATATTGTGTCACTATTAGGGTTTTGTGACGAGAGTAATGAGAAGATTCTTGTATACGAGTATGCATCTAATGGAAGTCTAGACTTGTCTCTTAACAGTGATAACCTAACATGGATTCAACGTTTGAAGATTTGCATTGGGGCGGCACGTGGACTAGCGTACCTTCACAATCCAGGTAAGACGACCCAACAAAGAGCAGGGCCGTCTCCGAAAATTCAAAAAAAAATTTGGCCCTGTGCGAGATAAAAAATTTGGGCCTTGTTCGCAAATCCCCGTGTGTTCAAATAATCAAAGTCTAAACACTAATTTCTAAACATTCGCAAATCGGGGAAGCAAAATTTTAATATGCACGTCACATGTTTAAATAAAAATAGGGTTCAAGTATCATCTAAAATCGATATGACAATTAGCACACTTAGTTATAGGATCGTTAATAAATCCAAGCTTTATGTCATAAATAAATTAATACACCTAATATTAGTTTCGCACAATTGAGACAAACAAAAATAACTAACACTTTAATCCTTTCAACAAAATGAATTATGTAAACATATCCAAATTAGTTTGGCAACACAAACCCTAATAAAATAAATAAATCTACAAATTTTTGAAACTTACAAATTTAAACATGAGAATATGTAAAGTTTATTTTTATGTAACTTTTTAAATGAGAAATAAAATACTACAAATTCATGGAGAGAAAGTTTATACATTGCAGCTTGCAAATTCATGTGGGTCTATGGGGCCCTTCCCCATTTCCCTATTAGTCTATTACCCTATTAACAAGTTAATACAAATAACCCTTTAGCCCAAATAAAACATGATTGTCAAAAAAGAATATATGAGCGCACCAGTTCGGAATCGAACCCGGAAACTTTAGTTCCCTATGTAGTTGCCGCACCGCATCCAAGAAGCTACAGATATTATGTTTTTTACTTTTCTTAAACAAATTTATATACAATATCTATATAATTTTAAATAATTTTGGGCCCTTCAAGACTTTGGGCCCTATGCGGTGGCACCTCCCGCACAGGCCCAAAGCCGGCCCTGACAAAGAGTGTTGCACCGCGATATCAAAAGCTCCAACATTCTTTTAGACGAAAACTGGAACGCAAAGATCTCAGATTTAGGCCTGTCTAAATTGGGCCCTGCCAACCAACATATCACGTTTCTTGTCTCTGACCCTGTAGGCACGATCGGGTATTGGGATCCACTGTACATAGAGACGGGATATTTAACAAAAGAATCTGATGTTTACTCGTTCGGGGTCATGTTGTTTGAGATATTATGTGGGAGATTGTCTCTTTACAGCAAGAATGATAAACGTAGGCCATTAACAGGTCTGGTGAAAGAATACTACAAAAAGAACAAAATAAATGAACTCATATATACTAATATACAGGATGAAGTAAATGCTAAATCGTTGACGGCATTTACTACAATAGCTCATCAGTGTTTGAACACAAACTGTGAAAAACGTCCACTGATGACCGAGGTGGTAAGTATGCTTGAAAATGCGCTTGTTTATCAGGTAAGTCGTGTGTATCCTTCCACTAGTTCGTTCCAAGCAATTATTGTTAACTTTTGACCATTAAGTTGTGCACATCGCAGGCTAATGCTCAATGCAGTAAGGTTATGGATGGCGAGGAAAATACTATAATAGTTGATTCCTCTCACCTAAAAGCTCTAACGTTGCCGGATCGAAAGGCTTCCAACAAGGTGTGTTCCATATATCCTTTTTCGGCTTATATTCAATTATCATGTCCGGTTCCTTTTATGATTGTTTACTAGCCATATGGTATCGATCATTGCCTTCAGGTTATGCAGCTTATTTATACCAATTCGGGGTCAGGTTTAATTGTACTTTCTTCGAGTGGCCTTGTTAAACAGTGGCGCTGGCAAAAACAGGTATGTGATCCATTTGGGAAGGTATGAACATTTTATCATAAGTGTTGAATTCTGAGTTCTCTTTGTACATGTTTAGTCAACTGCATCTATCGTCCCCCAGTTGTGGTATCCTATTAGTGGGGTTCTAATGGCTAATCATTTAAATGAGAATACACCCGCTGAGGAATCAGTAGCATGCATTGCTTTGACAAAGAATGATTGTTATGTCTTGTCTGCATCTGGGGGTAATATCTCCCTGTTCGATATGATGACTTCCAAGGTATCTAAATCAATAGATAAATTTACTTTGTTATTCAATTCTGAAATATCAATATGAGATGCATAACTGGCAAATGGTTGACTGATATGGTCAAACTTCAGACTCGGAAAACTTTCATGTCCCCACCGCCTGCAGCCACATGCTTGGCTCTGCATCCCCAGGACAACAATACCCTTGCCATTGGAATGGAGGACTCTACAATAGAAATTTACAATATTAGGATTGATACGGTATCTATTTTTGCTTTTTAATTTGTACCCAAGTTGTGTTCGTCTTAACAGCATTTGCTCTTTACTTAACTATGCTTGTTGGCCCGAACTTGGATCTTGATCTCTAACGAGCGTGAATAACTTGAATAAACACACGTTTGAAATATACTTGATAACTGCCGAATTGATAACCGTCTGAATAGGGGAGTTTGGCAGCGGCTTTATAGGGATCAAGGGGTGTGTCTCTAATAGTCACAACGTTTCACAAGAGGTGTGACTGTTCGAAATAACCGCCATTCGGTTATGAGGACACACCGGTTCGCTAATCGGCCCAAACTCCCTTTTCCATATCCGGCTTCTAATCGGGCTGCATATATACAATCTGTTCGACCCAACTGATGGCCTACGGCCCAAACTAAATACATAAACATAACCTATTGTTCGACCCATTACTAAATAACATAAAAACAAATAAACATAAAACAGGCCCGAGGCCCATGTTCTTGACTCGGATGTTTCTTGCTTACCGAAACAAACTTCATTCTCCCCCTTAAGCAAGAAATATCCGAGCTCTTCGATCCGTTTACTCCTTGCGGTTGTTGGTGACTTCGATCTTCACCACCACGTCATCATCACTTGAATCTTCGATCCATCCGCAATTGCTCGAGCTCTCGGCCATTCCAACTTTCTCTCTTGCACGCTCCTTCTTGATGTTCCAGTGACTATCAAGTCATCAACGTAGACTCCAACTATTAGTGTAGAGGCTTCACTTGTTCTTGTATAGATTGCGCTTTCTAAAGTACACTTCTTGAAGTTAAGTGACTTTAGGGTTTGATCTAATTTCGTATTCCAAGCTCTTGGTGCTTGTCTCAATCCATACAGTGCTTTTGATAGTCTGTAAACCTTTCCTTCATTTCCTGGCTTTATAAATCCTTCTGGTTGTGATACATAGACTTCCTCTTTGAGGTCTCCGTGTAAGAATGCAGATTTCACATCTAGATGATGTACCTCCCAACCTTGATATGCTGCTAAAGCCAACATTAGTCGTACCGTCTCCATACGTGCTACTGGTGCAAAGACTTCGTCAAAGTCTATTCCATGTTGCTGAACATATCCCTTTGCAACTAGCCTTGCTTTGTGTCTGACAATATTTCCATTTGCATCTTTCTTAGTCTTGAATACCCACTTTAAGCCTATTGCCTTGTGATCTCTTGGCAATTCCGTCAAGCTCCAAGTGTTATTCTTGTTTATCGAGTCTAACTCAGCCTTCATTGCTTCAATCCACTTTCTGTCACTAGATGCTTCCTTGTAATTCCTTGGTTCTTCTTCAGCGAGTAATAATTCATGTGGATCTAACTGAATTTCTTCTGTTTCGTCATACAGTTCTTCGAGACTTCTTAGTCTTACTGGAGTATTGCTGATATTTCCTGTTGTACTTTCAGAAGTGGATGGACCTCCATTTTGTATGTTGCTTGAATTTCCTGCTGAGTTCTGATTGTATGAATATGCTGGCGGTGTTACATAGGAGTCTTGTTCTTCTGTCTGATCTACTCCTGAATCGTCATGATGTGGCCCGCTACTGCCTGGTCCGCTACTGCCTGGACTACTTGGCTCATTTTCTTCTAACTCTGGTGGTATGTCATCTTCATGAATGACAAAGTTCGTCCATTCGGGATTCCCTGAATCTACCGTTTCCATATAACTATCCCAGTTCCATGGTTGACCTTCCATGAACTTTACATCTCTACTGACACATATCTTGTTCTTTGCTGGATCATATAATCTATACGCCTTTGATCCTTCTTCTATTCCAAGATAAACCATAGGTGCGCTTCTATCGTCTAACTTCTTTTGTTGAAGTGGTAATACCTTAGCGTAAGCAGTGCAGCCAAAGACTTTCAAATGTTCTAGATTTGGCTTCCTTCCTTTCAGTGCTTCAAATGGTGTCTTATTCACCAGGGCTTTTGTCGGAACCCTGTTTAGTACGTATATCGCGTGTCGTACCGCTTCACCCCAAAAATTCTGTGGTATGTTCATTGCCTTTAACATACTGCGAGTAGTGGATAACATCGTCCTGTTTCGCCTTTCTACTACTCCATTTTGCTGTGGGGAGTATGGTGCTGTAAGCTGTCTTGCTATGCCATTTGTTTTGCAATACTTGTTGAATTCAGCCGATGTGAATTCACCTCCTCTATCCGTCCTTAGCATTTTTAACTTGGTCTGCGCTTCCTTTTCCACCTTTTCTTTGAACTCCTTGAATGTTTCGAATGCTTGATCCTTGGAAGTTAGTAAATATGCCCACATGTAGCGAGTACAGTCGTCTACAAGTAAGAATATATACTTCTTCCCAGCATGTGTTGGTGGAGTTATAGGACCACACAAATCTCCATAGACTAAGTCCAGAGGTTTTAAAGATCTGAACTTTGCCTGATTTGGAAATGGTGCCCTACTATGCTTTCCTAATAAGCATGCGTCACAGACTTGACTAGCATGACTTATTTGGGGAACTCCATGTACCAAGTTCTTACGAGTCATTTCCTTAATAGCGTCGAAGTGTAAATGGCCTAACCTCGCGTGCCATAACCATGCTATGTCTTCCGTCTTTGATAGTAAGCAGATTGGTTTTCCTGTTTTCAGTTTGACCTTGTACAGCCTGTTCTTCAATCTTTTGACTCGCATTAGTAGCTTTCTGTTTCGATCTCGGATAGTCAGTAAGTCTCCGTCCATAACCACTTTGCAACCAGTTTCTGTAAGTTGTCCGAGGCTCAATATATTGGTCTTCAGACTTGGAATGTAGTATACTTGTGAAACAATCTTTTGTTCTTGATTCATACATTCCAGTAGTATTGAACCTTTGCCTTTAATTTCTACGTGTGACCCATCACCAAAACGTACTTGCCCTGTCACCGTTTCATCTAATTCCTTGAAGTGACTTCGCACTCCTGTCATGTGGTTGCTGGCACCGTTGTCTAAGTACCATAGGTTTTCGTTTCCTGAGGCATAACTTGCCGGTTTTATCTGTTCCTCGTTTAGCAGAGCCCTTTCTTGAACATTTTCTTCTTGTATTGTCATCAACAATACGGGTGCTTCGTCTTCCTCGACGAGGTTTGAATGCTCTTGCACATCGTCTTTCTCAGAACAATCCTTCTTGTAGTGTCCAAACTTTTGACACTTGAAACATTGGATCTTACTTAAGTCGGTTCTTGCAAACTTCCTCCAGTTTCTTGAATTTCCATTTCTAGGCCTTGATGTAGATCCTTCGTTTCTGGGACTTTGCCTATTTCCGTTGTTTCGCCAATTTCCACGCGTCTGGTTAAACCTACCACGACCGCGGTTTCCAAATTGCCTTCCTCTGTTGTTATCCTGATGTGTAAACATAAGCCTATCTTGGCTTTCCCCTTGATTTCCTTTCTTTAACTTGAGACGTTCTTCATACGTCTTTAGTCTTCCGACCGCTTCTTGTAGCGTCATAGTTTCTAGATCAGAGTATTGTTCCATAGAGGCAACGATTTGAGTAAACCTATCTGGTACGCCATTTAGGAGTTTGCGTACTAGAGTCGGTTGACTCATAGTCGTTCCTACTTCTGTTGCTCGGGTAACGATACTATTGATCTTTGCGGTGAATGAATCAATAGTGTCGTCATCCTTCATTTGCAACATCTCAAATTCTGACATTAGCGTGTGCATACGCGCCTTTTGTACCCGATCTACGCCAACGTGTCTAATCCTTAGATTTTCCCAAATCTCCTTTGCAGTCTTACAACTTGCAACTTGCAATACAACGTCCTCTGGTATTGCTTGAAACAAATATGCAATGGCAGATTTATCTTTCTTGGTGTCTACCGTTGCATTTTCTGCCGGTTCAATCGTTTCCCACAAACCATTCGCTTCAAGAATCGTCTTGATACGAATAGCCCAAACCGTATAGTTTGTTGGTTTCAGTATCGGACACTGAAACTGGGAAAGAGAATTTCCATTTATCTGATTTTGCCCGGATGTTCCTGACATATCTTCTTTCCGAATAATCTTCACTTTTACTAAACTTTCCTTTTGGTTTCAATATATCTTAACAACCCCGATTCCCCGAATCGTGTAATAACCAAAACAACCAAATCAAACTAATTCGCACTATAACCCCGGAATCAAAACAAACGAACCCTAGATTCCTAACCGTTCGGTTCAACCGACTTCCTAGAACCGAAAATAAATTCTGAAATTGAAACTTTGCGAATTTAAACGAAATTGAAACCTGATCGCGAATTCCCTGCGATGCCTTGCGATTCCCACGCCTAGAGCCTGATGCTCTGATACCACTTTGTTGGCCCGAACTTGGATCTTGATCTCTAACGAGCGTGAATAACTTGAATAAACACACGTTTGAAATATACTTGATAACTGCCGAATTGATAACCGTCTGAATAGGGGAGTTTGGCAGCGGCTTTATAGGGATCAAGGGGTGTGTCTCTAATAGTCACAACGTTTCACAAGAGGTGTGACTGTTCGAAATAACCGCCATTCGGTTATGAGGACACACCGGTTCGCTAATCGGCCCAAACTCCCTTTTCCATATCCGGCTTCTAATCGGGCTGCATATATACAATCTGTTCGACCCAACTGATGGCCTACGGCCCAAACTAAATACATAAACATAACCTATTGTTCGACCCATTACTAAATAACATAAAAACAAATAAACATAAAACAGGCCCGAGGCCCATGTTCTTGACTCGGATGTTTCTTGCTTACCGAAACAAACTTCAATGCTATGCTAGTTTCTTGTTTAACATCTTTCTCTCTTTTTGTTTTTCCTTTTTCTACTGAATTCCTATGTTCTTCGTCGAAGGGGAAAATGTCATGTTATCTTACACCTGGTTGTTTTAATAGAGGTTATTCACGCTCGAAGGTCACCGGAAACGTATTACAGGACTTGCGTTTTCGCACGCTTTAAACTCACTGGTATCATCTGGAGCTGATGCTAAGGTCAGACAAGTGATGGATGAAATAGTAAATTCACTGTTTTCGTTACCCGTTGGCTGATATGATATTTGTATGTTGTGACTGGATTGCAGCTATGTATGTGGGATATTAAGTGCTGGGAAAAGCTGAAATCAAGAAGATTACAACCGCCTGATGGCTATCCATCCTCTTTGGTTGGAGATACTAAAGTTCAATACCATAATGACCAACACCGTCTCCTAGTAGTACATGAAAGTCAAATTGCTATCTATGATCCCAAACTGAAATGCTTGAAATTGGTATATAGTTTGACTGTCATGAAATTATTAAATTCTCATCTTCTGTACAATGATAATACCGAGGAATTCCACCTTTATAATAAGCAGATTATATCTTAGTTCAATTAAATTAAATTCTGTTGCAGTGGTCTCCAAGAGAATCTCTCTCTGCTCCGCTTTCAAGTGCAGTATACTCATGTGACAGCCTACTAATATTCACCGGATTTTTGGATGGTGCTGTTAATGTTTTTGATGCAGAGAGTTTGACGCTTCGATGTCGGATACCATGTTATGCCTATATTTCGCCATCGATTTCTATGTATGCAACAAAAAAGGAACTTTAAAAAATGGTTATGCAGTCCCAGATCAATGATAAACTAATATATTTTGGGCAATTTTGCATCCGTTCGACTCCTTTGACCCGTTTCTTTTTTGTCCTTATATATTGATTTATCAGTTTGACCCATTAGTGATATAGCATAACCCAAATCAACCAGTTAGTAAGTATATGGGTCGAAATTATCAATTCTAATGATGTAGTTTGTTTTGGCAGTAGCAACAGCACCGCATATCCTATGGTTATTGCACCACATCCGTCTGATCCTAACCAATTTTCTCTTGGAATGAATGACGGTTCAGTTCATGTGATTGAACCAGCAAATGCAGATTCAAATTGGGGTGGCTCAACACCTCAAGAAGAGGGTACTGTAGCATCATCCAGTTCTTCAAATTCAGCATTGAATAGTCAACCATTAGAATCCGTCGAGACGATGGTAAAGAATGTGAGAATATTGCTTGTTGATGATTTTTGAACCAAAACACACCATTACCATAGTAATGTAACTTTTAGATTCCATTATAAGATGTTAAACACTTCGTGGATGCTCTAGTGTACGTGCAGTAACCATGATTTTAACTTGTATTCTTATGTATGTGTAATTGGCCACATTGCAGGCTAGTGCGGAAAAGAGTAAGGTTGTGGATGGCGCTGACAAGACTGAAAGCTCTCAGAAATAATTGATTCTTTTCACCTTAAATCCCTGAGGTTGCCTGTTCCATTGGCTGACAGCAAGGTGTGTTTCATATATGTTTGTTTGCCTTATAATTGTAGGGTTTTTAAAAAAAAAAATCGTGTGACTTGGATAACTTTCAAACCATTGCATTGGTTGGGGTGAAACGTCGCAACCCCTTGTGAAAGATTGCAACAGATGACAACTACAAGCGGTGCAGTTATACTTATACAGATGCATCAGTGGGAAAGTACAAACTGATCACCGAGTTGCAACTGATCCAAGTTGTGACAGCTTGATCAGTTGCCACTGATGACATTGGCAACCGAAGCTCAGTCGTTGCCGATGCACAGTTGCTACTGATCACTTGCCACCAGTACTGATCAGTTGCCACTAAAATGATACTGATGATCAGTTCCAGTTGCTCATCAATCTCCTAGCCATTTTCCACTGATCAGGCATATCTGAAGTAAGAATTAGCCAATATAAAATCCAGTTATCGAAAATAGCTTAATCTAATAAAAAATCACCAACAATATTCAATTGTCATGTGTAGTCCTTGGTTTTAAAATGCGCTCTGCGCGACGCGCTGATCACATCAGGTGATGCGATGCGTTGCGATTACATGATGCAAGGATGATGCGCTCGCATGATGCTCACATTTTTTCTGAAATCAACCACTATAGAGTAAAATTGTAGAATGAGCTGATGAAGTTGTTAAGTGAGTTCCTACATAGATTACTTGTACCTTTTGCATATACTACTTGTACACATAAGAGTTCTAAGGCTTATTTTGGTTATATTGAACTTCTCTGACAGTACTAGAACTATTTTTTTTGTATTTATTTATTTGAATCTCTAAATTTTTAGTGTTTAAGATTAACAAGTTAAAATATATCCAATACATAATTTTTGAAATAACAAACGCCTCGCATACTTGATGCACACGCATCACGCATTACGCATCGCACATCGGCTTTTGGGATCAAAACACATCGGAGCACATCACACATTTTAAAACCAAGGTCTATTAATTCCCATTTGTTTTTTGTTTATTAGTCATTTAATACCAGTTAGTATCTTCAGGTTATGCAGCTTATATATACAAATTCTGGGTCAGGTTTACTTGTGCTTGCTTCCAGTGGCATTCATAAACTGTGGAAGTGGCAACAAAAGGTATGTAATCCATCTGGGAAGGTATGAACATTTCTGATTTTAACATTTGACCAAAATGTATTGAATTCTGATTTATCTTGTACATGTCCAGTCAACTGCATCTATCGTCCCCCGGTTGTGGCATCCTGTAAATGGGGCTGTAATGTTTAATGATGTAAATGAGAGTAAACCCACTGAAGAGTCGGCGTCATGCATTGCTTTGTCAAAGAATGATGCTTATGTCTTGTCTGCCTCTGGTGGGAAAGTCTCCCTGTTCAACATGATGACCTTCAAGGTATCAGAAAGTGACAATCTTATGTTAACAGTTTTTTTCGTTTTTCTCCAAAATCATCTTAGTTTACATCTGATTGTTTTACTAGACCAAAATCAGGCTTAAAGGTCACCAGAAACAGATTACTGGACTTGCATTTTCAGAGGCTTTAAACTCACTGGCCTCGTCTGGAGCTGATGCTCAGGCAAGTGATCAATGAAGTAGTAAGTTGTCTGTTTTCCTTTGAAGTTGGCTAATGACATATTTGTATGTTTGCAGCTATGTATCTGGAATATTGATGGATGGGGGAAGTTGAAATCAAGAAGCTTACAATCGCCACCCGGCTATACATCCTCACTGGTAGGAGATACTAAAGTTCAATACCATAAGTATCAACTCAACCTCCTAGTTGTACATGAAAGTCATATTGCTATATATGACCCTGATTTGGTATGTTTGAAATTGGTAAGTAGTAGGACTCGCAGATGACGGGAGTAAAGAAATTTGCCGTTCAAAAAAAAAAGTAGGACTCGCACCTTTTCTAATATTAGGGTGCATTTGGTTCACTGTTTCCTTTTTTCGAAAGAATTGGAATTCGCTAAAAAGAATTTGATTCCATCAAAGGAATTTGAATTTGTAATGAATTTGGGTGACGACACAATAATAAAGGAACAAAAATCTCTCACTATGGCCACCACCCACCGGTCACACCACCTTCGATGACACCGCACTACACCGCCATCCCCACCACCTTGGCACCGCCACCACCACCCTGACCACGCACCTCGACTGCAACTGGTTAGTGGTTACTGCCGCTCCTGCCACAGCCACCCCGCTGACCCATTCACTGCGACTGTGACCGTGTAACCGTGTTCGGGGTGACCGGTTGTGGCGGGGAGTAAACGATAGTGGTGGAAGGAGGCGGAGTGGCGAGGTGGGTGATGGCTGGGTGGGTGTTGTAGGGTAGCCGATGGGGCAGGGAGGGAGTGGCGGATGCAACGAAAGTGAGTGGTCGGAGATTCCATTTACTTTGGTTGCAGTCTTTCACATTTGAAAGGATGTTGAATTCCTTTAAATGTAGGAATTTGAGAAAATAAATTTCAACCAAACACAATAAGAATGAATTTGAGATTCCAATTCCAATAAATTATGGAAACCAAACACATTAAAAAATGAAATTCTAACTCAAATTCAACTGAATTCTGTGAACCAAACGCACCCTTAGGGTGTAGGTTCTTTAATCATGAGATGAAATTCTCATCTGAAGTCTAATGACAATATTGAGTTGATACCTTTTTGTGATTGGATATTATCTTAGTTCAATTAAATTTAATACTCTTGCAGTGGTCTCCTAGAGAACCTCTATCTGCTCCAATTTCAAGTGCCACATACTCATCTGACGGCCTACTAATATTCACCGGATTTTCAGATGGTGCTCTTGGCGTTTTTGATGCAGAGAGTTTGAGCCTTCGGTTTCATGTATCACCTTCTGCCTACATTTCACCATCAGTTTCCAGGTATCCAATATTCTGCCTATTCGACTCATTTGACCCGTTCCTTTCATCCTTATATATTTTGATTTACCCATTTGGTGATAAAACATAACCCAAATGAAGCAATTTGTATGTAAATAAATGGGCTGAAATTGTAACCTCTAATGATGTGTTTTGTTTTGGCAGCAGCAACAACACTGCATATCCTTTGGTTATTGCAGCACATCCATATGATTGTAACCAATTTGCTCTTGGAATGAGTGATGGTTCAGTTCAAGTCATTGAGTTCGGCGATGCAGATCCCAAGTCCGGCAGTTCGGCACCTCAAGAAATCGATACCTTAGCATCATCCAATGCTTCAAATTTATCGTTGAACAGTCAACAATTAGAAACGGTCCAGACGATGGTACAGAATATGAGAATATAAGCTTGTTGATGATGATGTTTTACCCAAATCACACCATAAGCATAGTAATGTAAGTTTCAGATTACATTTTTGTTTTTCCTTGATAAAGAAAGAAATATGAGGTGGCTTGCTACCTCAACCATTTCATCCAGATGTTTTCATTGAATTTCTGTGTTAAAATGAAGTTCTTAAATGTTCAAAGCCTCGTGCTGGGCCTATTTGGCCCCCCGAACTTTTCGCTCAGTAGTGTCCGGTAGGTAGTTTTCGTATAGAATATTTTAGGTATATACGTTTTCGACCCCCTGGTTTTATAATTTTTTTAGGTATATACGTTTTTGACCTCTCAGTCGGAAATCTCAAGCTTCGCCACTGACAGTTATAATGTTCTTTTAAAAGCTTAATCAGTTAAGTATTTATACAAATACTATTTCCGGGTCTAATTGAGTTTATAAATCAAAGACATTTGACTAAACAGAACATACAACCATCTTGTTTTAATTAATTTTGATCGACTATAACTTCACTGCAGAACATACAAACACATATCCCAATCAAGTTACTTTCTTTGAATGATAATCTCGACTCAAATTTTGAAATTTACCCTATATTAATTCACAAGTTTTGTTTGTGTGACATTTTTACTATTCAATTTTATACATTTCAATTTGTCCACTTGTCTACTCAAAACTAAACCCCCCAAAAACCTAACCCCCCCCCCCCCCACACACACACACCCACCCACCCAAGCTAAAATCTAAAAACTAAACCATAAAGCTAAACCCCCAAAAAACTTAAAAATCTAAAAAAAAACAATTTTTTAATGCGTTAGACTTGATTAGTGACTATATAGCTCAGTTGTTTTGTTTAGGGTTTGATGAGAGATGATTTAGTGTTTGTGGCTTGTGGATTGGTGAGAGAGAGAGTTTGAGGGTGGTTTGGGAGGAAGAGGGTGGGATGCAGAGGAAAACTGCACAAAAACCACCAGTTATACAGAAATGTCATTCCACTTGCGACTTTACTACATGAAATTGTTACTAGCAAATATAGGAAAACTGTACTTGTATTGCTCACTATGGTCTAAAACATAAATGCTAGGTGAACACGACTGTGTACTCCATTTGTGAACCTTTTTTCTATGATAAGTTAATCTTTCCTCCTTGCTGAGTTATTTTATTGTTTAAGTTTAGATGTGATCGTGTTGTTCTCTTGCTGAGTTTAGTCTTTATATTTAGTGATGACTTCACTGAAATAGGGTGCTTTTGCAAGTATAGTGGAAAGGAAAAATGACAAGTAAGCATCCTGAACACTATTCTGAGATTTATAAATATTTATTGTAGACTTACTGAATGATATATTAATACACTATATTTCCAGCTCGTAAAAGTCCAAGAATATTAAGGATTAAAGCAAAAAGTTTTTCAAACACAAAATCAAATCCAGACATACTTGATGACAGGGTTCTGAACACAGTGAAGAAACATGTAAGTAACAAAGTTATTTTAGATCAAATAATTACTTGAATAACAAATTGAAAGCAAACAATAAATTTTGTCGACATTTGGTTACAGATTCTGAATTGTCAGTGAATGTGGATCGAGAATTATGTATGACAAATGCATTTTCGTAGATCATTAAACAAATAAAATAAAGTTGTGGTTAAATTCTTTGATTTCAACAGAAAGATCAAGGAATTTGAAGGTGGTTTTAAGAAGACATAGGGATGAGATGCTAAAAGAACTACTTGTTGGTTTATAATAAAACACATGATGAAGTTAAATGTTTACACTTGTGTAAATAGTCCTAGTTAATATTGAATTTGTGTAATTAAGACACTTACACATGTGTAAATAGTCCTAGTTAATATTGAATTTGTGTAATTAAGACACTTACACATGTGTAAATAAGCTGTTTACACATATGTAAGCAAGCTGTTTATACATATTTTTAACTGCTTTCTATTGTTTTAACATAAGCAAAAAAGGAAAAACAAATGGTGAAAAAGGTTGCTGAAAAACAGCCAAATAAACTCCAAGTTGCCACATGTGAAGGTATGTAACATAAAAAAATATATAATAAAGTTTACATATGTGTATAAATCATCTTGGTTAGTGTTGAAGTTGAATGATTAATAAATTTACACGTGTAAATAAGATGTTTACATGTGTAAGTAATCCGTACGAATGTGTAAATCATCTTGGTTAGCATTGAATTAGAGTGATCAATCAATTTACACGTGTAAGTAATCTGTTTACGAATGTGTAAATCATCTTGGTTAGCATTGAATTTGAGTGATTAATCAATTTACACATGTGTAAATAAGATGTTTACACATGTGTAAGTAACCTGTTTACGAATGTGTAAATCGTCTCGGTTAGCATTGAATTAGGGTGATCAATCAATTTACACATGTGTAAGTGATTTGTTTATGAATGTGTAAATCATCTTGGTTAGCATTGAATTTGAGTGATCAAAGTATAAATAAGATGTTTATACATGTGTAAGTAATATGTCTACACATGTGTAAATCATCTTGGTTAGTAATGAATTTGAATGATTAATCAATTTACACATGTGAAAATCATCTTGGTTAGTAGCAAATTTGAGTGATTAATCAATTTACACGTGTAAGTAACCTAAGTTAATGATTGGTGATTAAGATGTTTACAAAAACTGATACTAATGCATATTACTTAAGAACGTGGTTTGAAATATTTTTGCGTATAATTTGAAACAGGAGGCAAAAAGAGAAAAAGAAAAGAAGCTAAACCGAAAAAGACAACAAAACAAAAAAATCAAAAGACGACTGAAGCGGGTACGAAGAAAGGGAAGACAAAAAATGTCAGGGACCCTTTGCTTTTTAGCATAAGAACAAGTCGTCTCGAAGAAAGTTGCACGAATGTGTATAATCTTTGAATGAAAAACAAAGAAAGATAGTCTGCAAAATGGGATTTGGCAAAATGTTATCATTAAAGATCGATACAATCCCAGGAAGCTTAGCATACTTTGTGGTTGACCATTTCGATCCCAACAAAATGGAAATAAGATTTGGAAGGATTGCTATCAAGGTAGATGAAGAAGCGATACACCAATTCCTAGGTCTTCAAATCGTGGTTTTGATGTGTTACCCTTTAAGCCACCCAAAGAGAACAACACAACACTTGGAAAAGCTTATTAAAAGGCATAATGACAAGTTGACGATTAAAGTGAAAAATATTTTCGAAAAGATAACTTTCGGAGATGATAAAGAGGGTTTTATGTTTAAGCCTGATTTCATTGTATTGTTTGTTAACACAATGGTCGAATGTCATTTTAACGGATTATGCAAAGCTGGAATCGTTGACATACTGAATGAAGATATGGACTTCTCAAAGATAGATTGGTGCAAATAAATTGTTCACATTATCAAAAGATGTAAAGATGGGTGGGTACAAAGGGACATGTCTTGCTACTTTTGCGGCGCACTAACTATTTTAACGGTATACCTTCATTCTTATACATTTTATATTTAACATTGTACTTTGATAAAAGCAGTAATGAGTATTTGAAAACTGTTTTGTAGCTCTTATATGTAGATAGTGTGACATGTAAAGGAATTAATGAAGAGCGAACAATTTCACGACTAGAATATTGGACGACGCAAAGGCTGCAGCTGAGAGAAGACATGGAGATTGAACAAGGGGGGTTTGGAAGAGGAGATTTCAGGGGGTTATTTGTTGCTGATGCTGAGGCAAGTGAAGAAACTAACTTGGAGAAAACAGAAACAGAAGAAAGTGAAGACAATGGACCAGGTTTGCCAGATCCAAACAACTTGGAGGTATTTGACACAACTGAGTAATAGATGAAATGTACATGTTAGAAGCTTAAAGCATGTAAGTTAGCTGGTTTACACATGTGTAAACCAGGATAAAATAATTTGATAATTAGAAACAAATAGGATCATAATTGGATCATTTGACTACATCAACAACAAATGATATATAATGTGGCCTTGATTCCAAATAATTTTAGTTTGATTTTAGTCATAGTTATTTTTGTTTGTTTTTGTTTCTTATTTACACACTTTCAATTGAGAATTTACACATGTGTAAAACAGAAACTTACACACGTGTAAAACATGTGCTTTTTGTTTATAATGGCATGTAAAACAAATGATTTGAATATTTTTTACATTTATCTCTTTGAGCAGACACATTTAAGAGAGGTTGGTACACATTACTACTGGATTGAAATGAACAAGGTCAAATTTAAGAAGGCAGTGGAAAAGGTGTTGGCAAACTTCCCAAAAAGAGAGGAAGTAAAATATTTTGTAGAAAGTTACAAGGAAAAGCTCAAAAAGTTTTTCTATTAGAAAGAAGATGAAACAACACCGCCACCACCAACAACAACAAATGACGAACCTCTTGAACTAACTATACCAAAAGGAACTGAAGCTCAAACACCTATACAAAAGGTTGATATCGATGGAACAGAAGACAAATGCAACTCAAATCAGATAGTATCCAGTCAACCAGGTTTCAGTTTAGGAATAAGCCTTATACAAGTTCCATTTGAAGAAAACTACACATAAGTGGATGTTGAAAAGCAAAATGCGAAGGATATAACAGAAAGACCGCATAGAATCAAACATCCAACATATGCATCAAAATCTCCGTATTTGGTAAGAGTAGTTGATATTTGCAAACCATTAACCAAAGAAGAGTTGAAGATCTAGGATTATTTGATGGAAGGTTCAGAAAAACAACAACTGTAAGCATTTTATCGGTTCTAAAATACGCCAGATAGAATATTCTATATCAAGTTTTAACATCACATTGTGAAACTTTGGATATAGGATTCAAGAAGACAACCCTGAAAAGGAATGTGATGGTGATACGTAAAAAGATGCATGCACATTATGTCAGGAAGCAATGGAGATTGAAACTGATTTTGGGTATGCATAATCAATTAAAGACTATAAAGAAGCAATTTAATTATGCATATATGTGTTGTAATATTGGCTTTGGGAGTCTTTCAAAAAAAATAGGAACACTATAAAGAAGCAATTTAATTACGGATATATGTGTTGTATGTTGGCTTTGGGAGTCTTTCAGAAAAAAAAAAAAAGAAATTTTCCTTTTTAACCCTAAAGTTTTATTGTTTGACAATTTAAGTTTAAACTTCTAATCTTTGTTTCCTTTTTAACCCAAAAGTTTTTATCTTTGACAATTTACCCTAAAGTTTTATTCTTTGACAATTTAAGTTTAAAATTTTTAATCTTTGTTTCCTTTTTAACCCTAAGTTTTAATCTTTGACCATTTAAGTTTAAAGTTTTAATCTTTAGTAATTTAACCCCTTTGATTAATTTGATTTTTTACTTCTAATTTAACAGTTTTCATCTATTGCGATTTAACCACTTTGATTTTTTTACTTATGTGTTGTAATCTTGGCTTTGGGGGTTTTTCAAAGAAAAAATGGTTATGCATATGATTGTTGTAACCTTGGCTTTCGGGGTTTTTCAAAAAAAAAAAAATTGATTTTTTTTACTTTTCACCCAAAAAGTATTTCATAAATTACTTTTAAGCCAAAACTATTTGTTTTTTTACTTTTAACACAAAACTTTTTATCTTTTGCAATCTATAATCAACTTTGGTCCTTTATATATAGTTTTCATTTTCCGCAATTTTTCCGCTTTATGCTACGTTCTAAATTTTGTGACTTAACAAATCGCACCGTGCGTCTTTGGTTTAGGGTTTTTACGTTTCGTTCTAAATTTTGCAAGTTAACACGACGCAACGTGCGTGTGTGGGTGAACGTTTTTACATCGTCTATTTTTTTCCGTTTGACAGGTTCAACATAACATGCGCGTCCTAAATCGACTTAGTTATAAATAAAGAATCCCCGCCTCATTGCGGCGGGTCGTAATTCTAGTTTTAATCAATTTTTGTTATTTGAATATGCTATTATATTAGTAATTATAATAAAGCTATATGTATACTTTTTCGATGGATATGTTATGACAGGGATGATGTAACAAAAAAGTTTCTGTTAAGATCTTTAGAACCAGGTCAGAGATTGCAAAGCAATGTCATAGACTGTTAGGCTGCAGTTTTGAATCATGATGAAGAATTTTGAAGCCCAGGTTCAGATAAGAGACTTTTTTTTTTTGTGATACAAATGTAATGGTAAGTTAAAATTTTTTACTCATTTTGTATAACATTAGCTTAAACCAAGAAAATAGTTTAGAATAATAATACTTTTGTCGACACAAAGTATAGGTATTCTTGAACATGAAAAAAATGGATAAAGCTGGATGACCGAATGTGATTGCATCAAGCATGAAGGAGTTGTTAAAAGGATTGCAAGATAAACTTGATTTAAAGACTTTTAGAGTGGTGTTAATTTCGATCGCTGAGAATGGCCACTACTACCTTATCTGTTTCGATTTGAAAAATTCAGCAATTGAAGTAATTGACAACATTGATAAAACCAAAAGCTTTGTTGGTCTACAAGATGATGATGAATACGATAAAAAAGATACCGTGCTGAAAGTATAAGTTTTTTTTACATGTTCAATAGTTAGAGAGACGGTAATTACTCTCTAACTATTGAACATGTAACTAAGACTTACCACTTTCAGCACGGTATCTTTTTTATCGTATTCATCATCATCTTGTAGACCAACAAAGCTTTTGGTTTTAACAATGTTGTCAATTACTTCAATTGCTGAATTTTTCAAATCGAAACTGATAATGTAGTAGTAGTCATTCTCAGCGATGAGAATTAACACCACTCTAAAAGTCTTTAAATTAGGTTTATCTTGCAATCCCTTTAACAACTCCTTCATGCTTGATGCAATCACATCTAGTCACCCATCTTCATCCATTTTTCATGTTCAAGAATACATATACTTTGTGTGAACAAAAGTATTATTATTCTAAACTATTTTCTTGGTTTAAACTAATGTTATACAAAACGAGTAAAAACTTTTAACTTACCATCACATTTGTATGACAAAAAAGTTTCTTATCTGAACCTGGGCTTCAAAATTCTTCATCATGACTCAAAACTGCAACCCAGCCGTCTATGACATTGCTTAGCAATCTCTGACCTGGTTCTAAAGATCCTAACATAAACTTTTTTGTTACATTTCCAAAAACACTCTCGAACACATCATCCCTGTCATAACAAATCCATCGAAAAAGTACACATATAGCTTTAATATAATTACTAATATAATAGCATATTCAAATAATCAAAATTGATTAAAATTGATTATGCATACCCGAAATCAGTTTCAATCTTCATTGCTTCTGTAGGATCGGTTTGACGACCGTTCGATTGCGTAACGTTCGTTTCACGTGCGGAATCCGTGAACGAACGAGACCGAACACACGATAGCGTACATTTAACGTGATTCCATTGATAACTTGACAAGATCGATACACGAATCACGGATTTACAGCTTTCTCTCTCTACTTTCTCTCTCTAGAAAGTCTTCTCTCTAAATCTCTAACTCAAAGTCTTCCAAGCATCTTCCAAAGTCTCTCTAAAAATATGACATAACTACCTATTTATATGGTCAAGGCTACTTAGTGAGAATTCCCACTAATTACAAGTTTGCCACCTTGCCATTTCTCACTAGATATGACATAATACGCTTGATTTCTTCTCGACTTTTCACTACGACTCGGATTAACCGGATTGACGAAGGCGATAGACAAAATATGCATCAACAATCTCCCCCTTGGATATTGCTGTAGTCAATCTCGTAGTGAAAATCATAACGACTTGTCTTTCTCTCTCTCTAAGACTCGAACCAAGATGTAGTCGACAGACAACTGCACCAACAGACTCCCCCTTGAATGTTGACGGAATCTTCAGTGAGAGTCTTCAACATAACATTCTCGGATATAGTTCGGTCTTCTTCAAGAATTCTGCCTGGATCCAACTTTCTTTGGCTATAACCTTCATCAGACTTCCCCTATTACTCTGCTAGGATAGTTGTCTGGGATTTTGTTACCACCATCGAAATTATCTCCTGGCTTCTCTCTGTTCAGCTCATCATCTGCATCATCTCAAACACTCTATCACAAACAAATAAAGTTGTGATTCAACTTAATGAATCAACAAATCATTTGATACCGTTTTCTATTAACCACTGCTTCACAAATTTGAAACATTTCAATTACTGATTCAATCCTACTGAATCATTTTAAACATTTCAAACGATTTAACCAACCTGTCTGTTCATCAAGTTTAGCCTTTGAGATTTCGAAAATCAGCTCTTCACCATCAGTTGTCGAAAATCTTTTTGGATTTTTTAAAATATGAAACATAAATGCAAAAACAGAAATTTAAATGCAAAACAAATATATTTTTTTGTGAGTTTGTGCAAGAGGATCATATCAGTTTTTGAGACATAACACAAGCACCGTTAAGCTTTTAATCGTTTTAAGTTCTAAACGATTCACGTAGATTGACGATATAATTGTCCTCTTAAATTTTCATACAATTTTCAATCTATTCAGGATACTATTTAGGTATTTTATGAACTTAGTTCAATTCATGTGTCCCACCTCTTGAATATACTCCCGTATCCAGAATCCCAATATTCAGTCTTACAGGTATGAACACTACAATGATGTCTGTACATAAATTAGGGGAAAGATGCGAGAACTGAGGGATCTCAGGTCAGAACTTCCGTTCAGCAGAGAGATATCAGCTTCGACTTAGCAGTGTGTCCCCTTTAGAGGATCTTTTCAGCTACAACAGATGATTATCAATTTTATTGTCTAATCAACTGAGGGCTTTATGCTATATTTCAAGCATTTTGTGGAAAGTATTAGCCAAGGACTAGGTCAGAACTACCGTTCAGCAGAAGTCCCGGAATAATACCCCAGACATCATAGAGTATAAACACCTAGTATATCAGAATACGAGACCTTTCAAACGAGATTTCAGGGGTTACCTATATATCCAAGTAGTGTTCCCCACGAATTTCACAAGTTTGAAATTTTAGGTTTATATCCCGAATAAATCTACTAAATGTACAAAAACCTATCGTCACATCATCAGTGAGACCGTTTATCACATTTTACATTACATTTCTTTAGCATGCTGTGATAGTCCACTGATTTACAATCATTTCCTCTTTTTCACAACAAAACTCATTTTTAAATTTTTAATGTTTTTGACATTTTCAAATTTTCTAATTTTTTAAAAATTTTTCTCCCCCTAAAATCAAAATATGTTTCAATTTTGATTTTCTGGGAAAATTTGAAACAAACTGTACAAAATTGACAACCTGATGAGAATCACTTCAATTCTCTATCCACCTGGCATAAACAATCAGAACTCCCCCTCACAACAAACTATTTTCCCATTGTGATTTCAAAACACTTAAGTTTGTTTTAATCAAAATGGCTTTTCCAGAAAACTTAGTTTGTTTACCAAACAGTTTAGGTACGGGGTTACTTCATCATCTTGTTTTCTACACAAAAGTAGGAAAATCCAAGTACAAGTTAATGTCCTTGATTTACCATATGCAGTCCAGAATCCTCTGTACCACTTGTAAAACATTCACAAACACAACCAAACCTCTTTATCGTTTGCATGATTGACGTTACCGAATAAAATTCAAGAAAGATGCCGAGTCATGATCCACGATACCATCTTGGGATCTCCAGCAATTCCTGCAAAATCTTCAAACACAGATTTAAAAAGATGCCGATTCATGCTCCACTCTTACAAACCTGGGAGCTCCGGCAAGTCAGGTTTTTTTTCTATTTGAAAAGTTTCACCCAAGCCTGACCAGCCTTGGGTGATTTTGAATTCTTGTTCAACAATGGTGGAAAATTTTTCTCATCCATTGTTAAACTAGAATTCTCGACTTTTACCTCAACACATGGCTCCTCTGGCTTTACCATTCCAGAATCATTGCCTGATTGTGGCTTGTCTGACTTTAATAAGTCAGATTCATCGCCGACATGTGGCTCCTTTGTTTTCGAAGAAACAAATTCATCGCCAGGAAGTGAAAACTTCACTTTCTTCTTTTTCTTCTCCTCTTTTGTCCCCAGATTTGTATCTGATGAATTCTTCTTCGATCTGTCGGGTGAACCCGAGGACAAAATCTTTTCGAGATATTCTCTCGCTTTCTTTCTCTTTTTCCTCAGTCGATCTTTCTGCCCCTGAGAAAGCTTCACTTTTGTTTCTTGAACTTTAGGTTCTTTGACCTTCTGTTTTCTGACGTTTTGGCCCGGAGCTTTCAATTCTCTGGGCTTGACAACGACTGGTTTCTTCTTTGCCATTTTCTGAGAATTGGCCCTCAATCTTTCATGCGATCTCCTTGGGCAATCTCTGGCAATGTGACCTTTGATATTGCAATTGTAGCACCTCCTGGTCTCATAACTCCAGTATTGGCAGTTAACAGCAATATGCCCCTGATATCCACAGCTGTAGCACACCCTGTTATCATACCAGTTACCATTTTCACACCAAACGCTCAGATCATAGCATTGTCTGGCTTGGTGATATTCCTTCCTCAAATGTGCTGGTTTTGACGCTTTAGCAATGTAGTTCGTCCTGCACACAACAAATTTTGAATTATCATTTTCTATTTTTTGTAATTTTTTCTTTTGATTGGATGATCGTACTGATGAGTTTTTTCTTTCATTTTTAAAGTTTTGATTCTGTTTTACAATCTTCTTCACAGGTTTTTGCTTAGAGCATTCACCTTTTTCAGTTGATTGCAGAACAGTTTTCTGAAATTTTTCTTTCAACTTTAAAAACAATTTTTGTTTTTCTTTCTTAACATTTTCATCATCAGACTCTGTCACAGACTCATCTGCTGAATAAAAATTCTCATTTTCTTCATCAGTTTTATCATCACAATCTTTGACTTTGACTTTGTCAAAGTTTGTAGCCTTTTCACTCATCGGAACTGAATTGATCGGTTTTGGACAAGGAATATTCAACTTGTCAGATTTAGTCGCAAAACTGATCAATTTCTTCTCAAGTTTATCTATCTTGGTCCTGGAATTCTTAGCTTCTTCCTCAAGCTGAGATATTCTCTCAAGATGAGACTTGATGGAATTGTCACTCTCAACCTTCAAACTTTCAAGAACAGACTTTTCATTTATCAAAATTTTGATCTGTTCATGAAATTTTGATTCATTTGCTTTCAGGTTTTTGTTTTCAAGCTTTATCCAGAAATCCTCATCTTCTGACGATTTCTTTTTGCTTTCAAGCTCTTTTACCAACTCTTTGATTCTCTTTTGAGCGCTTTCACCTTCTTTTTCAAGTTCGACAATCTTCTGAAGATGAGAATTTATCATCTTTTGTTTTTCAATGTTGTTTTTACTAAACACATTTTTCCCATCTTCAAGAATTTTCACTTGCCCCTCAAATTCTTGATTTTTCAAAGTCAAACTGTTAAAATCAATCAACAGTTTGTCGTTTTCGGCTTTCAACTTCTCACAATCTTTTTCCAAAGAAAGAATTTGTTTTTCAGCAACGTGCTTCTCATCTTTCAACTTTTTGACTTCAAATGCCAAACTTTCTATGTCTCTCTCAAGTTTGTCATTGTCAGTCTTAAAGTTATCGCATGTTGAGCACATTGTTTCATTATTCACCGATTTTTCAGCTTTTGGAGTTTCTTCTTCCTTTGCTATCAATGTACCTGCACAAAACAATTTAACGAAATCAAAAGGGTTTCCATTATTATCAATATAACAACCTCGTTTGAAATCATATTTCAGCACATGTTTTGCCCTGACACATTTAGCAACTCTTTTGTGTATTTCCTCAATCACATCAGAATCCAGATCTATCATGTTAACCTCCAAAACCTTGATCATTTCTTCCTTTTTCTTTCTGGTTTCAAGTTCATGAGCTTTAAGTTTGCTGATGAATTTGTTTAGATGTAATTTTGAAAACTTTGAATCTTTTCTCAAATTTTCAAAACATTCACTCCACTCGACAGGTAATGCATCTGCAAACTTTTCTATCTTTTCACTATTTGATAGAAATATCTCATGTTCTTTTAGATATTCAAGTAAGACTCCATATCGTTTTTCAAGATCTTCCAACGTTTCATCTTTCAGACATACGAAATATTTGAACCTTTTTGCCCATCCATCTTTGCTCACTTTTCTATAACCCTCATCTTGATATCCGTTGTGCCAATCATTAAATCTTTCGAAATAATAGTTCTCCTGTTCATCAAACACCTTTGCCATTTTTCAACCTTATGTTTGTCGAAGATTCGTAAACCCGTTCCAAGAATGTACACTGTTAACTCAAATGCCCCTCTCAATTTTTTATCACATGGGTTCCTTAAACAAATTTGGCTGTTTTAAAAAATGGGCGGTGAGAATGTGTGATGATAGAATCTCAATGGGTGGTGGGTCAACAAAACGTTGATTGGGCCTTAAATGCAAAGTGGGGCGGTGGAAATGGGCTATGTGATTGGTCTTTTGGGCGGTTGGGTGTGCAAATCAAAAACACACTTGATTAAAAGTTGATTTGGCGGTGCACAATAACACACGTTTAACCAGGTTGATTTGACGGTGGGTTTTATGAGGACAAAAATGTGGGTTGCAGTTAAGGGCGGCAAACGTGATAAGGTAACAACAACTTGTAGTGGGTCGGTGATACAATACACAATTGACAACACCCTGTCAACAACCTGCAAGTGCAGAACGTTCACGTGAAGAAGATGACTTATGAGCGGACCACAACCTGACAAATACGCGGTTCAGACAGTATTTTCGAGCGACCCAGACGATAGTGACACAAAAGCGGTTCAGGTCAGAAATTTCGAGCGAACCAGACCCTAACCTATGAGCGATCCAGACTCTAACCTATGAGCGGTCCAGACATTCATTTCAAGCGAACCAGATATCAAAAGCGTTCCTTTGAGCGGTCCAGACACGTAACTTCGAGCGGTTCAGAAATTTTGACGTTCAAGCGGTTCAGCCTGTTCGTATAAGCGAACCAGACATGCAGATCTGCAACTTTGACGCAAAGACGAACAGAAAACTCGCAATAACTCCTAAACGGCTCGGAATTTCGAGCTGAAAATTGGTAGGGTTGTAGATCGGGTCTATATGCACAACATATCCAAAAATCAGACGAAACGGACCGTATTTACCTGTTCAATTTAACGTTTTTCAGAAAAGAACGAGTAGAATAAGAAAAATCGACGAAATTGGATCTGAATCTGCTTTGAAACGGCTGAAATCAGTACGAAAACAACGTGTTTGATCAAGCAATCGAACTCCTAGCTCTGATACCACTTGTAGGATCGGTTTGACGACCGTTCGATTGCGTAACGTTCGTTTCACGTGCGGAATCCGTGAACGAACGAGACCGAACACACGATAGCGTACATTTAACGTGATTCCATTGATAACTTGACAAGATCGATACACGAATCACGGATTTACAGCTTTCTCTCTCTACTTTCTCTCTCTAGAAAGTCTTCTCTCTAAATCTCTAACTCAAAGTCTTCCAAGCATCTTCCAAAGTCTCTCTAAAAATATGACATAACTACCTATTTATATGGTCAAGGCTACTTAGTGAGAATTCCCACTAATTACAAGTTTGCCACCTTGCCATTTCTCACTAGATATGACATAATACGCTTGATTTCTTCTCGACTTTTCACTACGACTCGGATTAACCGGATTGACGAAGGCGATAGACAAAATATGCATCAACAGCTTCCTGACATAATGCGCATGCATCTTTTTCCGTATCACCATCACATTCCTTTTCAGGGTTGTCTTCTTGAATCCTATATCTAAAGTTTCACAATGTGATGTTAAAACCTGATATAAAATATTCAATCTGGCATATTTTTGAACTGATAAAATGCTTACAGTTGTTGTTTTTCTGAACCTTCCATCAAATAATCCCAGATCTTCAACTCTTCTTTGGTTAATGGTTTGCAAATATCAACTACTGTTATCAAATACGGAGATTTTGATGCATATGTTGGATGTTTGATTCTATGCGGTCTTTCTATTACATCCTCCGCATTTTGCTTTTCAGCATCCACTTCTGTGTAGTTTTCTTCAAATGGAACTTGTATAGGGCTTATTCCTAAACTGAAACTTGGTTGACTCGATACTATCTGATTTGAGTTGCATTTGTCTTCTGTTCCATCGATATCAACCTTTTGTATAGATGTTTGAGCTTCGGTTTCTTTTGGTACAGTTAGTTCAAGAGGTTGATCATTTGTTGTTGTTGTTGGTGGTGGTGGCCGTGTTGTTTGATCTTCTTTTTAATTGAAAAACTTTTTGAGCTTCTCCTTGTAACTTTCTCCAAAATAGTTTACTCCCTCCCTTTCTTGGAAGTTTGCTAACACCTTTTCCACTGCCTTCTTAAATTTGTCCTTGTTCGTTTCAATCCAGTAGTAATGTGTACCAACCTCTCTTAAATGTGTCTTGTCAAAGTGATAAATGTAAAAAATACTCAAGTCATTTGTTTTACATGCCATTATAAACAAAAAACACATGTTTTACACGTGTGTAAGTTTCTGTTTTACACATGTGTAAATTCTCAGTTGAAAGTGTTTAAATAAGAAACATTAACTATGACTGAAATCAAACTAAAATTATTTGGAATCAAGGCCAAATTATATATCTTTTGTTGTTGATGATGTCAAGTGATCGAATTATGATCCTATTTGTTTCTAATTATCAAATTATTTTATCCTGGTTTACACATGTCATTCTGTTTTACACGTGTAAGTTTCTATTTTAAACACTTACACATGTGTAAACCAGCTAACTTACATGCTTTAAGCTTCTAACATGTACATTTCATCTATCACTCAGTTGTGTCAAATACCTCCAAGATGTTTGGATCTGTCAAACCTGGTCCACTTTCTTCACTTGCCTCAGCCTCAGAACTTCCTTCAGCAATAAATAACCCCTTGAAATCTCCTCTTCCAAACCCCCTTGTTCAATCTCCATGTTTTCTCTCAGCTGCAGCCTTTGCGTCGTCCAATATTCTAGTGGCGAAACTATTCGTTCTTCATTAATTCCTTTACATGTCACATTATCTATATATAAGAGCTGCAAAACAGTTTTCAGATACTCATCACTGCTTTTATCAAAGTACAATGTTAAATATAAAATGTATAAGAATGAAGTTATACCGTTAAAATAGTTAGTGTGTCATGAAAGTAGCTAGAAATGTCTCTTTGTACCCACCCATCTTTACATCTTTTGATAATGTGAATAATATATTTGCACCAATCTATCTTTGAGAAGTCCATATCTTCATTAAGTATGTCAACGATTCCAGCTTTGCATAATCCGTTAAAATGACATTCAACCGTTGTGTTAACAAGACAATGAAATCAAGCTTAAACATAAAACCCTCTTTATCCTCTCCGAAAGTTATCTTTTTGACAATATTTTTCGCCTTAATCATCAACCTGTCATTATGCCTTTTTATAAGCTTTTCCAAGTGTTGTGTTCTCTTTGGTTGGCTTAAGGTGTGACAAATCAAAACCACTATTTGGAAGACCTAGCAATTGGTGTATCGCTTCTTCATCTACCTTGATAGCAATCCTTCCAAATCATATTTCCATTTTGTTGGGATCGAAATGGTCAACCACAAAGTATGCTAAGTTTCCTGGGTTTGTATCGATCTTTAATGACAGCAGATATGTTCCAAATGCAACATATAAATTGTGTCAAATAAGGATGCTAAGTTTCTGTTCGATTTGAGTTCATTCAGTACTTCAAATGTTGAAGTCATCTTAGATTCACCATCCTCATTATGGATGAATTTGAGTCGTGACGAAGTGTGAACTGTGGGAGCCTTGGCTTTCCAACCTAGTTCCACCACCTCATTTGCACGAAGTGTCTGTAACTTGATTTATTTCGTACTTTTTTTTGTATTTAAAGTCTGATCCGAACCCTTATCACCTCAGAATATTCACACCTTTGTTTACCCACTGTAGGGTAACCATGGTGTATCGACTCTCATCTATTTGGCTCTTGGTTTAGGGGACAACTATGCAAAACCGTGAGTATACTCGATCCCATTTTCAATTTTATACACTTTAGGAGCAACGTGTACAATTATACAAAAACACACAATCACTATAAACTTGTTACAAATCACATTCTATCCGCTCTTAACATGAGACTTGTTCTATTCTTGTTAACCTCGCATGCTATGTATACTTGTGTCTATATGCTCATTAACTTTGCAAGCCTACCTTAACAATTATAGCGCTAAAGGACTAACTCCCCTCCCGTATTCTAGTGGTATTGTTAAGTAAACTATGTTACACCATCTTCGTTTCGACGATGTTTGGTAATCACGATTGCGTTAAACTCTGGTTTGACATATTACTTACACTTGTGTAGTATGTTAGTAACAGTATATGCATTTCATCATGTTGGATATGAGCAAACTCTTTCACTATTATGCTATGTTATCAAACTTGTATACTCGTCAACTTTTTGTTGATCATTATTTTAATACATGTTGCAGGTCACTAGCTGATGATATGAAGAAAACTTATTTAGGGTGGATTTAGATACACGCCTTAAAGATGAACTATTATTTTGTTTCATGATTTGTGTTTGAAAACTTGGTGTAGTTTATTTGGACAATGTATTTCATTTTAGCACTTATGAAATTTGAATCATTTAATTAATGTCACAATTAGTGTTATGATGTCTCGAGTAATCTTGTTTTCGTCTCATTCCGATGTTTCCGCCATCGATTAGGGTGTGACAGATTGGTATCAGAGCCATAACTATAGGGAATTAGGAAAATTGATATGCTTTTTACATAGTCTATAGTTTAGGAACATTTCTTGTTTGTGATTAAAACTACTTGCATTCTCCCTTATTTGCTTTTTATCTATTTCTTGGTCTCAAATATACATGCATTTCCTAAGGCTAAGGCAAACACAATACACATGTGAAGACTTAAGACACTCTTATCCCACAATCGAAATGACTCACCAAAATACGGGTGATTCCCGCATTTGGTGACGACTTTCATTCCACCTTACATGTTATTTTACACGAAGTTTCACCATCAAGTCGGGAGTGATATCCATATCATGATGGAAATTTCCATTTCATATTCTAGTGGATCCTTATCGACAACTCGAGATTTTATCTTGATCCGTTCGATAAGTACCAACCACATTAGGGTACGATGTTACCAAGTTAGGGGTGAAACCCGCATCTTGATAACTAGTCCCACCCTTCGATTTTTAATCTCGCCAAAGTCTCGAAATCCTTAATTGATTAGGAACATATAGTGACTGGAAGGGTGAATACTGCTAACCGCTCGTCGGTGAGAGTATTCTACCTATTAGGCGAAAGCATGCTTTCACCAAGTCAAGAGGATTTCGATCACTATGGAAAAGTGTTAGTCTCCTTCCGATACATTCCACGTTTTACATTGAATATCTTTTATGTTCTATCCATTTTAATGTGTTTTACATTTGATACGCTATTCATTTCAACGTTTGAGACACAAATCGTACTTCCCTCGCAATCTCAAACATAATTCTTCATGAACAAATTAAATTTACAATTCTTTTATCAATATTTGTGATTATACAATGTGAATTCTTGTTATGCTTATATGAACTACTTGAAACATTTACATGCTACATGACACATTACATGATACAAACTAAAATTTTTCCAAAACATTATGATCAAGTCTCACTCTTCCCTCTGTTTTGAACTTCTAGATGTCTTCCATTGGTCTCTCCAACTCCAACAGAGGATCCAAGGCTAACTCCAACAAGAAGATACTCGCATTCATGGCTAAGCAGATGGCTCATGTGATACCTGATATCGTGAGCAAGGTTACCTCAACCAATACCCCCAACTCCTCAGTCGATTCTAAGGTTGACCAACCTAAGCCTGTTTCGTTCAACTACAAGCACTTCGCTGCTTGCAACCCTTAACTGGAAACGATGGTGTTACTAAGATGCTCGAGTGGTTCGATAGCATCAAAGTGACATTCATCAACAGTGAATGTCCTGAGAACCTTAAAACCCGAAGCGCTACCGGCGTCTTCCAGGCAAGAACCCTTGAATAGTGGACGAATGAGCGTAACATCCGCTCCAATGAGGATGCATACGTCCTCACTTGGGCTGAAGTTAAGGAGCTAATGATGACTGAGTTATGCCCCCCCCCCCACGAGCAAAAGAAGCTTGAGGAACAGTTCTAGCACCTCAAGCAGAACGGTGATGATAGCCTTGGTTACACTACTCATTTCAAGCTGTTGAGTATTATTGTACCCCATCTGGTTTCAACTCCTGAGCGTGCTATCAGGAAATACTTGCAAGGTCTACCCTCTACTATTCGCGACACCATTGAAGCCATAAGAACTGACACCATAGAGCTAGTCTATCGCCTAGCTGCCAGCCTTAACAACAACCGTTTGAGAGATAAACAAACCACAACTCCCATCACTACCAAATCAGTGAACCAAGCTACTACTGAACCCAATCCCAAAGAACCCAAAACCTAGTCGCGTAACAACAAGAGCAAGAAACGCAAGTTTCAAAGCCAGAGTTGCAACGCGATTACACCTGATGCTAACCCAAATGCTCCACAAGAACCCACCAGAAAGCCTTACACCGGGACCCATCCCAAGTGTAACACTTGCCATTACCATCATCCTGCCAACATTGCATGCCGCGAATTCACCAATTGCAATCGGTTTGGGCATGTAGCTGCCATATGCCGCAGTGGTCCTACGCCACAAGGTAACCAAGCTCAGCAACCACCACAAAGCCAAAACCGTCAAACTCCTGTCAATAATGTTCGAGCCTGCTATAAGTGTGAAGACGCCACTCACCTACGACCCTAATGCCCTCAAATCAATCAGGAGCAGCAACAGCAAGCACCTTGTGGTCGTCCATTCAACATCAACGCGAATCAAGCTCAAAACGACAATGAAGTCATGAATGGTACGTTTCTCGTAAATGACTTATATGCTTATTTACTATTTGATACTGGTGCTGACAAAAGTTTTGTGTCCGTTGAATTTGAATAAATGTCAAATTGTACATGCTCTAAACTCCAATGTCATTCACTGTCAAGGTTGCCAATGGCAAGTCTATCACCGTTGATTCTGTTCTTCGCGATTGTTTCCTCACTCTTAATGATCATGTGTTTCCTATCGATCTCATAGCCATGCAATTGGGTAGCTTTGATATCATAGTAGGCATGGATTGGCTTCGTAAGAACCATGCTGAAATCGCTTGTCATGAGAAATTCGTTCGATTGCCTCTTCCTTCTGGTGACACTTTACACGTTTATGGCGATAGACCTTCAAAAGGACTCAAACTCATGTCATTCACAAAAGCGAACAAGTACTTACGTAAGCAGTACTTTGTCTTTTTAGCCCACGTTGTTGAAGAAAAGGGCAAGGGAAAAGACATAAGTGATGTTCCAGTGGTGCGTGATTTTCCTGATGTTTTTCCCGAAGACCTACCTGGTCCTCCTCCTACTCGTTACGTCGACTTTCGCATTGACCTCATCCCTGGTGCTACCCTTTTGCTAAAGCTCCTTACCGTCTTGCACCTTTCGAAATGCAAGAGTTGTCAAGCTAACTTCAAGAGTTGCTTGATAAAGTTTCATACGCCCAAGCACTTCTCCTTGGGGTGTTCCTGTTCTTTTCGTCAAGAAGAAGGATGGTTCGTTTCAAATGTGTATCGCTTATCGTGAGCTTAACAAACTCACCGTAAAAAACCGTTACCCTCCTCCTAGAGATGACGTTTTTGATCAACTCCAAGGCGCATCGTGCTTTTCCAAAATCGACCTTCATTCTGGCTATCATCAACTTTGAGTTCTCGAAGAGGACATCCCTAAAACCGCGTTTCGTACTAGATATAGTCACTATGAGTTCATGGTCATGCCTTTTGGTTTGACCAATGCACCTGTGGTCTTCATGGAGTGTAAACCCTACTTGGATCGTTTCGTGATCGTATTCATCGACGACATCCTTATCTATTCGAAAACCAAGCCGAACACGAGCGTCATTTGCATTTAATCCTAGAACTTCTACATGCCGAGCAACTATCGCCAAATTCTCCAAGTGTAAATTTTGGATAAAAGAAGTTCAATTCCTTGGACACGTCGTGAGTGAAAAAGGTATTCATGTTGATCCCTCAAAGATCGATGTTGTCAAGAATTGGATCGCACAGAAATCTACATCTAAAATCCGTTCATTTCTCAGATTGGCGGGCTACTACCGCCAATTCATCTCGAACTTTTTGAAAATCACCGTTCCCCTCACCTTGTTAACTCAAAAAGCTAAACCTTTTGTTTGGGGTCCCGAACAAGAGGAGTCTTTCCAAATGCTGAAGGACTTGCTTTGCAATGCTCCTATTCTCACCCTTCCCGATGGTAACGATGATTTCGTGGTGTATTGCGATGCATCTAACCGAGGTCTTGGTTGTGTTCTCATGCAACGAGATAAGGTTATCGCGTATGCTTCAAGACAGCTGAAAATACATGAGAAAGACTACACTACGGATGACCTAGAACTTGGCGCAGTTGTTTTGCGTTAAAGATCTGGCGACACTACCTATATGGTACCAAATGTGTGGTCTTCACCGACCATAAGAGCCGACAACATATCTTTAAGCAAAAAGAACTAAACATGCGTCAACGTCGCTGGGTAGAATTGCTTAACGACTACGACTGTGAAATTCGCTACCACCCTGGTAAGGCGAATGTCGTGGCCAACGCACTCAGTCGAAAGACTCATGTTAATAGCATTCGTTGTTCCCAAATCTTAAGCGAAATACGTGACCGTATTCGTGAAGCCTAATATTCATCTGGCAACGAGGAGAACATGTACAACAAGATGAAGTGTGGTGCAGAAAACCAACTAGTAACTAAATCTGATGGAATCCTCTACTACCTCGATCATGTCTGGATACCAAACCGTAATGAACTTCGTGAACTCATAATGAAGGAGGCACACAAATCACGATACTCTATTCATCCCGGCGCCGACAAGATGTACCATGATCTTCGTACATCCTATTGGTGGCCTAGTATGAAGAAGGATATCGCCACCTTTGTTTCAAAGTGTCTCACGTGCTCGAAAGTCAAAGCTGAACATCAACATCCCTCTGATTTACTCAAACAAACAGAAATCCCAGTTTGGAAAAGGGATAGCATTGCCATGTATTTCATAACCAAACTCCCTCGAACTCCTTCTAGTCACGATAGCATATGGGTGATCATCGACCGTTTGACCAAATCCGCTCACTTCCTCACCATTCGTGAAGATTATAAAGTTGAGAAATTAGCTCGTATCTACATGGATGAAGTCATTTGTCGTCATGGTATTCCCATTGACATCATTTTACACCGTGATGGTCATTTCACTTCTCGTCTTTGGCAAACGTTCCAAACCGCTATGGGTACTCACCTTAATCTTAGTACGGCCTTTCATCCTCAAACGGATGGACAGACCGAACGTACCATCCAAACCCTCGAGGACATGCTTCGCTCTTGTGTAATAGACTTTGGTGGAAATTGGGATGTACATTTACCGTTGATAGAGTTCTCGTACAACAACAGCTACCACTCAAGTATTCAAATGGCCCCTTTTGAAGCATTATATGGTCGCAAGTGTCGTTTACCTATTTGTTGGCACGAAATTGGAAACGCACAAATCACTGGCCTTGAGCTTATACAAGAGACAACAGATAAGATTCTACAAATCTGCGACAATCTTCTCAAGGCTAGAAGCAAACAAAAGAGCTACGCAGATAAGCATCGCAAACCGTTAAAGTTTAATGTCGGTGATCAAGTACTCCTCAAGGTATCCCCTTGGAAGGGAGTTATTTGTTTTGGTAAGAAAGGAAAGCTTGCTCCATGTTTTGTAGGTCCTTTCAAGATACTCGATGTCACACCCTGTCTTTTGCGGAAGCGTATGATGTGTGACTGGTTTAATATCATTGCATTCAATCGTAATAAACAAGCACATGATCAAAACGATGTTCATCCATTCAGAAAATTTGAGTATTACAAACACTGGTTATTCAAGTTTTCAAAACACAACCTTCGACAAGGTTACAAACCAACAAAAGATGATGACATCTACACTTGTAGTCTACTTCTAGTTACGACACCCACACCCAAGATCCATCCTGTTACTTGAAATACATGTAATTTTGGAAAACATCAACAAAAGTTGAGCGAGTTCATGCGTCTTGTTTGTGCACTGTAATTCTTGTAAATCTTTTGAGAGACTCCTTTGTAAACATGTATGAAAAGCGTGTAAGAACATAATTGTTTTACAATGACTTTAAGGCATGTGAGGACATAGGAAGCACTCGTAATGGCTTATACCCTTGTCGATTTTCCTCGAATGTGTCGATTAACCTCGACTGTGTCAATTTACCTTGACTGTGTCGATTACCCTCGAGTGTGTCGATTAACCTCGACTGTGTCGATTAACCTCGACTGTGTCGATTAACCTCGACTGTGTCGATTAACCTCGACTGTGTCGATTAACCTCGACTGGGACTCCGAAGCACTACTAGGTACTAGTTGTGACCATGAGTGGGGTTCGGCCGTACCCGTTAGATCTAACCCTCGTCCCTAATTAAGTATTAATGGCATTTCAATATCTAGTTTATGCTCACATGATCTAGTATTTCATAGGCATTTCATACCGTTCAAGTATTCGTAACATGTATTTCACCCCCGAGAGTTATAAAACCAAAAACAGTTAAAGAAAAGGGGGGAGCATGAACTCACTGTTTTGCGTCTTCGATACTCATAACTCAAATCTCGTCAGCAAACACGACTACCTACAATGTGCTAGGGTCTATTAGACGAGCGGGCCATGCCTTGCCTTAGTATTCATGTTTTGAGTTACGTTTCCTTTATGTCTTTAACATCATCCAAAGTTATAATACTCCTCAAGTATTTATTTTCGTATTTCCTTCCCAAGGATGGGAGTATTTCACACATGTGTATTTGTATTCTCGTATTTGCAGTTTCCAAAATAATATATTTTCAAGTCTTACTTCAGAAAATATGTTTAAATTTGTTTTGTCTCAGAAATTATGTATCTTCTAAATATTCTAAGAAAATATATTGTTACTTCCAAAATAATATATTTCTTTTTTTGTCGAAAATATGACACACTTTGTAATAAAAATCCAAAATCATATTTTCACTTCTTTCGTTTCCAAAATAATGTTTACCAAAAATATATTGTAACGGTATTTTCCGGAATATTTCATAAATTATGTTTTTGCGTTCGGTTTCACAATATTAAGTATGTAACTTATATTTTATTCCTTGTGATTTTTGGTATTATTTTGGAGTTGTAAATTCCATGGTATTTGTAAGTTATATTATTTTACCCTAAAATAATATAACTAGTCCACAAAATATATAAATATTCACACAAGTGTCTTAATATAAAATATATATTCTAAATATATATTTATCCATTTTTATTCATAAAAACCAACCTCCAATACTTGTATTTTTGTTACAAAAATTATGGCAAAGTTTATATTGAAAATCATAGTTAAAAATACACTAGTAAACATTTGTTTAGAAAATATTTTCTAAGTGTTTGAATTTTTAGAAAATTTCGCCGTAGTTTCCTTTGAAAATGGAGGTGTCCATGCTATTTTAGCATATCATTTTCTTTTCGAAAAATCATTCAAACAATCAACAATCAACTTCACAAAAACGTGCAGTAACTTGGTAAGGTGTTTAGTGGGTTTAGTTATCCTCCAAAATATATTTACTTCTTGTTAAACCTCATTCTTGGAAGTTTTAGAAGTTTACAACTTGTAAACATGTTTTACAAAAATGTTTATTTATAACCTCTTCTTGTTTCTCTAGCATTTCTACACTTGTTTTTCCACTAAATATAGTGTAGGTTTAAGTAAAAGCTATGATCTTTCAAAAATCACCTTTTAAACTTGGTTTTCTTGGAAAATCATTCATACATCTTAGATTTATAAGTTCACTAGCTTACTTTGTTTATTGTTTTTCAAGAAATCATTTTTTTTATCAAGTTCATGTGTTTACTAGAAGATGATCATCCTATGTTATTACATGATCATCCTCCCACTTGCTAGATTATGTTTTTAATCACCATCTAGCAAGCTCCACATGATGATTAACATCATCATCTCAAGAAATCAACAAACAAACATCATTCATGCACTAAACAACATCATATCATCCATTTTTCATCATATGTAAGCTTTATGTTCAAGATTCAAGCTCAAGTCTTTTAGTGTTCTTGTGTTAATCAACATAATATAACTTTTAACCACTAAAAATGGAAGTAAACAAGAGTTAAAAAGAATCTTACTACTAGCTTTAAGCTAGGGAAGAATCAAGATGAAAATGGAGTGGATAAAAGCAAGCTAAAGAGGTCCTTCAAGTTTCGTTGCTTCCCACCTTCCTAATTAAGCTTGAATCACCTTAGGTTATGCTTAGAATTTGTTGGAATGGATTGAAAATGAAAGTTGTGTGAGATGGAGGATGGGCCGTAGGTATGGGAGAGGAGATGGAGAAGTTGTGGTGAATGGTAAGTGTTAGAATGTTTAAGGTTATGATCTTGTGGATTTTTATAAAGGCTTCCAACATAAGGATAGAATATAGCATCTTTGTATGGAATATTCCCAACACAAGATCAAAAGAAATCAAATAAAATCAACAAAAATCAATGTGCTAATCTTTTAAGATTTTGTAGGATCTTCATAATCTTTATAGGATCTTCATAATCTTTATGGGATCTTCATAATCTTTATAGGATCTTCATAAAATCTAAGGAGAATCATGGAGGATTTACAAGATCAATAGAAGATTATGGTGGGGCCATGTGACCGTCCACTCATATATGGGGAGGGGGTCTAATTGTAACTTTAGATGGTAAGTAGGTTGATTAGTTGGAGGTTAAGTGTAAAGTCTAGTGTTTTAAGTGTATGATACATTATATAGTGTGTTAGGGTGTTCGGGGATCATAACTAGCTCAAAAATAATAAAACAATGCTTCTAGCAATATTTTAGTGTTCCAGGTAATGTCCGGTTGTTCGGTTAGATACCAGTTCGTTAAAGTGTCAAGTTATTCCGTTTAGTAATCTTTAAGTACCTTCTTTTGACACTTTTAATTCCCGACACTTAGGAAAGCATATAGGACCATTTTGCCATATTTTTGCATGTAATAATCTCGTTAAATGCTAATTTTTGCTGATTTGTGCAGAATTCTGCACTTTATGTGGGTTTTAGGCACCTTCCGGCACTTTGTCCATCACTTAGGCATGCAGTTTTGTGGTCCTTACTTCCCTATACACTATACTAGTGTAATACGTCATCTCTGGCTCATACTGGGCCTCAAAATAGTGTCTGTCTATGTACTGAACTTCGTCACCATTTTTAGTTTGTCTGATAATGGTGCCAATTCTGTTCTGTGTATCATTAGAACGATCTCGTGTTGCATGTATCAACGAATAAAGTCTTGCAACATGAAATGCCATTGTATGTATATAACAGTAATCAAAAATTCATATGTCTTGTAAACTAGATCATGCACAATTATTTAAGCATAAATTACTATTCAATTAGTGTACGGAATGTTCGGAAAAGTGACGGTTGTCACAGTCTCCCCTCGTTAAAAGAATTTCGTCCCGAAATTCAAGCGATGACATCGGTCGCTGGGGAGTTGTGAATCAAATGTGGTCACTTAGGTTCAAGATTTGTCTTTATGTTCCCATGTACTCTGGGTCATGATATGAATTCTACTGTACTCAAGTAAATCAATTATGTCTTTTCTGTGTCTTGTGGACTCTTGGTCCATAACCTTAACAGGTTCTATAGTAATTTTGTCGTTTTGTCATTGATGTGAATCTTATTTGTGGGAACAACGACTGTTCCTTGAGTCAGACTCCTCTAGACACATGGAATGTGTCGCGATCACTACTGATCTTTTTCTGGTGTTTCATCTCGTGAACAATGGTTCCGATCCCTACATCGGGGTCCAACCTTTACGTTATCCAAATCACACCACGCCTTCTCTAGGCGAGGCTCCCATTTATGTCATACTTCTTATCTCCAATTCTTATGATTTCCGCCGCTCATCGGCGTAACCTTTTTGTATTCCGCGGCTATCTCGATATGATCACGTATCTAAACGACCTTGCCTTTAGTTTTTCCTGGACCATCTCGGACAAGTAGATTGTTTATCTTCGGTCTCCGTTTAATACGACGGGGATTGACTTATTATGTTCCACCTAACGCTTCACACGTAGCGGTTTAAACGGCGGTGTGATAAATACTGTTGTAGGAAAACTCTACTAAGGGCAAGTGAGTGTTCCAACTTTTCATCAAAGTTTATCACACAAGCACGTATCGTGTTCATACAGTCTACATCGTTCAGTAGCTTAGTCCATCTATGTTAATATTCAAGTTTTTTGCGATCAACGGTGTGCTGCAACCCTTGTGTTCAGTAAAGGTCGTGTAGTGTTTTCTTACAAGTAATATTGTCAAATTTGTGGCGCGCAATCACCGTATCTAGCTCATGGTTTCTTCTTATGATTCCTTAATCAACGTGCCGCGCATGCAATGTTGTCGTCTCGTTGCATCGACGTATAATCGAGACTTTGTCGAGAAGCGTCACATAATTGCAATTCTAGCTCCTTAGCTCTTGGTTGTAGGGTTGGCATGAATCTCGTTCTTTATCCATCATGTATCTTAAAGTTCTTACCTCGCGAATTCGAAATTCGCTTTTCGTTATCATAGCACATACTGTTCTTTCTCTAAGAGTTGCAAGGTAAATTGCAGCTGTTGCTTACGACCCTCCTTGGTCGTTTGCCATTTGAGAATGTAGTCAATAAATATAATCATGATCTATCCAGGTATGGCTTACACGTTCGATTCATGAAGTCCATGAACGTTGTTGATGCATGTGTTAAGCCAAATGGTACGACAAGGAACTCGTAATGCTCGACGCGAGTCCTAAGGTCGTTTTGGGGATATTTCCTTCTTGTATTCACAGTTGAGGACATCCTGTTCCCCAATCGATCTTTGAGTGGTAACTAGAACCTTACAATTGGTCCGTCCATGTCATCAATCCTTAGCAAGGGATTCTGATTCTCAATCCTCTGAAATTTATGCAAAGTGGAGTCTATCAACTTTCTCCTTGAGTCCTTAACTAAGGATGTCATGTCCTTAATTTCCTCTGTCTAGCAGCCCTTGCAGTAATATCGAAGGCTCATGCTTTGTGGACGAAACTAGTCGATAAGGCGTTATTCGGCACTGATGCCGCTCCTGGCAAGAGGTTTATCCTAAACTCCTCTTGACGCTGTGGAGGGGCGTTCATAGCAAGTCTTCAGAAAAGGCTTCTGGAACTTCTTCCATAATGAGGATGTTCTCAGGCTATACTTGGATATCCAATCCATGCTGACTATCATATTATGACTTCTCAAGTTAATGGTGACAGAAGGTTCCGGCCTTCTGAGTCCCCATAATATAATCCTTAATTGCTTCGCCTGCTAAAACTATCCTTCTATGTGCCCATTTCTAAAGAATACGGGACGTCTATTTTACTCGAAACTAGGCCAAGCAGTTTCCTAAGTTCTTAAGCATGTAAGATTAAAGTTGATGCCAGTGTTAATTAAAAATAGATGCATAGGGTTGGTTAATAGGGAACGTACCCGTAATCGCATCTGGATCCTGGCGTGTTTCACGAGTTTTGATCATGAAAACCCTTCCTTGCTTGTTTCTTCCTAGGGAAATCTTTCCTAAAGTGTCCTGCTTCACCACATTTGTAGCAACCTGGTACTCTACCTTTATTTCTTTTGTCTGGATCCTTCCCCCAACAGGCGTCCTTGCTGTGTCCTTCTTTCCCACACTTTCCGTACTTAGGCCTCAAACATCGACCTTCATGGTGAAAATTGCATTCCCCGCACCTGGCTTAGTCCCCAAGTAAGCTTTACCACCAGCCTTATTAGTGGCTCCATCAGCTTTCCTGCCATGCGGCGGATTCACTTTCTTTCTTTTGTTTGCTTTAGAGCTTCCATATCTGACTTGGGTGCCCATCTTTAGGTTTGAAGACTTCCTTGTTGCCTGATGACTCCACATGAGTCTCTTTCTTGTTATTCTCAGATTCCGAGAATTTCCCCATGCGTAGAGCTTCTTCAGTAAGAGTGACACTCAAATCGATAGCCTCTGCGATGGTTGAGGGCTTTGAGGAAGTAACCATGCTCCTGATCTAAGGTGCAATTCCACAAATGAATCGTTCAACCCTCTTGAATTCCGGTTTGACTAAGTAGGGGACGACCCTAGACAAGTCATGAAATCGCTGGACGTATTCAGGAATCTTCGGTCCGTCCATTTTCAAATTCCAGAACTCCACCTCAATCTTCTGGATTTCGGCCCTAGAACAGTATTTCTTTTCTATCATTTCCTTGAGCTCGTCCCAACTCAGTGCATAAGCAGCATCTGCACCAAGGGTTTGAACCTAAAGGTTCCACCAGGAGAGTGCGCCATCTAAGAATAACCCTGAGATAAAGGTAACTCTCTGCTGGGGTGAACATTTACTCATTCTTAGAACAGAGTCAACAAAACAACGCAACGGCACCTCCCGTGCCATCAAAATTCAATGGCTTGCAGTCCAATAATTGTTTATAGGTGCAGCCAGTTGAAGGGTTATTTTCGGTAGTGCCACCGCTGTGTTGAGAGCGGAGGGCTTCATGTCGTGCAATTGCCTATGAGATACGTTCTTGAAGCTCGGCTTCTGTCCTTGGTAACATACTGGTGTCTGTGTCGCGTCTGGGCGGCATTCCTTTTCTGTCAAAAGGTATGAGGTGGGTTAGACAATATTCCATAATTGTCCATGAGGTACATAGTACCATGAGTAAACAGGTAATCACCCGATATCACATGTATATATAATCATCATTGTATGAGCGAGGAAACAATTACTGAGCCTTCACTTAGGCGTGGCAACTTGGCCTATTGTTTGTAATAATGTATTCGAGGCTACATCGCCCTGGTCATACAAGTTTCATAAAGTGGTAGAGCGTATCGTCACTGAATCTTTCTGAATGTTATTCCTCTTCTCTTGCTTAAATATCGTTTCTCGAACGTCTAGTACACGGGTAGACACGAAGTAGGCAAGACAGGTTTCCTATTTTATAAAGTGCTAAAACACTAATCTAGGTATTGTCCTACCATTTGAAGGTGTGAACACCTAGAGTTTATTTTTGTGTAGTAATCATTAGCTTGGCCCGTAGAGTCCACCAGGATTTCCATGCACTACAAGTTGTTATTACGTAGGACCCCGTAATAATAAATTGTCTTGCACAGTTACCCCAATTTTCTCTCGTCCAAGCAGATGATCAATCTAGGAGGGGACGCTACTGTCCTTATATCTCCGTCATGGAAAGGATCATTGCAGTGGTCCACGCGCTAACACTCGTTATCGTTACGCGCGAATAGGCACGATGATTAGATGAAACAGGAACAAGGAGAATTCCTAGTAGTTGGAGGGGAACCTTCAAGATGAATACTTCATCTTCTTCGCCTGGTCTGGTGTCATCAATCTTGCTTCACAAAAGCCGCAGGGATCTCGTCCTGCTGATTAGAAGTCGTTCAAGGTTGCCGCCTCTGCCTCGTCATCATCACCGTAGTCAGGCACCTTCACGATCGAGAGGGAAGAGCAGCCATCTCCTACGGAAGCAAGCTCAGAATCTTGTTTGGTAATTACTCTAGCCATGAGCTTTGCAAAGTACGCAAGGTCGGTAGCTTCATCGTGCGAGTTACGTACAGTAATAGGAGTCGGAGTCGAAAGTATCTTGTTCATGTCAATAATCATTCCATACACTTATTTGTATGTATTCACGTCAATATTTATTCTGTACACTTATCTGTATGTATGTATCGATAAACAAATATGTTACTTAGCATAAACAGGCATTTCGATGCATCATATTACATATAACTCTCGTTTTTTTTGGGGGGGGGGTCATTTTTCTAGTTGTCGATTCACGACTGAGGCACAAAAACACTGCTTGGTACTAGTTATCACCAAGAGTGTATTTTATCTTTGGCATGTCTAACTCGTGTAGACTATGTCTTAGTTGGCACCTTATCTTGAGGGTATTCCCTACTAATGTCCTTGCCTTGTCTCTTTTTAAAAAGTGTTTGACTCGTGGATCTTGACGCTTACGTGAATGCAATGAAAAACCCTTTGGTAAAATGTTTTTGTGAGAGAGCTCTAGTGATTGTAGTCTACACTCGAGAAGGAATCCTAGTTCACTACAATCGAAGCTCTGATACCAAACTGTCACACCCTGTCTTTTGCGGAAGCGTATGATGTGTGACTGGTTTAATATCATTGCATTCAATCGTAATAAACAACCACATGATCAAAACGATGTTCATCCATTCATAAAATTTGAGTATTACAAACACTGGTTATTCAAGTTTTTAAAACACAACCTTCGACAAGGTTACAAACCAACAAAAGAGGATGATATCTACACTTGTAGTCTACTTCTAGTTACGACACCCGCGCCCAAGATCCATCATGTTACCTGAAATACATGTAATTTTGGAAAACATCAACAAAAGTTGAGCGAGTTCATGCGTCTTGTTTGTGCACTGTAATTCTTGTAAATCTTTTGAGAGACTCCTTTTTAAACAGGTATGAAAAGCGTGTAAGAACATAATTGTTTTACAAGGACTTTAAGGCATGTGAGGACATAGGAAGCACTCGTAATGGCTTATACCCTTGTCGATTTTCCTCGACTGTGTCGATTATCCTCGACTGTGTCGATTACCCTCGACTGTGTCGATTAACCTCGACTGGGACTCTGAAGCACTACTAGGTACTAGTTGTGACCATGAGTGGGGTTCGGCCGTACCCGTTAGATCAAACCCTCGTCCCTAATTAAGTATTAATGGCATTTCAATATCTAGTCTATGCTCACATGATCTAGTATTTCATAGGCATTTCATACCGTTCAAGTATTCGTAACATGTATTTCACCCCCGAGAGTTTTAAAACCAAAAACAGTTAAAGAAAAGGGGGGAGCATGAACTCACTGTTTTGCGTCTTCGATATTCGTAACTCAAATCTCGTCAGCAAACACGACTACCTACAATGTGCTAGGGTCTACTAGACGAGCGGGCCGTGCCTTGCCTTAGTATTCATGTTTTGAGTTACGTTTCCTTTATGTCTTTAACATCATCCAAAGTTATAATACTCCTCAAGTATTTATTTTCGTATTTCCTTCCCAATGATGGGAGTATTTCACACATGTGTATTTGTATTCTTGTATTTGCGGTTTCTAAAATAATATATTTTCAAGTCTTACTTCAGAAAATATATTTAAACTTGTTTTGTCTCAAAAATCATGTATCTTCTAAATATTCTAAAAAAATATATTGTTACTTCCAAAATAATATATTTCCTCTTTTGTCGAAAATATGATACACTTTGTAATAAAATCCAAAATCATATTTTCACTTCTTTCATTTCCAAAATAATGTTTACCAAAAATATACTGTAACAGTATTTTCCGGAATATTTCATAAGTTACGTTTTTGCGTTCGTTTTCACAATATTAAGTGTGTAACTTATATTTTATTCCTTGTGATTTTTGGTATTATTTTGGAGTTGTAAATTCCATGGTATTTGTAAGTTATATTATTTTACCCTAAACTAATATAACTAGTCCACAAAATATACAAGTATTCACACAAGTGTCTTAATATAAAATATATATTCTAAATATATATTTATCCATTTTTATTCACAAAAACCAACCTCCAATACTTGTATTTTTGTTACAAAAATTATGGCAAAGTTTATATTGAAAATCATAGTTAAAAATACACTAGCAAACACTTCTTTAGAAAATATTTTCTAAGTGTTTGAATTTTTAGAAAATTTCGCCATAGTTTCCTTTGAAAATGGAAGTGTCCATGCTATTTTAGCATATCATTTTCTGTTCGAAAAATCATTCAAACAATCAACAATCAACTCTAAACAATATTATCCTTACCAAGTGCAAAAACTATACACTTTTCATATCAACATGAACTTGATATTTCACAAAAACGTGAAGTAACTTGGTAAGGTGTTTAGTGGGTTTAGTTATCCTCCAAAATATATTTACTTCTTGTTAAACCTCATTCTTGGAAGTTTTAGATGTTTACAACTTGTAAACATGTTTTACAAAAATGTTTATTTATAACCTCTTCTTGTTTCTCTAGCATTTCTACACTTGTTTTTCCACTAAATATAGTGTAGGTTTAAGTAAAAGCTATGATCTTTAGAAAATCACCTTTTAAACTTGGTTTTCTTGGAAAATCATTCATAAATCTTAGATTTATAAGTTCACTAGCTTACTTTGTTTATTTTTTTCAAGAAATCATTTTCTTTTATCACGTTCATGTGTTTAGTAGAAGATGATCATCCTATGTTATTACATGATCATCCTCCCACTTGCTAGATTATGTTTTTAATCACCATCTAGCAAGCTTCACGTGATGATTAACATCATCATCTCAAGAAATCAACAAACAAGCATCATTCATGCACTAAACAACATCATATTATCCATTTTTCATCATATGTAAGCTTTATGTTCAAGATTCAAGCTCAAGTCTTTTAGTGTTCTTGTGTTAATCAACATAATATAACTTTTAACCACTAAAAATGGAAGTAAACAAGAGTTAAAAAGAATCTTACTACTAGCTTTAAGCTAGGGAAGAATCAAGATGAAAATGGAGTGGATAAAAGCAAGCTAAAGAGGTCCTTCAAGTTTCGTTGCTTCCCACCTTCCTAATTAGGCTTGAATCACCTTAGGTTATGCTTAGAATTTGTTGGAATGGATTGAAAATGAAAGTTGTGTGAGATGGAGGATGGGCCGTAGGTATGGGAGAGGAGATGGAGAAGTTGTGGTGAATGGTAAGTGTTAGAATGTTTAAGGTTATGATCTTGTGGATTTTTATAAAGGCTTCCAACATAAGGATAGAATATAGCATCTTTGTATGGAATATTCCCAACACAAGGTCAAAAGAAATAAAATAAAATCAACAAAAATCAATGTGCTAATCTTTTAAGATTTTGTAGGATCTTCATAATCTTTATAGGATCTTTATAATCTTTACGGGATCTTCATAATCTTTATAGGATCTTCATCAAATCTAAGGAGAATCATGGAGGATTTGCAAGATCAATAGAAGGTTATGGTGGGGCCATGTGACCGTCCACTCATATATTGGGAGGGGGTTTAATTGTAACTTTAGATGGTAAGTAGGTTAATTAGTTGGAGGTTAAGTGTAAAGTCTAGTATTTTAAGTGTATGATACATTATATAGTGTGTTAGGGTGTTCGGGGATCATAACTAGCTCAAAAATAATAAAACAATGCTTCTAGCAATATTTTGGTGTTCCAGGTAATGTCCGGTTGTTCGGTTAGATACCGGTTCGTTAAAGTGTCAAGTTATTCCGTTTAGTAATCTTTAAGTACCCTCTTTTGACACTTTTAATTCCCGACACTTAGGAAGCATACAAGACCATTTTGCCATATTTTTGCATGTAATAATCTTGTTAAATTCTGAATTTTTGTTGATTTGTGCAGAATTTTGCACTTTATGTGGGTTTTAGGCACTTTCCGGCACTTTGTCCATCACTTAGGCATGCAGTTTTGTGGTCCTTACTTCCCTACACACTATACTAGTGTAATACGTCATCTCTGGCTCATACTGGGCCTCAAAATACTGTCTGTCTATGTACTGAACTTTGTCAGCATTTTTAGTTTGTCTATAATGGTGCCAATTCTGTTCTGTGTATCATTAGAACTATCTCGTGTTGCATGTAGCAACGAATAAAGTCTTGCAACATGAAATGCCATTGTATGTATATAACAGTAATCAAAAATTCATTTGTCTTGTAAACTAGATCATGCACAATTATTTAAGCACACATTACTGTTCAATTAGTGTACGGAATGTACGGAAAAGTGACGGTTATCACACTCGAGAGAATTGGCAAAGTGGCATACCGACTCGACTTACCTCAAGAACTCAGCAACATTCATCCAACGTTTCGAACCTCAAGAAGTGTCTAGCTAACGAAGGACTTCAAGTTTCAATCGACGATCTCCCAATCAACGAGACTTTGCATTTCGTGAAAGAACCGGTCGAAATCATGGACCGAGGAACCAAACAACTTAGGCGCAGTTGAATTCCGATATTCAAGGTTCAATGGGAAGGAAAACGTGGCACTGAATTCACTTGGGAACTCAAGAGTGAAATGAAGACCAAACATTCACACCTTTTCGTTGAGTCTTCCTCTTGAATAAATTTCGAGGACGAAATTTCCTAAAGTAGGAGAGACTGTAACACTTCACATTTCTGTACTTTCTGTATTAAGAAAATATTGTTGTAATTCTATTTTTGGAAACTTGTAATTGTATTGTGTCGTACTTTCTTTCAACTTTGTAATCCGAGACTATTAATCATAATGAAATTCACATGTTTATTCACAATTATGTTGCACATTTTAGACTTGTTTACATGTTTATACTCAAAATCTATGTTTTAAACTCCATTATACATGTTTTATACTTATGCATCACACGATTATACTTGATACATCGAAAACCGGCTAAAATACGCAAAATAACAAAAGTTGAACCTTCGAGAGAGTGAAAGAGCCTCTTCGCACGAAGGGACTTCCCTCTTCGTGCGAATGGTCAACTCGCTCCAACCCTAGTTGCCTGAAGCCCTTTGCATGAAAGGCCCAATCGCTCCAAATCACTTCCCATACTATAAATATGTGCCTAACCCCATTCATTTCACTTTCCCAGTCGCCCAAGACACTCAGACATTCTGAACTTGCATTTCCAAGCAGTTTGTTGCAGAAGCGTTGCAGTAATCATTTCTCCACTTCCTTTACATATTCCTTGCATTTCCATTTCATTTCTTTATCTTTTCTTCAAAATCATCTTGTTTGACACACCTCTTGGATGGTTTTAACGAGTTTGCTTAGGCAAACTAATGGTGAAACCTCACCACTTTGGAGGCATAAACAAAGATTTAAACCTTGATTTCAATGTTGATTCTTGCACTTTAAATTCTGTTTTATTACGAAACTTGGTGGAATCTGGTACCCATCAGGCTCATAACTCAATCCATAGTTGTGGGTTTGCGTCAGGGATAATTTTCACCAAGAAATGATCTGTTTCGAATGAATTAAGAAACCGTTTTGGTCACGTTTACATCCACTCGCACGAAGGGACTCACCCACTCGCACGAGTGGCATCCCCTTCGCACGAAGGGACTGTGTTACATGTTACATTTTTTATTTTTATATTCTGTTCGATTTGAGTTCATTAGTACTTTAAGTGCTAAAGTCATCTCAAATTCACCATCCTCAATATGGTTGAATCTAAGTCGTGACGATGTGTGAACTGTGGGAGCCTTGACTTTCCAACCTAGTTCCACCACCTCATTTGACTGTTTGGACATTTTATTAACTGTTTTTATTTCCTATGACGATTATAATTATTGTACAACGTTAAAATAGTTTAATTAAAGTTTTATGCACAAATTCTCGCAAAACACGTACAGTCGCGCGAAGGAGAAGTCCATTCGCACGAGTGGATACTCTACTCGTGTAACGCCCAACGTCCCTAAACTTTAGACACCTGGCAAGAACAGTCCCTGAACTTCTAATTAGTTGTCAATTTTAGTCCCTGTAGTTTTATGGAGTTAATGCTTTGACACTTTTGGTGTGAATCTTGTTGATACTTGATGCTTAACACCATGATGCTTGACTCTCTCTTCTAGATACTTGATTCATGATACTTAAACTACGAGACTTGATGCTTAATCTAAATACTTGACTCTTGATGCTTAATCTAGACACTTGATTCTTAATGATAAAACTAGATACTTGATTCTTTCTGTGGACTCTTGATACTTTATACTTGGACTCTTGATTCTTGAAACTCGAGAAACTATGATTCTTAACTCTTGAAACTTATTTGGTGCTTGACTCCCTTGACTCGTGAAACTTGATTCTTGGTTGAACGAGAGACTGGAGCCTTATCACTGGCGGAATCTATGAAACTTGGAAACTTTTGGTTTGTAATGTAATCTAGATACTTTACCTAAACTATACGCAAAAACGCCTAACCTAGCTCGCTAAACGAATCAAAAAAGGGAACGCAAAAAGGTGGGATTGACCAGAGTGGCAATCCGATCGGATTGCCACCCGATCGGATGACCACCCGATCGGATGACCATCCAAACGGGTCACCACCCTATCCACCTTGTACCGCCTCCACTTCACTCTCACACTATAAATAGATTTCAGTGATGTGACAGCTCTGCTCAACTCAGACACACAAACACCTTTCTCCTCCATTTTCTTGCTGATTTAGGTACGTTTTAGGCTAGATTCTTGTACTTTCTTGATCTACACATCATTCTCTACATGATTCTCACTTGAAATCACACTTTTCACCGTGAAGTCTCTCGGATCTGAGTTCTTGAAGGTGATGTCATCATGGAGGTTTGTAGATACTGCCATGTGATGTCATTCTGAGCAAGATCTAGCTCAGATCTAAGATGTTTCATGCGTTTTCACACTAAATCTAAGCTAAATCTAGACTTTTTCCTTTAAAATTTGAGTATCTTCATCTTTTTCTCAAACTTTTACTTTATTCGGTGGAAATCAGGTCTAAACTAACTATAGATCTGATGAATAGTCTAGAGTTGGTGTTGATCTGGGTTCTTACCGGTAAAGACGGGCATGGCAACGGATTCTGACATAAACCCATTAGAAACAAACAACTGATCGAACAGGGGTGATTCCCACCCGATTGGAGTTTTGGGTGCTAAGGGGTTTTAACGTTGTCTCAATACGTGTCGTACCGTCACCGTTAATCTAGAAACTTGGAAATTTTACAAACATGTATAAGAAGAACAAGGGTCGCCCGATCGAGCGGCAACCCGAGCGGACAACCGTCCGATCAGACAGCCACCCTATCAGGGGACACTTTCCTTTTTACTTTGAAACTTTGATACTTAGAAAATTTCTCAAAATATTGGAAACTTTGATCAAGTGGTGGTCCGATCGGACAGCCGTCCGATCGAGCGACCACCCGATTAAGGAGACCAAGACACTTAACACTCGGGTCGAGTGGCAACCCGATCGGACAGCCATCCGATTGGACAACCACCCTATTCCCTCACTTGTGTATCTCACCTGATCGAGTGGCAACCCGATCGGATGACCATCCGATCGGGCAGCCAATGCCTCCTCATACACATGGGTCACCCGACCGACTGGCAATCCGATCGGATAACCATCCGATCGGACAACCATTCGATCCAATGACCAACTTGACACTCTGAGCAACCTCGTTATTCTGCCCGACTCTTATCCTTTTGTAATCTAATCAGGCTAATTCTAAAAGAGCTCCCTTTGAACCAATAGCAATTTATACTGTTAAGCAATCACTGTGAGTATACTCGATCCCCTTTTTACTTTAAACTTTTGGGATGTAACATGTATTCTATGAAACTTAAACTTGAATCTTTGAAACTTATACTCTATCCTATGTGAACATGAAACTTGTGATTCTTGATTCTTGACTCTTTGTGCTATGCGACGTTTAATCCAGAGTGTGTAGTTCCGCCTTAACAATTGTAGCGCTATAGGAGTAATGCACCTCCCCGTTAGTCTTTGGGGTATTGTTAGGAGGAGACATATAACCTCCCACTAAACTTTGGGAAAGGCACTTTACGCATTGGAAACTTGGGCTATCACTGCGTGGACTGCGATACTAGCACGGATGAAACTATTTTATTGCTTACACTATGGATATGAGTTGTTTTAATCTATTATTCTATTATCAAACTAGTATACTCGCTAATACTTTTGTATTGATATTTTAATACATGTTGCAGGCTGATTGGATGCTTGGAATGCATGGAATTCAGCTAGGAGATGCTTAGAAACGTCACCTAGTTAACTTAGAAACTTTTGAACATTGCGAACAATGGTTGTTATGTTTTGTACTGGTTGTGTTTGGTTGGTGCTCTTTAAGACAATTGTTTTGGAATCTATCTAATTTTATATTGAAACATTTAGTGTTATGGAATTCTCATGAGCAATCTGAACGCTTAGCGCTCGCACCCTGATGTTTCCGCCATCGGTTGGGGTGTGACAGATTGGTATCAGTGCCATAACTATAGGGAATTAGGATAAGTAGGAATACTTGCCCTAGTCTATAGTTCTAGGAATCTTGACTCTTATTTGTTGTTTAAGACTTATGTATCCTACCGTATCTGCTTTCTAGCAGCACTTGTTTCTGTTAAACTTACATGCCTTTCCTAAGGCTAACATACTATATACTTGATACTTTAAAAAAACTGTTCACCGTTGTTTAGCACGAGATCTGCCTTCAAGACAGGAGTGACATCCAAACCTTGATGGAAAATCTCCATATTATTCTAGTGGGTCTTATCTGCGGATGAGTACCAACGCTATTAGGGTACGATGTTGTCAAGTTAGTGAAACTCAGATCTTGATAACTAGTCCCACTCCTTGATTTTCATGTCTCGCCAGAGTCTCGAAATTCCAATCAATTCGGGATGTGGAATGACTAAATGGACGAATATCGTAGGCCTAACATCGATGACGTATTGGTCTAAGTAAGTCAAGACACGTTACCTCAATTCGAAAGGGGTTCGAATCACTTTGGTTAGTCGGCGTTCCTCTACCCGGAACAATCCTATGTTTTATGAGCCTATCTTGCTTTTATGTTATCTCGATTTTATGCATATGGTTTTAAACTCGATTCTTCGAATATTTGGTATGCTTTATACACGAATCACACGTTGTCCGTAATCTAAAACGTAAATTCTAATCTCAGATCGAACTAAATCATAAAACTTTATTCTATGTGCAATCTATGTGATAATGTGATTGTAAGACACTAGATGTAACATGGCATGGAATACGAGGGGAAATTGACGTGTCCGAAACATGGTGGATATGCCGCTTGTACTTCCTATATATAAGTGTTTCTGGCATGTTACCAACTTTAGTACCAAGTGCCATGCGAAATTTAGTGTCTGATGTGGGATTCTAAAGCTATGGAAGGCCTATTGTGTATTCTATGAGAAACTTATGTGAAATCTATCGTGTACTCTAGTGAAATCTGTTGTGTACTCTAGTGAAATCTATGTATAAGCTACGTATGTGTGATGGAGAAACAAAAATACGAAATGTAGCCTAGCGCCGAAGACGAGGGGGAAAGTGGCATGTCCGAAGCGTGGTGGATACGCCGCTGGTACTTCCTATATATAAGTGTTTCTGGCAAGCTACCAAACCTTCGTACCACGTGCTAAGTGAAATTCGTAGTTTTGTAGGCTTGGGTTGAGTGATTGAATCTACCTTGTTAATCTATGTGGTTGAATCTATCTGGTTAATCTATGTTTTGAGAAGTGGTGAAATCGAAAGCGGTGGTTAACGAGGCATGACACCGACGACGAGACGGACGTGGCATGATTGAAGCATGGTAGATACGCCGCTGGTACTTCCTATATATAAGTGCTTCCGTCATGTTGCCGAACTTTCGTAACACGTGCCATGCAGGATTTCATTGTTTATGGATTGTTAACATGAATCTATGTGAAACTATTGAAATCTATTGGAATCTATTGAGTCTATTGAATCTATTGAGGTTTATTGAATCTATTGAATCTATGAGAATCTATTGAAGCTATTGAAATTTATTGGAATCTACTTGAGACTATTTGAATCTATTTGGATTGATCTAGGAGGAGTGTGAATATCGACATGTGAACATGACATCGAGTACGAGGTGGAAGTATTGTGTCCGAAGCGTGGTGGATACACTGCTGGTACTTCCTATATATAAGTGATGTGTGTAAAATGCAACATATAAAACACATCAATTAAGGCATAAAACTAACCCTTTTTAAGTACTAATGTTGGAAAAAGAGTGTTTTTGTCTTCCTTTTGTATTTTCAGGATGAAATGAGCTCAAAATCACAAAAGAAGCAAAAAGACCCCTAATTCTATCATAATTACAAGAAAAGGAACAAAAGCAAACTGCTCGGACCCTCAACGGCACCTCCCAAGACAAAGAGAAGAGAACAGATGTCTGAACACGCCCCGTGTTCAGTGAACACGGGGGCGTGCCCAGGAAGCAGCAGAAAAGACAAACCAGTAGAAGCTTCCATTGCTCACCACGGGGCCGTGCCCAGCGGACACGGGGGCGTGTTGAAAGTACAGCAGGCGCATTAATTGTAATTCGCAATTACAATTAATGAAGAGAGAGAATGTCAGACGGGCACGGGGCCGTGTTCAGCGAACACGGGGCCGTGTCCAGCGTTCTGTTCAGCCTATAAATAGAGGAGCTTGGCTTCATTCTCTCTCATCCCTTGGCACACCACCTCTCTCACACTTCATCCACCACCCACCACCACCATAACACCATCATCCACCACCATCATCCATTGTCCATCATAGAGTGTGTGAGTCGTCTCGGGATCCAAGATTGATCGTAAGAGTTCTTGACAATCAAGGCCATGTTTGCCTAAGTCTCTTACATCACTTGGTGAAGACAAGTGTTTAGTATAATACTTTTTATTTTTAATCTTTTGCACTTTTTATTTGGTTTTGTATTAATGACTTTAATAACTAGTTACTTATGTTGAAGGTGATCTTTCCTTATCGTTTGTCCGTGGTGTCTTGGCATTATTTTACTGTCTATATAAAATAAAAGATTTTCACCATTCATATCTCCACGGTCTATATGGAGGTATGTTGGCTACCTGGTCGGGGGTTAAGGGAACGGTTTGGTAAAGGTCTTGCCCTTGTTCAGCGTTTAGAGGTCCTGCTTGGGACCTGGGTCAAATTTAGTAGGATCTCCTTCAATGCCCATAGGTATTGGATGGCGGGGATCCAAACTCTTTGACCCCCTCATAAGCTAACTACTATTAATACTATAACCCGGCTATTTAGGACTGTATCCCTGCTGACTCAGACTACTTAGCCGAGGGTAACGTCACCGCCAAAAGCGGGGCCTACCATAATTTGCATTAATAACTTAATTCATTATCTTTCAATAATCCAACCCTTTAGGATTGTATCCTTGCTGACTCAAACTACTGGGTTGAGGGTAACGTCACCTCCGAAAAAGGGGCCTACTACAATAACTAAGATAATCTCTTAAACAAGTGCAAAAGTGCGAAAATAATCAAAGGTTATACTAATACACGTGTCGGATCCAAGTGATTCATCTTGTCTATCTGTTTTTATTTTATTTTATTTTTCAGCATTTAGTTAGTTTTTATTTTTCTTAGTTTAAAACATTTTTCTAACTTTTTGATTTGATTAGACGTTGAGGATAAACCGGTATTAAAAGCTCTTGTGTCCTTGGACGACCTCGGTATCTTACCAACACTATACTACGTCCACGATGGGTGCACTTGCCCATATGTGTGTTTAGTGTTAGTAAATATCGTGTTTTATAAATTTAAAACTTGGCTAAAAGTGTAAAAAGGGCTTAAATATATATCTAAAATTATATTACACTACACGCACATCAAGTTTTTGGCGCCGCTGCCGGGGACACAAGGATTTTAAGAAAGCTTAAAATCGACGGCCTAATCAGTTTTTCAAAACGCGCGCATTTTTCTGCATTTTAGTTTAGTTTTTGCATTTACAGTAGCTTGAACACGGGGCCGTGCTCGCTGAACACGCCCCCGTGCTGCATATTTTAGAGTAGATACCCAGATACAGAGTCTGACCACGGGGCCGTGTTCACTCAACACGCCCCCGTGCTCAAAGTGACCAGTTAATTTAATTAAAACGCCCAGATACAGTCCCTGAACACGGGGCCGTGTTCACCCAACACGGGGCCGTGTCCAGCTTCTGTTTCCGTCTTATTTTTGTTTTCTGGTCCCGAGACTCAGTTGTAGTCTGTTGAGTGATTCCTATGGATCAATACTCAAGAGATTACAACTACACCTATGATGAGGATGATTATAGGGGTAATTATTGCACTAATTGTCGTAATGCACACTCGGTTCAATATAATACTTCATATCAACCATCCAATTCATACAACCATTATGAGGAGCCCAGGTACGAGCCATCGACTTCATACACATCCTATGAAGACCAAAGGTATGAACCTCCTCCCTCATACTCGTATTTTGATGAACCAAGGTATGAGCCTTCATACTCATACTTTGAAGATTCAACATATGAGCCACCACCTTCATACACTTATTATGAGGAACCATGGCGTGAACAACCCACCTCATATGAGTACTATGAAGAACAAAGTTTCGACCCTTATCCATCATATACTTACAATGAAGAACAATGGTATGAACCATCTACTTCATATGAGTACTATGAGGAACCAAGGATCGAACAACCGGATTCAAGCTTAGAGAATCCAAATTCTTTCAATCTCACCGAAGTAACCAATAGGATATTAGAACACATTAAAACTATCGAACGTTGCATAAAAGAATCTCGCGCAAGGGAAGAGGAATCCCGCGCGAGAGAAGAGTTAAAAAGTAATAATAACGTAGAGATAGTTGAAAATGTAAAAATGGAAGAACAAGAAAGTGAAAAACAGACACATGAGTTAAACAACGAAAATGGTGAGTCCGATAATGTTAAAATTCAAGAAGAGTCTAATTTAGAGGAAATTATTCTCTTGTCACCTACTTTCGAAAACAATTGTTTAATAACCCCTCATGCTAAGTTTTTAAAAGAGTTAAACACTAGTGCTAAAATTGAAGAAATGGAAAGTGTTAAGTTAACTAATGATCAAACCTCGCTAATAAAAGAAGATCCTTTTGAAATTAACATCACACCGGTTCCATGTTTCTTTCAAAATTCGTTTATTAGTAATGTCACTATTGATAAAGATCTTTGTGTTAACATAATGCCCAACTACATTTTTGAAAAGTTAAGTATTAGTAATTTTACTCCACTTCAAATACCCATTTTTCTATCCGACCGAAAAGTAATGAAATCAATCGGTGTAGTCGAAGATATTTTGGTTCGAACAAATCAAATGGTAATCCCAACCGACTTCGTCATCTTAGATGATGCCCCCCTAGTCTTGGGAAAACCTTTTGTACAAACTCACAAAGCTTTGAAAAACCGGAAATTCAACAATCTAACTCTTCAATTAGGGGCATTCAAAAGGAGCATAGATCTTGAGCGCTCAATGAAATATCCTTTTGGCAACAATGACCCCCTAATTGAAGATGAAGCTGAACCACCTGATACAAACCACGAGGAAGACCACTTTGTCGACGAAGAGGTAGCCATAGAACAAACTTTTAAAGTTCTTGATCTAGATGAACCACAAAATAAGGTGTCTCCTAAAGACCCACCCATCGAGCTCAAAGAACTCCCTAAAGGTTTGGAATATGCTTTTCTAGGCAAAGATGGTAGTTTACCTGTAATTATTTCGTCTAAATTAACTAGCGTAGAAAAAGAAAAATTAGTTAACCTACTTAAAAAACACAAAAATGCGATCGCTTGGAAGCTTGTAGATATTAAGGGAATAAGTCCTTCCATGTGCACGCACAAAATTTTAATGAATGATGACTACAAAACAGTAATTCAACCACAACGAAGAGTGAACCCCAATGTTCAAGAAGTGGTTAAAAATGAAGTCATCAAACTACTCGACGCCGGACTAATCTACCCTATCTCCGATAGCCCGTGGGTAAGTCCCGTCCAAGTAGTCCCAAAGAAAGGAGGTATGACGGTAATAACTAACGAGAAAAATGAATTAATACCCACAAGAACCGTCACAGGATGGAGAGTCTGTATAGACTATAGGAGATTAAATGAAGCAACAAGGAAAGACCACTTTCCTTTGCCCTTCATTGATCAAATGTTAGAAAGATTATCCGGTCATAAATTTTATTGTTTCTTAGATGGTTTTTCAGGTTACTTTCAAATACCGATAGCACCAGAAGACCAAGAGAAAACAACTTTCACATGCCCCTACGGAACTTTTGCATATCGACGCATGCCATTCGGTCTATGTAATGCGCCTGCAACATTCCAACGTTGTATGGTCGCCATTTTCCATGATATGATTGAAAAAACCATGGAAGTCTTCATGGATGACTTTTCCATCTTTGGAGACTCATATGATCAATGCCTCGATAATCTTGAACGAATGCTATCCCGATGTGAGGAAACTAACCTCGCCCTTAATTGGGAAAAATGCCATTTCATGGTAACAGAGGGAATAGTACTCGGACATAAAATCTCAAGCGAAGGAATGGAAGTTGATCGAGCAAAAATCGAGACCATATCTCGATTACCTCCTCCATCCTCCGTACGAGCAATCAGAAGTTTCCTAGGGCATGCCGGATTCTATAGAAGGTTTATCAAAGACTTTTCGAAAATTTCAAGACCTCTAACAAAATTGCTTGAAAAAGATGCACCCTTCATCTTTGACAAGGAATGCAATCAAGCATTTCTGACCCTCAAGGAAATGCTAGTCAATGCACCTATCATGATAGCGCCAGATTGGAAATTTCCTTTCGAAATCATGTTCGATGCAAGCGACTTTGCTGTTGGAGCAGTCTTGGGACAAAGAAAAGAAAAACATTTCCACCCAATCTATTATGCTAGTAAAACTCTAAATGATGCACAAGAAAATTATACAACTACAGAGAAAGAGTTACTAGCGGTGGTCTTTGCTTTTGATAAATTTCGTTCTTATCTTGTTCTTTCTAAAACAATAGTTTATACAGACCATGCAGCCATCAGGTACCTCTTCAAGAAGCAAGACGCAAAACCCCGTTTGATAAGGTGGATTCTACTCCTCCAGGAATTCGACATCGAAATCAAGGACAAAAGAGGAGCAGAAAACACTGCTGCAGATCACCTCTCACGCTTAGAAGACCCAGCTTTGGAGACAACCAGGGACGAGCAAATCAACGAAAAATTTCCCACGGAGTCCCTGGAAATGATGGAAAGCAGACAAGAACCATGGTATGCCGACTACGCTAATTTCTTAGCCAGCGGTATAGTCACCAAAGGATGGCCACATCATCAAAGAAAAAAATTCTTTGCTGATGTAAAGCATTACTTTTGGGAAGACCCCTATCTTTTCAAAATGTGTGCTGATCAACTCATCCGAAGGTGTGTCCATGGTAATGAAGCACAAAGAATACTCCGTCATTGTCATGAAGGTCCATACGGAGGACATCATGGTGCCTCAAGTACCGCAAGAAAGGTATTTGATTCTGGATTTTACTGGCCAACCATTTACAAGGATGCACAAAACCTTGTAAAGACATGTGATGCCTGCCAAAGATCGGGTAATATTTCTTCCAAAAACGAAATGCCTCAAAGTGGCATTCTCGTTTGTGAAATCTTTGATGTGTGGGGACTCGATTTCATGGGACCTTTCCCGCCTTCAAAAGGAAACAAATATATACTTGTGGCGGTCGATTACTTGTCTAAATGGGCAGAGGCCGAAGCTCTTCCAACAAATGATGGAAGAGTAGTAGTAAAATTCCTAAAAAAATTGTTCTCACGTTTCGGCACACCAAAGGCATTAATAAGTGATAGAGGTACCCATTTTTGTAATCATCAACTCGAAAAAATCTTAACAAGATATGGGGTCTATCACCGGGTCTCAACAGCATATCATCCTCAAACAAACGGGCAAGCCGAAGTGACTAATCGAGGTTTAAAACGAATACTTGAGAAAACCGTAGGGATAAATAAAAAAGAATGGGCTGACAAACTAGATGACGCTTTATGGGCTTTTCGAACCGCTTATAAAACCACTATAGGCACAACCCCATATAAACTCGTCTATGGAAAAAGTTGTCACTTGCCAGTAGAAATTGCTCACAAAGCCTACTGGGCAATTAAAAACGTAAACTTAGATTTGGAAGTTGCCGGTAAGAATCGATTTTGTCAAATAAACGAATTAGAAGAACTTAGGAATTATGCATATTCTAACTCCGAAATTTATAAAGAAAGAATGAAAAATTTGCATGATAAATATATTAAATCTAATGAATTTCGGGTTGGAGACCAAGTTCTATTGTTCAATTCGCGACTTCGGTTGTTTCCTGGTAAGTTAAAATCTAGGTGGTCGGGACCTTTTTCAGTCACCCATGTTTTTCCACACGGTGCAGTAGAAATTAAAACTCGAAATGGGACACCATTTAAAGTCAATGGCCAACGGCTGAAACTCTACAGAGGATCCATTGAGGATGAGGAAGAGGAAATCGCACTTCAAACGGTCAACGAATAAACTCATACCAGACATGTCACAGGTAAGTATACATTCGGAACTGGTAAAAAAATCATCTAACCATTATTCGGAGATAAGGGGCATGCACACAAGCACATAAAAAAAAAAAAAAAAAAAAAAAAAAAAAAAAAAATTTTCACCCGGCACGGGGCCGTGTTCGCTGAACACGGGGCCGTGTCGAGGCGACTGTCGGGATAAAACCCATTTGTTCTATCAGTTACACCATTCCACACGCCCCGTTTCGCCGAAAACTCTCTGGTTAGAGGCGATTTTCTGCCAATTTCGAACGTTACCACCAAGCCTAACAACGTCAAGGTATGATTCTATCCTTCTTAGTAGTTAGATTAGTTACTTGCATGTAGTTAAAATATCAAAAATTGGGGGAAATCTAGGGTTCTTCATGTTCATCCGGATCGAACTCAAAAATTTTTGATGAAAATTGTTAGTAGTAGTTTAGAGTAGAGTAATAGGAAGTAAATAGCCATGTATTGTTGATAGATTTGTCCGATTTCCAACTAAAAACACAAACCCTTGTTCTTGAACCGAAAAACACAAAATCGAAGGGGTAAATGGTTTGATTGTGGAAAAATGACACTTAGGGTTTCATTTTCGGGGGAAACCGCTGCTATTAGGCTAAAAATTTTCAGGTTTTCGAAACCGGGACGAAAAAATGAAAATTAGGTGTTACAGACGACTGAACACGGGGCCGTGTTCGCTGAACACGGGGCCGTGTCCAGCCCACTGTCTGCAGTTTTCAACCCGAATTTCCATGTTTCGCACTAACTTTTGTTGTATTCTTTTCAGATGTCCAAATTCACACGGTTCAATGCCAGCGAACTTGATGCAAGGGCTCGCTATGAGGTCCTACAAACAAGGCCCGAAGAATATCCAAGGCGGGCATGCACCGATCTGCTGACAATGGTAAACCAACTGGACCGCTTCAACAACATAGTGACGGGTCCGCTGCACGTTGCATTGACTACCCGACTTCGGTCGGTCCACCAATGCACATTGGAGTTCTATAGTACGTTTATCTTCAACTCGAGACGCGACCCGTTTGATCACGATGCGGTCGAGTTTCGATGTGGGGGTACGACCTATAGAACCTCCATGGCGCAGTTCGGATCAATCATTGGGCTGTACAAAGATGAAGAAGCAGGGAACGAAGAGAATACCGGGGGGTTGCGAGATTTGGACGCAAGTGAACGTCAAGCAGCATGGGCACAAATCGGTGAAGGGATCTATAACTCCAGCAGCACAAAGAGTACCAAACTGAGGGACCCGCTATACCGTTACATTCACAGGCTCCTCACGTACTCGTTGAACCAACGCCATGACAGTAGTGGCGTTGTTGGGGTTAGAGATTTGGTTGTCCTCCACTGCATCCATAACCGGAAGCCTCTCGATGTTTCTTACCTCCTACTGCGGAACATGCACTTAAACCGCCTTGCCACTGCTCCTACACCAATCTTCTTCGGGGGATGGGTGTACCGTCTTTTCAAGCACTTCGCGAACATCCCGAAGTCCTTCGAAAGGAGCCCATGGTCGGGACGGGTTGATTACCATATCTGCCGGGCCATGAACTTGCTCTATGAAGCGGAGGACGGGACGGTGAGCTTTCAAAGGACGCAAGGCTACGCATGGAACCCGCAAGAGGCTCTAGTTCTTCACGCACCACCTCCACATTTCCAATACCCTCCCCAAGGCGATCCGGGTCAATCCTCCTCTCAAGGAGGCGGTTTTCCTAATTTCCAAAGTTTGCATGATCTTTTGCAGGAAAACCTCATGTGCACTCGGAACACCTACAACCTTGCCAACAACACACATCTCCGGGTGGGAGCTATCGAACGCAGCGTCAACGACATACAAGATGACATCGGTAGCATCCGGGAGTACATGGCGAGGCAGGGAGGCGGAGGTGAAGACAGTGATGAAGATATGGAGTAGGAGGCCGGGAGGAGCAAAGGGCTAGCTGGTTATGAGCCCACAGGTTTGATCACCCTTTCCTATCGAACAATTCATGGCCTGCGTGCCATTTGTCAAGACAATTTACTTTCCTTAACTCTTTTCTTTTTATTTCTACTTTGTTTTTACTTTGTGTTGGATAATGTTTAACTATGGTAAGATTAGGATGTTTGGTGCTTGGTTGGATGGTATTGAATGCTTGAACAGGTGCAATGCAAGGGTTAGAATGCTAAACATTAGCATTCGCAGCCCTAGGAGGAAGAAACCGGGAGAAAACCATATTTTTCTGGCTAACAGACTGTCCACACGGGGACGTGTTCAGCCGACACGCCCCCGTGTCCATCTCCCAGATCTGCTGTTTGGCTACTGACCTGCAGATTTTTGTCCAACACGTGGCCGTGTTCACCCAACACGCCCCCGTGTTCACCCTCTGTAAGTTCTTCGTTACTGGCAGTTCTCCACGGGGCCGTGTTCAATGAACACGGGGCCGTGTCCAGAGTGCCAGTAACACAAATCTTTGTTTTGAAACAAACTTTTACATATTTTAATCAACCAAAAACTCTATTTTTGGACACATTGAGGACAATGTGTAATTTAAGTGTGGGGGGGATGCTAAAACCTTGGAATTTTGCAAAATCCTAAAACAAGCCTTACACAAAACTCTATTGGAACCGCTAAACACCCCAAATTTTTTCAAAAACTTTTTCATTTTTTTTATTTATTTACTTGTCTTAGTTTAAGTTGGGAATAACAAGTTATAAAAGGGTTATATTTTTACAAACTTACAACCGATAGCGTCGTGATAAAAAGAACTAACATAAGAAAATTATGAAACGGTATAACAAGTCTAGCTAAAATTCGATTATATATGCTTGTTCACATTAAAAACCCATTCCCACAAAAAGTGAGTTTTGAGCCTTTATTGAGCATAAAAATACACATATTTTAGATTAAATGCTCATTTTTCGTTTCTTGTGTGAATAGCCGCTCGGTTTTTACAAATCTAGAACTTGCCACGACGATACATTCCCGGTCCTTACCAACTTAAACCCAAGTAAGTAAATGATGGAGGCATTAGGACTAACTATTTTTCTTTCAAAACCATTATTTTTCATTTTTTTTACCTACCCAAAATCCCCCTAGAAAACCCCTTTGAGCCTAAACCTTTCATTTCATTACCCCCAAAACAATTTTTTTTTACCCACCAAAAACCTTTTTCATTTTTTCACCTTTATTTTAGTAACATACTCGGTTTTTCATAAACATACCCTTTACGTGACGAAAAAAAAAAAAAAAAAAAAAAATGTTGAAGTCAAAAACAAACATAAGCTACAAAAAGCTTGTTTGGAGAAATACTTCAAAAATAAATGTCACCAAAAATAAGGTATTTCACGAAAAACCGACACTTGTTACAATTTTCACCCTTTTTACTAACCACTAACCAACCACCCACCTTTAAACCCAAGCCTTCACCCCAAAAGACCTCTTGATATTTACAAAGGTAAAAGTTAAAAAGGAGGAGGATTGATCGCTTGGCAAGCATATGGAAAATGTAAATCCGTGCCGCTCTCGAGCGATTCACTTAAATATACACCTTCGGCCGAGTGATTGAGTGATCTCCCGTGAGGTATGTGAACTTGTATATAAATGGAATTTTAATAAGGCATGCTATGCCAAATTAAGTAGTTTATCTTATGAAAAGTTCAAAATAAACCATGACGAATAAGATTGTAAATAAAATAAAAATAGAACCTATACAAACCTTGGATTCCCGACACTCTAGGACAAGTTAAAAAAAACTTCTCTTCTACCTATTCCATTTGGGAGTGTAAGCCACATTAAAAGAGTTTTGCTTGAGGACAAGCAAAAGTTCAAGTGTGGGGGTATTTGATGTGTGTAAAATGCAACATATAAAACACATCAATTAAGGCATAAAACTAACCCTTTTTAAGTACTAATGTTGGAAAAAGAGTGTTTTTGTCTTCCTTTTGTATTTTCAGGATGAAATGAGCTCAAAATCACAAAAGAAGCAAAAAGACCCCTAATTCTATCATAATTACAAGAAAAGGAACAAAAGCAAACTGCCCGGACCCTCAACGGCACCTCCCAAGACAAAGAGAAGAGAACAGATGTCTGAACACGCCCCGTGTTCAGTGAACACGGGGGCGTGCCCAGGAAGCAGCAGAAAAGACAAACCAGTAGAAGCTTCCATTGCTCACCACGGGGCCGTGCCCAGCGGACACGGGGGCGTGTTGAAAGTACAGCAGGCGCATTAATTGTAATTCGCAATTACAATTAATGAAGAGAGAGAATGTCAGACGGGCACGGGGCCGTGTTCAGCGAACACGGGGCCGTGTCCAGCGTTCTGTTCAGCCTATAAATAGAGGAGCTTGGCTTCATTCTCTCTCATCCCTTGGCACACCACCTCTCTCACACTTCATCCACCACCCACCACCACCATAACACCATCATCCACCACCATCATCCATTGTCCATCATAGAGTGTGTGAGTCGTCTCGGGATCCAAGATTGATCGTAAGAGTTCTTGACAATCAAGGCCATGTTTGCCTAAGTCTCTTACATCACTTGGTGAAGACAAGTGTTTAGTATAATACTTTTTATTTTTAATCTTTTGCACTTTTTATTTGGTTTTGTATTAATGACTTTAATAACTAGTTACTTATGTTGAAGGTGATCTTTCCTTATCGTTTGTCCGTGGTGTCTTGGCATTATTTTACTGTCTATATAAAATAAAAGATTTTCACCATTCATATCTCCACGGTCTATATGGAGGTATGTTGGCTACCTGGTCGGGGGTTAAGGGAACGGTTTGGTAAAGGTCTTGCCCTTGTTCAGCGTTTAGAGGTCCTGCTTGGGACCTGGGTCAAATTTAGTAGGATCTCCTTCAATGCCCATAGGTATTGGATGGCGGGGATCCAAACTCTTTGACCCCCTCATAAGCTAACTACTATTAATACTATAACCCGGCTATTTAGGACTGTATCCCTGCTGACTCAGACTACTTAGCCGAGGGTAACGTCACCGCCAAAAGCGGGGCCTACCATAATTTGCATTAATAACTTAATTCATTATCTTTCAATAATCCAACCCTTTAGGATTGTATCCTTGCTGACTCAAACTACTGGGTTGAGGGTAACGTCACCTCCGAAAAAGGGGCCTACTACAATAACTAAGATAATCTCTTAAACAAGTGCAAAAGTGCGAAAATAATCAAAGGTTATACTAATACACGTGTCGGATCCAAGTGATTCATCTTGTCTATCTGTTTTTATTTTATTTTATTTTTCAGCATTTAGTTAGTTTTTATTTTTCTTAGTTTAAAACATTTTTCTAACTTTTTGATTTGATTAGACGTTGAGGATAAACCGGTATTAAAAGCTCTTGTGTCCTTGGACGACCTCGGTATCTTACCAACACTATACTACGTCCACGATGGGTGCACTTGCCCATATGTGTGTTTAGTGTTAGTAAATATCGTGTTTTATAAATTTAAAACTTGGCTAAAAGTGTAAAAAGGGCTTAAATATATATCTAAAATTATATTACACTACACGCACATCAATAAGCGCTTCCGACATACTGCCAAGCTTCGTACAACATGCCATGTGAGGGTAGTATATTGTAGTGTGTAATCTATTGGAATCTATTGGTTTAGTCTACGTGTGTATTGTGATAATGATGAGTGTATTGTTTGGTAATTACGACACATAACAAGACCCCGAGTGCATGGTGGAAGCAATGTGCCCGAAGCGTGGTGGATACGCCGCTGGTCTTCCTATATATAAACGCTTCTGACCTGTTGCCAAACTCCGTACAGCGCGCCATGCGAAGGTCGTGGGTTTGCGGTATCTATGAGAATCTTTGTGAATATTGAGTCTTAGTCTACTGTGCGTGAATCTATGTTGACCTAAGTTAATTTAGACTTATACGATCCTCTTATTGGATCTTTAGGATGTTTTCTCGAACGCTATCTGACACTCTCCGGAAATCCAGAGAGAAGTCTCAGAAAAAGATGATGTCATTCATGGCCGACCAGATTGCTCGAGTCGTGCCAAAGACCGTCTCTGAGCTCCAAGGATTAAACACTCCTCCATCCTCTGTGGACTCAAAGGCCGAGAAGCAAAAGCCTACTAAGTTCAACTATAAGCATTTCATCTCTTGCAACCCTAAATCTTTCACGGGCAGTGATGGAGTGACTGCTATGCTCGAGTGGTTCGACAGCATCGAGGTTACCTTCATTAACAACGAATGCCCAAATCATCTAAATACTAGGAGTTCTACTGGAATGTTTCAAGGCAGAGCATTGGAGTGGTGGTCGAATGAGAGAAACATCCGTTCAAACGAAGAGGCCTATGCTCTTCCATGGCCTGAGGTGCGAGAACTAATGATGCTTGAGTTCTGCCCTCCTCATGAACAACTGAAGCTTGAAGAAGAGTTTTGGCACTTGAAGCAGATTGGTGATGATGATCTGGCTTATACTACCCGTTTTAAGCAGCTGAGTCTTATCGTTCCTCACTTGGTTTCGACTCCTAAGCGGATGATAACCAAGTACATCAATGGTCTACCTCCTACTATGCGTGATTCTATTGAAGCAGCTCAACTGGAAACTATTGAAGAAGTCTATCGTCTGGCAGCAAGTTTGAACAACAATCGTGTGCGTGATAAACAGTCCGCTACTCCTGCTCCCTCCAAGTCTGCGACTCAAGTTACCCAGCAATCAGGCGGCGACAAGAACAAGAAAAGGAAAGCTTAGGGTTCCGGATGTAATGCTATTACTCCTGCTGCAAACCCTACTGCAAAACCTGCTCCTGCTACTGCTGCTGCAAACCCTGCTGCTCCCGAGGCTAAGAAGCAATACACCGGGTCTCACCCAAAGTGTACCACTTGCAACTACCATCATCCTGCTGCTTCTGCATGTCGTCTGTGCACCAACTGTAATCGCTATGGTCACACGACGCCTTACTGTCGTCAACCTAACTCGGCCCCGCAAGCTCAACAAGCCCTAGCTCAGGAAGCTTTACCTGCCCCTCCAGCTCCTCTGTAGAACTCAAGGCCAGTCAATGTTGTTCGTGCATGCTACAAGTGTGGAGATACTACCCACCTCCGTAACCAGTGTCCTCAGTTGAACCAGGACCAGCAGCCAGCCGCTCGTGGACGAGCGTTCAATCTCAATGGAAATCAGGCTCGTAATGACAATGACGTTATCAATAGTATGTTTCTTGTTAATAACCTTTATGCTTCGATTCTATTTGATACTGGTGCCGATAAAAGCTTTGTGTCCGTGGAATTTGAGTCTTTGATAAACTGTACACGCTCCAAGTTACCTGAGTCGTTCTCTGTTGAGGTCTCCAATGGTAAGTCGATTCTTGTTAATTCTATCGTGCGTGATTGTTCCCTGACTCTTAACAATCACGTGTTCTCTATTGATCTTATACCCATGCGTTTAGGTAGTTTTGATGTGATTATCGATATGGACTGGTTACGTAAGAACCATGCCGGGATTGTTTGTCACGAGAAACTTGTTCGTCTTCCTCTTCCCTCTGGTGATACTTTGATTGTCTATGGAGACCGACCTTCAAAGGGACTAAGATTGATGTCATGCACACAAGCGAGCAGAATCTTACGTAAATAGAACCCTGCCTTCTTGGCCCACGTGGTGGAACAAAAAGGCAAGGGGAAGAACATAAGCGACGTTCCAGTGGTGTGTGACTTCACTAATGTCTTCCCTGAAGATCTTCCTGGTCTTCCTCCTCCCATATCTGTTGACTTTCGTATTGATCTCGTATCTGGTGCGACTCTTGTCGCCACGGCTCCCTATCGTCTTGCACCTTCCGAGATGCAAGAGTTATCTAGTCAGCTACAGGAATTACTCGATAAGGGTTTTATTCGTCCAAGTACCTCCCCGTGGGGTGCTCCCGTTTTATTCATCAAGAAGAAGGATGGTTCCTTCCGTATGTGTATCGACTACCATGAACTTAATAAGCTTACCGTGAAGAGTCGTTATCCGCTCCCTCGTATCGATGACCTATTTGATCAACTACAAGGCGCATCCTGCTTCTCGAAGATTGACCTACGTTTTGGATATCATCAACTACGTGTCCTCGAAGATGATATTCCTAAGACCGTGTTTCGTACTCGATATGGGCACTACGAGTTCGTAGTCATGCCTTTTGGCTTGACTAACGCACATGCAATGTTCATGGACCTTATGAACCATGTTTGTAAACCCTATTTGGATCGTTTTGTGATAGTTTTTATTGATGATATTCTTATCTATTCTAAGTCTAGAGCTGATCATGCTCGCCATTTACATCTTATGCTTGAACTCTTACGTGGTGAACGTCTGTATGCTAAATTTTCTAAGTGTGAGTTTTGGATTAATGAAGTACAATTTCTTGGTCATAGTGTTAGTTGTCAGGGTATTCATGTTGACCCTTCTAAGATTGAGGCAGTGAAGAATTGGTGTATGCCTAAATCCGTGTCCGAGATTCGTTCTTTTCTAGGATTGGCGGGTTATTACCGTCGGTTCATCGCGGATTTTTCCAAAATCGCTGTTCCTCTTACTATGCTAACCCAAAAGGAGAAACCTTTTGTTTGGGGTCCCGAACAAGAGGAATCCTTTCAAACTCTTAAGAACCTTTTGTGTAATGCTCTTGTGTTAACTCTACCATATGGCAACGATGATTTTGTGGTATATTGTGATGCCTCGAACCGTGGATTGGGCTGTGTGCTCATGCAGCGGGACAAGGTTATTGCTTATGCCTCTTGTCAGCTCAAGGTACATGAGAAAAACTACACTACGCACGATCTGGAGCTTGGTGCGGTTATTTTTGCGTTAAAGATCTGGCGACACTACCTTTATGGTACAAAGTGTGTGGTCTTCACCGACCATAGGAGCCTTCAACATATCTTTGACCAAAAAGAGCTAAACATGCGACAGAGACATTGGGTGGAATTGCTTAATGACTACGACTGCGAAATTCGCTATCATCCTGGCGAGGCGAATGTAGTAGCCGACGCCCTTAGTCGCAAGACCCATTTCAAGGCTATTCGTATCTCTAGTGATCTGCATGCTTGTATTCGTGAAGCTCAGTTTTCGTCAGCTAACGAAGGAAGTCTAACTGTTGAAGTTCATGGCGCTAATGTGAATCAGCTCGAAACTAAATCTGATGGTCTTCAGTACTATCTAAATCGCATCTGGGTGCCAGATCGCGATAATCTCCGTGAGCTCATTATGACCGAGGCTCACAAATCCCGTTACTCTATCCATCCAGGTGCCGATAAGATGTACCAAGATCTGCGTACGACTTATTGGTGGCCTAGCATGAAGAGGGACATTGTTGTATATGTGTCTAAGTGCCTTACCTGCTCAAAGGTAAAGGCTGAACACCAGCGTCCCTCTGGACTCTTAGAACAACCCAAGATCCCAGTTTGGAAATGGGACAGTATCGCTATGGATTTTATTACCAAACTACCCCGCACCTCTAAAGGTCACGATATTATCTGGGTGATTATTGATCGCTTGACCAAATCTGCTCACTTTCTTCCTATTCGTGAAGATTACAAAGTGGAGAAACTTGCTCGAGTCTATACTAATGAGATTATATGCCGTCATGGCATACCTCTTGACATAATCTCTGACCGTGATGGTCGTTTTACTTCGCGTCTTTGGCAAACGTTTCAGTCCGCTATGGGATCGCACTTGAATCTTAGCACGGCCTTTCATCCTCAGATGGATGGTCAGACCGAGCGTACTATTCAAACCCTAGAGGATATGCTCCGTTCTTGTGTCATCGACTTTGGTGGTAACTAGGATGTACATTTACCATTGATAGAGTTCTCGTACAACAATAGCGACAATTCCAGTATTCTGATGGCTCCTTTCGAAGCTTTATATGGGCAAAAATGCCGATCTCCTCTCAGCTGGCATGAGGTTGGGGAAAAGCAGTTCACTGGCCCTGAGATTGTTCAAGAGACAACGGATAAAATTCTTCAAATCCGTGATAACTTGGTCAAGGCTAGGAGCAGACAAAAGAGCTATGCTGATAATAGGCGGAAGCCTTTGGAATTTGCTGTTGGTGACCGAGTTCTTATCAAGGTATCTCCCTGGAAGGGAGTAGTTCGTTTTGGAAAGAAGGGGAAGCTAACTCCTCGCTATGTGGGTCCTTTCGTGACACTTGAAAGGATTGGCAAGGTAGCATACAAACTCGACTTGCCACAAGAACTAAACAACATGCATTCAATGTTCCACGTATCTAACCTACAGAAATGCCTAGCCGACGAGGGACTGCGGTTTCCTTGAAGACTTGCAAATAAATGAAGCTGTTCAATTTGTGGAAAAACCGGTCGAAATCATGGATCAAACTATCAAGCGTCTGAGGCGCAACAAAATTCCCATTGTTAAGGTTCGATGGGAAGGAAAGCGTGGTGCCGAATTCACTTGGGAGTTGAAAAGTGATATGAAGACCAAGTACCCGCATCTCTTCGAGCAGTCTTTTTCTAAGATTTCGGGGACGAAACCTTCTAAAGGAGGGGAGACTGTAACGCCCAGCGTCCCTAAACTTTAGACACTTGGCAAGAACAATCCCTGAACTTCTAATTAGTTGTCAATTTTGGTCCCTGTAGTTTTATGGAGTTAATGCTTTGACACTTTTGGTGTGAATCTTTTTGATACTTGATGCTTAACACCATGATGCTTGATTCTCTATTCTAGATACTTGATTCATGATACTTAAACTACGAGACTTGACGCTTAATCTAAATACTTGATTCTTGATGCATAATCTAGACACTTGATTCTTAATGATAAAACTAGATACTTGATTCTTTCTGTGGACTCTTGATACTTTATACTTGGACTCTTGATTCTTGAAACTTGAGAAACTATGATTCTTGACTCTTGAAACTTATTTGGTGCTTGACTCCTTTGACTCGTGAAACTTGATTGTTGGTTAAACGAGAGACTGGAGCCTTGTCACTGGCGGAATCTATGAAACTTGGAAACTTTTGGTTTGTAATGTAATCTAGATACTTTACCTAAACTATACGCAATGCAACGCCTAACCTAGCTCGCTAAACGAATAAAAAACAGGAACGCGGAAAGGTGGGATTGACCAGAGTGGCAATCCGACCGGATTGCCATCCGATCGGATGACCACCCAAACGGGTCACCACCCTATCCACCTTGTACCGCTTCCACTTCACTCTCACACTATAAATAGACCTGTCACATCACCATTTCAGTGATGTGACAGCTCTGTTCGACTCAGACGCACAAACACCTTTCTCCTCCATTTTCTTGCTGATTTCGGTACGTTTTAGGCTAGATTCTTGTACTTTCTTGATCTACACATCATTCTCTACGTCATTCTCACTTGAAATCACACTTTTCACCGTGAAATATCTCGGATCTGAGTTCTTGAGGGTGATGTCATCATGGAGGTTTGTACAAACTGCCATGTGATGTCATTCTGAGCAATATCTAGCTCAGATCTAAGATGTTTCATGCGTTTTCACACTAAATCTAAGCTAAATCTACACTTTTTCCTATAAAACTTGAGTATCTTCATCTTTTTCTCAAACTTTTACTTTATTCGGTGGAAATCGGGTCTAAACTAACTATAGATCTGATGAATAGTCTAGAGTTGGTGTTGATCTGGGTTCTTACCGATAAAGAGGGGCATGGCAACGGATTCCTACATAAACCCATTAGAAACAAACGACTGACTGAACAGGGGTGATTCCCATCCGATCAAAGTTTTGGGTGCTAAGGGGTTTTACCGTTGTCTCAATATGTGTCGTGCCGTCACCGTTAATCTAGAAACTTGGAAATTTTACAAACATGTTTAACAAGAACAAGGGTCGCCCGATCGAGCGGCAACCCGATCGGACAGCCACCCTATCAGGGGACACTTGCCCTTTTACCTTGAAACTTTGATACTTAGAAACTTTCTCAAAATATTGGAAACTTTGATCAAGTGGTGGTCCGATCAGACAGTCGTCCGATCGAGCGACCACCCGATTGAGGAGACCAAGACACTTAACACTCGGGTCGAGTGGCAACCCGATCGGACAGCCATCCGACTGGACAGCCACCCTATTCCCTCACTTGTGTATCTCACCCGATCGAGTGGCAACCCGATCGGATGACCATCCGATCGGGCAGCCAATGCCTCCTCGCACACATGGGTCACCAGAACGTCTAGCAATCCGATCGGATAGCCATCCGATCAGACAACCATTCGATCCAGTGACCAACTTGACACTCTAAGCAACCTCGTTATTCTGTCTGACTCTTATCCTTTTGTAATCTAATCAGGCTAATTGTAAAAGAGCTCCCTTTGATCCAATAGTAGTTTATACTATTAAGTAATCACTGTGAGTATACTCGATCCCCTTTTTACTTTAAACTTTTGGGGTGTAACATGTATTCTATGAAACTTAAACTTGAATCTTTGAAACTTATACTCTATCCTCTGTGAACATGAAACTTGTGATTCTTGATTCTTGACTCTTTGTGCTATGTGACGTTTAATCCAGCGTGTGTAGTTCCGCCTTAACAATAGTAGCGCTATAGGGGTAATGTACCTCCCCGTTAATCTTTGAGGTATTGTTAGGAGGAGACATATAACCTCCCGCTAAACTTTGGGAAAGGCACTTTACGCATTGGAAACTTGGGCTATCACTGCATGGACTGCGACACTAGCACGGCTGAAACTATTTTATTACTTACACTATGGATATGAGTTGTTTTAATCTATTATTCTATTATCAAACTAGTATACTCGACCATACTTTTGTATTGATATTTTAATACATGTTGCAGGCTGATAGGATGCTTGGAATGAATGGAATTCAGCTAGGAGATGCTTAGAAACGTCACCTAGTTAACTTAGAAACTTTTGAACATTGTGAACAATGGTTGTTATGTTTCGTACTGGCTGTGTTTGGTTGGTGCTCTTTAAGACAGTTGTTTTGGAATCTATCTAATTTTATATTGAAACATTTAGTGTTATGGAATTCTCATGAGCAATCTGAACGCTTAGCGCTCGCACCCTGATGTTTCCGCCATCCGTTGGGGTGTGAGAACTCGCACGAGTGGGTATACCACTCGCGTGAACAGACTTCTATTCGCACGAAGGGTCTGTAACTTGATTTATTTCATACTTTTTCGTATTTAAAGTCTGATCCAAATCCTTATCACCTCAGAATACTTACACCTTTATTTACCCATTGTAGGGTAACTGCGGTGTATCGACTCTCATCTAATCGGCTCTCGGTTTAGTGGACAACTATGCAAAACCATGAGTATACTCGATCCCGTTTTCAATTTTATACACTTTGGGTGCAATATGTACAGTTATACAAAAACACACAATCACTATAAACTTGTTAGAAATCACACTCAATCCACTATTAACATGAGACTTGTTTTATTCTTGTTAACCTTGCATGCTATGTATACTTGTGTCTATATGCTCATTAACTTTGCAAGCCTACCTTAACAATTATAGCGCTGTAGGACTAACGCCCTGCTCGTATTCTAGTGGTATTGTTAAGTAAACTATGTTACACCATCTTCGTTTCGATGATGTTTGGTAATCACGATTGCGTTAAACTCTAGTTTGACATATAGCTTACACTTGTGTAGTATGTTAGTAACAGTATATGCATTTCATCATGTTGGATGGGAAAACTATTTCACTATTATGCTATGTTATCAAACTTGTATACTCGCCAACTTTTTGTTGATCATTATTTTAATACATGTTGCAGGTCACTAGCTGATGATATGAAGAAAACTCATTTAGGGTGGATTTAGATATACGCCTTAAAGATGAACTATTATTATGTTTCATGATTTGTGTTTGCAAACTTGGTGTAGTTGATTTGGACAATGTATTTCATTTTAGCACTTATGAAATTTAAATCATTTAATTATTGTCACAATTAGTGTTATGATGTCTTGAGGCAATTTTATTTTCGTCTCATTCCGATGTTTCCGCCATCAGTTGGGGTGTGACATTAATGACTTTAATAACTAGTTTTTTTTATATTGAAAGTGAATTTTATTCTATCATCTCTTCATGTTTTGTTGATTCACTCATTCGTGTCTTTTCGGTCTATATAAAGTGCGTTAACTGCCTGGAAGGGGGTTAGAAGGGTGGTTTGGTTAAAGTTCTTGTCTCGTTCATTGTATAGATCCTGCCAGGACTTGATTCAAGCTTATTAGGACTTCCTTTGAGGCAGATAACATCAAATCGGGGGAAGTAAGAACGGCTTGAATCCCTTCTAAATAAAAACTACTATTAAAACTTTAAACCGGCCTTGCGGGACTGTATCCATGCTGACTCAGACCATTATGGCCGAGGGTAGTGTTGCCTCCAAAAGAGGGACATGCAACATTTTGCATTAATAACTTACTTACTTATCTTTCCATAATCCGGTCTTGCGAGACTGTATCCCTGCTGACTTAGACCAATATGGCTGAGGGTAGCGTTGCCTCCCAAAGAAGGAGATGCCACTATAACTAAGATAATCTCTAAAAAAAACCCAAGGTGTGGAAATCATCAAAGAATACATAAAAGATTAGTTGTAATCAACTGATTCTTTCTTGTTTATTTGTTTCTTTCTTTATTTTTAGGTGTTTAAAAACCTTTTCTCAAAATTTTGGTCGATTAGACGTTGACGATAAACCGGTATGAAAAGCTCTTGTGTCCTTGGACGATGGTAAACATGAAATTCTCTCAACTCTCTGAATTGTACTCTTTTCGATTTTACAAATGACGCTGTTGTATTTATACATGCATACAATAGGTCCAAAGAAGGTCAGACGGTTTGGATGTGAAGGTCCACATTCGCTTGACATTCCCAAAGCAAAGGTAACCTTATTCATGTGAAGGTTCACCTTCGCGTTTCATTACATAATGAGCGTTGACCTTCGTTCAAACGAAGGTCTAGTCCACTTTCACAGTCTGACTTTGGTTCATAACAAAACACAAATGTATTTCAACTGTTGACTAAGTCAATGACAATGACAGGAGGATTTCTTGACTTAGTCAACTTACATCAAAACATAAACATAAATGCATAAAACTAAGACCGTACAATTACAAAACGACAAATTACAAGCTACAGACACAAAATGTATCAACACTATATACCTATATATTTACCCATATCTCCATTTAAAGAGCCTCAAAATTTGCTTAAGTAAGTTCGATTACTTTGCTACACAACTTTTGTTTTGTTTATTTTATATCAATTGTCATTGTATTGTGATTTTTTATATATGATTGATGAGTTTATATTATAGGGAGGGGGCCCATTTTTTGTCTCGCCCGAGGACCAAAAGTTTTTTTTTAATCATACTCTCGGGGGGGACCCTGTTGAGCATTCACAATGGTGCACAAACCGAACGAGCAATGTTGTAGAGCTCAAGTCTGCCGGATGAAGTTTGGTTTCCAGATCAACGTTGAGGAGGTGACCACTTAAAAAAACTTAAATCCACCTTTTTTTATCTAAATGTGGTGTAAAAGATACATATACTGAAAATCTAAACGATTTCAATCCGGACAGTAAAATGAAAAAAAAAATTGTTTTACCCCATTGTTAAACCAACTATTATAAGGGGGCAGGGGCGCTCCACTAGTGATGGAATCCATCACTCACAACATCCAATCAAGTTCCGTCATGTTATCAAACATTATTCCATTACTAGTGATGAATTTTAGTGGAAATGCCCATCACTAGTGATGGTTTTTTTTTTGTTTTTAAATTATAAATTAACAATAAAACAATAAAATTATAAATTATAAATTTCATTTAAATAAAAAACAATATTTCTAGAAATATTTTAGATTACAACTTAAAAATAAACATATAAAAATAAAAACATACATAAAGAAAACCTACTCCTCGTCCGGATCCGGAAATTCCAAACCTAAAGAACCTATAAGTTTAATTAAATCGTATCTCAACCGAAAGTGAATTTCTTCATTACGCAAGTCTTGTTGGACATTTTCGGGAACGGGAACTTGTGTAGGAGGATCCGGCACCTAATCCGAAGACATTGCAATTCCGTCTTCTTTTATTAGCATATTGTGCAATATGATACATGCATATACTATGTTATGTATTGTTTTCTTATTCATTGCACGAACCGGTCGGTTTAGTATGCCCCATCTACCCTTTAAAACACCAAAAGCCCTCTCAACATTTTTTCTTGCCGATTCTTGCAATCTCTTGAACGTCTTTTCTTTAACCTGGACAGGAAATGAAGGAGCTTTCACAAAAACAGACCATGATGGGCAGATACCATCCACAAGAAGAAAGCCTCGTCTGTAATATCTTTCGTTAACATAAAATGGACAGAAGGGTGCGGTACCATCTGTTACGCTTTGAAACAACGGCAACGTGTACAAAACATTGATGTCGTTGTTTGAACCTGGAACACCAAAATATGAATGCCAAAACCATAAATCATTCGACGTCACCACTTCAAGTATGATGGTTGGTCTTTTGACGTCACCCCTAACATACGCCCCTCGCAACTCCCTTGGACAATTTCTCCATTCGATATGTGTACAATCGACCCTACTGAGCATCCCTAGAAAATGCCATCTAGCCTCATGCGCGGCGTAAATACGTGTGATGTCGTGTCTCGTTGGTTTACGTAGAAACTCTTTACCATACAATTTAATGATCGTGTTACAAAAGAATTGCAAACATTCACGTGAAGTTCTGTCCAACATAGCTAAGTATTCATCATATTGATTGGGAGGGTTACCTGTCGCTAGTTGGCGAATGGCGGATATGCATTTTTGTATCGGCGTGAAACTTCGTTTGTTGTCACGGCCCTCGGCCCCGGTTTGACCTGGTTCAAGAGCCGCGGGACAGGAATCCTGTGGTATTTAATTTAGGCGACAGCGGAAGTCTTTTAACACAGGATCTTTTAAAACTAATAATGCCTGTTTAATATATTACATAAAGTTTTAGGGATAAAATCCCATAATTTACAATAAGATGATTTCACAAGGAAATCTTTATTTCTCAAAACATGTTTCTTTATTTATTTACACTGAGCCACTTCTCTGAGCTTGTAGTGCTTCACGGCACTTTCCTGGGATCACAACAGATCACCCGAAACATGTTTGGAAAAGGTTTTGTCAGCGGAGAAATACTGAGTGAATCATTCAATTTACGGAAAACATTACGTTTGTTATAAATCACAGTATTAAGAGCGATTACAATGTTTCTGATATCAAACCAACTACCCACAGTATTTGTCACTCGACCATCCATTGGCTAGCCCATTTGTCCAATGGTGTCTGTGACTGTGGTCAGATCACCCCTTGGCCACCCATTTGTCCAAGTGTGACGGGAAACAAGTAATGTATACAAAACCCCACATACCGGCTGTAATTTGGTGATTACAAAGACTTAATCCCAGTAATTATAACTTTGAAAATAATTTGGAGTTTTGTAAAACAGTTGATAAAAAGAAAAAAAGAATGACTCACATTGCAGATTTAACGAGCAAAGTATAAGCCTACTGATTTGCCTTGATTAACCTAATTTAACAATAATGCACACACACAAACGGGTTAGTAACTAATACAGCAGTTACGACAATTCACGAGATTAAACCCTCACAATGATTTACAAGTGCAATACTTAATAATTCAACAGATTCACGACGAATAACAGAGCATAGTCCGAATTCGAACAGTACTCAAATATTCAAGTCGAAATCACGACGAATAATCAAAGTACAAGCTCAATTTGAGCAGCACTCGGACAATCGTTGGATAGTTATAATCGATCAGACGTTGTATCGTAATAGCGATCGAGTTATTACCCTGATTGCGGCAGCACTTCGTGAATTGTGTGTGGTGTGGACTGTTATTGCTATAACTCGACGTACACAGAGAATTTGGACGTCGTTTCAATCACAGAAAGCAAGTGCCAATGTCTGCTATTTATACTGATTTTTGGACAGGCTTACGGACCGTATGCCATTTCCCTTACGGTCCGTAAGGGAAGCAGTCTAAATATAGGGTAGCCAGGTTCGGGACTAGGCATGCTGAGTTGACAGAATAATAAAATTCTAATTTTGACAACAAAATTTGTTGATAATTATCACTAGGGTTTGACCCCCCTGAGTTTTAGGGGCCCTGATCCTGATTCCAATTGTTCTGGAAATTTTAGGGTTTATGCAGAATCACTTGGGTGTCTCAATTAGGGTTTCCTTTTTGATTAATTATCAACCTAAGTATTACTTTTAGTGAGAGTTGTTACATCCTCCCCACCTTAAGAAAAATCTCGTCCTCGAGATTTATTGGAATAATTGAGGATATTTGCGCTTCATTTCTGATTCTAGCTCCCAAGTGTATTCTGGTCCTTTCTTTGAATTCCATTTGACTTTGACCAGCACTAGTCGTTTGTGCTTGAGAAACTTGACTTTTCTATATTCGATCTGTAGTGGTTTTCCTATGAATTTTAGTTTTTCGTTTACCTCTACATCTTGAAGAGGTACTACCAGGGATTCGTCTGATAAACATTTCTTGAGATTGGATACATGGAATACATCATGTACTCCAGCTAGTTCTTCTGGTAGTTGTAAGCGATAAGCAACTGGTCCTATTCGTTGTATCACTGGGAATGGTACGACATACCTTGGACTCAGTTTTCCTTTCTTACCAAATCGTACTACTCCTTTCCAAGGGGAAACTTTCAATAGTACTTTGTCTCCGACTTGAAATTCTAATGGTTTGCGACGATTGTCTGCATAGCTCTTCTGACGATCTCGAGCCGTTTTCAGTCTTTCTTTGATTTGAGTTATCTTGTCAGTAGTTTCTTGTACGATTTCTGGACTTGATAGTTGATTTTCTCCTATTTCTGCCCAACATACTGGAGTTCTGCACTTGCGTCCGTACAGTGCCTCGAATGGAGCAGTTTCAATGCTTGAATGATAACTATTGTTATAGGAGAATTCAATTAAAGGTAAATGGTTATCCCAATTACCACCAAAATCTATTACACATGCTCGGAGCATGTCTTCCAAAGTTTGTATCGTCCTTTCACTTTGTTCGTCGGTTTGTGGATGATATGCAGTACTCAGATTTAGTCGGGTTCCCATTGCTTTCTGGAAACTAGTCCAGAAATGAGAAGTAAAACGACTATCCCTGTCCGATACAATGGAGAGTGGAACTCCATGTAAAGATACTACTTCATCTACGTACAACTTTGCTAACCTTTCCATGCTAAAGGTTTCTTTCATTGGTAGAAAGTGAGTTGATTTGGTTAATCGATCCACAATTACCCAAATCGCATCATTACCTTTTCTGGTTCTGGGTAACTTAGTAACAAAATCCATTGTTATGAGTTCCCATTTCCATACAGGCATTTCTAGCTGTTGTAGTAATCCTGAAGGTTTCTGGTGTTCGGCCTTAACTTGTGAACAAGTTAGACACTTAGATACGTATTCGGCTATATCCTTTTTCATTCCTATCCACCAGAAATTGTTTCTTAAATCTTGGTACATCTTATTATTTCCTGGGTGTACGGTATACCTAGATTTATGAGCTTCTTCTAAAATCTTATTTCTTAATTCTCCTTGCTTAGGTACCCAAATTCGTTTCTTGTGGAATTTCCAAATTCCATCATTTCCTTGTTCCAAGTCTTTTATGTAACCTTTCATTCCTTCAGCATCATCCTTGATTGCTGTTTCCTGAATTTCCTTCAATTGCTCCATTAAATCTACTTGTAGATTTAATCTAAGAGCACAGACTCGCTTTTGCTTCTCATGATACTTACGACTTAAGGCATCTGCGACTACGTTTGCCTTTCCTTCGTGATATTGAATATCACCGTCGTAATCACTCAGGATTTCCATCCACCTCCTTTGCCTCATATTTAACTCTTTTTGTCCAAATATGTACCTTAAACTTTTATGATCTGTATAAACAGTAAACTTACTTCCATACAGATAATGTCTCCAGATCTTAAGGGCAAAAATTATGGCTCCTAATTCTAAGTCATGAGTCGTATAATTCTCTTCATGCTTTTTCAATTGCCTAGAGGCATACGCAATTACCTTCTTGCGTTGCATCAACACACATCCAAATCCTAATCTTGAGGCATCACAATATACTTCGAAATCTTCTATTCCTTCGGGTAAGGCTAAAATTGGAGCATTCGTCAATCTGTGCTTTAAAATCTTAAAAGCTTCTTCTTGTCTAGGTCCCCATTCAAACTTAACGGCTTTACAGGTCAACTTAGTCAAGGGTACAGCTATCTTAGAGAAATCCTTAATAAATCTTCTGTAGTATCCAGCTAAGCCTAGAAAACTTCTAATTTCCATAGCTGATTGTGGAACCTTCCATTTATTGATTGCTTCTATTTTAGCAGGATCTACCTGAATTCCTTTGTGATTTACCACATGACCTAAGAATTGCACTTCTTGCAGCCAAAATTCACACTTCGAGAATTTGGCATAGAACTTTTCTTTTCTTAACAAAGTTAAGAGTACATGTAGGTGCTCGCAATGTTCCTTCTGGCTTTTGGAGTAAATAAGTATATCGTCGATGAAAACGATTACAAATTTATCCAAGTATGGTTTACAGATCCTATTCATCATGTCCATGAATGCGGCTGGGGCATTCGTTAGTCCAAAGGGCATGACTGTAAACTCATAATGACCATACCTAGTTCTGAAAGCAGTTTTAGGTATGTCCTCCTCTTGTACCTTCAGTTGGTGATATCCGGATCTTAAGTCTATTTTGGAAAAATATCTAGCTCCTTGAAGTTAATCAAAAAGATCATTAATCCTAGGTAATGGGTATCGATTCTTAATTGTAAGCTTATTTAATTCTCTATAATCGATACACATTCTCATCGATCCATCCTTCTTTTTCACAAACAACACTGGTGCTCCCCAAGGGGATGAACTAGGTTGTATAAATCCTTTGCTTAGTAATTCGTCTAACTGCTTTTTCAGTTCTAGCATTTCGGTGGGTGCTAATCGATAAGGTGCCTTGGCTATCGGTGTAGTACCTGAAATTAAATGAATTCTAAACTCTACCTCTCTATCGGGTGGTAACCCAGGTAATTCTTCTGGAAAAATATCTGGGTATTCTGAGACTACAGGGATGTCCTGCAGTTCCTTATTTTTAGTGTTAATGATTACAGAAATCATATACACCATTTCTTGTTTTCTCGAATAACTAGCCAATTTCATCACTGATACGAATTTCAATGACTTTCGAGGTCTATCTCCTGTAATCAAAATCACCTCTCCTGTGGGGGTACGAATTTCTACGGAATTCTTATCACAGAGGATTCGAGCATGGTTGGCTACTAACCAATCCATTCCTAATACCACATCGAATCGGGTTAATTTCATAGGTAACAGATTTGTAGAAAATTTATGGCCTAATAGTTCTATCTTTCCTTCTTGCCAAACTTTATCTATGTTAACAGAATTCCCTTCTGCAGTTTCGACCGTAAAAGTCTGCCTAAGGGTGGTTAAAGGTAAATTAAGAGCTTGGCAGAATGAAGTATTAATAAAACTTTGGTTTGCACCAGAGTCAAATAATACTTTTGCAAATACGTCGTGAACTAAGAACGTACCAGCTATCACATCTGGGATGAGTTCAGCTTCTTGAGTGGTCAACTGGAATGCTCGTGCATTCTTCTTAGTAGTTCCGTCGACCGTTTTAGCTTTATTGTCTGCTGGTTTGGCTAACTTAGGACATTCAGATTGGAAATGTCCCGTTTCTCTGCAGTTATAATAGATTCTTGTTTTCCTTCTGCAGTCTTCTTCACGATGTCCTCTTGCCTTGCAAAAGTTGCAGATTATATTGCATTGTCCATAGTGTTTGTTCTTGCAATTTCTGCAGAAAGGAGGTGATGAGGATTGCCCTGTTCCTCTTTTCTTAGTATTACCCACACGAAATCCTTGGGTAATCTTCTGAGCCAATTCCTTCTTTCGATCTTCTTCTCCTGTGCATACCAGTTCACCGGTTAAGGTATTAGCTAACTCCACAGCATCGTCAATAGTGCGTGGTCTCGCAGCCTTAACGATTTTACGGATTTCTCCGATCAATCCCCAAATATAACGGGAAATGAGTACTGGTTCTGGCGAAGCCAGGGTAGGTACTACTCTCGCATATTCGAAGAATGTCGAAGTATATTTCCGACAATCTACGCCTATCATACGATGGTTTAGGAACTTGTTGGCCATTTGTTCCTTCTCGTATTCGGGACAAAATTTTCTTTCTACAAGACTCTTAAATTCTTCTCAGTTCATTGCATAGGCCACCCTTCTTCCTTTTGCTTGCAATACAGTGTTCCACCACTCTAACGCCCCTTCTTTGAACAAATTCGACGCATACATAACTTGATCTTCTTCGGCACATTTACTTATTGCAATTACTGCTTCGGTTTTCTCTAACCAACGCAGTACTGCTGTTGCTCCTTCGTTACCTACAAATTCGGCAGGTTTGCAAGCAAGAAATTCCTTGTAAGTGCAACCAGGCGTTGCAGCTTTCATTTTCTTAGGAAGTGGAGCTTGTTGTGGATCATTATTATGATTGCCGCCTCCATTTACACTATGACAAAAATTGTCTTCCTGGGTACGTTTACTAGGAATGATTTGTTGCGGTTCAACAGGTTTCTGAGCAGCAGCCATGATTGCAGGAATAACATTAGCTATCCCTTGAGTGATGATATTTTCAATATCCTGTCTAGTCATGTATTGGTTTTCCTGATTTTGCTCAGATTGAATCTCTTCATTAACTGGTTCATTACTAGCGTTTTCCATCTGATAATTAGTATAAGTGTAAATTATTAGTGTCAAATAATTGCTAGTTAGATATAACAAAGTAATTACACATAAACACATAAAACCTTACAACACATATCTATAACCAAAATTATCGATGTCTCGACTTCTATTTTGTTTTATAGATTATATATGCATCCATACACACTGTTTATCTCACAATGTTTTATTTCCCATTTTACAGAGTTAGATTTAACTATTACTATTACTATTATGATACAGACACACTTCCTACCCTACTATCCTTTAATCAACTGGCAGTTTAGTAGCGACGCTCCCTCTCGTCGTACTTCCAAGAGATTTGTTCCCCCATTTCCCGGATCCTATTCCCTGTACCTATCAGTTCTTCACCAAACTGATGAAGTTCGGCCAGGTTTTCATAGCTCATTGGCGGGTTGGGGATAGGTTCTGGATCAAATTGAGGAAGTAAAGTAAAGGGACTATTGATCATATTTTGGAATTGCCAGTCATTTGTCCACCACTCTTCCATTTGGCCTAAAGGTCGTGTGTGGATTAGTGGGTCTGGAATAGCTGGTTCTAAGTTTATTGGGAATTGGGCTGTGGCAGGGTAAGAGTAGAGATTATTGTTGATAGGTTCTATGACATCACAATTCGCCAGTAGACAGTCTATTTTGTCTTGGAATGTGATCTCCTCAGGTTGTTTAGAGCTCTCTCCGATCTCTATTCCCTTTTGCTTAATATCTTCCCTTATTTCTGTTTCTGCTTGTTTGGAACTCTCTCCAGTTTCTATTTCTTTTCCTTTGCTCACATGATTTTCTATTTTAGGAAGTCTCCTAGTGGCTGGCTTCCTCCTGCGCACTTTTCTCCATCCTACATATCTTCTTCTCTTTTTAGGTTTGACTTTTTCCAGCGGTGGAGCTTGGAATTCCAGGGGTTCCTCTATGTCAGCAATGTAACCAGGAAAGTCGTGGGAGACTTCAATTGGTACTGGGTAGAGGTTGAGATTCTGGAATGCTTCTGATATCTCATTCAAGCTGGATAGCATATATGCAAAATGCACAAAAATGTTAAGTTAAAACTTTGGAACAAATTTTAACAAATAAACATTGAAGTTTTATTGCATACTAATTTGTACAAAGACAACAGGAAAGAGAACACACTAGGATTGATTTATTTATTTACGGAGTAGCAGTTTTCTACTAGTTCAGGTTTATTGATAATTTAAAGGTTTGCGTTTTCTGCTACGGTAGCTAACATATAAAGATTTGCCCATTTTTCATCTAATTCATCCTCCCAAGGTGGACTAATAACAAATTCCTGGAGTTCCGGATTAAACCTCACTTTCTTAGCTTGGGGTTTCTTTATTTTCTCTTGACCTTTCCTAAGAATTGTATTTCTTTTCTCTGGGGTAAGAGGATTTTCATAATTTGCTTTACGAACAAAAATTCCTTCTTTTAGATCTGCTGGGGGTTTGGAGGAAGAGGTTCCTTTTTCTGTGGGTGTAGTGTCTAATTTGTGGTAGATAGCAGAAAGCTTTTGTTTACCCATACTGTAGCTAACAAATAAACAGTTAATAAAACACATAATCACAGAATGGCAATTAATAATATTAAGTATTTACTTAATTAAAATAGGCTTAAATCAGTGGCTCGATCAGTGGCTCTGATACCACCTTTTCCTGTCACGGCCCTCGGCCCCGGTTTGACCTGGTTCAACAGCCGCGGGACAGGAATCCCGTGGTATTTAATTTAGGCGACAGCGGAAGTCTTTTAACACAGGATCTTTTAATACTAAAAATGCCCGTTTAATATATTACATAAATTTTTAGGGATAAAATCCCATAATTTACAATAAGATGATTCCACAAGGAAATCTTTATTTCTCAAAACATGTTTCTTTATTTATTTACACTGAGCCACTTCTCTGAGCTTGTAGTGCTTCACGGCACTTTCCTGGGATCACAACAGATCACCTGAAACATGTTTGGAAAAGGTTTTGTCAGCGGGGAAATACTGAGTGAATCATTCAATTTACGGAAAACATTACGTTTGTTATAAATCACAGTATTAAGAGCGATTACAATGTTTCTGATATCAAACCAACTACCCACAGTATTTGTCACTCGACCATCCATTGGCTAGCCCATTTGTCCAATGGTGTATGTGACTATGGTCAGATCACCCCTTGGCCACCCATTTGTCCAAGTGTGACGAGAAACAAGTAATGTATACAAAACCCACATACCAGCTGTAATTTGGTGATTACAAAGACTTAATCCCTGTAATTATAACTTTGAAAATAATTTGGAGTTTTGTAAAACAGTTGATAAAAAGAAAAAAAGAATGACTCACATTGTAGATTTAACGAGCAAAGTATAAGCCTACTAATTTGCCTTGATTAACCTAATTTAACAATAATGCAATCACACAAACGGGTTAGTAACTAATACAGCAGTTACGACAATTCACGAGATTAAACCCTCACAATGATTTACAAGTGCAATACTTAATAATTCAACGGATTCACGACGAATAACAGAGCATAATCCGAATTCGAACAGTACTCAAATATTCAAGTCGAAATCACGACGAATAATCAAAGTACAAGCTCAATTTGAGCAGCACTCGGACAATCGTTGGATAGTTATAATCGATCGGACGTTGTATCATAATAGCGATCGAGTTATTACCCTGATTGCGGCAGCACTTCGTGAATTGTGTGTGGTGTGAACTGTTATTGCTATAATTCGACGTACACAGAGAATTTGGACGTCGTTTCAATCACAGAAAGCAAGTGCCAATGTCTGCTATTTATACTAATTTTTGGATAGGCTTACGGACCGTATGCCATTTCACTTACGGTCCGTAAGGTAAGCAGTCTAAATATAGGGTAGCCAGGTTCGGGACTAGGCATGCTGAGTTGACAGAATAATAAAATTCTAATTTTGACAACGAAATTTGTTGATAATTATCACTAGGGTTTAACCCCCCTGAGTTTTAGGGGCCCTGATCCTGATTCCAATTGTTCTGGAAATTTTAGGGTTTATGCAGAATCATTTGGGTGTCTCAATTAGGGTTTCCTTTTTGATTAATTATCAACCTAAGTATTACTTTTAGTGAGAGTTGTTACATTTGTCCCTCCCGTCGTAACGTTCTTGAAACCATTTTTCGCTTGCTTAGATGTCTCCAACAATCTTTAAAAATAAATCTTTTGGTAAACGAAACCGATATCTAAACGTTTCGGCATTGTAGACCGGATTCTCCACAAAATAATCCTTCATTAACACTTCTTTAGCATGTATACAATCACGATCCACCATTTTCTTCTTTGGCCGGCTCGAAGTTGCCTCAAGTTCGTTATACACCTTCTCAAAAAATTCAAGCATCTCATTGTCGAAAGACGTTTGGCTATCGCTATCGGTGTCCATCGGAAACGAATCCGTAGGAAATTCAATTTGTGAAATATGTAGAATGTGTGATATATAGTTATGTTTTTGTGTGGGTGAAATGGTATAAATTTATGTAGAATGTGTTATATATATATAGCGTGTTTAATTTTTTTTTATTTTTTTTAAATCCAAACGGCTCCACAACCGTCAAACCCAACGTTCATATAACGTTCAAAAGATCAAGTTCTCAACGTGTCATGGCCATGACGCTTATCTTTCACCACGCGTCAAAGTGGGTACTGGCGGCGGTGTTTCACGTTGGTCGACGAGTTGTTTTTGGGCCATAACGGAATGCCCCCCCCCCCCCTAAAAAGAAATAAAAAAAGCCTCTAATACTCTCTGGATCTTTCAGTCGCTTTCAGCCCCTTTTGAAAGAATACACCACAAACAACCGGAATAATCGACGTGGTATATAATATCTTCGGTTCCAAAACCACCTCCACAACGAGATGCACCTAAAAATGTGGTCAAAGCAATCAAACAACCTTCTTCTTACAGACTGATATTTTTTTTCTACAGATGTATGTGTTCCGTGTACTACTACAGACATTTTACCTCTTAAAAAACAAACTGCACCTAAATATTTCTTCATCTTTTTTTAAATGCATTTAGAAGTTTGTATGTATCTGTCGTTTCAAATCAATCAGGGTATTCTAGATGCAATTGACCAAGTATTTTACATTTTTAAGATAAAATTACTTTATCATGTCTTGTTTGAAGGAATGAACTTTCTTCCAAAACTATATAAAATCAGCTAACTTGGTGTTTTGGGATGTTATTTGTGTCACGTCAATTGTGATGATTTATGCTGCAGTCTGCAACTGTAACTGGTGATCCATGTGATGGCTTAAGGGTTTTGTTAAAGCAGACCTCATGATCTTGCCAACTCTTGTCATACAACTTGGAGTCTCTTAGGAAGTTTTCTACACTACGGGACATTGGAAAATTAATACAGCAGTTGACTAGAGTCAATTTTGGTATTTTGCATGTATGGCTAGACTTGATGGCCAAAGCACTGTACATGTCTGATGTTGGACCACTTTTACATCTATGTTGTGTCAAAATGCCAACTGGAACATACAACTAATGAAATAACATCGATGTTTTCTAATCTACATTTGGGTGTATTTGAATGCATCCAATTTGGTCACATTGTAATTCTCACTCGCCCCTTTGCGACAACGTAATTCAGATCACCATTGCATGTCACTGATTCGATATATTCCAACAAATTTGAGGCTTCCATTAGCTTGTCTTTCTTAATCTTCAATCAAAGTTTATTTTGATTTGAATATTTGGGGTATTAATATTTGATTGACAAGAATGGTAGAATTTCTGGAGGAGTTTCGATATCTTAAAATCAAACTGGAAGATATTGAAATCGCAACAAACAAATTTGATGCCAACAGCGTGATAGGAAGTGGTGGATTCGGGAAGGTGTATATAGGAGAAATTTCTCACACTAAGGGGAGAAGTATGGCTGCTTTTAAGCGATTAGATCCTAGATATGGGCAAGGGATCCCCGAGTTCTGGAACGAGATCATGATGCTTTCTCGGTACGAACATCAAAATATTGTCTCTCTCCTAGGATTTTGTGACGAGGGTGGTGTGAAGATCTTAGTGTATGAGTATGCATCTCATGGAAGCCTCGATCAACATTTAAGTGCAACTTCTCTAACGTGGACGCAACGTCTTAAAATATGCCTTGCGGTCGCAAGGGCAGTACAATATCTTCATGATCCCAAAGGGACCCAACAAAGAGTTCTCCATTGTGATCTTAAAAGCTCCAACATCTTACTTGATAAGAACTGGACTGTTAAAGTTTCTGATTTTGGATTATCAAAAATCGTCCCTGCAAATCAACATCACATGGTTCTCGTCACCCATGCTGTAGGTACCCCTGGGTACTGTGATCCGCTGTACAAGGAAATGGGCTTGTTAACAAAAGAATCAGATATATACTCCCTGGGAATCGTCTTCTTTGAGGTATTGTGTGGGAGATTGTGCTATGAATATCCCAATGGCCAATGTCAAATTTTAGTGCCTGTGTGGAAAGAAAGCTACGAACAGAAGAAACTAGATGAGATTATCTTTCAAGGTCTGATGAAACAAATGGATCCAAATTCTTTGGAATCTTTTGCAAATATTGCATATTGGTGCCTGGATAAATCTTATGTGAAGCGGCCAACGATTTCTCATGTTGTGAAACAACTTGAGATCGCACTTGAATTTCAAGAGATTTTTGAAGTGACGAAACAGCCAAATGGGTACAAAGAGATAATCAAGGCTGCGATACCTCCTCTGATCTATCGTTCCATAGACGAACTAAGAATGCTTCTCTCCAAAGGGATCTTTCTAAACAATGGCAAAACGGTAGTTGTCTATGTCTATAAAAGTTTTTTAGTTTTATGGAATGTACTGTATTATAGCTTAGGTGGTGCTTGGTTGGGGGATATAAATTCCAAAACAACATTAAAGTCACATAATTATCAATATGGTTTCATATATGTTAGTTAAATGGTCGGATATTGTAAAATGACATTGTCGAGTTACCCCCTTAGACATCTCTTCCCTAATAATAGGAAATCTTCACCCTCCAAATATCTAGTAGTCCACCGCATTTTTGTTGTAGTGTTAGACATAATAGCTCCAACAAAATCTGTTGATATACTCCATTTGTAGTGGTGTTACATTAGTCATCTAATTTCGACTTATATATTTAATGGACAGTGGTTGTCCATAAACAAAATTGGAGAACGTTGTGAAATGATATCTGCAACAGATTGTTTGATTCCTACAGCAAATGAATCAAAAATTCGATATTCAACTGAACACAATTCAAGGTGATTACTGACTAGTCTTCTTCCTTCTACCTTCGGTTTCTAGATCTTTAAATTATTTCATTTCATTAATGTATCGGTCTTTGCATCTTCTTTCAGATTTGCAGGGGGCTGCTATCTAGCATTTGATGGTAAATTTAAAACATATGTCAAAACTCAATTCTTGCTACCACAAATCACATACACAATAAACCTTGTGTTCAAATTTATCTACGAAAGGACGGCCTTGACCAAACCGACATATTTAGCCCTCAAATACAAATTAGAAGGGGACGCTAAACCATCAATCTCGTACTTTGCTGATGACAGAGAAGACGGATGGTTGATGGCTGAATTGTATCAGTTTACTAATGAAACCAGATCTGTTGATCTTAAAATTATTTTTGAGGCATCATATGCCTTGGCTGTAGAAGGTATCGAGTTTCGGGCCCTGGAGAAAGTAAGCAGACATATAATGGTGTATTCATTCACATTTATTAATGTTTCCTATTGTTATATGGTATCAAACAGACCACATAGGATTAACATAATGTAATCTTTCAATGTCGGTATGCTTTATAGGTTAAACATGAAGTGTTAGAGGATAAGAATATAGATATGCAATCAACATCTGATTCCGAAATATACTGGGAACAAAAAGTGCCAAAAAATTATGAAGAGATGATCAAGTTGTCAAAAGATAGTGTGAAATGGACTACGAAGAAGGAACTTTTCTTCATTCTTCACAAAGGATTCCAAATCAATGATGGCAAAGAGGTATTTGACGCTAGTGGTTTATTCCGATCACATTTGAAGCCCATTTAATCCTAGTATGTTAACTTAGGTCTCATAAGCACATATTTATTGATTGATAGTGGTTATCTCTTTCCAAAAACGGAAAGAAATGTTATATGCTTTCAGCAAGAATGGTTTTGCAAGAACAACAATGGAGTTGGGAGTCTCTACCTGAATCAAGGTCGTTTCGCTATCTCCCATCATGTTTTTTTGTATGCACTTATAGTGGCGGGTCCAGGATATTTTTTTACTAGGTCACTTTTCAAATATGTATGGTGAATCAAGTCACTCTTTCTATATTACACCTAGCTAAAAACAAGTACCGAATACAAGATAACACATGAAAAAAATTCTCTGCGGTCACTTGAACCTGGACCTTTCTAAATGGGTCCGCCCACGCACGTCTATCTTCATCCCATTTGCAATATCAACCAACTTACCTGTTTAAACAAGAAGGGATGATCTTATCTAATAGCAGTGTATGCTCACAAGTGTGCCAGTATATGCAACATGCATTTCTTTTGAACACCTTAAGTTATTTTACTTCTAAAATACATCCAACCTTTTAAACAAACTTTAATCAGATCACTGAAGTGGATCACATTTTACAAGGTTAGTTACTAGAATGCACCATTTTACATATACATTACATAACATATATAACACTTATTCCAAAGACTTGTGATGTAAAAATGTGTCGGGTCGATCGGGCACTTGTAAAAATATCATGCACTTACATGTGATTATCCCTTTAAGTTAACAAGAATCAGTTCATCCACAATGTCGCACTTTCTCAAACTGCTAATTATGTACCATGAGGAAGGATTTATAGAATCTTCTCTTCTTATAGAATCCTTATTAAAAAAAATTAACATGCGGTAACACACACATGGAAAACTTGCAACATTTGTATTATTCCTTTTGCACATGTATCACTCCAACTATAACAAATTCTATCATATCACATTTATTTTGGTTTCTCAGATTTAAAGAAGTGGCTGTCCATCCTAATAAAAGATTTAGTATTGCCTGTAAAATCAAATGCCAACTACTGTCACCAGGAACAAGATATGCAAGTTACCTTATCTACAAATTACCAAAGAATCCCTATGAATTCGAAGCTCCTATGATCGTGAGGCGTAAATATTTCCAAGCAAATGACTCGGAATGTATACGATTTGTTTATCTACTTGGTCCTCAAACTCCGATTTTTAGACACATGGTTGATCAAAACACCCACAATCCATTGGCTAGACCCAAAATGAGAGGACTTCCACGATTAAGACACGATGGTTGGATGCAAGTTCAAGTATTAGATTTTGTAACTGGTCTTACCCACAACATGATCTCAATGCATGTTGAGTTGACAACCAATCCCTTTTACAAGGTTATTGAAGGTCTTACTGTGCAAGGCATTGAGTTTAAACCCCTATGTATTTAGTGTTGTACTATTTTCCTGGCCTTTAGGTCCTTATGTTCTAGCTGCCATGATTGATATTTATGGTATATATTGTTGGCCCGAAATGGATCTTGATCTCTAGAACGAGCGTGATAAAACAAACTTGAATAACAATAACTTGTAATAACCGAATGAATGTATATACAATCGAATTGAGAGTAGTAAGTGATTTACAAATGAAACATTCTATCCTATTTATAGTTTTCTACGGGTACGAGTGAAGAGTTGTGTCTCTTCGTGAAAAGTCACGTCTCTTGGATGTGTGGTTGTGATCAATTCTTGAAGAGGTATGTTAATCCTTGTCCATTCGTTTCAACCGGTGCGTCTTCTCCTTCTTTGCCTTGTACCGATCGGAAATGGTGTGAGGGAAGGGACACACCCTTTCGGTTAATGATGGTAGTTACCATCTTTGTCTTTGTCAACTTTGGTCCTCGTAGTTTATAACCGCTATGTAATATATATTCTAACTAAGTATGATATTAAGAGATTAACCGGGTTTTCATTCACCCCCTAATCTCGAACATCCATAAGTTGCTTTAAGTCTTGAATTCTGAGCAGTTCCCTCATTGTAGCAAACTTGATCCTTGCTAGTGCCTTTGTTAGTGTATCTGCTCGTTGTAGTTCTCCACTTATGTGTTCCACAGTGATATCTTCGTTTTCCACACATTCTCTTATGAAGTGATAGCGTGTGTCAATGTGCTTACTTCTTCCATGAAAGACTGGATTTCTCATGAGTGCTATTGCTGAAACATTATCTACTCTGAGTGTTATCTTCTCTTCCTTCCACCCTGTGATTTCACTTAACAATCTTTTAAGCCATAGTGCTTGACATGCTGCTGCAGTGGCTGCCATGAATTCTGATTCACATGATGATAGTGCCACTGTCTGTTGTTTCTGTGTACACCAGGTTATAGGTGATTCTCCAAAGTAGAATACCAGAGCAGTTGTTCCTTTTCCTTTGTCTGTATTAACTCCAAAACTACTATCACTATAACCTGTGATCTTACATCCTCCTTGCCTTTTGTAGATGATTCCATGCTCTTTAGTTCCTTTGATGTAACGAAGTATTTGCTTTACTGCTTTCAGGTGTTGTTCCTTCGGTTCTTGCATGAATCTACTAAGCAGACTGACTGGGTAACATAGATCTGGTCTTGTATGCAATAAGTACCTGAGAGAACCTATCAGGCTTCTATAGTGTGTTGCATCTACTAGATCTCCTTCTTCAGTCTTTGTTAATTGAGTTCCTAGAGTCATGGGAGTCTTTGTGTCATTGCAGGATAACATATCGGCGTCTTTGAGTATCTTGTTGATATATCCTGTCTGCTTGATGCCTATCTCACCCCCTGCTTGAATTACTTCTATTCCCAGATAATATGCTAGCAATCCTAGATCGCTCATATCAAATTTGTTCTTCATCTGAGACTTGAAGATGTCTATTTCCTTCTTTGATGTTCCAGTGACTATCAAGTCATCAACATAGACTCCAACTATTAACGTAGAGGCTTCACTTGTCCTTGTATAGATTGCGTTCTCTAAAGTGCACTTCTTGAAGTTAAGTGACTTTAGGGTTTGATCTAACTTCGTATTCCAAGCTCTTGGTGCTTGTCTCAATCCATACAGAGCTTTAGCTAGTCTATATAACTTTCCTTCATTTCCTGGCTTTACGAATCCTTCTGGTTGTGATACATAGACTTCTTCCTTGAGGTCTCCGTGTAAGAATGCAGATTTCACATCTAAGTGATGTACCTCCCAACCTTGATATGCTGCTAAAGCCAACATTAGTCGAACTGTCTCCATACGTGCTACTGGTGCAAAGACTTCGTCAAAGTCTATTCCGTGTTGCTGAACATATCCTTTTGCAACCAGCCTTGCCTTGTGTCTGACAATGTTTCCGTTTGCATCTTTCTTAGTCTTGAATACCCACTTTAAACCTATTGCCTTGTGATCTCTTGGCAACTCCGTCAAACTCCAAGTGTTATTCTTGTTTATTGAGTCTAACTCAGCCTTCATTGCTTCAATCCATTTTCTGTCACCAGATGCTTCCTTGTAATTCCTTGGTTCTTCTTCAGCGAGAAATAATTCATGTGGATCTACTTGAATTTCTTCTGTCTCTTCATACAGGTCTTCGAGACTTCTTAGTCTTACTGGAGTGTCACTAATACTCTCTGTTGTACTTTCAGAGGTAGATGGACCTCCACTTGATAAACTGCTTGAACTTCCTGCTGAGTTCTGATTGTACGAATGTGCTGGCGGGGTTACATAGGAGTCTTGTTCTTCTGTCTGATCTACTCCTGAATCATCATGTTGTGGCCCGCTACTGCCAGGACTACTTGGTTCATTTTCTTCTAACTCTGGTGGTATGTCATCTACTTGAATGACAAAGTTTGTCCATTCGGGATTCCCTGAATCTACCGTCTCCATATAACTATTCCAGTTCCATGGTTGACCTTCCATGAACTTTACATCTCTACTGACACATATCTTGTTCTTTGTTGGATCATATAATCTGTATGCCTTTGATCCTTCTTCTATTCCAAGGTAAACCATAGGTGCACTTCTATCATCCAACTTCTTTTGTTGAAGTGGTAGTACCTTAGCATAAGCCGTGCAGCCAAAAACTTTCAAGTGTTCTAGATTTGGCTTTCTTCCTTTCAATGCTTCATATGGTGTCTTGTTTACCAGGGCTTTTGTCGGAACCCTGTTTAGTACGTATATCGTGTGTCGTATTGCTTCACCCCAAAAGTTCTGTGGCATGTTCATTGCCTTTAGCATACTGCGAGTAGTGGATAACATCGTCCTGTTTCGCCTTTCTACTACTCCATTTTGCTGTGGGGAATATGGTGCCGTAAGTTGTCTTGCTATGCCGTTGGTTTTGCAATACTTGTTGAATTCAGCCGATGTGAATTCACCTCCTCTATCCGTTCTTAGCATTTTTAACTTGGTCTGTGCTTCCTTTTCAACCTTTTCTTTGAACTCCTTAAATGTTTCGAATGCTTGATCCTTGGAAGTTAGTAAATATGCCCACATGTAGCGAGTACAGTCGTCTACAAGTAAGAATATATACTTCTTCCCAGCATGTGTTGGTGGAGTTATAGGACCACACAAATCTCCATAGACTAAGTCCAGAGGTTTTAAAGATCTGAACTTCGCCTGATTTGGAAATGGTGCCCTACTATGCTTTCCTAATAAGCATGCGTCACATACTTGACTAGCATGACTTATTTGGGGAACTCCAAGTACCAAGTTCTTACGAGTCATTTCCTTAATAGCATCGAAGTGTAAGTGGCCTAACCTTGGGTGCCATAACCATGCTATGTCTTCGGTTTGAGAGTAGGCAGATTGGTTTTCCAGTCTTCAGTTTGACTTTGTATAGCCTGTTCTTCATTCTCTTAACTCGCATTAGTAGCTTTCTATTTCGATCTCGGATAGTAAGTAGATCTCCATCCATAACCACTTTGCAACCGATTTCTGTAAGTTGTCTGAGGCTCAATATGTTGCTTTTCAGACGTGGAATGTAGTATACTTGTGAAACAATCTTTTGTTCTTGGTTCAGACATTCCAGTAGTATTGATCCTTTGCCTTTGATTTCTACGTGTGACCCATCACCGAATCGTACTTGCCCTGTCACCGTTTCATCTAATTCCTTGAAGTGACTTCGCACTCCTGTCATGTGGTTGCTGGCCCCGTTGTCTAAGTACCATAGATTTTTATCTTCTGAGGCGTAACTTATTGGTTTTATACGTTCCTCGTTTAGCAGAGCCTTTTTTTGAACAACATTTTCTTCTTGTATTGCCATTAGCAATACGGGTGCTTCGTCTTCCTCGACGAGGTTTGAATGTTCTTGTACTTCGTCTTTCTCAGAACAGTCCTTCTTGAAGTGTCCAAACTTCTGACACTTAAAACATTGGATCTTACTTAGGTCGGTTCTTACAAACTTTCTCCAATTTCTAGAACTTCCATTTCTAGGTCTAGATGTAGATCCTTCGTTTCTGGGACTTTGCCTATTTCCGTTGTTTCGCCAATTTCCACGCGTTTGGTTAAATCTACCACGACCGCGGTTTCCAGATTGTCTTCCTCTGGTGTTATCATTATGTGTGAACATAAGCCTATCTTGGCTTTTTCCTTGATTTCCTTTTTTTAACCTGAGTCGTTCTTCATATGTCTTTAACCTTCCGACTGCTTCTTCTAGCGTCATAGTTTCTAGATCGGAGTATTGTTCCATGGAGGCAACGATTTGAGTAAACTTATCCGGTACGCCATTTAGTAGTTTGCGTACTAGAGTCGGTTGACTCAATGTCGTTCCTACTTCAGTTGCCCGGGTAACGATACTATTAATCTTTGCGGTAAAAGAATCAATAGTGTCGTCATCCTTCATTTGCAATAATTCAAATTCTGATAATAGCGTGTGCATACGCGTCTTTTGTACCTGATCAACACCAACGTGTCTAACCTTTAGATTATCCTAAATTTCCTTTGCGGTTTTACAACTTGCAACTTGCAATACAACGTCTTCTGGTATTGCTTGAAACAGATATGCAATTGCAGACTTATCTTTCTTGGTGTCTACCGTTGCATTTTCTACCGGTTCAATCGTTTCCCATAAACCACTCGCTTCAAGAATCGTCTTGATACGAATAGCCCAAACCGTATAGTTTGTTGGTTTCAGAATCGGACACTGAAACTGGGAAAGAGAATTTCCTTCTTTCTGTATTATTATCGGATTTTGTCCGGGTGTTCCTGACATATCTTCCTGCCGAACAATCTTCACTTCTAATAATATTTTTTCTTGGTTTCAATAGATCTCAACAAACCCACGATTACCCGAATCGTGTAATAATCAAACAACCAAAACAATCTAACTCGCACTAAACCCCGGAATCAAAACAAACCCTAGATTCCTAACCCTTCGGTTCAACCGATTATACTAGAACCGAAAATAAAATTCTGAAATGAACTTTTGCGAATTAAAAACGAAAATGAAACCTGATCGCGAATTCCCTGCGATGCCTTGCGATTCCCACGCTTAGAGCCTGATGCTCTGATACCAATTTGTTGGCCCGAAATGGATCTTGATCTCTAGAACGAGCGTGATAAAACAAACTTGAATAACAATAACTTGTAATAACCGAATGAATGTATATACAATCGAATTGAGAGTAGTAAGTGATTTACAAATGAAACATTCTATCCTATATATAGTTTTCTACGGGTACGAGTGAAGAGTTGTGTCTCTTCGTGAAAAGTCACGTCTCTTGGATGTGTGGTTGTGATCAATTCTTGAAGAGGTATGTTAATCCTTGTCCATTCGTTTCAACCGGTGCGTCTTCTCCTGCTTTGCCTTGTACCGATCGGAAATGGTGTGAGGGAAGGGACACACCCTTTCGGTTAATGATGGTAGTTACCATCTTTGTCTTTGTCAACTTTGGTCCTCGTAGTTTATAACCGCTATGTAATATATATTCTAACTAAGTATGATGTTAAGAGATTAACCGGGTTTTCATATATTATGTGATATATGAACGAAAACAAACCAAACATCATGGTTGTTTCCATATCCCTATCTTATTTCAATCTTTTTCGAAATTCTAACATAACAAATTCTCAATAGTTTTGTAGAAAATTAGAAGGGGGTGGGTGAATAGGTTTTCTTAAAATTTCATTGTTATAAACTTAATTTATAACACTTACACACTTGTTTGAACCCGATGAGATACTTGTAAACAATAACAATAATATATGCAAGTATGTAAAGAGTTAAGAGAAAAGGTGACAAAACCGATTTATAGAGTTTCAAGATATGTTAGCTAATCTCTGAAAGTCCCCGGGACCCCCTAGATCGTCGACGAACAACATCATTGCACTTGATTCATGACGTGAAACATCAAAATATGAACACTAGATAGAAAGATGTAGAAGATGAATCTCTTTATTATTGAAACAATCATACAGATTTACAAACTGAAAGAGTATACATCATCTACAAACTGGTTTAGATCACTAAGATCTAAACCTAGCTTTCTCTCACTAACGCATAGTATCCCTCTCTAGAATGTGCACACACTTTTGAAGGATTACAAGAGTTGCCCTAATCTGACCCATCAACACATATATATAGAGTTTGCTTCCAAGTCTGAAGTTAAACATGTATAGTCCGAATTTAACCTATTTATTTCGAATTTAACGTTTGTTTTCCGAACTTAACTTCTATATTCCGAATATAACCCTGTTGGATCTAGTGGACCCCACAAAAGAACAGATGATTGGAAAGCCAAAATAGTTTACAACATCTGATCATGAATAAGAGTGCTTTGAAGATCTGCTCCTCCCAATGCCAAAGACTCAACATCTGCTTTCTCTAAGTCTACTAAAGCCAAAGGTCTGCCTAAGAGAAACTCTGCTTGAAGACAAAGTCTATCTGAACCAAAGGTTTGCCAAAGTGAACCTCTGCTGATGAAGATAAAGTTTGCTGAAGCAAAGGTCTGATCATCCATTGCTAATGAAGACAAAGTCTGAAGAAGCTAAGGTCTGCTATGAATCAATAGATGTTAAAGACCAACAGATGATTATTCAACAGATGCTGATCAACAGAGGTTATCAATGTAACAGTGCTTAGGCTATAGCAGATGTTAGGAGTTTGTTAGGCTGTTAGATGTCGTTGTCTAGGTGACGTCAGCTTAGATGCTTCATATGTTTGGTTTGTACTATAAATAGAACAGTGCATGTATTGTTCTATTCATCACTTTCCTCTTGACATTTTTGTGCAAACAAACTAGGAGTGATCAGGTTGAGGGGGAGTTATAATTCTCATTCATATGTAAACATTGTAATTGCAATCTTTATAAAAGCATGATGATGAAAGAAATCTTTCCATTGTTGTGATTGAAAAGTTATTATTCCGCTACATATTTCCATATTTGTTTTATCTTCATTTATTGTTTCCATCTTAACTGTCACAACACTCAAACTCAGATCCTAACAATCGGTATCAGAGCTTGTTCAATCAAATTCGATCTAAACAATCAATTTGATATAAAAGATCAGCTCCTACTACTGATATCGTTTGTCCATTTGATTGAAAACAGAGTAAAAGTTTATTTACATTCAAAGTATCTTAAACAAAAACATTGTTTGTAAACAATAAAAAATGTCTCAAAATTCACAGGATCCACACAACATTGGTACTCTGTACAAACCTCCGATGCTTGTCAGACCGAAGTATAATATCTGGCAACGTCGGATGGGTCACGTACTTGCTCAGCAGAGCACGGGGTGCTGGAAATTGGTTATCTTCAGACCACATGTTCCGATGGTGCCGAGTGCTGAAGACCCCAAGGTTCAAGTACCAAAGAAGCCAACTACTCCGAGCAAGATTTTCAGAAAATCGAGTTAGATGCCAAAGCATTTAGCATTGTTGCTATGGCTCTACCGAATGATATCTGTGTTGGCCTATTGCATTGCAATAATGCTAAGGAGTTGTGGGATGCATTGAAAGAGCAGTTTGGTGGCACAAAGGAAGTTACTGAAAACAATCGAGAAGTTCTGAACCAACAGTATGAAACATATTGTCATGTTAAAGAAGAATTATTAACTCAACAATTTGAGAGGTTTAGTTGTCTAATAAGTGAATTAAAACTGGTAAATGTTGAGTTTCCTAATTCAACCTTAAATAGCTTATTTCTAAGATCATTACCAGACAAATAGGACACTATTGCCTTTGTAACTAGAAACATTGTTGGTTTCAAAGAGATAAGTTTGACTCAGCTTTATGGTAGGCTCCTAACTTATGACAGAGCGCTTAACCAGAAAAAGAAGCTACAAGAGTCAAAGTTGCTGATGACTATGCTTTTGGTAGTACAACACTTTTTGGCAAGGAGGAAACCTCTAGTTGAAGTAAGGATCAGGGTTATGATCATTTATTGACATAACATCTTGTGGAGGATTTAACTCTGATTCTTACTCACCCAATTATGCTTTTGCAACAAATGGGGAAAACCAACTTTCTGACAACTTATCTTTTGAGTTAAATGATCTTCAACACTTTGACCCCCCTGATTTGGAAGAAATGGACCTCTTGCACCAACTTGCATTGTTAAGTGTTAGAACTAGCAAATTTTACAAAAAAAAAAAAAAAAAAAAAAAAAAAAAAAACTTGCAGAAAATTTCCAGGGTTGCATGTGGGGTTGAAAGTTAGGTTGGATAAATCAAAAATCAAGTGTTACAAGTGTAATAGGTTAGGCCATTTTGCTAGAGAATGTAGAAGCCAAACAAGTTGTCCTATTGTCACACATCCGAGTCCTAGACCTCAAAACACTCAAAGCACTGTCCATTATTCCCACTATACCCCTGCACCACACATGTAAAGCACTGCTCACTTTGCACACCTTGTAAACACTGTTCCAGTACAGTATGTCCAAACCATTGTTCCTTAGATACAGTATGTTCAAACCCCAGCCCCTCAAGATCAAGTGCAACCTGCACCACAAGCTGCACAAGCATCTGCTCAGGCAGAAAACAGTTAACAGAGCTTTTTCACACAAGGCTTTGTTGATTGGAGAAGCTTACCTGATGAACTTACAGATGAAAATTTTGCCCTAGTTGCCAATCTAGAAAAGAAAACTGATGATTTTTGTTTTATGGCACTAGAGATAATATTAGAAGGGGTTGAATATGAGGAAGCGGTGTCCAATTCTGATGTGGTTTGTGATAATGTTGAAACATCTATTTCAGAAGAAAAGGTTGGTGAAGAATTGATAAAACCTTTGTCAGACCCATGGGAGTCTAGTGTTTGTGAAGGAGAGTGTGATTGTGTCATGATGGCTGCTGCTAAGGTATCACCTCATGTCCTTAAAGACTTATGTTAAGACAAATGTATCATTGCTTTTGCTAACATTAAAGAGGTGAATGAAAACCTTAGGAACAAGATCTTAGATGATGAAATTCAGTTTCAAAAACTTGCTAAAGAGTTAAAATCAAAATTGTTTGAAAAACAAAGTGAAATCAACAGTCTCAAACATGAATCAAGCATAAACAAGGATCAACTCCAAACTATGATAGAAAAATATCATAGTTGTAAAAGGCAGCTTGAGTCTACCCAAATTACATGTGAAAAATGGGTAGAATCCTGCAAAGGTTATAAGTTGATGTTAGAAAAACAGATCAAAAGTAATGTGAAATTTGGCATAGGCTTTCGCAAAATTGACCAAGTTTCTCAAAACATTGCTGAAAATGATTCTGGTTTGGTTGAAATCATTCCCACCAACATGGCTGGTCAAGAAATTAAAGTCATATTCAAATGGAAAGAAAATTGTTTTAGAAAAACCTGAAGAATCCTCAACTTTTGAGGAAATTGAAAAATACCAATTTAAACCAACATGGTCAGATGAGTGTGACATTCTTGAAAATTTTAAGCCAATTGACTTTCCAAACATTGAAGGTATGAAAGCACCTATGTCACACCCCGATATTTCCACATATTACCGGTGGGCCCGGCGGGGAGTATCGTGACGTAGTTGATATCATCATTGTCAATACACACAATATAATAGCACAGCGGAAGGCTTGGTGAATAAACTATTACAAACCATAATGTCCGAGTGTCCAAATGAAATAATATAAAGACTTGGTTGTAATAAAGATCCACAGGCGGATCATAAAATAAAATACAAGAAAACGAAAATAACAGACTCCAGGTATCTAGGGATTTGCAAGATCCTCTTATATGACACCTAGTAGCTCCAGCCTATTTACGAGAGATACCTGTCAATCAGTCTTTAAAACGGGTTATGTAAATTTATTAATCACAATCCGATTGAATGATTTCATACCCGACCAAGTGGTATTGTTATAATACCATATCCCAAGCCCGTATAAGGGAAAATAAGTTAAAAGTATTTACCTGAGCTAGATGTGAAGAAGTAACTCAGCCGTATATTCCTAAAGTCTTATAAAAACACCTTCTACTGAAGCTACTCAATCTGTATGGAAGGTTTAATAATCTATTAGGATACTAACGGGTCTTTATTTAAGCCAAGGACTTAGACCGGTTAGTGGGAAAGATGCTTTACAGTTCTAAACGCTAGATTAAGCGAAGACCGGAATAGAATGTGGTTTAGACCCGACAAGTTTGGATACTTGTATAATATGGGTAAACTAATCACATTCTGGAATTTGAGGATCTAATGATAAGGTTAAACCAGTTTCGGCTATTTTACGTAAACTAGTCACATAAACCGATCCGAACGCATAAATGCATAGCGGGAACTAAATGAATTATATACAGGTCTTAAATGTTATTATGGTTAAAATATGTTAATACATCAGTAGGATGTTAACATATATGCTCAAAAAGTATTTAAAATCAATTTTAGTCACGTAAGGGCATTTTGGTCATTTTAATGATTATAGAAAACGATTTTATAACAAATTGAGGTTTTGGTCTTGGGTAATCAGTAAAAATATTTATTTTATCACATTACATCAGTAAGATATTATACATATGTGAGGTTTACCATTTATGGCCAAACTATGCCCCGAAAGGGCATTTTGGTTATTTCACATATGCTTTTAAGGACATTTTTGGAAGTTGGAGTTCATGACTTATACCTACTGTGATAATATTAAAATTTGTTTAAAAATTCAGTAGATGACAAGTCTTAGGTGTTAAATATGGTTTTAAACCATACTATGCACCTAATTAGTGTAAAACTCGCTAATTGACGAGTGTTGAGACTCATCCTTCTTCAGTGTATGCGAATGAGATAGGGACTTTGTATGAGTTTTGGACCGAACATTACTCGGCTCCTTGAACGTATTATCCACAGCTTGAGCAACCGCTGCGGTTATCATTGCTTGTAATTCAGCACCAGTGATATTAATCCTGGTATTGTTTCCTTCTACGGGATGACTGTTTGCTTCGTCAGAGCCAGCCATGATTTGAGTACTAAATCAAACAATAATTAAGCATTTAGATTATATAATAAATCATCGCATTGATGATTATATGATCATGGTATTATTAAACCATATAGACCATTTTAAGTAAAAATCAATTTTAATCATGATTTGCCTAGGCTACAACTGAACCATTATAAGCAATCAATAGGATATAATCCTTTATATTTATTAGACAAGGGATATAAATCACAACTGTCAATGTCATGAAAGACATTTGCATATAGCACAAGGCTCGTCTCGGAGGACATTTAGATGGCACAAAAGGCCTTGTCACAAGGACGATTAAAACATAACCAATGATCTCTTGGATCAGTGATCTATTAAGGGTCGAACATAGTTCATCGCCTTTTTTACAAGAAGTTTATAAACTAAAACTATCATTGTCATTAATACACCTTTGCTTATAGGCATTCATCTCAAATGGATGTTTTTAGTGTATACATCATATTGATGTTCAATAGCCATGATTCACATTGATCATTTAGGCTATGAAAGTGACTTGGGAAGATCCAAGTACATTTGGAAGCTCGTGTGGTCTCTCGAGCCACACAGCCAGGGATGTTAACATGTTTTCAGATGTTAACAGGGAATTTATTGTCTTAAAAAGGTTGTACCATCATAGCCATTAATATTTTGGCTAGGTTATACCTCTAAGAACTTCTTTGGCAGATCAATTTAAAATTGAAATGATATGGTACGATTATGTAATAAAATACATATTTAAAACCCAAAAGAAATTCCATTAAACTAATAAACCATTACAAAGATGCCCTAAACGGGTCTTGAAATAACACATTGTCCAAGCAGGGACTAAAGAAAAAGAAATAAGTCCACGCAGGGACTAGGTACAGAAAATAAAATGTCCTCACAGGGACTTGATTGAAAATACAATACAAAATAAAGTAAACAGCTTCTACTTCTTTTTGCCTTTTATGAGGCTCGCAAGGCCCTTGAGAAAGCTGTTGTGCTTCTTATTGGTTTCATCTGCTTTTCGTTCAACCCTGTCCAACCTCTGCAGGATTTCTTGAGTTGGCACCTGCTGGGGAGGACGAGGTTGTTGATAAGGTGGGTATTGATACCCTTGCACTGGATATCCAGTTGGGTAAACTGGAGGATAAGATGAAGGATAAAGTGCATTATATTGTACTGCCGTAAGATATGGATCTTGGGCAGGAGCTTGATATCCATAATCCACAGGGGTTGGATATCCAGATGGGTTATACCCAGATGAACCTGGGTATGATGGTATTGGGTTTCAAAACCCACTGGCGGTGGCGGTGGTGCATAAGAAACCGGCAGAGGATCGTAAAGAATGGTAGGATTGGTGCGAATGATGAGAATGGTGTGAATCTTGTGAGTGATGGGAATGCTGGGGCTCATCTGGAATAGGCAGCCAAAAAGATGGATGAAACGAGGGTGATGAACTCAACACGACCGAGTGTCTCGCGGGCTCAAAAGAATGACCCCAATGGTCATGCGAATTCGAGTGAGAAAAAGACGCAGATGGAGTGCGCCTATGAGAAGGTCCCGCATGGCCTGATGGTCTTCCCCTCATCGAACCTTTTCCCTTGCCTCGTACATGTGGCGGCATTATCGATAAAACCTATCAAAAAAAAGCAAAAGAAAACATAAACAACAAAAGGAATGTTAAGAATAAATCCTAGGTCATTAGCCTAGACTTGGAAGTCTAAGGAATGTGCTTATTGTGTTATTGAGATTAAACACAAAAGGTTAGTGTTTAATTCACTTAATGTTGGCTCTGATACCAACCTGTCACACCCCGATATTTCCACATATTACCGGTGGGCCCGGCGGGGAGTATCGTGACGTACTTGATATCATCATTGTCAATACACACAATATAATAGCACAACGGAAGGCTCGGTGAATAAACTATTACAAACCATAATGTCTGAGTATCCAAATGAAAGAATATACAGACTTTGTTGTAATAAAGATCCACAGGCGGATCATAAAATAAAATACAAGAAAACGAAAAATAACAGACTCCAGGTATCTAGGGATTTGCAAGATCCTCTTATATGACACCTAGTAGCTCCAGCCTATTTACGAGAGGTACCTGTCAATCAGTCCTTAGAAAATACGTCATTAGAAAATACGTCAGTTTACACTGGTAAATACAATTAACTGACTCATTTGAAAACATATATGAAAATTGATTTAAGTGCACAAGGCACAAATCATTTATAACTTGGGACAATTATTTAAGATAATCTTGTATACAGATTTATATGTTTGTCATACAATTGGGGCCGGTTTGGAAGCCGGTCATGATTAACCGACTCACCACATATAGAACCCACAAAGGAGTTATCCCCAACGTGTGGGTTTATTTTAGCATTTTCATCTCTCAGGTGTATGCCTACACCCCGTTCATAGGTCGTGGCCATTTTCAAATGAAATGAGCTGAGGATATCCAGGACACGGTCGTATTAACCCCCAATGTTTATGTTATCAAACAAGACAGATTAAAACGGGTTATGTAAATTTATTAATCACAATCCGATTAAATGATTTTATACCGGACCAAGTGGTATTGTTATAATACCATATCCCAAGCCCGTATAAGGGAAAATAAGTTAAAAGTATTTACCTGAGCTAGATGTGAAGAAGTAACTCAGCCATATATTCCTAAAGTCTTATGAAAACACCTTCTACTGAAGCTACTCAATCTGTATGGAAGGTTTAATAATCTATTAGGATACTAACGGGTCTTTATTTAAGCCAAGACTTAGACCGGTTAGTGGGAAAGATGTTTTACAGTTCTAAACGCTAGATTAAGCGGAAACTGGAATAGAATGTGGTTTAGACCCGACAAGTTTGGATACTTGTATAATATGGGTAAACTAAACACATTCTAGAATTTGAGGATCTAATGATAAGGTTAAACCCGTTTTGGCTATTTTACGTAAACTAGTCACATAAACCGATCCGAACGCATAAATGCATAACGGGTGATCAAATGAATTATATACAGGTCTCAAATGTTATTATGCTTAAAATATGTTAATACATCAGTAGGATGTTAACATATATGCCCAAAAAGTATTTAAAACCAATTTTAGTCCCGTAAGGGCATTTTGGTCATTTTTAATGATTATAAAAAAAGATTTTGTAAAAAATTGAGGTTCTGGTCTTGGGTAATCAGTAAAAATATTTATTTTATCACATTACATTAGTAAGATATTATACATATGTGAGGTTTACCATTTATGGCCAAACTATGCCCCGAAAGGGCATTTTGGTTATTTAACATATGCTTTTAAGGACATTTTTGGAAGTCTGAGTTCACGACTTATACCTAATGTGATAATATTAAAATTGGTTTAAAAATTCAGTAGATGACAAGTCTTAGGTGTTAAATATGGTTTTAAACCATACTATGCACCTAATTAGTGTAAAACTTGCTAATTGACGATAATTAAGATGTTTATGTAAATCTGAGAATTGATCAGTTTTAAATGCTCAAAATAATAAATTTAATGTATGAAATCAGTAGGAAAAGGTTTGGCATTCAAATCATTTGTAAATCTCATTTTATGCATGAAAAGGGTATTATCGTCATTTACCGAATTACACAAGAACTCTATGATATGAGCAGCTTATAATCTGACCAAAAATCCTAAAAATCCCTAAAAATAATATCTTAACAGTAGGTAATGAGTTTTGGTTCAAAATCCAAGTTTAAACATGTCTTATGCAAGATATCGCAATTTAATTAATAAAAAGCTTCTATTTACGATATCGAGCATAACTTCTGTTTGAGACCAAGAACTGATGTCAAATTTTCGGGACAAGCTTATATATCAGTAACAAAGGTTTTTGTCCTCTCACATTTCTAAAATTCTCATTTATATGTCAAAAGGGCAATTATGGCATTTATAAGCATAATAACAAACAAGAGCATATAATTCAAACTAATAAGGACCAAGCAATATAACTCTAGGGGGTATACTACTATATAATGTGGTCCTAATGGAAGCTTAGAACATGGAAGAATTAAGCTCAATCGGGTCAGAACTGAAAGTCAAAGCAAAAGTCAAGTTTTTGCGACTTTCGGTTATGAACCGACCTTAAACTGATAATTGTCGGGTTAGACATGTTTAAACGTGTTCTAATACTAATTACCAAGTTATTAGAATGCTAAAATATAATTTATAACCTCTGTTTTATTAGTTTAAATCATTATTTTAAATTCTGTCCAGTTTGACTTTTTGACTTATTAGTTTAACCCGACAATTAACTAGTCAAACGAAATAATTAGGAGGTGCCCTTTTTAGGGTTAATCACCTACCTTAAAATGGTCACATAACCACTTTTGAAGCAGACAGTGGCTGGACCATTTGTGATTAAACCGAAAGTCAATGTCAATTTATGATATCTTTGCATTTTCGGTTTTTAAGCTAATAAACTGAACTAAGAGAGGGCTAAGACACTTACATAGGGTCCTAGCTATCTTTTCTACACTTCTTGATCCTCCTCTAAAGCCAGATATCTCCATAAGTGAGTGTATTGAATGTTGCAAGTAAATGAGCACTTGAACAAATAAACTTAGGAGCCTTTATATACTTGAATGGCATGCTAGGAGATCAAAGTAGGTGTTTTTGGAAGGATTAGGATCACCCCAGGTGTCCTAGTAGTATTACAAGTCCGACAAACAGCCCATAGTTTTGAAATTTTGGCCCCAAAGGCGGTGCAACAGGCTGCAACATGCAGCTGCCAATTTTCTTCAGAACCGGGCATCTGTCGCGGGCTGCGTAAGAATCAAAGGGGGTTTACGCGGGCCGCGCCAACCTTCTGTTCAAGTGAAACTTGTTTTAACTTTGGCAGTTTCAGTCCCTGGCCCTTATAAACTTTATACAACTTGATTTTTGGCATATAAAGCCCTTGTAGTTAGTTTGTAGAGGTTCAAGGGAGTATAACCAAACTCCGTTAGGCCAGGTTTCGTTAAAAGATCACCATAAACACAAGTTTCTTATTACTGACACTTTTAGCCCAAAGTCTTGAAAACTTACTTAACGATCTCGAAACCACATGAAATTTTTATCACTTATTCTTGAGAGTATATTTGAATATTTCGAAGCCTCGGGTTCGTTAAAAGGTCACTCAGAGGTAAGAATTAACATGTTGACACGTTTAACCCCTGTATTATAATCTTTCGGCTATTTTCATAAACGGCTTCTTATATCCAATTGATCACTCGTTTAAGAATATATTCTTTATGTGTGGTCATTCAGAGGCACAAGTTTGGCATGTTGACACTTTTAGTCCCTTCGCATACATATTTTCCTCGTTTGACAACTTTAGTCCTTCAAACTCAAACTTTCACATATTTAGAGTTTAGGACACGTGTCTTTATATAATTGGACATGTTTTTACGTGGTGTTACATCCTCACCGCCTTAAAAGAAATCTCGACCCTGAGATTTTCTGGAACAAGTGAGGGTACTTCTGTCTCAGTGTGGACTCAACTTCCCACGTATATTCAGGGCCTCTACGGGCATCCCATTTCACCTTCACTATAGGCATGTGCTTCCTTCGGAGCTTTTTAACCTGTCGATCCTCGATCGATACAGGTCTTTCAACAAACCTCTAGCTTTCATCAATCTGTACGTCTTTATGTGACATTGCTAGCGATTCATCGGCTAGACATTTCTTGAGATTACAAATATGGAACACATCATGAATTCCACTCAGCTCCTCAGGCAAGTTTAGCTTATAAGCTACACTGACGACACATTCGATGATCTCGAATGGTCCAATATATCTAGGGCTTAGCTTGCCATTCTTACCAAAATGCATCACACCCTTCCAGGGTGATACTTTTAGTAAGACTTTGTCGCCAACCTCAAACTTTAGAGGTTTTTGTCTCTTATCAGCATAACATTTCTGCCTATCCCTGGCACCTTTCAGGCGATCACGAATTTGGACAATCTTGTCCGTTGTTTCAAGGACTATATCAGGTCCTGATAACTGAGCTTCTCCTACTTCCGCCCAACAAACAGGTGTTCTGCATTTCCTTCCATACAATGCCTCAAAAGGTGTAGCCTGAATGCTAGTATAGTAATTATTATTATAGGAGAACTCGATCAAAGGTAGGTGATCATCCCAGCTACCTCCCAAATCAATAACACATGCTCGAAGCATGTCTTCCAAAGTTTGAATTGTACGCTCGCTCTGTCCATCTGTTTGAGGATGGTAAGCAGTACTAAAATTCAAACAAGTGCCTAAAGATTGTTGCAAACTTTTCCAAAAGTGAGAGGTGTATCTAGTATCTCTATCAGATATAATAGATACCGGCACTCTGTGGAGAGATACAATCTTATCCACGTACAACTGAGCTAGCTTGTCGGAGCTATGAGTCTCCTTGATGGGTAAGAAATGTGCTGACTTAGTCAATCTGTCAACTATGACCCATATAGTATCATTTCCATGCCTTGTTTTAGGTAACTTGGTTATCAAATCCATGGTTACCATCTCCCACTTCCATGTGGGAAGTTCTGGCTGTTGTAGCAGACCCGATGGCTTTTGATGTTCAGCTTTAATCTGAGCACAGGTCAGGCACTTAGCTACATGTGTGGCAATAGATTTCTTCAAACCTATCCACCAATAATTAGCTTTCAAATCCTGATACATCTTGTCACTTCCAGGGTGAACTGAGTATTTGGAATTATGAGCTTCCTGGAGGATTATATCTCGAAGTCCTCCATGAATAGGAACCCAAATTCTTCCATTCATTCTGAGGATTCCATCCTTGCCAGGTGCTAATTGTTCAGTAGTTACACCTAACTTTTCATTTGGAAGGTTAGCTTCCAAAACAGCTTCTTTTTTAGCAACTAATAGCCTTTCATTCAAGCTGTTCTTGAGTTCAATTCTCTTGGCATTAATCCTTATAGGTTTGACTCTTTCCTTCTGGCTTAGAGCATCAGCGACTACATTTGTCATGCCAGGATGGTAGCGAATTTCGCAATCATAGTCATTTAGAGTTTCCATCCAGCGGCGCTGTCTCATATTAAGATCCTTTTGATTGAATAAGTGTTGGAGACTTTTGTGATCCGAATAGATCACACATTTAGCTCCATATAAATAGTGTCTCCATAACTTAAGTGCGAAAACAACGGCACCCAACTCCAAATCATGGGTGGTGTAATTCTTTTCATGCACCTTTAATTGTCGTGATGCATAGACAATCACCTTGCCTTTTTGCATAAGTACACAGCCTATACTGGTGTGTGACGCATCACAGTATATGACAAACTGTTCAATTCCTTCAGGTAATGATAAAACCGGAGCTCTGCTTAATTTTTGTTTAAGAATCTCAAAAGATTCTTGTTGTTTTGGACCCCAATCAAATTTTACATTCTTGCGGGTCAGAGAAGTCAATGGTGCAGCTATCCTTGAGAAGTTCTCAATGAATCTTCTATAATAACCAGCTAATCCCAGAAAGCTGCGAATTTCTGTTGGTGTCTTTGGTGCTTCACAGTTCATAATGGCTTCTATTTTGGATGGATCTACCTGGATGCCACTCTCACTAACCACATGTCCAAGGAATTTGACTTCCCGAAGCCAGAACTCACACTTGGAGAATTTAGCATACAGTTTCTCCTGTCGAAGAAATCCTAAAATACACCGAAGGTGCTTCTCGTGATCAACTTGATTTTGAGAGTAGATAAGTATGTCGTCTATAAAGACAATGACAAACTTATCTAGGTATGGCTTGCAGACTCTATTCATGAGGTCCATGAATGCTGCAGGTGCATTAGTGAGCCCGAAAGGCATCACTAAAAACTCGTAATGTCCATACCTTGTTCTGAATGTCGTCTTAGGTACATATTCAGTTCTAACTTTGAGTTGATGATACCCAGATCTTAGATCGATCTTCGAGAAATAGCTTGCCCCTTGGAGTTGGTCGAATAAGTCGTCGATCCTGGGCAAAGGATAACGATTCTTGATCGTTACCTTATTTAATTCATGATAATCAATGCATAAACGCATTGATCCATCCTTTTTCTTCACAAACAGTATAGGAGCTCCCCCAGGCGAAGAGCTAGGTTGTATGAAGCCCTTTTCCAGTAAATCGTCAAATTGAGTTCTGAGCTCTTTCATTTCAGTAGGCGCTAGACGATAAGGAGCTCATGCAATTGTTGCAGATCCTGGCAAAATGTCTATCCTGAACTCAACTTGCCTCTCAGGAGGTAATCCAAGTAATTCAACAGGAAAGACATTAGGATACTCGGAAATGATTGGAATATCTTCAATCTTGGGTTTCGGATCATTCACTATCACTTGTCTTCAGACACTTTGATACCTTGAGAATAGACACATTGTTGGGCAAACCATATTGTGTATCTCCTTGAATAGTGATGGATTCACCAGAAGGGGTTTTGATGATTACTAGCTTTTTATCGCAAGCAATTTGGGCTTGGTTATGCGACAACCAATCCATGTCTAAAACTACATCAAACCCAATTGGCAAGAGGGATAGCGGGATAGAATGATTCTTAATGGATATGAAGCATCCATCAAGAAGAGTTGAAGCAGTTTCTAAGGTACCATCAGCAAGTTCTACCTCATATTTTATGTCTATAGTCTAAATAGGCAGATTCAGTAACTTACTAAACTTATGGTCTACAAAAGATTTATCAGTACCTGAATCAAATAGAACTCTAGCATAAATATTATTAATGAGGAAGGTACCTGTTATAACGTTCTCGTCGTTCACCGCCTCCCTTGCATTCATCTAAAAAACCCTCACATTGGTTTTCTTCGCCTCCTCGGGCTTCTTAGCATTCTTAGGGCAATTAGTCTTGATATGCCCCTTTCGTTGCAACCGTAGCTGGTCACATCCTTAATGTTTCGGCACTCCACAGACTTGTGCCCTTTCTTCTTGCAGATCCCACAAGGTTTAGCTTGTGGGTCCTGGTTGCACTTTCCAAAGTGCCTTTTGTTGCAAGTCTTACATCTGGGCTTGTCACCTGACTGCCCTTTCTTGGAACCAGAGTTCCCTTTGTTCTTCTTGTTCGGCTGATGGGACTTGTCTTCCTCCCTCTTTCTTTTCTCGTCATCAGTGGTTTTCTTTGCCGTACTCCTTACAACATCTAGAGTAAGGGACAAGGATAGATCTACTACAGATCTATAAGTAGTAGGCTTAGAAGCCTTGACGTTTCCTTTCACCTCTGGGGCTAAACCACCGATAAAATGCGCAATGCGTTTGGGTTCAGTAGTGACCAAGTATGGTACAAGCCTCGACATTGAGTTGAAACTGGTCACATAGGACCTGCAATCCAAATCCTTCATCACCAAAGTGAGGAAGTCAGCCTCAATCCTTTCAACTTCATGTTGAGGACAGTAAGTGTCCTTCACAAGGTCAATAAACTTATTCCACGAAAGCTTATACAGAGGAACCTTTCCAGTGGATTGCACCAATGCTTTCCACCAAGTTAGGGCGTCTCCCTTGAATGATTGAGACACAAACTTAACGATGTCTTCTTTAGCACATCCACTGATGTCAATCACAGTTTCCATTTCATCTAACCACTTCATACAGTCGATTGCCCCTTTTTCTCCTGTGAAATCTCTCGGTTTATAGGAGACGAAGTATTTATAAGTACAACCCTTGGTGTACCTGGGAGTCTGTTCGAGGACAACCTGCCTCTGTAGTTCACTTCTCTGATTAGATGAGTGTTGAGACTCATCCTTCTTCAGTGTATGCGAATGAGATAGGGACTTTGTATGAGTTTTGGACCGAACATTACTCGGCTCCTCGAACTTATTATCCACAGCTTGAGCAACCGCTGCGGTTATCATTGCTTGTAATTCAGCACCAGTGATATTAATCCTGGTATTATTGTTTCCTTCTACGGGATGACTGTTTGCTTCGTCAGAGCCAGCCATGATTTGAGTACTAAGTCAAACAATAATTAAGCATTTAGATTATATAATAAATCATCGCATTGATGATTATATGGTCATGGTATTATTAAACCATATAGACCATTTTAAGTAAAAATCAATTTTAATCATGATTTGCCTAGGCTACAACTGAACCATTATAAGCAATCAATAGGATATAATCCTTTATATTTATTAGACAGGGGATATAAATCACAACTGTCAATGTCATGAAAGACATTTTCATACAGCACAAGGCTCGTCTCGAAGGACTTTTAGATGGCACAAAAGGCCTTGTCACAAGGACGATTAAAATATAACCAATGATCTCTTGAATCAGTGATCTATTAAGGGTCAAACATAGTTCATCGCCTTTTTGACAAGAAATTTATAAAATAAAACTATCATTGCCATTAATACACCTTTGCTTATAGGCATTCATCTCAAATGGATGTTTTTAGTGTATACATCATATTGATGTTCAATAGCCATGATTCACATTGATCATATAGGCTATGAAAGTGACTTGGGAAGATCCAAGTACATTTGGAAGCTCGGGTGGTCTCTCGAGCCACACAGCCAGGGATGTTAACATGTTTTCAGATGTTAACAGGGAATTTATTGTCTTAAAAAGGTTGTACCATCATAGCCATTAATATTTTGGCTAGGTTCTACCTCTAAGAACTTCTTTGGCAGATCAATTTAAAATTGAAATGATATCGTACGATTATGTAATAAAATACATATTTAAAACCCAAAAGAAATTCCATTAAACTAATAAACCATTACAAAGATGCCCTAAACGGGTCTTGAAATAACACACTGTCCACGCAGGGACTAAAGAAAAAGAAATAAGTCCACGCAGGGACTAGGTACAGAAAATAAAATGTCCTCACATGGACTTGATTGAAAATACAATACAAAATAAAGTAAACAGCTTCTACTTCTTTTTGCCTTTTATGAGGCTCGCATGGCCCTTGAGAAAGCTGTTGTGCTTCTTATTGGTTTCATCTGCTTTTCGTTCAACCCTGTCCAACCTTTGCAGGATTTTAGGGGTGTGCAAAAAACTGAATTAACTGAACCATAACCAAATTAACCTACAAATCCGAACCAAATAAGAAACCGGTGGATCGGTTAATGGTTTTATTGAAAACCGAAAGTAGCGGGTCAGTTGTGGTTATCATTTTTTCTATACCCACCATAACCGAACCGAACCGACATATAATAAATCTTTGTAGGATTTAGGACTTTTCACCATATTTTTAATATTTTATGCTTTTGACTGAAGATTTTTAGTACTTATGCCTTTTTCATATCATGTTGTGGTTTTGGTTGAATGTTTATTTGAATTTATATAATGTATCATATCACTTTATTTGGATATTCGATAATAATTGGTAATATAATAGATTATATGTATTTTTTAATACTATTTAATATACTAATATATACAAATATGAAATAAGAATTTATTCCATGTTAAAAAAATTAAGCTATTTTTAGCTAAGCTAAATAAACGGTTAACCACCCATAACCGACCCGCTGTAACCATCAAACCCCAATAACCATAACCATAACCATCATAACCGATCGGTTATGGTTATGGTTATCCAATAACCGACATCGCGGTTATGGTTATGGTTTTTGGTCAAAACCGACCCAAATCGACCCATGCACACCCCTACAGGATTTCTTGAGTTGGCACCTACTGGGGAGGAGGAGGAGGTTGTTGATAAGGTGGGTATTGATACCCTAGCACCGGATATCCAGTTGGGTAAACTGGAGGATAAGATGAAGGATAAAGTGCATTATATTGTGCTGCCGTAAGATATGGATCTTGGGCAGGAGCTTGATATCCATAATCCACAGGGGTTGGATATCCAGATGGGTTATACACAGACAAACCTGGGTATATTGGTATTGGGTTGTCAAAACCCACTGGCGGTGGTGGTGGTGCATAAGAAACCGGCGGAGGATCGTCTTCCGGCACCGCATGCGAGGGTCCACCCATTTGTGGGTCCTCGGGGATAGGAGGGTATGAGCTTGAACCTTGAGGGGAACTGAACCGTGGTCCCCCTCGCACGGACATCCGTGCATTCCTCCTTCGCCTAGGTGGCTCGGGAGGTGGTTGAGGTGGTTGTTGAGGTGGTTCCTCAACGGGTAGAGGTGGTGGAGTAACCGCTTGGAGATATGGTTCATCCAAAGGAGGTTGAGCAGGAGAGTTATGATATGAAGGGGTGAATTCCCATTCATATTGGATCCACCTTTCGGCAAATGAATCGGGCCCTTGATATGGCGATCCTTGGTATGGAGAACCGCTGGAGATGCTGATGGGGTGACCTGGTGTCCCGGTTGGCGGCTCTAGATCAGGATCGTCATCCATCTCCATGTCGTGGGAGAAGTGATCCTCGGGTCCTAATGGATTATAACCCAGTAGATCGTTGACATGGTCGTTTGGGTTGAACTGGGCCGGGGAATAAGTGGAATCAGAGTGATGAAAAGAACGATTGTGTAAAGAATGGTAGGATTGGTGCGAATGATGAGAATGGTGTAAATCTTGTGAGTGATGGGAATGTTAGGGCTCATCTGGAATAGGCGGCCCAAAAGATGGATGAAACGAGGGTGATGAACTCAACTAGACCGAGTGTCTTGCGGGCTCAAAAGAATGACCCGAATGGTCATGCGAATTCGAGCAAGAAAAAGACGCAGATGGAGTGCGCCTATGAGAGGGTCCCGCATGGCCTGATGGTCCTCCCCTCATCGGACCATTTCCCTTGCCTCGTACACGTGGCGGCATTATCGATAAAACCTGTCAAAACAAGCAAAACAGAACATAAACAACAAAAGGAAAGTTAAGAATAAATCCTAGGTCATTAGCCTAGACTCGGAAGGCTAAGGAATGTGCTTATTGTGTCATTGAGATTAAACACAAAAGGTTAGTGTTTAATTCACTCAATGTTGGCTGTGATACCAACCTGTCACACCCCGATATTTCTACATATTACCGGTGGGCCCGACAGGGAGTATCGTGACGTAGTTGATATCATCATGTCAATACACACAATATAATAGCACAGCGGAAGGCTTGGTGAATAAACTAATACAAACCATAATGTCTGAGTTTCCAAATGAAAGAATATAGAGACTTGGCTGTAATAAAGATCCACAGGCGGATCATAAAATAAAATACAAGAAAACGAAAATAACAGACTCCAGGTATCTAGGGTTTTGCAAGATCCTCTTATATGACACCTAGTAGCTGCAGCCTATTTACGAGAGGTACCTGTCAATCAGTCTTTAGAAAATACATCAGTTTACAATGGTAAATACAATTAACTGACTCATTTGAAAACATTTATGAAAATTGATTTAAGTGCACAAGGCACAAATCATTTATAACTTGGGACAGTTATTTAAGATAATCTTGTATACAGATTTATATGTTTTTCATACAATTGGGGACGGTTTGGAAGCCGGTCATGATTAACCGACTCACCACTTATAGAACCCACAAAGGAGGTATCCCCAACATGTGGGTTTATTTTAGCATTTGCATCTGTCAGGTGTATGCCTACACCCCGTGCATAGGTCGTGGCCATTTTCAAAAGAAATGAGCTGAGATATCCAGGACACAGTCGTATTAACCCCCAATGTTTATGTTATCAAACAAGACAGATTAAAACGGGTTATGTAAATTTATTAATCACAATCCGATTAAATTATTTCATACCCGACCAAGTGGTATTGTTATAATACCATATCCCAAGCCCGTATAAGGGAAAATAAGTTAAAAGTATTTACCTGAGCTAGATGTGAAGAAGTAACTCAGCCATATATTCCTAAAGTCTTATGAAAACACCTTCTACTGAAGCTACTCAATCTGTATGGAAGGTTTAATAATCTATTAGGATACTAACGGGTCTTCATTTAAGCCAAGGACTTAGACCGGTTAGTGGGAAAGATGCTTTACAGTTCTAAACGCTAGATTAAGCGAAGACCGGAATAGAATGTGGTTTAGACCCCACAAGTTTGGATACTTGTATAATATGGGTAAACTAATCACATTCTGGAATTTGAGGATCTAATGATAAGGTTAAACCCGTTTCGACTATTTTACGTAAACTAGTCACATAAACCGATCCGAACGCATAAATGCATAACGGGTAACCAAATGTAGGTCCCCTTGTTCGTATGGATCTTCACAGAATTGTATGTCTAACCTAGAGTGCGGAATCCTCTAGATCAGATTTGTTACAGAAACGAGTAGAAACACATAATTCACAATCAAACGGGTCTTCTATTGATTATCCAACTTGTCATAAGACATCACTATAACCCTTCATTCAATACGACGCGTAGGAGCAACATATCCATCTATCATACAATACCACATTCTGGTATCTTCACTCTTCACAACCGATTCAAACTCCTCCTTCCAGACAGCATATTCTTTAACGTTTCTCAGCTTTGGCCAATTCTTAACAGTCTCACTGACCTTATCCATTTTAACCATCTTAAAACAAGTTTTAGCGTAACCGTACTGATAAAACCGTACAAAATTTTTCCGAAAACTGTTTTTACCAAATTATACCCTTAGAATCGTCTCGAAAAAACGAATCCAATGATATATAATGTCGAAAACCCAATTCCGAAAACTTTTTTTTTTGGTCCTAAAAATCAACCGAGTCCAACGGTGCAAACGGTTTCGACAGATGAGCTACGGATCAAATTCTATTCACGAAAACGTTAATTCCTCTATGCGTATCTAATTCCTCCACAAAAATAAATACTCCACCTTTTAATTCCTCTAGCTAATTTTGCTGGCAAACCAAGTTAATTTCGCCGGGTTACGCTAATTATGCTGGCAAGCCAAGTTAAATATGCTGATAGAGAAATTATAAATTTGCTGGTATAGTAGATATAATTATGCTGACTTGTTAAATTCGCTGGAATAAATTCGCTGATTAACTCCTCTGATCACTTAAATTCGTTGGGTAATTCCTCTGATCACTTAAATTCGCTGGGTAATTATGCTAGCTGATCAAATTCGCTGGTAAATAATTTCGCTAGCACGACGTCTAGTAACTTCGCCGATCACCGTAATAATATCGCTGAGGACAATTAAAACGGTCACCAAAGTCGCCTTTGGATTTTAATTTCGCCGGTCACCGATGTTAAATTTGCTGGATCAGATAATTCCTCTGATTTGTCAGCGGAATTGTTAATTTTGCTAGAAAATTTTGGAAACTCAATATGTTTGAATTTTCTGAAGATTTTCCAGATTCTTTTAACAATTGTTGGACCGTTCTATGACCCGAAAAAAGTCAGTTAAGGCAGTTCATCTTTGTGTACAAAGGCGGAATCAGTGTAGACAAAGTAACAACAACTTTTCCTTTCAATTTCCTTCTCTATTAATGCTTTCTGAATGAATTTTGACAGAGTTTCGTCACCTAGCACAAGATCTAATTTCGTTACAAACGTTACAAATGAAGATCACACATGGGTTTATATAGAGTGCCTAATTTCGCTCATATGGCTGCCTAATGAACGAAATCCCATGTGACACAAAAGCGAAACCTACCCTAATGACCTAAGAGCGAAATCTCCACTATCATGTTCACTGGAGCGAAATACCTATCTAACTGATTTCGCTTATAATGACACATATGTCATTATGAGCGAAATTAACATTCTAAACCCTAAATTCTGATTTTCGACTCCGTACAACCTATCTAGACCTAAGATTCAATTCAAACGTAGTCAACAGACATTCCATGCACCAACAGACTCCCCCTTGGATGTTGACGAAGTCTTCAGCTCCGAGTCTTCAGTCTTGGTCTTTTCTCCAACTCTGTCTTTTCTTCATAAACACTCTATCTTCACAAGTTCAAGATCACTTCCTAGCTCTATCTTCAAACTTCCCCTTTGACTGTTGATCCAGACTCCCCCTTTCACAGTCTCCCCCTCTTAGTATACTAGAATCTGAGGTCTTGACCTGGTTCAAGCTATGACAATTAGCTTCCGTGGGAATGATGAAGTCCAAAACCTGTGTCTCAAACATCAAACATTACAAGCTTATCTCTTCACAAAAACACACAGTCTATCAGTACTAAAAATCCACTCAAGTATTCAGGTCCAAGTTAATGACCCTGATTACTCAATTAATCTACCAAGTCCAATTTAATGACCTTGGTTGATCTTTTGACAATACAGACTGATTTAGTAAAACGTTTTCAAACATTTTCTGAAAAATGTAACAAGCATCAAATTAATGAACTTGTTTTAACTTGTTCAGCAATCCAATCTTTATCAAAGTAAGCTCTCCTCATTCTTCAGCTCAGAACTTTTCCTGCATCTGCTTCAATCTTCGAGAATCCAACGATTAATTCTCCACTTTGGTTTGTCAAAAATAAAGCAAAAATAAAATCTTTTTGGATTTTAATAAAGTGTTCTAAACTAAGAAATGAAATACATAAACTTAAATTGCAGAAATAAAAAAAATTAAACTATTTACAAACTTATTTTTGGTAAGCGTGTCAGGGAATCATATCAGCTTTTCAGACAAATTACTAGTACCGTTAAGCTTCATTTCATACTCAGACTTAAATAATTCACCTCGATTGTCGATATACTGATCCATCTTAAATTCTCACACAGATTTCAATCTATTCAGGATACGATTTAGATGTCTTATGAACTTAGCTCATTCATGTGTCCCGCCTCTTGAATATACTCCCGTATCCAGAATCCCAGATATTCAGTCTTACAGGTGAGTATACCACAGATGATATCTGTCAGGGGTTAAATGCGAGGGTCGTGAGAGCTCAAGTCGATACTTCCGTATACACAGAGAGATGACGGCTTCGACTTTTCGGTGTGTCCCCTTTAGAGGATCTTTTAGTTACAACAACAGCGACTATCAATTTTATTGTTTCATCAGCTTGCTAAGGGTGATGCTATGTTTCAAGCATTTGCAGAAAGTATTATTCGGGGACTAGGTCAGAACTTCCATTCAGCAGAAGTCCCGGAATAATACCCCAGATATCACTGAGTAAAAAGTCCTAGTATCTCAGAATATGGGACCTTTCTAACGAGATTTCAGGGGTTACCTATATATCCAAGTAGTGTTCCCCACGAATTTCACACGTTTGAAATTTTAGGTTTATATCCCGAATAAATCTACTAAATGTGCGAAAACCTATCGACATATCATTAGTGAGACTGTTTAACTCATTTAATCTTTACAATTCTTTAGCATACTGTAATTGTCTAGCCGATGTACTATCATTTTCCCTTTTTACACAAGCTCTTTTTCAATTTTCTATTGTTTTTGGATTTTGAAATTTTATCATGTTTTTGTATTTTTGCATTTTTTACTGTTTTTGAATTTTCTGAAAATAATACTACTCCCCCTAAATACCAAAACAAGTAAAAAATCGACAAACCGTTGCAGATTGTTTCTCATCTTCATCCGCAACAGTACTCTCATCAACGCCAATTATGCCATCCGACACCGAAAGAAGTTTCATACCATTCATTTTTAACAAATATTTAAACCGCTTTTTATCAAAAGCTTTGGTATGTAAATCAGCTTTCTGTTCGTCAGTGTGGATTTTCTCAATTCGTATCAACTTTTTCTCGAAACAGTCACGAATAAAGTGATGACGAATTTCTATATGTTTAGTTTTAGCGTGATGTACTGGATTCTTTGTTATATTTATTGCGGCCTCAATATCAACAAAAAGAGGAGTGTTAAGAAACTGCAAACTGTAGTCGCGCATCTGTTTCTATATGTTTAGTTTTAGCGTGATCTGAGAGCGCTTTGTCCAATAAGTAAACCTTGTTTTTGTGGATTGGGTCAGTGAAGCCCGGCGGCTGACCGACATAAACCTCCTCTTTAACCTTCCCATAAAGAAACGCCGATTTTACATCTAACTGATATACTTTGAAGTTCTTCCAAGACGCAAATGCAAGGAAAATTCTGATTGCCTCTAGTCGTGCTACAGGAGCATAGACTTCAGTAAAATGAATCCCCTCCTGTTGACTAAAGCCCTGAACAACGAGTCGAGCTTTGTTCCTTAAAACAACTCCTCTGTCGTCTCACTTACATTTAAATACCCATTTTGTATTGATTTTCCTATGACCATCCGGCAAATCCAGTAGCTTCCACACTCCCAACTTTTCAAACTGACTTAACTATTCTTGCATCGCAATGACCCAAGAGTCTTCAGTAAGCGCCTCTTTGTAAGTTCGCGGTTCGATCTGCGAAATAAAACAACTTAATGAAAATTCAGTTTGTAAGGGTGCTACTGTAGAATAAAAACATGTAAGGCCCTGGTCAATTTGACGTCTCGTGCGAACGCCTGCTTGCAATTCTCCTATGATCAACTCCTCTGGATGATATGAAAGAGTTCGCGGCATTACTGCGCTTGGAACATCCACATCGCCTTCCAGATTAGTAACATTTTGATTTACACCTTGTTCACTCATTTGGTTTGTTTGTCTTAAATCCTGAATCTGCTACCCCTCAGAATCTGAATCTCCACGATCAAAGATCGGCATGTTTTCAGCTTCTTGATTATCATTCTCAACCGACTGATTATCTTGAGCAACTTCATTCTGTTGGACATCATCATGTTCACCAACATTACACGGACCTGCTTCATCGTCATTTGAAGTTTCCCGTGGTCGCCTCGAATATTCAGCTGGGAATCTTTGCTGTGACTCGTACTCACGCAAAATATCCAACTCATCAATGAAATCTTCATCTTCTTCTTCTTCTTCTTCTATCATGTCAAATGATTCCCACAACTTGTCATAATGATATCTCCATGAATCTCTTGGACTTTGTGGCGGCATAGTATAACCTTGACATTCAACATTCACAGCTTCAATAATCCGATTCTCACTTGGAACGAAGACACGTCTCGAAGGACTTGAATATCCAACAAATATACCCTCAATGCACTTTGGACCAAACTTTCCATAAGGCTCTAGAACAGTTAGGGTGACCCGAACGGTTCAAGATACTTCAAATTCGGTTTGCGGTTATTGATTAACTGAAAGCATGTTTTGTTGAACTTTTTGACAGTGAGAACTCTGTTGAGCGTATAGCATGCGGCGGAAACAGCTTCAGCCTAAAAATTAATCGGTAACTTTGAATCTGCGAGCATAGTTCTAGCCGTCTCGATTAGTGTCCGATTTTTTGCGTTCTGCGACTCCATTTTGCTGCGGAGTGTACGGAACACTAAACTCATGCAAAATACCTCTTTCATCACAAAATTCTTCCATCTTGCTGTTCTTGAATTCAGTACCATTATCACTTCGAATTCTTTTGATACGCCTTTGGTACAAATTCTCAATTCTTTTGAACAATGCCATCAAACTGTCAAACGTTTCGTCTTTCGTTTTCAAGAAAGAAACCCACGAAAATCTGCAATAATCATCAATAACCACAAGACAATATTTGTCTCCCGTAATACTCTTGACATACACCGGACCAAACAAATCCATGTGAAGTCTCTCCAGGGGTCTTGAGACTGAATTGACTTGCTTTGTAGGGTGTGACTTTTTCTTCTGCTTGCCTTTAGCACAGCTAATGCACTCCCCTTCCAGATGAAAACCTTTGACATGAACTCCAAGAACTAAATCATTGTGCACCAAGTGATTCATTTTTCTAAGATGTATATGTCCCATCTTCCGGTGCCACAATCTCGATTCTTTTTCAGTTGCTCTGGACACGAAACAATGAGCTTGACCCGTGGTTGTAGTAGCTACACTCATATCCAACACGTACAGATCATTAACTCTTGGTGCCCTCATGATAATCCATTCCTCAGGGATAACAAATCCTGGTTTCAAGATCAAACATTCTTTATCAGTGAAGTGAGTGGTATACATCATGTCACAGATCTGCGAGATACTCAGCAGATTGTTCTCCAACTCAGCAATGTAGTTAACTCTCTCAAACGTCACAATCCCGTTGGATAACGTTCCTTCACCAATAATCCTTCCTCCTTGATTACCCGCAAAACCAACATAACCTCCATTGATATTCTTCACATCATATAACAATGCAGTCTTCCCTGTCATATGTCGAGACGCTCCACTGTCCATAATCCAGCATGAGACCAATCTCGGAAGATCCTGCACATATAACAAACATGATTTAAAACTTCAATAAGGATGCTGATTCATGCTTCGCAATCCAGGAAGCTCCGGCAATTCAAACTGTTTAGTCAAACATTGTGTCCACCCAAGCCTCATCAGCCTTGGGTGTAACCTTGACACTTTTAACTCTCACAATTTGAATTTTAAAGTTTTCAGCCTTCAGAGGTGGAAAATTTGCATCATAATCAATTGGAATTGAATCCTCGGAAGGTGAAATCTTTTTCTCATTTTTCGGTTTCCAAACTTGTTGAGATAATGCAACCCGTTTGTAAAATTTGTCAATTTTAGTTACCACTTTCTTTACGGGTTCATTTTTCACTTTGGTGTTGTCATTTTTCACACTCTTTTTCTCAACAACCATTGGTGCTTTACCCTTCTCGACAACTTTCTTTTGTTGAAACTTCACAGTTTCAGTCTTAGGCTTCACGTTGGTATACTTTCGTGCAATGTGACCAACTTCATTACATCTGAAGCATGTTCTAGTATCAACCACTCGACTTGTGCCTTCAGACTGAGCCTATGAAGCTCTCTTCTCAAAGAATTCTTCATTTGATTTTGAAAAAAATTCTTTCTCTTCATCAGCAAGTGAACTTGAACTGTTCACAAACTTTTTCTTTTCAACAAACCTCTTGTTTTGAACATTTCTTCGATGATAATTCTTACCACCCTGATAACCACCCGACCAATTGTTTCGATTTTTGTTATTATTAAAACGTGGTGGAACAACAGGTTTCTTATAGTATGATTTATCTTTTTCAAAATTCATTTGTCTCTTTGTTAGACTCGGACTGTTCACTTCTAACAACTCAACTTCAACCAACTTGAAAACATTTGTTAACTTTTTCACATTCACATTCTCAATTGGAAACTCTGAATCCGAATACAACTTATCAGATCCCGACATCTTGTACATGACAAGAGTAGGTTCATCATTTAATTTGTTTTTGGACTTTTGTTTCGGAATGTATTTATCCAAGAAACATCCATCATCTTCAGCTGAATCAGACATCAAAACACTTTCAGCTGTGCTCTTAACTATCTCTGTCTGAACACTATCATCAGATGATGTAGAAAAAGTAACATCAATGTTCTCCGGAAGTTTAACTTCATTCTCTTCCTCGATTTCAACCAACCCAGATTGCTTTTTCGTATAATTTTCCAGAATCGGAGGTGGAACTCTATGAAAACCCACCCAGTTCCATCAGAATAAACATCTTCGCCAGCTTTGTTTTTCCCGATGGGTTTCGGAACAATGAGTTGCAAAACAAAGCTTGCGGAGTTGTAACTGTTAAGCTTCAACCGGATTCGCTCATTTTCAATTTCAGCCTCTTGAACTTTAAGTTTCAAATTAGCGATTTCATCCGGTTGTTGGCTGATTGATTCTTCTTTTACCCTAAGCACGGCTTTTAGTTGAATATTTTCTTTATAAGTTTTACCGTTTCGATCATCATTATCTTTCATTGTGGATTTAAGCTTCTCAAATTTTTCAGTAATCTGACGGTTTTCATGAACTAACTTTTCATTTTCTTTTCTAATTCTTTCATGATCAGTTTTATCATTTTCAATTTTGTTAGTTAATTCTTTTATCCGTTCAGTTGAAGCTTTAACCATCTTGTCATGATCAAGAATTTGATTCTCAACGCTTCTGACTTTCGCTGTCAGATCTTCAACCTTCTTTCCGTTGAGATACGTGATCGTATTACAAAATTTGCATTCTTTGATGCAATTTTTGCAATCAACATCCCCATTAACTTTCTTACCTGATTCAGTCATTGACGTGTTTGAACTGACCTGGCTTTTAGACTCAGAGACGGATTTAGAATCTACCTCAATCGCCTTAGCTGCCAGCACCTTGTCAGCCATTTTTTCGAGATTTTCAGCAGTCTACTCCTGAGTAGTGTCAATGATCCCAGTATCAACTTTCTTTGACTTCTCTTTCTCTTCTTTCTCCTTCTTCTCTTTCTCTTCTTTCTCTTTCTCGTCTCCAGTTCCCCGCCATTTATTCTGCCAGTAATCATCTTCATCTTTTAACTCTTTGATTATGGCCTCTAGATCAAGAGTGTTGTGATCAATAGCAATGTTTCCATATGGGTCAAGATAACACTCTCTGTCTGGATCCCATCTATTCGCTCTCTTTGCTTCCGAAAAGATACCAGATATTCTGATCATTCTATTTGTGGCCAACAACCTTCTGTAATTATACTTCTGTTCTTCATTTCTGTTGTCTTTCCACGGAACAGGTTCATTCTTTGCCATGAATGCGTAACCAACCGCATCTTCCTCCGGTAGCAGTTCACTCCAGTCATAACCCTCATCGTCATAAATCACCGCAAGAGCTCTAGATTTCTCTTTGTTCTCTTCAATCTGCTTCATTCTTGGCGGCTCCGATTTGTTTTGATGATATATCGCCTTCTTGTAGTAATCTTCCCTGAACGGGTTTTTAGACTCATCAGCATATGCGTTTCTGCATTCACGCTTGAAGTGACCTTTCTGCTTACACTTGAAGCATGTCACCTTGGACTTATCAAACCCCAACTAGGTAGATGGTCCACCAATTGACTTCCTGCCGGTTATTTCCATGAAACGCTGAGCTCGACGAACAGCACTGGCCATGCACCACCTTATGTCAATTAGTTCCATTTCTTCAGGATCTATTTGATCATAGTCCTCTTTTGTTAGGTTTTTGTTGCCAATCTTCCCAGCTACAAGACTTTCATACGATTCCAAAACCGATGCTAGGAAAACTATCTGCTGGTTAGCCGACTCCTCGATGAAATTCTGAGCATTCTTCATATCTACAGTAATGTTGCAGTGAAACAAGTTCTTTGCCTCAGACTGGTTTGAATTTGATGACGACCCACTGTGATAACCACTGTGATATTCACTGCTTTGACTTTCTTTGTTCGTTGTGGAGACATTCTCAGCAGAAAACGCAGTTTTCGGAGAATTGTTCTTTGGCATCATGCTCTTTGGATAATACAAATCCAAGTTCTGCTGGTACGATGAGTGATTGACTTTGTGTGTCTTCTTTAGTTCCAACTCGTGACTTTCAAGTCTCTCAATCAACAAATCCACAGCAAGATCTTCAGGCTTGATCGTATTCTTCAGCATCATTGCATAATACTGCCAACCCATTTCATCTAGTAATGAATCAAACAGCTTGTCAACTAGCTCATCTTGAGGATAAGAAATTTCATGTCTCGCTAGTTCCAGTTTTAGATGCCCAAACCTCTCAATCATTTTACAGACTGAGTCATTCTTTAAACACCCAAACAGATCAAACTCCTTTTTAAGCAGTTTTCTTTTATTTTTCACAATTTCTTTACTTCCTAAACATTTGTTTTTCAACTTTTCCCAGAGATCTTTTGCACTAGAATATTCGATCAGAGAGATAATATCTTCACGAACAGATTGAAACAACAATGCCACACATTTCTGCTCAGCAACAAACGACTCTATTTCATCAGATGTTGATAAAGTTTCACCCTCTTTGCCTCCATTATCATATCCATTTTTAAGACTCTTCCAGCTCGGAAACGCAAAAGCCATCAACCAATCTTCGAATTTCTTTGCCCACCGACTATACTCCTCGATAGCCATCAACTTCGGTGGTTTGTTGTAAGTTCCGAAAGCACTTTCAACCTCCAAAGCATCCGATAATTTCTTCTTTGCAGTTGGCGGGTTCTCATTGTTGTTACTTGTAGATGTATCGTCTCCCGAATTTCCAGCAAAAGCGTACATCTCACTAAACGGATTCAAGAAAATATCATCCATCTTTAATGTACCTGCAAAATCAACAAACACTTAGAAAAATTTTCGAAATTTTGAAAAACAGTGATTTCGAGCAAAATCACCTATGAGCGAAATCAGTTTTGACTGATAAGCGAAATTACCACTATGACAGATAAGCGAAATCAGTAAATGACTGATAAGCGAAATCAGATAAGTTCCACAAGAGCGAAATCAAGAACTATATGTCCTTAAAAGCGAAATTAGGTTTTTAGCTGATTTTTACCATTTTTAAGCCGTATTTTAACTTGATTCTTTCTAGGGTTTGTTAGTTGTATGTTTTACACGTTATATTCAAAATTCAGTCCATTTCAATCGTAGGAACCAGTTTAAATCAGAAAAGTATGAGGAGAAGTGAGTAGAAGTAAGAGAATCTGGTAGAATCAAGTTGTAGTAGTATGAACTCCTCGTCCTGAGCTCTGATACCACTTGTTGGACCGTTCTATGACCCGAAAAAGTCAGTTAAGGCAGTTCATCTTTGTGTACAAAGGCGGAATCAGTGTAGACAAAGTAACAACAGCTTTTCCTTTCAATTTCCTTCTCTATTAATGCTTTCTGAATGAATTTTGACATAGTTTCGTCACCTAGCACAAGATCTAATTTCGCTCCAAAGGTTACAAATGAAGATCACACATGGGTTTATATAGAGTGCCTGATTTCGCTCATATGGCTGCCTAATGAGCGAAATCCCATGTGACACAAAAGCGAAACCTACCCTAATGACCTAAGAGCGAAATCTCCACTATCATGTTCACTGGAGCGAAATACCTATCTAACTGATTTCGCTTATAATGACACATATGTCATTATGAGCGAAATTAACATTCTAAACCCTAAATTCTGATTTTCGACTCCGTACAACCTATCTAGACCAAAGACTCAATTCAAACGTAGTCAACAGACATTCCATGCACCAACAACAATTTCCTGCAAAATCAAACAACCAAAATCAGTAAAATTTTGATAAAAATATGAAGAACACAATGAAGAACACGAAGAACAAATCTTCAAATCTTCAAGTTTTTCTTCAAATCTTCAAGTTTTTCTTCAAAATCTTCAACTTTCCTGCAATCAAAACACTAAAAACAGCAAAATTAAATACGCAATAAGATCAAAATACCCAAATTTCGAAAATCCCAAGAACAAAACTCAAAAATTTCGAAATTTTCCAAAACCCTAGTTTTCAGATTTAAAATTTTCGAAAATTCCACCCAAATCTGTAGACACAATTCTGAACCGAGCTTCTTCAAGAGCCTAATGCTCTGATACCAATTGTAGGTCCCCTTGTTCATATGGATCTTCACATAATTGTATGTCTGCGGAATCCTCTAGATCAGATTTGTTACAGAAACGAGTAGAAACACAGAATTCACAATCAAATGGGTTTTCTATTGATTATCCAACTTGTAGTTTACAATCAATTCAAGACCTCACAGCCTATCTCTGTGATCTTGCTCAAACCCTAAATTCGAAATTATATCTCTCTCTCTAGACTTTCTCTCTCTAAAATTCTCTAACCACTGAAACCCTAATCACAAAGCATGTTTATATACCACATGTCTGTGAACTGGGCTTCCAACTGGGCTAGGCCATTTTCCAAGCCCATTACATTAATAAACTCACTAACCAATTTGCTAAGCCCAATACAAAGTATCCAAAGACTAAATAATCAAACTATTAAGTTGTTGTTACAGAATATGCACTAACACCAAATGAATTATATACAGGTCTCAAATGTTACTATGCTTAAAATATGTTATTAATACATCAGTAGGATGTTAACATATATGCCCAAAAAGTATTTAAAACCAATTTTAGTCCCATAAGGGCATTTTGGTCATTTTAATGATTATAAAAAAAGATTTTATAACAAACTGAGGTTCTGGTCTTGGGTAATCAGTAAAAATATTTATTTTATCACATTACATCAGTAAGATATTATACATATGTGATGTTTACCATTTATGGCCAAACTATGCCCCGAAAGGGCATTTTGGTTATTTCACATATGCTTTTAAGGACATTTTTGGAAGTCTGAGTTCATGACTTATACCTACTGTGAGAATATTAAAATTTGTTTAAAAATTCAGTAGATGACAAGTCTTAGGTGTTAAATATGGTTTCAAACCATATTATGCACCTAATTAGTGTAAAACTCGCTAATTGACGATAATTAAGATGTTTATGTAAATTTGAGATTTTGATCAGTTTTAAATGCTCAAAGTAATTTATTTAATGTATGAAATCAGTAGGAAAAGGTTTGGCATTCAAATCATTTGTTAATCTCATTTTATGCATGAAAAGGGTATTATCGTCATTTACCGAATTACACAAGAACTCTATGATATGAGCAGCTTATAATCTGACCAAAAATCCTAAAAATCCTTAAAAATAATATCTTAGCAGTAGGTAATGAGTTTTGGTTCAAAATCCAAGTTTAAACATGTCTTATGCAAGATATTGCAATTTAATTAATAAAAAGCTTCTATTTACGATATCGAGCATAACTTCTGTTTGTGACCAAGAACTGATGTCAAATTTTCGGGACAAGCTTATATATCAGAAACAAAGGTTTTTGTCCTCTCGGATTTCTAAAAATCTCATTTATATGTCAAAAGGGCAATTATGGCATTTATAAGCATAATAACAAACAAGAGCATATAAGTCAAACTACTAAGGACCAAGCAATATAACTCCAAGGGGTTATACTACTATATAATGTGGTCCTAATAGAAGCTTAAAACATGGAAGAATTAAGCTCAATCGGGTCAAAACTGAAAGTCAAAGCAAAAGTCAAGCTTTTGCGACTTTTGGTTATGAACCGACCTTAAAGTGATAATTGTCGGATTAGACATGTTTAAACATGTTCTAATACTAATTACCAAATTATTAGAATGCTAAAATATAATTTATAACCTCTGTTTTATTAGTTTAAATCATTATTTTAAATTCTGTCCATTTTGACTTTTTGACTTATTAGTTTGACCCGACAATTAACTAGTCAAACGAAATAATTAGGAGGTGCTCTTTTAAGGGTTAATCACCTACCTTAAGATGGTCACATAACCACTTTTGATTCGAACAGTGGCTGGACCATTTGTGATTAAATCGAAAGTCAAAGTCAATTTACGATATCTTTGACTTTTCGGTTTTTAAGCTAATAAACTGAACTAAGAGAGGGCTAAGACACTTACATAGGGTCCTAGCTATCTTTTCTACACTTCTTGATCCTCTTCTAAAGCCAGATATCTCCAGAAGTGAGTGTGTTGAATGTTGCAAGTAAATGAGCACTTGAACAAATAAACTTAGGAGCCTTTATAAACTTGAATGGCATGCTAGGAGATCAAAGCAGGTGTTTTTGGAAGGATTAGGATCACCCCAGCTGTCCTAGTAGTATTACAAGTCCGACAAACAGCCCATAGTTTCGAAATTTTGGCCCCAAAGGCGGTGCAATAGGCTGCAACATGCAACTGCCAATTTTCTACAGAACTGAACTGGGCATCTATCGCGGGCCGCGTAAGAACAAAAGGGGTTTACGCGGGCCGCGACAACCTTCTGTTCAGGTGAAACTTGTTTTAACTTTGGTAGTTTCAGTCCCTGGCCCTTATAAACTTTATACAACTTGATTTTTTCCATTTAAAGTCTTTGTAGTTAGTTTGTAGAGGTTTAAGGGAGTATAACCAAACTCCGTTAGGCCAGGTTTCGTTAAAAGATCACCATAAACACAAGTTTCTTACTATTGACACTTTTAGCCCAAAGTCTTGAAAACTTACTTAACGATCTCAAAACCACATGAAATTTATACCACTTATTCTTGAGAGTATATTTGAATTTTTCGAAGCCTTGGGTTTCGTTAAAAGGTCACTCAGAGGTAAGAATTAACATGTTGACACGTTTAACCCCTGTAGTTTATAATCTTTCGACTATTTTCATAAACGGCTTCTTATATCCAATTGATCACTCTTTTAAGAATATATTCTTCATGTGTGGTCATTCAGAGGCACAAGTTTGGCATGTTGACACTTTTAGTCCCTTCACGTACATATTTTCCTCGTTTGACAACTTTAGTCCTTCAAACTCAAACTTTCACATATTTAGAGTTTAGGACACGTGTCTTTATATAACTGGACACATTTTTACATGGTGTTACAACCTAAGGTGAAAATCATCCCTTAAAAGACCTTCCAGCAGATGTTACAACATCTGTTGACAAAGAGGTTGAAAAAGGGAAGAAGAAAGAGACGATAAAAAACTTGTTTTGTGACTTTTGCGAAAAGGAAAACCATGTTACTAAAAATTGTTTTCTCTTAAAAGTATATGACATAAACAAGACCAGTGTGATTGTTGCTGCACCTCATTGCACAATCTGTGGCAAGAAAAAAATCACAAAACTAAAGAGTGTGTTTATCTAAAAAATTTTGATGTCAAAAGAAATGAGTATAAATCAAAAACACTTGAGAGTCCACGAGCTAGTACTAAAAAAGGAAGGTCCAAACAGACCTTCATCCTAGTCCAAACATCTGTTACCAAACAACTGAATGCAACTTCTGTTCCCAGAGAGGTTCAGGTAAAAGATGCACCACCAGCAAACCAATTTCCAAGAGGATATGTCCAACCACTTTACCAAAGAGTACCACATGGTTATGAGGGCTACAAAAGACCTTCAAAACCAAGAGTGAACAAGCATCCTCATGGTTATGATGTGCGTAAGTGTGTATAGTTTTTAATGTATATTTTAAGCCCTTTTACACTTTTTTAACCAAGTTTTAAATTTATAAAACACGATATTTACTAAAACTAAACACACATATGGGCAAGTGCACCCATCGTGGACGTAGTATCGTGTTGGTAAGATACCGTGGTCGTCCAAGGACACAAGAGCTTTTAATACCGGTTTATCCTCAACGTCTAATCAAATCCAAAGTTAGAAAAAAGGTTTTTTAACTAGAAAAATAAAACTAACTAAAATGCTGAAAAAGAAAATAAAAGTAAAAACAGATAGACAAGATGAATCACTTGGATCCGACTCGTGTGTAGTGTAACCTTTGATTATTTCCGCACTTTTGCACTTGTTAAGAGATTATCTTAGTTATTGTAGTAGGCCCCTCTTTTGAAGGTGACGTTACCCTCAACCCAGTAGTTTGAGTCAGCAAGGATACAATCCTAAAGGGTTGGATTATTGAAAGATAATTAATTAAGTAAGTTATTAATGCGTAATGTGGTAGTCCCCTCTTTTGAAGGTGACGTTACCCTCGGCTAAGTAGTCTGAGTCAGCAGGGATAAAGTCCTAAGTAGCGGGGTTAAAGTTTTAATTGTAGCTTACATATGAGGGGATTAAAGAGTTTGGACCCCCGCCATCCAATACAAGTGGGTTTTGAAGGAGGTCCTACTAAATTTGACCCAGGTCCTTTGCAGGATCTATACACTGAACAATGGCAAGACTCTTACCAAGCCGTTCCCTTAACCCCCGACCAGGTAGCTAACATACCTCCATATAGACCGTGGAGATATGAATGGTGAAAATCTTTTATTTTATATAGACAGCAAAATAATGCCAAGACACCACGGACAAACGATAAGGAAGAATCACCTTCAACATAAGAAACTAGTTATTAAAGTCATTAATACATAACCAATTAAAAAGTGCGAAAAGATTAAAGATTAAAAATAAAAAATATTACACTAAACACTTGTCTTCACCAAGTGATGTAAGAGACTTAGGCAAACATGGCCTTTGATTGTCAAGAACTCTTACGATCAATCTTGGATCCCGAGACGACTCACACACTCTATGATGGACAATGGATGATGGTGGTGGATAATGGTGTTGTGATGGTGGTGGGTGGTGGGTGAAGTGTGAAAGAGGTGGTGTGCCAAGGGATGAGTTGCAAGTGATCCAAGCACTCCTATTTATAGGTTGAACAGAAGCTCGGGCACAGCCCCGTGTCCATCCTTCTCTCTTTCTTCATTAAATGCAGTTTGTCTGCATTAGTTGACCACGCCCCCGTGTCCGCTGAGCACGACCCCGTGTGCAGAAGCGTATCTGTATTATCAATATTTCCCTAGATCCTGCAAATCTTATAGTTGACCACGGCCCCGTGCCCGCTGAGCACGACCCCGTGGTGGGCGATAGAATCTTTTACAACTTTGTCTTTTCTGCTAACACTTGGGCACGCCCCCGTGCTCACTGAGCACGGGGCGTGTTCAGCCTTCTGTTGTCTTGTTTTGCTTGGGAAGATGTCGTTGGGGAGGTCGGGCATACCACGTTGGTTCCTTTTCTTGTATTTATGTTAGATTTAGCTGTCTTTTTACATATTTTGTCTATTTAAGCTCATTTAATCCTGAAAATACAAAAGGAAGACAAAAGCACACTTTTTCCAACATTAGTACTAAAAAAGGGTTAGTTTTATGCCACAATTGATGTAATTTATATGTTGCATTTTGTGCACATCAGTTACAACCACTTGACAGGAAACAGTCCACAGCAGATGTTTCAAAAATCTGCTTAAACCTCTGACCATTCTCCTGAACTTGAGGTTGGAATGTCTGTGACCCCATCCAAAGCCATTTTGGCTTTGGACACTCACCAAAACTTATCTGTTACTTGATGTGCAAGGAGCTTCTACTTGCCTTGATAGTTTATGGTATGTAGATAGTGGAGGCTCCAGGCACATGACAGGATGTAAAGCTCTTCTCTTATAAAACATGGAGGGAGTGATATATCCTTTGTGAACAACTTAAAAGGAAAGGTTTTGGGGTCAGGGACAGTCCAAACAGGGAAACTCAAGTTTGAACATGTCAATCTTATTGACAATTTTAAATTTAATCTTCTTAGTGTATCACAAGTGTAAACATTATTCGATATCTTTCCTTATTAGGTGAATTGTAAACATTATTCGATATCTTTCCTTTTAAATATGTAATAACTTGATTCCTTTTATTTCTCTAAAAAACTTTCTTTTTTTAGTTGCTATATCGGTACCTTAAGACGGAAGGGTGTGGAGATCGTCCCCCTGTCTCTGGCTCGTCCCCCTCGTCCTACTCCGCCTCCTCCCCCTCGTCACGTTGCTACGAGCTGCCTCTCTCTCTCTCCTTCAGGTTTCTCTCTCCCTCCTCCAATTATATATTGATTTTTTTTATCAAAGTAGGTAGTCCTCCACGCCCTTTGGGTAGTCCCTGAAGGAATAATTATAACACCCCGTGTTTCGGAAGTCAAAGTCAAAGTTAAGATTGAAGTCAAAGGAAGAAAAGATTGCTAATTGCGATCTGTCACTCCTTGCTCTAATTCTGTTTTGACTTCTTTGACTTGTAGTTAGTCTATTTTATTGTTTACGTTAGTTGTATTGTGTGGAGTACCTATTAATAATCGATGTTTATCGTTATTTATCGCATGTTTGATCGCTTTGTCGCTTATCGCAATCGCGCTCGCAACTCGAAATACGCATTTTGGTTACTGTTATACGTGTGTGTGTGTGCCTTATGTGTAACTTGTGCATGTTTATTTATGTTGTGTGTGGTAATCAATCGAAACGCAATCGAAACTTAATCGCAATCGAATCGCAAACGCTAAACGCAAGTGATTTAAGATGATTGTATGTTAGATATAGTAGTAAGTAATTTGAATAGGAAATTCTATCGCATTCGCATCGCTCGCAATCGCAATCGAAATGGCAGAACTCGTCAAAACAGTTGACTGATCGATCAGGCAGCTGACCGATCGACCAGCCAGTCGACCGGCTTGCCAACCGATCGACCAGCCCCCTTTCCACTTTGGGTAACCCTATAAATACCCCTTGTCACCATCATTCTTTCTACTTTTGGCAACTAACGTCTGACCAGCGCCTTCACCTTGCTTTTTCTCCGATTTCTCTCGATTCCGGTAAGATCTCGTCCTAAATCATATACTTCCTTGCTCTACACGCACTCCTACACCTTTCTATCTTTTGAATCTTAACTTTTAACCGTGAAATCATCAAGATTCAAAGTGTTCTAGGATGACGTCATCATGTGTTCTTGAAGAACTTTGATTTACAACGTGTCTGAGACCTATGATGGTGTCTGTTCCAGACAATGTCGACTGGACCATCATCTGGACTCCAACACCCACGACTCTCTCATCAAGATCATAAGGACAAACGCCTTGCTGGCATCCTCGCCAAACAAGTGGCAAAGGTTGTGCCTCAGATCGTGAGTGAGATTTACGAAAATGTTAGCAAATCGTCTGAGGAATCCAGAACTGACGTTCCTAAAGCTACTCCCAAGACTGCTTTCAGCTTCAAGCAGTTCAAGGCTTGCGGTCCAAAGGAATTCACTGGAGAAGATGGCCCAACGGCTATGTTTCAATGGTTCGATTCCATCGAAGTCACTCTGCGCCAGAGCGGATGTCCTGCAAATCTCCGTACCCTAAACACTACCGGCGTCTTCCATTCCCGCACATTAGACTGGTGGACGGCCGAGAGAAACAAACGCGGGAATGATGCAGCTTATGAGCTGACTTGGGAAGAGTTGAAAGCCATCATGATGGATGAATTCTGCCGTCCCCATGAACGCTAAAAGCGGGAGGACGAATTCTGGAATATTAAGCAGAAGGAAGGTGACAACGCTGCCCTGACTACTCGCTTTAAGCAGCTCAACATCATCTGTCCCGATTAAGTGAAGATGCCCGACAAGGCAATCAAGAAATACATCCGAGCCCTACCCGACTGTGTTGCGGATTTTGTGCATGCTGCGAAAACAGCAACGATTGAAGAAACTTACTTGCTTGCCGCCGAAATCAATGACAAGCGAGTAAAAGTTGGTTTTTGGGATAAGCCTTCAAAGTCTCTGCATCAAGCTACCACCGCACCAACCGCTGAAACCGCCGCCGCTCAATCGTCAAAGTCTTCACGCCGTAGGAAGAAGAACAACAACAACAGCTCCAACAACAAGAACTGTGCTGTCACTACCACTGCTGCTCCACTACAAGCCGTACCGGCTCAGCAGCAGTCTCATCACCGACCAGCACCAGTTACCTATGCACCGCCTGCAAAGCATGCATACACAGGCCCCCACCCTGCTTGTCCAACATGCTCCTATCATCACCCGGTGGGTCTCGCCTGTCGTTTCTGCGCCCACTGCAATATGTAAGACCACTTTACTGCTAACTGCCGTACTGGTCCCCGTCAAGCACCAGCTCAAGCCACTGCTCATCAAGCTCTGCTCCCAGCCCCACAAGGCCAACAAGCGGCTCAGGCACCCGCGATCAACGCCCGAGTCTGCTTCGCATGTGGTGATCCCAACCACTTTGCGAACATGTGCCCGAACAGGGTTGTGAAACAAGGGCCCCAGCAGCAGCAGCAACAAGCCGCACGCGCTAGAACTTTCAACATCAATGTGCGCCAAGCCCAGACTGACAACAACGTGGTCAATGGTACGTTCCTTGTGAATGGTATTTATGCTTCATGTTTGTTTGATACTGGAGCCGATAACTGCTTTGTATCGTTTGAATTCGAGAAGCTTCTTAGTCGTAAGCGCTCCCATCTCTGCTCAACGTTCGATGTTGAAGTCGCCACCGGAAGAACTGTTACCGTTGATTCTGTTCTTCGTGATTGTACTCTCGAGCTCAACAATCACATCTTCTCAATCGACCTTATTCCGATGCAACTCGGAAGTTTTAACATCATAGTAGGCATGGACTTTCTTCGTGAAAACCATGCTGAAGTTGTGTGCTTCGATAAGATGATTCGATTCTCGCTCGCGAATGGTGATTTATTGTGTGTATATGGTGAAACTGCTTCGAAAGGTCTCAAGCTCATGTCGTGTGTCCAAGCTAGCAAGTATCTCTGCAAGGAATACAGAGCTTTCTTAGCCAACATTGTAGTAGTGGAGAAGGAAAAGAAAGGTAATCTGAATGTAACTGACGTCCCCGTGGTGTGCGAACTTTCAAATGTGTTCCCCGAAGACCTTCCAGGTTTACCGCCAAGTCGTGATATCGACTTTCGTATCGACCTCATTCCTGGAGCCAACCCTGTTTCCAAAGCTCCTTACCAACTCGCACCGTCTGAAATGTGTGAACTTTCGAGTCAGCTTCAGGAATTACTTGAGAAAGGCTTCATTCGCCCGAGCACCTCTCCTTGGGGCGCGCCAGTCCTTTTCGTTAAAAAGAAGGATGGATCATTCAAGATGTGCATCGACTATCGGGAATTAAATAAGTTAACCATCAAGAACCGCTATCCCCTGCCTCGCATTGACGATTTGTTTGATCAGCTACAAGGTGCTACGTGTTTCTCAAAGATCGATCTACGCTCAGGCTATCACCAACTACGCATTCAAGAGGAAGATATACCCAAAACCGCGTTTCGCACCCGATATGGCCATTATGAATTTGTTGTTACGCCCTTTGGTTTAACCAACGCGCCCGCGGTTTTCATGGATCTGATGAATCGCGTGTGTAAACCATATCTCGACCATTTCGTCATCGTGTTCATCGACGATGTCTTGATCTATTCCAAGTCGAAGGCCGAACACGGCAACATCTATGTTTGGTTCTCGAACAACTCCAGGGGAATCGACTCTATGCCAAATTCTCAAAGTGTGAATTTTGGCTGGAGGAGGTTCAGTTTCTGGGTCACATTGTCAATAGTCAAGGTATCCATGTCGATCCAGCGAAGATTGAAGCAGTTAAGAGCTGGATTACACCTAAGAACCCGTCTGAAGTCCGTTCTTTTCTCGGATTAGCGGGCTATTACTGACGATTTATCGAAGGATTCTCAAAGATCGTTGTGCCGCTTACCGCACTTACGCATAAAGACAAGCCTTTTGTTTGGGGAACCGAACAAGAGTCTGCTTTCCAAACCCTCAAGCACATGCTTTGCAATGCTCCCGTTCTCACGCTGCCCGACGGAAGCGACGACTTCATTGTCTATTGTGATGCTTCCAACCTTGGTCTTGGTTGTGTTATTATGCAGTGAGACAAGGTTATAGCTTACGCATCTCGTCAGCTCAAAATCCACGAGAAGAACTATACAACCCATGATCTCGAGCTAGGAGCAGTTGTTTTTGCATTAAAGATTTGGCGACACTACCTGTATGGTACCAAGTGTACGATCTTCACCGATCATATGAGCCTACAACATATCTTTGATAAAAAAGAACTTAATATGCGTCAACGCCGATGGGTAGAACTTCTCAACGATTACGACTGTGAGATTCGTTATCACCTAGGCAACGCAAATGTCGTTACTGACGCCCTCAGCAGACGGAGCTCTCTGCTCAGCATTCGTAACGTCCAAGCCCAATACGACCTCGAAACCCTCATCCGTGAAACCCAGCATGCCTGTTTTAGTGAATGCACCTTGCAGAAGGAAAGAATCTACCACGATGGAGCTCAACTTGTGAATAAATCGAATGGGATCTTCCATTTCCTGGACCGAATTTGGATCCCTAAGCGGACCGATTTGTGAAAGATTTTGATGAACGAAGCCCACAAATCCCGTTATTCTATTCATCCCGGTGCCGATAAAATGTACCAGGACCTTCGCTATAAGTACTGGTGGCCAGGTATGAAGAGGGATATTGCTCTCTACGTTGGGAAGTGCCTGACTTGCTCAAAGGTCAAAGCTGAACACCAAAGACCCTCTGGCTTACTCGAACAACCCCCAATCCCTATGTGGAAGTGGGAGAGTATAGCTATGGACTTCATAACAAAGCTTCCACACACGTCATCAGGTCACGACAGCATTTGGGTTGTTGTTGACTGTTTGACCAAATCAGCCCACTTTTTGCCAATACGGGAAGACTACAAAGTAGGACGATTAGCCCAAATCCACACCAACGAGATCATTTGTAATCATGGGACACCTCGCGACATCATCTCTGACCGTGATGCTCGGTTTACCTCGTGACTGTGGGAAACGTTTCAAGCGGCTCTCGGTACTACGCTTAATCTAAGTACCGCATTCCACCCTCAAACCGACGGTCAGACTGAGAGAACGATCCGTACTCTTGAAGACATACTCCGTTCGTGTGTCATAGATTTCGGTGGTAATTGGGATGCATACCTGCCGTTAGTCGAATTCTCGTATAACAACAATTATCATTCCAGCATTCAGATGGCACCATTCGAGGCTTTATACGGAAGAAGATGTCGATCGCCTATTGCGTGGCACAAGATCGGTCTCTCGCAATTAACCGGTCCTGAGCTATTGCAAGAAACGATTGACAAAGTTCTCCAAATTCGAGAAACTTGTTGAAAGCTCGAAGTCGACAGAAAAGTTACGCCGATAGACGATGCAAACCCCTTGAATTTGACGTTGGCGACTACGTACTCCTAAAGGTATCACCTTGGAAGGGTGTGGTCAGATTCGGCAAGAAAGGGAAACTAGCGCCTCGATATGTTGGACCTTTTAAGATTCTGGAAAGGATCGGAAAAGTCACCTACAGACTCGAACTACCAGAGGAACTTAGTAATGTCCACCCGACTTTCCATGTGTCAAACCTCCGAAAGTGCCTAGCTGAGCATGATTTAATTGTACCTCTCGACCACCTCCAAATAAACGAACCACTACACTTCGTGGAGAAGCCTGTCGAAATCATGGATCGCCAAACCAAGCAGCTCAGACGCTCGCGCATTCCTATTGTGAAAGTCCGATGGGAAGGCAAATGAGGCGCAGAGTTCACTTGGGAACTCGAAAGCGGCATGAAGGCGAAGTACCCGCAGTTGTTTGTTACGGCTGAATCCTAATTTCGGGATGAAATTCCCTAAACAAGGGGAGGCTGTAACGCCCCGTGTTTCGGAAGTCAAAGTTAAAGTCAAAATTGAAGTCAAAGGAAGAAAAGATTGCCAATTGCGATCTGTCACTCCTTGCTCTAATTCTGTTTTGACTTCTTTGACTTGTAGTTAGTCTATTTTATCGTTTACGTTGGTTGTATTATGTGGAGTACCTATTAATAATCGATGTTTATCGCTATTTTATCGCATGTTTGATCGCTTCGTCGCTTATCGCAATCGCGCTCGCAGCTCGAAATATGCATTTTGGTTACTGTTATACGTGTGTGTGTGCCTTATGTGTTACTTGTGCATGTTTATTTATGTTGTGTGGTAATCAATCGAAACGCAATCGAAACTCAATTGCAATCGAATCGCAAACGCTAAACGCAAGTTATTTAGGATGATTGTATGTTAGATATAGTAGTTGGGATTAAAAGTAATTTGAATAGGAAACTCTATCGCATTCGCATCGCTCGCAATCGCAATCGAAACGGCAGAACTCTTCAAAACAGTTGACTGATCGATTAGGCAGCTGACCGATCGACCAGCCAGTCGACCGGCTTGCCAACCGATCGACCAGCCCCCTTTCCACTTTGGGTAACCCTATAAATACCCCTTGTCACCATCATTCTTTCTACTTTTGGCAACTAACGTCCGACCAGCGCCTTCACCTTGCTTTTTCTCCGATTTCTCCCGATTCCAGTAAGATCTCGTCCTAAATCTTGTACTTCCTTGCTCTACACGCACTCCTACACCTTTCTACCTTTTGAATCTTAACTTTTAACCGTGAAATCATCAAGTTTCAAGGTGTTCTAGGATGACGTCATCATGTGTTCTTGAAGAACTTCATGTTTTGGCCTCAATCCACCAAGAACAACTTAGATCTAACCGATTTCCACATAAACAAACATAGATCTAAACATATTCACAAAGAGAGGGATTGAAAGATGGTTTTCTAACTTTCTTTCAACTCTTTTACACTCAATGCCTTCAAAACCGATAGAAACGGAACTCGTGCCGGCCTACTACTCATTCTTGTGGTTGTGTGACCCAAGATCTGAATTCTATCCACGAGGTTCATCGATTTCGGGTTAAACATGAGACACCGCCTCGAACAGTTAACTAATCAGATTTGGGCGATTCCTGTCCGATCAGGAGTACCAAGTATTGATGAGGTTTCTGTTGTTTAGCACGTTGTCACAACACCTCGATAAAAACTACAAACAATCAAAACAACCAAGTGTAAGACGAACAGGTCGACCAGGACGGAGTGTCGTCCGATCGGACTGTTGTCCAATCGAACAGCCAATCCGAACGACTGGCCAATCCGAACGACTTGCACCTTGGGTCCCACACTTAAACTATTCACCAACATTTGAAGTCTGATCGTTGAACGAGTTGTTGTCCGATCGGACTACCATTCTGTGACAACCCTCACAATTACAGGTATCCGTACAATTAATTAATATTAAATGTGTGCTTAATGACTGTGCTTGATTACAACTGTGATTAAACTGCTTTCTGATTTCTTTTACATACATACATATGCATCACATTTCATATTGTCACTCCATTTATTTCACACAAACTTTAGTGGCGAACTTGATGCACAAAGCACAGTTAGCACAGTGAGCGGATAACCCAGAAAACATGCTGACAATGCCAGCACCTAGACAGACAATGTTTTTGAGGCCAGTATGAGCCAGAGACAGGGTACTACACTAGTAGGGAGTGCAGGGAAGTGAGGACCATAAAACTGCGTCACTAGGTGATAGTTATAGTGTCGGGAAGTGCCTAAAACACACTCTAAATGTAGAATTCTGCACTTAACAACAAAATTCAGCATTTAATTATGCTAGTAATGTGCAAAAACTTGACAAAATGGTCCTGTATACTTTCCAAAGTGTCGGGAATTAATTGTGACATAAAAAGTATTATAAAAGACACATTACGGATTAGTTAAGCACTTTAACGAAAATAACACCCAACCGAACAACCGGACTTTACCCGAAACACAAAAATATTGTTAAACACGTTGTTTTTATTTTTCTAAGCTAGTTAGGGTCCCCGAACACCCTAACACACTATATATTTAATAACACACCATAATGCACTAACTAAACACTTGATTTCTAACTAAATTAGTAACTAACCATTACCACCCAACCAAGCACCCCCCCCCCCTCAAAACCGGTTACAAGGGTGGAGACCCACCCTTGATTATTTTGATTAGTTTATTTGATTTGTATGTACTTATGTGGACATTAGACCTAATGGACAAAAGCATGTTGAAAGATCTCTATTTAACCCACTAGATAACCACCATTTTCATCATTCACAATCAACAACACCATCCATCTTCATCCTCCTCTTGCTTGTTCGGCCGAAACCACACACAACCACCTTCACCATCATTCAAGCTCTTTCATGCAATCTCTAGTGATCCAAAGGTGTTAGAGATCATACAACTAAGCTCGGTGTGTTCGGAAGCTCAAGGACCTCTCTTCTCTTCTTTTAACCACCACTTTTCATCACTTGAACTCCCCTAGCCTTGAGCTAGTGGTAAGTCTCTTAAATCTTCATCCACTTCATGTTTTTGATGGTTAATAGTTAAAGAATGATGAAATCTCAAGAAACACTAAAAACCATAAACAAAGTCTTGAACATAAACTAACTTAGTGATGAAGTATTGTTGAAATGGTTAAGAAATCATGATATTCTTGTGTTGTGATGCTTGTTGATTATTGTTTGCTAGTAGAAATGATATGGATCATCATATGGTCTTGCTAGATCATGATTAAAAACATGATCTAGCAAGATGAGAAAATAGGAATGTTGTAGGATGATGGAATCATCCACACATAAACTATGAACTTGAATGAATGAATGTTTTATTGAAAAATAAAGATCAAAGTAGGCTGTAATCTTGTAGATCTAAAGACCTATGAGTGGTTTTTCGAAAGAACCAAGTGAAAAAATATGAGTTTCGTTAAAACTTGGATCTTACATAAACTAACCTCATTTTTGGTGGATAAACAAGTGTAGAAACACTTGTGTAATAAGAAAATTTTACAAAGAAATATTTTTAGAAAATATGGTTGGAAGTTGTAAACACTTAAACTCTTTAAAAATAAAGTTTTTAAAGAACTAATCACATTTTAAAAGGTAACAAGACTTACTAAGTATGCTAGCAAGTTACTACACATTTTTATAAATTTTCAAGTTCATGAGTTTATAGTTTATGCTTGTTTTTGGCAACTTTGGTAAGTAGAAGTTGTATATTGTTGATTGAGAGTTGTTTGAATGAATTTTTGAAAAGAAAATGATATGCTAGTAAGCATGGACACCTCCATTTACAAAGGAAACTCTGGCGAAATTTTCCTAAAAATCCAACACTTAGAAAATATTTTTCTAGCAAGTGTTTACAATTATATTTTTAACCTTGTTTTCAAAATAAACTTCGCCATGATTTTTATTACAAAAATACTAAGTGCCGGAGGTTGATTTTCGTAAATAAAATTTGATAAATATATATTTCATACTAAAACTCTTATGTGATTATTTGTTTATTTTGTGAACTAGTTATATTATTTTTAGGGTAAAATAATATAACTTATGTATACCATGAAATTACGAGTCCAAAATAATACCAAAACTCTCATGAAATAAATATTTAAGTTACGCAACTATTATTGCAATACGAAACGCTAAAACGTAACTTGTGTGATATTTCAGAAAATACTCTTACACGTACATTTTTGGTAAAATATTATTTTGGAAAATTTATGAAGTAGAATATAATATTTTTGGGAAAAATACATATATTTTGGGAATATGTTATTTTTAGACAAATAATTTAAATATTTTTTCTAAGTGGGACTTAAAATATATTTTTCGGAATTACAAGTGTACATGTATAAATACCCCCATCCTTGGGAAGGAAATACACATATAAAATACTTGAGAAGTGTGGATACGAAATAGTTGCCTAACTATTCTTCCTAAAAACAAATTTTAAGTTAAAATAATTATTATTATTATTTTAACAAGTAGTCACAAACTTGGGATAATGTCAAAGTAACGCGACTCAGAACATTCAACCTTAAGCCAAGGCACGACACGTTCGTCTAATAGACATTAGTACGTGTAGGTCGTCGCGTAGCAGATCGAGTTTGGATTGACGATTCTATTCAGGAGACGCACTTCTGTGAGTTCATGCCCCCCTTTTCTCTTTAACTGTTTTCAGTTTTATACTTCGGGGGTGAAATACATGTCACAATTATTACAGACATTTATTTACATGGTATAGTTAGCTTAGGGAGGGTTATTACTACTAGATCATGTGAAGGGTGGGTACAACACTTAAGGCCATCAATCCTCGTTGTTAGGACCGAGGGACATGAGTGATAGATCTATTTGGGTGTAGCGAGCCCACACCCATGAGGCCGGGATGGCCCATAGAGGTGACTGTGTCTTACAGCCGAAGCCCGGTAACAAATTTGCTAGGTTTGAGTCTTCCTGCACCTTTTCACACATACCAGTGGCTTTGCAACCCATTGGTGATCTCGTTTTCCTTATTGCTACATACCAGGGACTTTTATTCATACTTTGAAGGTTTATACATACTCACTTTTACATGAACTCGCTCAACTTTTGTTGATTTTTCAAACTACATGTATTTCAGGAAATTAATGGATCTGGCGAAGTGTGCAATTGTGTCAAGCTGCGTAGTGAATAACGATGTCATCCACTTTAGGAGGTGTAACCCTTACTTGGACGGGTTACATGTCTTTAAACCACGTTTTTATTTAAGTCTTTTGTTCTGTCATGTGAACACGCTTTAATCATATCATGGTTGTAACTTGTTTTATGTGTCTACATTTTAAACAATGATGTTGTGGTAACTTTAAATTTAATGAATGGATGATCATCATGTGTTTTATTTTCATATAGCATTGTTATGATTGTTGCTATGGTATTAAGAAGTCACACTAAACTTAACCCACGCTTCCGCAAAATCCAGGGTGTGACAGCGTGGTATCTGAGCCTCGATCATAGCGAACTAGGATTCATTCTCAAGTCTAAACTATGATCACTAGGGCTCTCATGAAAACATTTTTACATTGCATACACTAAACGTCCAGATCCAGGGTACAAAACATTTTTACAAACAAAAAGGCACAAATACACTTTTTAAAAATTATATTTCAGTCTTAGAGACTGAGGGAGTTTAGCCTTAGAGGCTGGGAAGGTTCAGTCTTAAAGACTGAGGGAGGTTCAGTCTTAGAGACTGAGGGGTTCAATCTTAGAGATTGGGGAGGTTTAGTCTTAGAGACTGGGAGGTTGGTCTTAGAGACCAGGGAGTTAGTCTGAGAGGCTAGGGAGTTCAGTCTGAGAGGCTGGGAGGGGTAGTCTGGGAAGACTATGAGGATTACTTGCTTGCATTATTGTGACTTACGTGTTTATTTGATTTCATGTTGATATATGTGCATATGTGTGGTTGTGTTACAGACACCATGCCATCATCTTCAGATACTGGAGTATCGGATACTTTGGATCCTATAGCGATTGTGTCGGACAATGAGATTCTGTCAGAGAGTGAGGTCTACACGTCAGACACTACTAGCACGGATGAGGATGACTTCTAGCCGTTTGCTCTTCCTGATTTTGGAGATGATATTCTTATTGTTGATGGCCCTTTCAGTGGGGACCTACCTCTTCTTCAGGTCCCTGCTCCTCTACCGCTTGCCGTAGTTCCTCTCGAGGATCTTCCTCATGATGAGTTCGCTGTTGATGACATTGATCTGTTCCTAGAGGGTCCCCCGGAGGGTGACCAGGATGGTGTGGCCCTCATGGATGCCGATGTCCCTTTTGTTGATGATCCTGTTGTCGACCCTGTTGTTCCCTTGGCTGAGATTCTTGCTGACGTGCCCATTGCTGATTCTGTTGTTCCAGTCGAGGCTCCCATTGAGGAGGCTCCTTTTGATCTGTTCAGTCCTTACTCTTTCGAGTCTGTAGCGTCCGCTTCACTGCACACCCAGGGCATACAGCACTATGCCTCTGATTCCGACTCAGAAATGGCGATGTCTGTTGCGCCCCACGACGTTGACCCAGATCCGGAGGTCGAGTTTTTACCGGATGAGCCTGCTCCTGTTGGTCTGGAGCCGGTCGTTTCTTATGACCCTATTGAGGCCCCAGCTGTTGCACGTTTGCCAGACCCTTTACCTGAGCCTGCTCATGTCGATATACCAGACATAGCACCACCTGTCATTGTTGCTCCCATCGAGTTACCACCGGTTTCTGTTGTTCCCGTTATTGATGCACCCGTTATTGCACCGGTAGTACCTGTTTCAGCCCCTGTGCATGCTGACCATGCATCGTTTGCCTCTCACATTGATCCACATTATGCTGACACCCGTAACGGGTGGATCGAGGATGATGACTACCCACCGTTTGTGCTACCTGTCACTTCTCCTGTAGCACCTGTTTCCACACCTACTGAGATTCCATTGTTCCATCCACACACCTCTGACGTCCATCGCACTGATCTCCCCATCACATTCCTCCAGGACATTCCGCCACCTGTCCTGGGGAGGGTTCATCGAGGCAGCCGCCTGTTTTTGCTCCACCTGTATCGTCATCAGTTCCGTTCATGTCTCAGTTCCCTCATACTGCACCATCATTCGTACCTAAGGGCGAGCCGTTTCTGTGGGCTTCGCCCGATGTTATGCCGTTGTCAGACCCGTACCACCCTTATCATGTGGGGTACACGATAGAGGACATACTCATCTCTCTACAGCTACAGCATGACGCATTGAGTCATCGCATTCAGGAGTTAGAGAGAGCTCTACTCCCTCCATGCCACTATCAGACTCCTTTTGCCGCACCACACACTCCCCTTTCGTTTCCCCCTGATTCGGATGTTTGTTTCCTTACATCTGAGCAGCAGATTGCCTATTTGTTGCGTGTCATTGATGCCTTAGAGGAGGATTAGGTGCACATGCGCCGGTTGCTTTTCTCTCATCTTCCTCCTTCTCCTCCGCCATCGGCATGGATATTTTTGGTTTGATGCAGGTAGATCATTTTGGTGAGAAAGTCGCGATTGGGCCAGCTTGCGAAGACTTTTTGGAAGACCACACTTTTGTACATGATTTGTGTAGACTGATTGTATTTTTGGGGGTGATGTAACCCCATGATCTTATTTTGATATGTGATGTGCTGTAAAACGTGTAAAAACAATATGGTGGTCATGATTAATGAAAGCCCAATGGCAACGTTCTCACTACATGCTTTGTTGAATTATTTGTTTTATATTATAACATGAGATGTTATGTGGTTGATGAATGTTACTATATATGCATATTTACTATACTTACTATGACCTGACCAACATGATCATCTTTTAGAAGATGTCTCCACGACGCGACGCACACATGCCTACTACTGAAGTGGAACTCCAGGGGATAATTGCCGCGGCTATAGCTCAGTATGCGGCCTCCCAAGCAGAGACAAGCAGGAATATCTCAAACAACAACGGGAATAACAATCCACCCAATGGTAATGTTAAGTCGCTTGAGATATATTACGATACATTTGGATATTTCTAGCACATCCGCTAATACCATTTGTAAATTCTAGCGTATGTGCAGGGTGCACCTACAAGCAATTCCTCGACTGTAAGCCCATAAATTTCGACGGCACTGGAGGTGCTGTTGCATTCGTCAGGTGGGCAGAAAAGACAGATTCTGTCCTAAGGATGAGCAAGTGTACTCCTGAGCAACAAGTTACATACATCTCAGGGCTGTTTCTTGATTGTGCCCTATCGTGGTGGAATCTACAAGTGCAAACTTTGGGAGAAGCAGCGGCATATGCACTAACCTGGGTTGAGCTGAAAGAGCTCATGAGGAAGAAATACTGTTCGCGAGCTGAAATACAGAAGCTAGAAACTGAGTTCTGGCACCTAAAAATGGAAGGTCCTAAAATTGCAGAATATGTTCAGAGGTTTCATGATTTATCCCATGTAGTGCCATACATGGTCACGCCCGAATTTAAACGCGTTGAGCGCTTCATCTGGGGATTGGCACCCCAGATCATGAGCATGGTAACCATGTCCAAGCCTACAACGATTACTGAAGCCATTGATCTCAGCGTGGCACTTACTGAGGAAGCCATTAGATTGAACAAGTTTTCCATTTCTGAACCGAAGAAGAAGGAGACTCACGTGGAGTCGTCTGGTGAAAACAAACGGAAATTTTCCAACTTCAACCAAGGTACCAGAAGTGTGAGCAAGAAGGGTGAGTCGAGCACACTGGCCAGAGCCACAACCGGTGTCGAAAACAAAGGGAAGGGTTACATGGGCACTCTGCCCAAGTGTGATACGTGCCAGCGCCATCATTCTGGCCAGTGCAGATTGAGGAAATACGAGTCATGTGGGAAGAACGGCCACTTGAAGGATACATGTTGGGCCGGAATTGGTGCTGGACATGGTGGTAATCGAGGCTATGGGAATGGTAATGGAAACCGCCAACAGGGAGGAAATGGCGGAAATGGAAACCGTGGAAATTTTGCGAACCAAGCTAGGAGTGGAAATCGCAAACAAAACAACACTCAAGGTGGAAATGGAAATGGTAATGGTCGGGGATCGGGATGTTTCAATTGTGGGGAAGTTGGGCACTTTAAGAGGGAATGCCCAAGACTGAATCAAGCTCGTGGGAGGGTATTCAACATTGGAGCAAGGGAAGCGCGCCAGGATCCAACCGTTTTCACTGGTACGTTCCCTATAAACCAACGCTTTGCATCTGTTCTGTTTGATACTGGTACCGACTATAGCCTTGTATCGTTAGAATTTAAGATTATGCTTGGTTAACTGCTAGTAAGTTAGACATTCCGTACTTAATTGAACTGGCTAATGGAAAGCTAGTTGAAGCGAATGAAGTCGTTCGAGGATGCGTAATAGAACTGGGAGGACACGAGTTTACACTAGATCTACTGCCAGTCAAGTTGGGAAGCTTCGACGTGGTGGTAGGAATGGATAGGTTATCGAGCAACAAAGCCGAGATTGTTTGCCACGAGAAGACCATCCGCATCCCAATGGCAGATGGAGAGACGATCATAGTTCATGGAGAAAAGCGTGATACGCCTTTGAGAATCATTAGCTGTCTGAAAGCTAGAAAGTGTTTACAGAAGGGATGTGTTGCCTTCTTGGCACACATTGTGGATAAAGAAGCCGCTGAGCCAAAGATCGAAGACATTCCAGTCGTAAAAGAATATCCTGAAGTCTTTCCAGAAGACTTGCCAGGATTACCGCCTCAAAGACAAGTCGAGTTTCACATTGACTTAGTTCCAGGTGTCGCGCCTGTGGCTAAGGCACCCTATCGAATTGCGCCTTCGGAAATGCAGGAGTTGTCAACGCAACTCCAGGAGCTGTTAGACAAAGGATTTATCAGGCCAAGCTTCTCACCTTGGGGAGCTCCAGTGTTGTTTGTCAAGAAGAAAGATGGTAGTTTTCGCATGTGTATCGACTACCGGGAACTGAACAAGTTGACAATCAAGAATAGATATCCTCTGCCGAGAATTGATGACCTATTCGATCAGTTGCAAGGTTCAAGTTTCTACTCAAAGATCGATTTGCGATCAGGATATCATCAGTTGAGAATTCAAGAGGAAAGTATTCCAAAGACAGCCTTTAGGACTCGTTATGGACATTACGAGTTCCTGGTTATGCCGTTTAGATTGACAAACGCGCCAGCCGTTTTTATGGATTTAATGAACAGAGTTTGTAAGCCGTACCTCGACAAGTTCGTGATTGTGTTCATCGATGATATTTTGATCTACTCGAAGACGAAGGATGAGCACGAACAGCATTTAAGAGCTATTTTGGAACAACTTAAAAAGGAGAAGTTGTATGCCAAGTTCTCGAAGTGCGAGTTCTGGTTACGCGAAGTCCAATTTCTTGGACACATGGTTAATGGAAATGGAATCCATGTGGATCCCACAAAGATCGAAGCGATAAAGAACTGGGAGACTCCAAAGACGCCAACCGAGATTCGACAGTTCTTAGGTTTGGCTGGTTACTGTCGAAGGTTCATTGAGGATTTCTCAAAAATCGCTCAACCTTTGACCTCCCTCACGCAGAAAGACAAAAAGTTTGATTGGGGAGACAAACAAGAAGAAGCGTTTCAGTTGTTGAAAAACAAACTTTGTGATGCACCGATCTTATCGCTACCGGAAGGAACGAACGACTTCGTGGTATATTATGACCCCTCGCGTCAAGGTTTGGGTTGCGTATTGATGCAGCGACAGAAAGTTATAGCATATGCTTCTCGCCAGTTGAAGGTCCACGAGAAAAATTATACCACGCACGACTTGGAATTAGGCGCGGTGGTATTTGCATTGAAGATCTGGCGACATTACTTATATGGCACGCGATGTACAATCTTCACTGATCATCAGAGCTTGCAGCACATATTTAACCAAAAGGAGCTTAACATGAGGCAAAGACGCTGGGTAGAACTGTTGAACGACTACGATTGTGAGATCAAGTATCATCCAGGGAAGGCAAATGTGGTCGCCGATGCCCTAAGTCGAAAAGAAAGGATCAAGCCCATAAGGGTTAGGGCTTTGGAAATGATTGTCCAGACAGACCTCTTATTGCGCATTCGCGCCGCGCAGAGAGAAACTCTTAAAGAAAGGAATGTTGAGGACGAGTATCTCCGTGGGATGGAGAAGCAGTTGGTTCCAAACGAGGAAGGAACTTTATGCTTCATGAAACGAATTTGGGTTCCTCTGTTTGGTGGATTGAGAAAGGTTATTTTCGATGAGGCTCACAAGTCACGGTACTCGATTCATCCAGGAGCGGATAAAATGTACCAAGATCTTAAGAATTTCTATTGGTGGGCAAGGATGAAAGGCGATGTTGCAATATATGTTAGCAAATGTTTAACGTGCGCCAAGGTAAAAGTCGAATACCAAAGGCCTTCAGGTCTTCTACAGCAACCTGAAATATCCAAATGGAAATAGGAACAGATTTCAATGGATATCATAACGAAACTGCCAAGGACACCCAAGGGCCATGATACAATTTGGGTAATAGTAGACCGTTTAACAAAATCCGCACACTTCTTGCCAATCAAGGAAAAAGACAACACGAGTAAACTAGCTGAGATATACATGAGGGAGATCGTTGCACGACATGGAGTGCCTCTCTCAATCATCTCTGATAGAGATGGGAGATTCATGTCAAGGATTTGGCAATCCTTTCGAGAAGCATTTGGTTCTCAATTGAATCTAAGTACAGCGTTTCACCCGCAAACCGATGGACAAAGTGAACGAACAATTCAGACATTAGAAGACATGCTGCGAGCTTGCATAATGGATTTAGGTGGAAGTTGGGACACTCACCTACCATTGGTTGAATTTTCATACAATAACAGTTACCATGCAAGCATTCAAGCCGCACCGTTTGAAGCTCTCTATGGACGCAAATGTCGATCACCTATTTGTTGGGTTGATAGACAACTAGTTGGTCCAGAGTTAGTTCAAGAAACGATAGACAAGATTGCACAAATCCGAGAGCGCATCAAAGCGGCTCGCGATCGTCAAAAGTGTTATGCGGATCGAAGAAGGAAACCTCTAGAATTTGAGGTAGGAGATATGGTATTACTGAAGGTTTCACCCTGGAAGGGTGTGGCACGCATTGGGAAGCGTGGGAAGTTGAATCCACGTTACATTGGCCCATTCAGAATTCTGCAAAGGATTGGGCTTGTAGCATACAAGTTGGACCTACCTGCTGAACTTAATGGCGTTCATGATACATTCCATGTATCAAATTTGAAAAAGAGTCCAACCCAAGAGACAGTTGTCATTCCTGCCGACGAAGTTCATATCGACGACACACTCCACTTCATTGAAGAATCAGTTGAGGTCACTGATTGGAACGTGAACAAAACACGTAGGAGTAGTGTCAAGCTCGTCAAAGTTCGATGGAATGCAAGACACGGCCCAGAATTCACGTGGGAACGTGAGGATCGTATGAAGGAGAAATACCCACATTTGTTTCCCAAGACCCCTGCAACTAGAAGCAGAACCTAAAATTTCGGGACAAAATTTTCTTAACGGGGGAGAATGTGACAACCCTCACAATTACAGGTATCTGTACAATTAATTAATATTTAATTTGTGCTTAATGATTGTGCTTGATTACAACTGTGATTAAACTGCTTTCTGATTTCTTTTACTTACATACATATGCATCACATTTCATACTGTCACTCCATTTATTTCACACAAACTTTAGTGACGAACTTGATGCACAAAGCACAGTTAGCACAGTGAGCGGATAACCCAGAGAACATGCTGACAATGCCAGCACCTAGACAGACAATGTTCTTGAGGCCAGTATGAGCCAGAGACAGGGTACTACACTAGTAGGGAGTGTAGGGAAGTGAGGACCATAAAACTGCGTCACTAGGTGATAGTTATTGTGTCGGGAAGTGCCTAAAACGCACTCTAAATGCAGAATTCTGCACTTAACAACAAAATTCAGCATTTAATTATGCTAGTAATGTGCAAAAACTTGACAAAATGGTCCTGTATACTTTCCAAAGTGTCGGGAATTAATTGTGACACAAAAAGTATTATAAAAGACACATTACGGATTAATTAAGCACTTTAACGGAACAACACCACCGAACAACCGGACTTTACCCGGAACACAAAAATATTGTTAAACACATTGTTTTTATTTTTCTAAGCTAGTTAGGGTCCCCGAACACCCTAACACACTATATATTTAATAACACATCATAATGCACTAACTAAACACTTGATTTCTAACTAAATTAGTAACTAACCATTACCACCCAACCAAGCACCAGCCCCCCCCCCCTCAAAACCGGTTACAAGGGTGGAGACCCACCCTTGATTATTTTGATTAGTTTATTTGATTTGTATGTATTTATGTGGACATTAGACCTAATGGACAAAAGCATGTTGAAAGATCTCTATTTAACCCACTAGATAACCACCATTTTCATCATTCACAATCAACAATACCATCCATCTTCTTCCTCCTCTTGCTTGTTCGGCCGAAACCACACACAACCACCATCACCATCATTCAAGCTCTTTCATGCAATCTCTAGTGTCCAAAGGTGTTAGAGATCATACAACTAAGCTTGGTGTGTTCAGAAGCTCAAGTACCTCTCTTATCTTCTTTTAACCACCACTTTTCATCACTTGAACTCCCCTAGCCTTGAGCTAGTGGTAAGTCTCTTAAATCTTCATCCACTTCATGTTTTTGATGGTTAATAGTTAAAGAATGATGAAATCTCAAGAAACACTAAAAACCATAAACAAAGTCTTGAACATAAACTAACTTAGTGATGAAGTATTGTTGAAATGGTTAAGAAATCATGATATTCTTGTGTTGTGATGCTTGTTGATTATTTTTGCTAGTAGAAATGATATGGATCATCATATGGTCTTGCTAGATCATGATTAAAAACATGATCTAGCAAGATGAGAAAATAGGAATGTTGTAGGATGATGGAATCATCCACACATAAACTATGAACTTGAATGAATGAATGTTTTATTGAAAAATAATGATCAAAGTAGGTTGTAATCTTGTAGATCTAAAGACCCATGAGTGGTTTTTCAAAAGAAACAAGTGAAGAAATATGAGTTTCGTTAAAACTTGGATCTTACATAAACTAACCTCATTTTTGGTGGATAAACAAGTGTAGAAACACTTGTGTAATAAGAAAATTTTACAAAGAAATATTTTTAGAAAATATGGTTGGAAGTTGTAAACACTTAAACTCTTTAAAAATAAAGTTTTTAAAGAACTAATCACATTTTAAAAGATAACAAGACTTACTAAGTATGCTAGCAAGTTACTACACATTTTTATAAATTTTCAAGTTCATGAGTTTATAGTTTATGCTTGTTTTTGGCAACTTTGGTAAGTAGAAGTTGTATATTGTTGATTGAGAGTTGTTTGAATGAATTTTTGAAAAGAAAATTATATGCTAGTAAGCATGGACACCTCCATTTACAAACGAAACTCTGGCGAAATTTTCCTAAAAATCCAACACTTAGAAAATATTTTTCTAGCAAGTGTTTACAATTATATTTTTAACCTTGTTTTCAAAATAAACTTTGCCATGATTTTTATTACAAAAATACTAAGTGCCGGAGGTTGATTTTCTTAAATAAAATTTGGTAAATATATATTTAGAATATATATTTTATACTAAAACTCTTGTGTGATTATTTGTTTATTTTGTGAACTAGTTATATTATTTTTAGGGTAAAATAATATAACTTATGTATACCATGAAATTACGACTCCAAAATAATACCAAAACTCTCACGAAATAAATATTTAAGTTACGCAACTATTGTTGCAATACGAAACGCTAAAACGTAACTTGTGTGATATTTCAGAAAATACTCTTACACATACATTTTTGGTAAAATATTATTTTGGAAAATTTATGAAGTAGAATATAATATTTTTGGGAAAAATACATATATTTTGGGAATATGTTATTTTTAGACAAATAATTTAAATATGTTTTTCTAAGTGGGACTTAAAATATATTTTTCAGAATTACAAGTGTACATGTATAAATACCCCCATCCTTGGGAAGGAAATACACATATAAAATACTTGAGAAGTGTGGATACGAAATAGTTGCCTAACTATTCTTCCTAAAAACAAAATTTAAGTTAAAATAATTATTATTATTTTAACAAGTAGTCACAAACTTGGGATAATGTCAAAGTAACGCGACTCAGAACATTCAACCCTAAGCCAAGGCACGACCCGTTCGTCTAATAGACATTAGTACGTGTAGGTCGTCGCGTAGCAGATCGAGTTTGGATTGACGATTCTATTCAGGAGACGCACTTCTGTGAGTTCATGCCCCCCTTTTCTCTTTAACTGTTTTCAGTTTTATACTTCGGGGGTGAAATACATGTCACAATTATTACAGACATTTATTTACATGGTATGGTTAGCTTAGGGAGGGTTATTACTACTAGATCATGTGAAGGGTGGGTACAACACTTAAGGCCATCAATCTCGTTGTTAGGACCGAGGGACATGAGTGATAGATCTATTTGGGTGTAGCGAGCCCACACCCATGAGGCCGGGGCGGCCCATAGAGGTGACTGTGTCTTACAGCCGAAGCCCGGTAACAAATTTGCTAGGTTTGAGTCTTCCTGCACCTTTTCACACATACCAGTGGCTTTGCAACCCATTGGTGATCTCTTTTTCCTTATTGCTACATACCAGGGACTTTTATTCATACTTTGAAGGTTTATACATACTCACTTTTACATGAACTCGCTCAACTTTTGTTGATTTTTCAAACTACATGTATTTCAGGAAATTAATTGATCTGGCGAAGTGTGCAATTGTGTTAAGCTGCGTAGTGAATAACGATGTCATCCAGGTTTAGGAGGTGTAACTCTTACCTGGACGGGTTAGATGTCTTTAAACCACGTTTATATTTAAGTCTTTTGTTGTGTCATGTGAACACGCTTTAATCATGTCATGGTTGTAACTTGTTTTATGTGTCTACATTTTAAACAATGATGTTGTGGTAACTTTAAATTTAATGAATGGATGATCATCATGTGTTTTATTTTCATATAGCATTGTTATGATTGTTGCTTCACACCAAACTAAACCCACGCTTCCGCAAAAGCCAGGGTGTGACACATTTGACCGGGTTAACCACTCGAACATGTGACAATTAAACTTCAACACTTAAACAATTTTCAACATGTTCAATGCACTAGGGATACCACCCGATCGAACTGTTGTCCGATCGAGTGATAACCTGCTGTGAACTTGTTCTCGTTGAAGTGCCCAACCAATCGGGTTGCCGACCGATCGAACGACCATCCGATCGACCGACCTGAAAGGTAGAAATACTTCAATGTTTTCAAATGCTACAACAAAAACTTCAAAAGTCAAGCCATCATACACAAACACATCTTTCCCAAAGGAAGTAACAATCCATTCGAACGGCCATCCGACCGGACAGCCGTCCGAACGGACTGTCACTCGCACGATCAGCTGTCCGATCGGACTACCATCCGATCGACCAGCTGTTCGACCCACCAACACTTGTTTCGTTTTACGCGTCACTTATCGTATCATTCTGATCAGGCTAACCATACTCTCCAGCGCTCCCTTCAATCCATCAACCGCTGTGAGTATACTCGATCCCTTTTTTGCTTTCGCACTTTTACTAAATCACATTGAACACACTACGCAATACTTTAAACGCTAACCGTTACTGCATGTTATACGTGACTTAATGAATGCTTGTTTGTTATGTTTACACATGGAATGTTGTCTACCTGCCTTAGCAACGGTAGTACTATTTGTTTGGACTCAGCACCCGTTCACTCGGGGGTTGTTAAGGACAATTACCTACATGGCTCACAGTGGTGAGAATGTATCGCGAACTGCCTTGGGCAGTCAACCTGCAGTCATTTGTATCGATAGGTTCATGTCGATAACTAACATGCCTCATTTTACACTGTGTACGTGCTGGTTATGCGTAACGCTTTCGAACTCTATATGCTATTATCAAACTTGTATGCGCACCTTTACACTATGTGTATTAATTTTACGTTAACGTATGTGACAGGTGCTCAGGATGCATATTTGCTTTCTATGGTGTGAAATCGAGGCTAGGAAAGACCTAGGTCAACAATAAACAATTGTCTGTAATAAAAATCTGAGTTGTCGGAACAGAACAATTTGACTAGATCTTTCTGTAATAATTTGTATTATCATTTATGACATGGTATGGGACGTGTTGTTTAAAATATTTGGTAAATATAGTTGTTATGGAAACTTCTGGACAATCTGTTTCGCTCAGTGTCACGCCCCGATGTTTCCGCCATCGGTTAGGATGTGACAATAATCCTCTACCATTATGACGTGACGCCTACATGACGGATACTCCCCGAAGAGACTACCCAAACATGGCGTAACAAACTGATCCAATACCAAGAGAAACCGAATTTCTAATTGTTGAACACGATTTAACATTTAAACCATAGTTTCTAATTTACACACACTCGAACATGTGCCTAACCGGAAAACCATAACCGGAACAAACCATGACCGGTGGCATAACCCTTATCCAATTCCCCACCGTCCACCACTCATTTCCACCACCACCCATTTCCGCCACAAACAAACGCATCTCCGCCGCATCATCCCCACCAACCGAGATCAGAGTATGCACCAACCGAACCTGCCGTCGTCAAGGCTCAACGGAAATCCTCCAAGTCCTCACCGGAATCGCCCCACCCACCATCTCCGTCACCTCCTGCGGCTGCTTGGGCCGGTGCGGCTCCGGCCCAAACCTCGTTGTTCTACCGTCCGAAACGTTCGTGAGCCACTGCGCCACTGCTGCTCGTGCTGCTGACGTCATGGGGAGCGTGTGTGGTGTTGATTCGGTGAGGTGTAAGAAGAGTTTGGAGGCGCTTGCAGTTAGGAAGAAAGGTGAGGCTGAGATGGAGAGAGGGGAGTTTGTGACGGCTGAGATGTTATTATCTCAGGTTAGTTTGTTATTATAACTTACAACTGTAACTGTTTCAGTTGTGAAATTTATGTTTATATACTGAATTTCAGTTTGACATCATAATGATTTTCTGTAGTTTTAATATTAGGAATGATGGATGTTAAAGTTTTGGGAAAATGTAATAGGGGTGTGTATGGGTCGGTTTTGAGATCAAACTGAAATTAAACGGAAATTTTGGTTTTAGAAAACTGTTTTTACGAGGCTAGGATTAAATACAAAACAATCTTAACCTAGGAAGTGTAGGAAACCGGGTCAAACGAACTCTGATTGACTTCGTTCCAGCAAAGTTGGAACCGTGTCGTCGAATCCTATTCAAATATATATTGGGTTTAGCTTTTAGGGTTTAGAGTTCAGTTTTAGGTTTTAGCTTTAGGGTTTAGTATTATTGTTTAGGGTTTAGCTTTTAGTGTTTACAGCTCAGATTTTAGTGTTTAACATAGGGTTTAGGGTTTAGCTTTAGGGGTTAGGGTTTCTGGTTAGGTTTCGACGAGCCGGTTCTAACGCTGCTGGAATGAGTTCAATCGGAGTTCGTTTGACCCGATTTTCTACACTTCCTAGGTTAAGGACATATTGTACCGGATCTTTACCCCGCTTTTATGTATGGGTTTGGTTCGGTTATGGGTTGGTTTTTGGTTTTATTATTACATTAGGGCCTGAAGTATTTGAGCCTAAATTTTCTTGTTAATCATCTATTAATGTAGAGTAAAATGCCCGGATAGTCCCTGTGGTTTGTCGAAATTTCACCTTTAGTTCCCAACTGTCTAAAATTACACTCTTGCTCGGTTGCTCCCTGTGGTTTGACCAGTTGTTACTCGGATAGTCCCTGAAGTGGATGGGGGTTAGTTTTCTCAGTTAAGTGGATGTGAAATTACAAAACTACCCTTCTCATTAAAAACAAATTCTAAGCTGCCCCACCATCCCACCCCACCCCACCCCACCCCACCCCAACCCCATCATAGTCTATGTTTCACCGGAGACTCTTTCCGGTTGAACTCCGGCCACCTTCACCGGCAACTGTCGCCAACTATCACTACCTACCACACCCCACCCCTGTTACGTTTAATGACAAGGGTATTTTTGTAATTTCACATCCACTTAACTGAGAAAACTAACCCCCATCCACTTCAGGGACTATCCGAGTAACAACCGGTTAAACCACAGGGAGCAAGAGTGTAATTTTAGAAAGTTGGAGACTAAAGGTGAAATTTCGACAAACCACAGGGACTATCCAGACATTTTACTCATTAATGTATTTGGGCGAAGTAATAAATCGGGGCATAACAAGATGAAATAAAAAAGACTGCTTTATAGAAATTAAAATCAATGTAGTTTTAGATGGAAATTGGACTAGGGCTGTTCAAATTGCTCGGCGCTCGACACTCGGAAAATGCTCGGAATTTGCTCGTTCGATAAAGCTCGATTAAAAAAAATGCTCGGTTCGGATCGGTTCGGTTTGAAAACGAACCAAGCACGAGCAAAGATCCGCTCAGTTCGGTTCGGCTCGGTTGGCTCGATTTATTTTTTAATATATATTATATACATATATATTTGTGTTTGTGTGTGTATCATTCTTAATGACATGACTAGAGACCAACATTAACAATGTTTGGTCCAAGATCTAAATAGAGCTCATTCAAGTAATTAGAATTGAAATCCAATACCAATGGTCCATTATCCAATACTTAAATGTCCATTTGAGTAATTGAGTCAAAATTTCAAATACTAAAATGTGAAGTGTCGATCAATACTCAAGTTTCAACCCACCATTTGATTCAGAAGTGCAAGACCATAATCAAAACCCCCCATTGGCCATCGTTATTCGACTTCTCCATCGTCACTCGTCAAGACGCCAACTCACTAGGATTTTGCTTCAGTCGATTCATTCAATTTCAAACTTCCTATAGAACTAGTTGAGGATATTTGTATTCCTTGTTATTTGTTAAATTTTTACTTGTGTTCTATTGGATGAAACATCAGGAACGAAAACTGCACTTTATTCTAATAACTAGCACCCCCATCGTTACTTTCCTTATTTATTCGAGCGGCGCTCGATACTCGCTCGACGTTCGTTCGAAAAATACTCGGATCGAAACACGCTCGTTCGACTTTGGCTCTGTTGAAAAAATGCTCGGTTCGGTTTGGATCGGTTTGTAAACGAACCGAACACGAGCAAAGGTCTGATCGGTTCGGTTCGGCTCATGAACAGCCCTAAATTGGACCACCTTTTGCATTGTGTTAAGAAGTTTATTGCAGGCTGCAGCAACTAGTTAATTGTGATTTTTGTTGATAACTTAAATTATTGTTATTAGTTTCTTCTTCTTGAGAAGTAGTCCATTTGACCTACATGACTGCCTTTATTTATTTATTTATTATTCTATATGTTGCTGAGGTCAAATTAATGTGCTCTTTCAGTTAAAATATTTGCAGATTATTTTAAACTAGCTCTTACATTTTCTCATTATTGTAAGAGAATTAACATCAAGTTTTACTTGAAAACCAGTCCATTTGATTCGACATCACAAGGTTAGACTCTTGACTCCTTTTCTTGGGTTGTGGGATCATCTTTATTAGAAAGTGAACACGGGACAATTATTTTGTTATAGCTGACGAGACCTTTGTAAGTAAGTTAATACTTCCGGGGAAAGTAACTAACTTCTGGTAAAGCCGTAAAGGACAAGTTAGGACAACTAGGAAGGTATGAGGCTTTTGCAGATGAATGATCACTTGTGCATCATGGTTTGATTAGTGCTCTAGCGGTAGGAAACAATTTGTTTGCGACTATCGCAACAGGAAATAACTGAAATCTTGGAGAAGGCTCACAATGCAGTTGGTGTTGGATTTTGCATGAGGTGCTGTAATAATTGAAAGCCGCAGGCGTCTGGACCAAGTTGGAGTGTATGTATCTACCAAAAGTTCTCGTGAATCCATTGTAAACATTCCGTGTGCCCTTGGTGAGTAATATATACTAGATATATATAGTAACAGATACGAGACACACGTACATCTAGTATCTATTAGTGACCACGTTGATAAATTTAATAAACTTGTCTTAGATTTGCAGAACATTGAGATACGTCTGGATGAGTAAGACCATGCAATCATCTTTCTTACTTCTCTGTGTGAATCGTATGAGTACTTGTAGATACTTTGATGTATGGAAGAGAGAATGTGTCCATGGAGGAGGTGTTGGAAGCCAGGGATTTGAAAAAGACGGCTGACCCCAAGAAAGAATTTAGGGAAAGTCTGCTTGTGAGGGGATGTTCAATCTGTAGAAATTACAAGCAAAACGGGGTTGTCAAGTAAACTGCTGTAAGGTCAAAGTCTTGGTTGTGGCTCTACGGATCATCTCAAAATGGATTGTCCAGATACAAGTTGAATGAATGGATACTGGATGTTGATTGTTCATATCACATGACTCAACATAGGGGATATACCAGGGAGTACAATGAGGTTGATCTTCAGTGGCGGACTTGTAGTGTTATTAGGGGTAGCACGGGCTACCCCTCAACTCCGTTTCTGTTGTATAAAGGATACCCCTGATCCTAAAACCATAGGACTCGATCTTAAAGTGGATGTAAGTATTTCTTGTCCGTCATTGATGATTATTCAAAAATGGCTTGGGTGTACATACTTAAACAGAAAGGTGAAGCTTTTGAGAAGTTTAGGGAGTGGAAAGCGCAGGTTAAGGGTTGAGGGTCAGACAAGTAAAAAGTTATGGACGGACAATGGACTGAAGTAGTTCTGTGAATTACGCAAAAGCCAAGACAAGTGCATGTTTTTTCGGTTTTGAGAATATGCACAAAATCTAGAGATTGGATGATGTCATGTCAGGTCAATGGTTATTGTGAGCAGGGAGGCTGGGAAACATGAAATCTAGGGGTGCTCGGGGATAGTTCGGAGTTTGAGACGGAGTTTTGTAAAACATACCATATGGAAATGTTACTTCTTGGTTAGATACTTGTTATTTTAAATGTGTGAAATCAATAATTTTGCTAGTTGATTAACCCTTCGAAAGGGTCCGAAAATCCCTTGTGTGATGTGACATTCATTTTTATTATTATTTATAAAAGAATCTCACTCCAATAAGCATATTTGCGAATAAATCCTTTGATTTGTAATGCAGGCGATAGATCTTAATCCAATTGGTGGACTTCACTACATCTATAAAAGCAGGTTCGTGTTACTTATTATCTTTATAATTTATCTCTAGGTAGTTAAACTGAGGTGGAGTGATGAGTGAGTAACACTTAAAACTCTAAAATACACCTTAATCGAATATATGGAAATCTTGAACCTACCACTAAACTTTATGCGCTGCGTTATCTTTGACTTTACTGAGTTTGACCAAGTAACTACATTAGCATTCTTTTTATGGTCTAACAGGAGGTCTGATCCAGGTCTGTTGCAAGGTTGGCAATGAACAAAACAACTGCTGCTCTTGAGGATGCCATAGAAGCGTCTACTATTGCTCCAAAATATCCTGAGGTAAGTAATAATTTTATGGTTCCGATGATCATTGTTGCAATGTTAATAAAGATAAAGTGATGCAGGGATGCCTCCGTTGAATTAAATATTATTTTTATCTTTTATTTGAATTTGACTTTTTTATTTCCTAGTTTATCTTTTGTTTCCTACTCTAAAAATTAGGGTCTAGGGTTTATTGTTTAGTGAGTTTTTGAGTTTGATTATCGTAAAGAAAACCTTTAAGGTTTCTTTGAACCATTCAGTTCCAAGTCTTTGAATGAATCATTGTGTTTGAGCAATTTTATTGTACGCGAAACTTCATCATAAAGAGTATAAATTTTAAGAATTTACTTCAATCGCTAGAAATCAGAGGACTTTAACCTCCGTCGGTGAAATTATGTTGGAAAACTAGACGTGAGTAATGACTTAACCGACGGATCACGGACAACTGTGTCACCGACAGAGCACTGGCGGCATTTATAAAATTAATTTTATTTTTCTTAATTGGATTTTTTGTGATCACTGGGAGATCACCAACGACTTGTCAAAAACGTATTTTTATTTTCATTGGATTTTGTTTGATTCGTCAGTGAATTTTTCCTGGTAAAAGTATGTTTCGAGTGTATTTTATTTCTTTGTGTTACTGAGCTTTAACTTAGCAAGGGGATTTTCTTCTTCACCGTTTAGTTCTATTCTATGCTGTTAATATCGATGATATAACGATTATCTGTCCCCATGTAAAATATCGGTGTTAAATATCGGTACCGATGTATTAAGCGATACTGGCCGATATAACCGATATATCACCGATGTATCACTGAATTGTTAGTGTTAAATTGCTATATGATATTAAAATTACCAATATCCCACCGATATCTCACCGAGATAACCTAAATTCTGAATTGTTAATAGAAGTTCTATCAAGTTGATGCAAATTATTGTTGCATTATTGTAATTAAATTTTGATGGATTATAATTATTTATTTTGCAGGCTTACGTATGTAAGGGTGATGCTTTAATGGCTGTGGAAAAATATGAAGCAGCTGCAGATTCTTTTTCAACGGCATTAGAGTTGGATCCTTCAATTCGTCGCTCCAAATCATTCAAGGTAACCAAACTTTTCTTCATTCTTTTAATGAAACCATTTAGAAGTTCGTATGTATTAAACATAGACATTTAACAACTTTCTACCTGTTCCAAACGGTACCCTTTTAGTTATTTTTCCGTTTGATCCATTTGAGATATACTATCCAAATCGACCTGTTCAAAAGTAAACGGGTCGAAATTGGCACTTGTATATTCATGCTACCAATACAGGTGGCGGGTGAATATTGTTTGAAGTATGCCGGCCATTTGATCATGAAACACCTATATTTCTTTCTAGGCTCGGATTGCAAAGCTTCAGGAGAAACTAGCTACTACAAATTGCTGATTCGTGATTTATGATCAAGTGTTCGGCACTGAAGATCATTGACGTGTTAGTTTACATTTTTTTTTTGTTTTTCATCTTGGGTAAGGACGGTGATGTTATCGAATTTGCTTTATGAGATGACTTATTTTGAGGTTGTTTGCAAAAATGTGCAGGTGTAGTTACTTTAACCTATTTGCAAAAAGTGGTTCAAGTCTCACAGACGACAGGGATTAAAAGAAATTTACCGTTAAAAAAAGATCTTGTTCCATATTTATGTCAAGGTTGATGATAGAGGATTGGGTTCATTCACATGGGGTTAAAATGATTTTGGTTTTAACAAGGCTTAGTGATAGGTACAACATAATAGCATATTGGGGATTTGGGGCCAAACTTAAGCGGGTTGCATAGGTCAGCCATCAGGTCGAAACGGGCTGGGTGAAGTTGGTTTGACCTGACCTGAAACAGTTTTTGTTGCCCTCTGTTTGACTTTGGCCCGTCTAATTAATGAACTTCTTTATCTGACCCGTTAAAGATAAAGACTTCTTTATCTGACCCGTTAAAGATAAAGACCATTGCATGAGTTTATTCATCATCCATACATCATAGCTTTAAACACATTTTTTTAAATGAATATATAGGATTAAATTTAGATTCAATTTCAAAGAAAAAATGTTATTAAGATATTGCCTATTAATATTCACATTATGAACCCTAATAGTTTTGACTATTAATCATTCTAGAAGTACTTGAAATAAAATTCAGCAAATTTAGCACCACATAACTGAAAGGATAATGACACCATGCCAGCTGGAGGCCTGGGGAAAGTTCTACAAAGTTAATCTGTGTGGCTGCGTAATTCCGTACATGGTTTATCAACAATCATTTTGACATAATTGTGTTTAAACTACAACTCATCATCATATATGATATTCAGTATGTCCCACTAATAGCAAAGCTAAGGTCGTGAGGTATGAGGCGGGGGTTTGGGCGTGGGTTGGGGTAAAACGCCCAAGTCACCACCCCGGGGGCTTGGGTTGGGCGTGGGTTTTGGGCGTGGCCTTCATTGGCGTGGGTTTGAAGCCGGGCGTGGGGCGGGCTAGTAAGTGACATGGCAGGCTCTCAATGGCTAAACCAAACTCATGCCCCGCAACCCAAGCCCCACCATACCCCATGGGCGTGGATTTTAGTGGTGGGGGCTCCCATTCCACGTGTCAACCAATGCCCCAACCCAAGCCCCACCATACCCCATAGTCTAAGGTAGGGTTTAAGAAGGGTAAGATATAAACAGCCTTACCTTTACCCTGTAGGAATAGAGAGTCTGCTTCCAGTGAGACCTCCGGCTCGATAGTAGTTTTGCATCAAACCTTGGACATAAGGCACATAACACTATTCCTTGATGAGACAAACGCTGATTAGTGCATGTACCCCCTTGTCTTTCGGCTATCAACACCACCACATGATGCATAATTAACCGTCTGCTGCTTTTAACGTTATTTTCACGAAATTAGTAAAATAATGTTAAAATTAGTGTTTCGAACACAACATATTGGAGAAATATCAAATTAAACGTGTTTCTAACTATATATTATATTTGTGACTGTAAAAAGCATTATATATGGAAATTTACAAAGGAAAAACAGAATATTGAAAAATATAGAACAAAAAATATGTTATATTTGACCCGTTTGGTTTTAAATTAACTTTTATTGTAAGGAATATTGGTCTATAATAATCCCACCTAGACCTTATTGGCCATTAATAATCCCACCTCAGAATATTCCCCCCACTAGTCCCACCTTTCACCTATTTTTCCTACAATGGTCCTCCGTTAAAAAAACTTAACGGAGTTAAGCTTTTTTCCAAATTTCAAACAAATTTTTTAGGGCTTTTGATTAGAACGGCGATACGAGTCCATTGATGTATAACTTGCCTCGAAACGATGCTCCAAACGATGAAAACGGCGCTTCAATTCGGGTGTTTAAGTTTCCAATTAACCAAAATCAAGTCACTTGGAGCACCATTTCGAAGTAAGTTTTACATCAATGGACTTGTATCATCGCTCTGATCAAAAGCCCTAAAAAATCTGTTTGTAATTTGGAAAAAAGCTTAACTCCGTTAAGTTTTTTTAACGGGGGACCATTGTAGGAAAAATAGGTGAAAGGTGGGACTGGTGGGGGGAATATTCTGAGGTGGGATTATTAATGGCCAATAAGGTCTAGATGGGATTATTACAGGCCAATTCCCCTTATTGTAATTAGGAAAAAAATAAGCATGTCGCAATGTCATGCAAAAGTTTTTAAAGAATTATGTTACATTATTAAAATAATGAAAAATAGAATACGGCTTAAAATTGCTAAACTGTGAGGTAGCTTTGATGGCATGTATGTGCTTGGATAACTTGTTTATTACTATTTATAACTCCGTATTGAAAAAAGTTTATATCGAGAGATCCATAAAAATAAGCACGTGACAACAATATACTCAAAATTTTATAAGAGACTATTTTAATTTTTCTATAGAAAAGAATAAAGACATTTTCAAGGATTGTCCTTTATCTTTATATCCATTTTCAGGCGTTGTCCTTTATGTTTAAAATTGACGAGTTTTGTCCTTTATGTTTTCATATCATACAAGTTTTGTCCTTTAGGCCTAACCAATTAGTTTTTTCAGTTAAATTTGGTCATATGATTTGTACATGAGGGCATTTTTGTCAATTCAAAGGTAAGTTCAACGACAGATTTACAGCACAAAGCTTCTGCAACCTTTGAATTGACAAAAATGTCCTCATGAGCAAAGCACATGACCAAATTTAACTGAAAAACTAACTGGGTTATGCCTAAAGGACAAAACGTGTATAATATGAAAACATAAAGGACAAAACTCGTCAATTTTGAACATAAAGGACAACGCCTGAAAATAGGTATAAAGATAAAGGACAATCCTTGAAATTCACTCAAAGATCAAATACAAATACCCTTATCATACAAAACGTATGAATAGGCTGAAAATGTAAAAACACGCGGTGACATTTTCGTAATTATTTACTCGTAGAGTAATTATCAAAATTACTCTACAAATGATCTTGTAGGGTAATTTTGACCTTTTAGCGTAATTTTGTAAAATGTACTTGTAGGTTAATTTTGATCTTGTAGAGTAATTTTGTAGAGTATCATAATTACTCTACAAATGATCTTGTATGGTTATTTTGTAGAGTATAATAAATACTCTACAAATGATTTTGTAGAGTAATTTTGAATTTTATGTTGTTTGATAAACTTGCAGAGTAATTTTGATACATGGTAATTTTGATACACTTGTAGAGTAATTTTGATAATTACCATACAAAATCAAAAGTACTCTACAAGATACACTTGTAGAGTAATTTTAATAATTACACTACAAGATCAAAATTACTCTACAAAATCATTTGTAGAGTAATTTTGATAATTACCCAATGAGCAAATAATTACGAAAATGCTAGCGTGTTTTTTGGCCTTTTCATGCCTTTCGTATGTTTTGTACGATAAGCCACTTTGTACGTGAACTTAACTCAAAGAATAAAATAAGTTCAAAACTAACTAAAAAAATAATAGAATAAAATAAAATAAGCGATTCTTATCTGCTTTCATAAAATCTTGCGCGCGTTACGACGTGCTAAACTCTGAAAAAATTAACACCCTTAGATAAGTACATTATTTATGACACCAGGAAAAACTCTAAACGAATGTTGTTCGGACAATATTGGTCTGGATCACGAGAAAGAAAAAACTCAAATCATATTTTACACATTCGATGTTGAACGAAACGTTTATCAAAACGTAGATAAAATAAACACAACACAACGATATATTTGAAATACTATAAAACGTTCTTTAAAAAAGAAAAATAAAGCATGTCTCGACAAAACAAACGCGTTACATTGATATATTTGAAATACTATATCTTTAAAATAAGGAAAAATAAACCATTGGTTTTATTAATTATTAAATAAAATAGTATTCCTGTGGCGGAAATTAGGCTGGTATTGGTTCGCTTAATTACGGTATCCATACGGTACAGCCACCAAGAATTTGCGTAAAAAATAAAGAATAGAAAAAAATTGATTAAAGTGTGATACGGAGTGAAATCGACTTTATTAAATTTCAAGGGTTGTTATGTAAAGAAAAGAGAAAAAAGCTTTATCAAAATTTAAGAGTCACTAGTAATAGATCCGCGCGCGTTGTGGCGCGGGTACTTCGTAAATATTGAATGGATTAGTCCAAGCGTTATGTGATGTGTTAACCGTATGAAAATACACGTTTTGACGTATCCGATTGAACTCAATGTATCCTATAGTTGCATTGCGATTGGATCAAAACGTAACGTATATCGAATTTATATCGTGCAATTATAACGTATTATACGAGACCCGACTAACTCGAATTTATATCGTCAAGCCAAAAACTCTCGAGGGGGTCAAAGTGGCATTTACAAAGTTCATAAAAAGTTAAGTGGTTAAAAATTGCATTATCTAAACCTAAGGGCTAAGAAATGGTAAAGATAAAATTTGATAAAGTTTTGAGGTAAAAAGGAAACTATAACAAAGTAGGGGCCGAAAAGGAAACTACCACAAAGTTGGGGTGTTAAAAGCAAACGATTTGTAAAATAGAGTAGTAGTTTAGGGACTAAATTTGCCATTTTATGAAACTTTGTAGGTACCAAAGTCAATGGACTAAAATTGCAACATCATGAAAGTATGGGAGAGTCAAAGTAGCATTTACAAAGTTCATAAAAAGTTAAGTGGTTAAAAATTTCAATTACTAAACTTAAGGGCTAAGAAAGATTAAAAATAAAATTTGATAAAGTTTTGGGGTAAGAAGAAAACTATAACAAAGTAGGGGCTGAAAAAGAAACTGCCATAAAGTTGGGGTGTCAAACACAAACTATTTGTAAATTGAAGTAGTAGCTTAGAGACTAAATTTGTCATTTTATGAAACTTTAAAGGTATCAAAACTAAAAGGCTAAAATTACAATATCGTGAAAGTAGGAGGACGGGAAGGCAAAGCCTGTGGAGTTTCCACCGACTTTGTCCTTTAAGTAATAGGTACAATATGATAAATTAATTAAAGATCAAAGGGTGTAGGAAAAATCATTCACTAAAACACAAAAACTCTACTATGAATTTATGTGAATTTATGATGCGTTTTAAGGGTGAGGATGAAATAGGAAGTTTATTTTGGTTAGGAAGGATAGAAAGCAATAGGATTATGACATGTGGCAAAATTTAAAAAGGAGACATTTTTAAGTGTTTTTTAGGCCATTGCGTTTTAGAAAGGAGACATTTTTAAGTGTTTTCTAGCCATTGCGTTTTATAAATAAGACATTTCTTTGTGTTTTTTGTGCATTGCGTTTTAGGTAAAACACATTTTTATGCGTTTTCAGTCCATTGCGTTTTAGAAAAAAGACATTTTAAGTGTTTTCTGGACATTGCGTTTTATAAATAAGACATTTTTTTGTGCATTGCGTTTTAGGTAAAACACATTTTTAAGTGTTTCCAGTCCATTGCGTTTTAGAAAGTACACTTTCTTTTGTATTTTTAGGCTATTGCGTTTTAGAAATAAGACATTTCTTTGTGTTTTCTGGTTATTGCGTTTTACAAATAAGACATTTCTTTGTGTTTTTTGTGCATTGCGTTTTAGAAAAATGTCATTTTTTAGGTTTTTTTTTTCCATTGTGTTTTACGCAACTGGGTTTTAGAAATTTTTTTTCGAAAATATAGCAATAGTATACTCGTTTTAAAGATAAAAAAAATGCTCGTTTTTTGTGCATTTTTTATAAAAAAAATAATGTCGTATGAAAGAGTTATTAACGTTTAAAAAATAGGGGGAATTGGAGTAGAGAGAAACTATTGCCTTGGATTGACTAGAATGCTTCTAGATAAACCCACGCGCCTCCTTTTTTTTCCTTCAATTTCACTCATTTAATCTTAACCCATGATTAAATAAATAGATGATCAAGATTACTTCGTATGCTTTTTACCCAAATAAATTTCCTATTATATTCTAACACTGTGTTTTAATATGAAGAGTAATAAATACGATATAAATAACAATTTTATGAAAAACTTGTACAAGACAACCACGCTAACCAACTATCTTAATTATATCCACTAAAAGTTAGGTAAGTCTATGAACATCTAAACGAGCCAAACTGGTCGTAACTAACTGAGACTGTCTTGCTGAAAGCTTGAATCAAGCCAATGTTAAATGAGTTTGAAGCCAAGCTGCTCGAGTCTAAATAAAGCTTGTTTAATAAATAAACTCGCATCTGAGCTTCACTTATCAGTTTGAGCTGGCTTACGACCCTAAATAAGACAACTATTATATATAATAATTTGGAAAGTTGGATGTCAATGCTGTTAGTGTATAATTATTACTATTTTATGTTTTTATTATTTCATACAAGAATAAAAGCGAAATGTAAACGGAACGTTTTCAGATTTAACACCTCTATTTGTGGTTGACATCTCTCTATTCATTCGATAAAGTCTTTTAAGGTATACTTGTCTCGGCAAAAGATCAAATACAAATAGCCTTATCGTACAAAACGTACAAAAGACATGTAAAGGTAAAAAAACATGTTAACATTTTCGTAATTATTTACTCGTAGAGTAATTATTAAACTTACCCTACAAATGATCTTGTAGGATAATTTTGATCTTGTATGGTAATTTTGTAGAGTACCATAATTACTCTACAAATGATCTTGTAGGGTAATTTTCATTTTGTAGGATAATTTTGATCCTATAGGGTAATTACAAGTAAATAATTATCAAAATGGCACTGCGTTTTTTTTTTTTTTTTTTTACCTTTTTATGTCTTTCATACGTTTTATACTATAAAACTATTTGTACAGAATCTTTACCTACCCCTCTTTAATCGATTTTGTTTGGTAATTAAATTTGGATGGATGTATAGAGCTATTTTTTTAGAAGGTTAAAAAGAGCAACTATGCTGACATGATTGAATACCACAATGTAAAGTTGATATCTATAGGTTAACCAAATTTCCTACTTTTCTTTATAAGACTTCTAACCGGTGTTTGTATAATTCAAAGTCTTCTATGTTTTACATTAGTTTTGATTAAAAATATAATTTCTAGATATTTGAAACAGTTTACACGTGTATCTTAGAACGTGTACAGAAATAAAACGCAGCTCAAGCGATCCAAAGCGAAATATATTATAGAAAAAAAATATATAAAACCTAAATGAGAGAAAGTTTATTAGACCAGGCGAAGTCGTGGGGTGAATAATGTCCCATTTTAGGGCGTTTTGGGTCATGTGGTAGCCCAGTCAGCACTGGGTCATTATTGAGAGTTTTTACAAAATAGGTATAGTGGGGATGTGAGACATTATGTTAAATGAGATGTAATATAATTAAATAAAACAAAAAAACCATCAAAAAATCTGATTGGATAAAAAATAGGATGATGGAAGGTCATTGGTCAAACTCTCGCCCCAACCACGTGATTCAAAACACGCCAAAACCAAAAAAAGCTGAAACACGCCCAGGGGGCGGTGCTTGGGCGGAATTGGGCGTTTTTTGTGTGTTTTTTTTTTAAAAAACTACACCCATTACAGGTGTTCTTAGATACCAACAAAATAAGGATGTGGAACAAAGAAATTAACAAAATACATGACTTTTAACATTTTGTAAAATAGACATATCCATAAGCAAAAACGCCATGTAAACAAAGTCGGCTAAGGAGATTGATATTAGCCCGCACAAAAAGTTTAAAAAAAGTACAACGAGTTAACAAGTATAATAATTACACATCTAAAATGTTGGGTAGATATTTCTTAGCCGGCACATGAAAGAGTAGCATCTTAGTTGACAGCCTAAACAAGTTGGCTATATCTTAAATCCAATAATATAAACACACCCTTATAATCTTATTTTCACATCACCTAGCGTATACGGGTCGTATAATGTTATACGGCCCGTATAGAATGTTTTTGCACAAAAATATATGCGGTGGAATCTTTTTTTTTGTTTTACATGTATACAGGCCGTATTACATGATACAACCCGTACACATATGTATACGAGCAATATAATGTTATACGTCCAAATGTGTTTATTTTTTGAGGTTTGATCAGGTTTTTGGGTTTTAAGATCTGTATACGGGTCGTATAATCTTATATGGCCCGTATGTATTTTTTTTTTGTGTAAAAACGAACAACCGTTTAATAAATTTTAGTAATTCTTTAGATAATGTTTTCAGTATCCGGAGTTTGTTTGTTTGTAACTAGGGTTCAGAATGGTTGAATATTGTGATTAGAACACTATACACTGCATGTAAACACAATGGCTTTGTGAGGCAAGGATCTTTGAATGCGGTATGTACGTTAAGTACGGATCCTACAGCTGCATTTGGAACAAGAAGTCTAACAATTCGTTTATTATTTGCTGTTGTCTCAATGCACACAACACGCAGTCGTTGATGGGCTTTGCGGGTCTGTTCGTAGCTAGGGTTCAGAATGCTTGAATATGATGATATTAGAAAAGGAAAAACACTACCATAGGTGAACTCTTTTGAAGAAATCGCAGGCTGATACATAAACCCTATATGATTCCCCCACCTTATACGCCACATTCATTTATTTTCAATTTTTATTTACTTCATACCCCACCACGTTATCTAAAGAATTACTAAAATTTATTAAACGGTTATTCGGTTTTACACCCGTTGATCGTCTGTTAACTACCTGATGGAGTACTTTCGTGATCTAATCATATCAAGTATTCACTACATGGAGCATATAATGGTTTGTTGGGTTGTTTGTAGATAGGGTTCAGAATTGTTGAATATGGTGATATTAGAACAATGTACACTCCATTTAAACACAATGGTTTTGTGATGGGAACCACATATTTATGTGTTGCAGTTTGGAAAGATGACCGAATACATATTTTATATTGAAATTTGTGAGCCTTCAAATTATTCTCAGATAATTCCTAACAACTGTCCATATGAAAGTTAGGGTTTGTTGGGTTGTTTGTAGCTAGGGTTCAGAATGCTTGAAACATTGATTTAGTTTTTGTTTGTCACCTTCAATCTCCATTGCATAATTCATTTAGTTTCTATTTAGCACCTTCAATCTCCGTTGCATAATTCATTTAGTTTCTGTTTGGTACCTTCTCCATCCGTGTATGTTGCAAGTTAAATCCACAATCAATTTATAGAGCTGCAACAACAGATTCAACAATATAGCTAATCTGGAATTGGAGAACCGTTGTGTCTAATCATCGTATCAACTATTCCGTATAAGTTTTTAGATGGTGTTTGTAAGGTTTGTAACAACTTTCCTGCTAATTATTCTCAGACAATTCCTAACAACTGTCCCTGTGAAAGTTAGGGTTTGTTGGGTTGTTTGTAGCTAGGGTTCAAAATGCTTAAAGCATATTATATAACTTTTTAGATGGTATTTGTACAGTTTAATTACCTTGTGTAACTTAGAATGACATCTACCATTGACATCTGTATATGGAACGAGATTCTTCGAGAACTAGAAAAGGAGAAAATACGGAACGAGATTCTTCGAGAACTAGAAAAGGAGAAAATATGAAACAAGATTCTTTGAGAACTAGCAAAAGGAGAAAATACGAAACGAGATTCTTCCACTAATTAGTTAGCAGTCATTACTTGTTAATGATGAGCAGTTGGTCGATTACATGATAGATAAAATGCGGAAACGTTGAAGTGTAAGAATGATTATGAAGATAAGTTAGAGATAAGTCAAGAACAAAGAACACTTGAAGAAAAAGCAAGAACTTAGAAGTATTACCTGTTTTGCAGTTGGATCTCGTTTGTTGTCTATGTATTTGTATTCAGTCAATGAGCATACTGTTGTAGACTATGTTTTGTAGCTGTGGCAACAATTTCAACAAAGTTATATACGTCCCGTATAAGGTTATATGGGTCATATACGACCTTTTGAATTTTTTATTCGATCGTATATTCATCATATGAGCACTGTTTTATGTTTTGTATACGGGCTGTATAAGGTTATACGACCCGTATACAATTATCAAACTTTCTTTGTAAGTAACTTTATTTGATAAGATAGTGTAAGAAACCTCCTTGAGCGTTGTGTTTAGAACTATGAACTTTGTTTGAGTTAGTTAATATCTTTTATTGAAATCAATGGGTATATAAACAAAGTCATAAGCAGACTTATTACCACCAGTGTTGAGCTTCCTATTCTCAGGTTCACAATGAAGGTTTTGAAAATTGAAGGATAAGGACTTTGTTATGGTTTGGGGAGAATGTTCTGGAAATTGAAGGAAACTGAGGTTGAAAGTTTGAAGTAAAACATTTAACATCTCATTAACGCAAATGCAATACCTACAATTAACCAATTGTAAAAGAAGGGTGAGATGTCGGCAGTTAGCTCGAAGAAGTTACTCCCTTGGTAGTTGTTACCATTTCCATCATCGGTAACCACATATTTGTGTGTTGTAGTTTGGCAAGATGACCGAGTAGAGATCTGAATAACCAACACAACCCATTTGTAACCCAACTAAAATCTCGTAACTGTGAATCTCTTCCCTCCAAAACCACCACCTTGTCGCGTACGGTCATCATAACTAATAACCTTCATCTTTTCACTGTCGAGTATACGACCCGTATAAAGTGATACGAGTCGTATACAATGGTTTAAATATTTTAACCGATCATATACTCAACATACGAGCACTGTTTTATGACTTGTATACGGGCCGTATAACGTTATACGGCCCGCATACAATTATCAAACTTTCTTTGTAAGTAACTTTATTTGATAAGATAGTGCAAGAAACCTCCTTGAGCGTTGTGTTTATAACTACGAACTTTGTTTGAGTTAGTTAATGACTTTTTTGAAATCAATGGGTAGATAAATAAAGTTATACGCAGACTTATTACCACCATTGTTGAGCTTCCTGTTCTCAAGTTCACAATGAAGGTTCTAAAAATTGAAGGAAAAGGACTTTGTTATGGTTTGAGGAGAATGTTCTAGAAATTGAAGGAAAAGGAGAACTAGATTTGTTGAAATCAAAGAAAAGAGTAAAAAAGATGAAATGAGGCATGTTATATTGGGAACTGAGGTTGAAAATTAGAAGTAAAACATTTAACATCTCATTAACGCAATTGCAATACTTACAATCGAATGCATCCTTAAACCTGATAGCAGCAATATGGTGATATTAAAACACTGTACACTGCATGTAAACACAGGGGGCTTTGTGAGGATATGTTACAAACTGGGAACCACATATTCGTGTGTTGCAGTTTGGAAAGATGACCGAATAAAGATCCGAATAACCGATACAGCCCATTTAACACCTCATTAACGCAAATGCAATACTTACAATTAATCAGTTGTAAAAGAAAACTGAAACCAACTTTTGCATTCGTAATCTTGATAGCAACTTCTTGCTTAAACAATATTCTGATATGACAGATAAAATGCAAAAATGTTGCATAATTCATTTAGTTTCTGGAATTCGAGAACCGTTGTGTCTAATCATATCAACTATCGTGATAACTTTCTGTTGAAGTGAAAGAACGAATATGAAGATAAGTTAAAGATAAGTCAAGAACACCAAAGAACACTTGAATAAAAAGCAAGAACTTGGAAGTATTACCTGTTTTGTAGCTCGATCTTGTTTGTTGTCTATGTATTTGTATTCAATCAATGAACTTTGTTTGAGTTAGTTAATAACTTTTTTTTTTGAAATCAATGGGCAGATAAACAAAGCCAAGAAGAGTAACGTTACCGATCAGTCTGTTGATGAAAAGCTTAGAAAAGAAGGATGAGATATCGGAAGTTAGCTCAAAAATGTGATTAAGGTAAGCGTGTCGTAAAGTTGCATCTGATTCTTAAAACATTTCTGTCACTAACCCCGACCTGGTTTGACCCGGTCCAGGAGCCGCGGGACAGAAACCCGTGGTATTTATGTTTACAGCGGAAGTCTAGCAGGATCGTTTAAACTTGAAAATGCCCGATTATTATTTTATTTCATAATTTGGGATAAACCCCGTAATTTACAATAGAGGAATTTCACAAGAATTTCCCTGATTTACAAAACATGTTTATTTATTTTATTAAGCCACTACTTCAAGCTTGTTAGTGCTCCACAGCACTTTTCCTTAGTTCACAGCAGATCACCTGAAACATGTTTTAAAAAGGTTTTATCAGCAAGAAATACTAGCGAGTCATTCAAGTTGCACAAAACGACACATTGTTATAATTCACAGTATTAAGGGTGATTACAATGTTTCTATCAACCAATTACCCCAAATCGGTATTTGTCACTCGACTGTATCGGTGACTATGGTCAGATCACCCATTGGCTAACTCGTTGTCCAATGGTGACGGGTATCAAGTAATGTATAAAAAACCCCACATACCGGCAGTAATTGAAGATTACAAAAACTTAATGCATGTAATTATAACTTTAAAACCAACATGATTTTGAAAGCAAATTTGGTAAAAAGAGAATGACTCACATTGCCAGTTTATACGGGCAGAGTTTAGCCTACTGATAAGCCTGATAACCTAGTTTAAACAATAATGCACACGAACTAGGTTAGTAACTAATACAGCATTTACAATAACTCACGAGATACAACCCTCACAACGAATGACAAAGTGGCATACTAAACATCCATCGGATTTACGACGAATGACAAAGTATAACCCTAATGCGGGTAGCACTTAAACATCCATTGGATAGTTTCAATCGATCGGATATTGAATCGTAGCAGCGATCGAGTTAATACCCGGTATCGTGGCAGCACCTCACTATATGAAAATTATAGTTTTGAGAAGTATAACTTCGTTTTTGAAAGTTGGTTTCGACACCAGAGGACTGCTCAGGAGCCAAGCTATTTATAGCTGAAATATGGGGCTCTCGCGGCCCGCGTGAGCCATAAGCTAAACCTTACGCGGCCCGCGTGGCCGCCCAGTCTATGCGTAGGTCTGGTTGGTCACTAGTAGGGTCACTAGATAGTCAACACGTGGTCCCGGAACACTTATCCGGTCAAACATAAGTTGACGCGGCCCGCGTAAGTTTCCCTTTATGGCTTACGCGGCCCGCCTGGAACCCTAAACGCTTATCTGGTCAATTTCCTAGTTGACGCGGTCCGCGTAAGGCTATGCTTATCCTTTACGCGGCCCGCCTAAAACTTATTTTTCTTGTTTTCTTGGTTTTTCATGCACAGTAGGGTTTTTAGGGTCCGGGTTTTTATTTATGGGTTGTTTAGGGACATTTTTGAAGGTCCTTACATCCTCCCCACCTTATTTAGAATCTCGTCCTCGAGATTTACTGAAATAAGTGTGGATATTTTCGCTTCATCTCTGATTCCAGCTCCCAGGTGTATTCGGGTCCTCTTTTTGAATCCCACTTGACCTTGACCAGCACCAGTCGTTTGTGCTTGAGAAACTTGATCTTTCTATCTTCTATTTGAAGTGGTTTCTCAACAAACTTCAACTTTTCATTCACTTGCACATCTTGAAGAGGGACTACCAGTGATTCGTCAGATAAACATTTCTTGAGATTGGATACATGGAATACGTCATGTACCCCGGCTAACTCTTCTGGTAGTTGTAAACGATAAGCAACTGGTCCTATGCGTTGAATTACTGGGAATGGTCCTATGTATCTGGGACTCAGCTTTCCCTTTTTATCGAATCGAACTACTCCTTTCCAAGGAGAAACTTTTAAGAGTACCTTGTCTCTGATTTGGAATTCGAGTGGCTTGCGTCGATTATCAGCATAACTCTTCTGGCGATCCCGAGCTATCTTTAGTCTTTCTTTGATTTGAGTTATCTTGTCAGTGGTCTCTAGCACAATTTCAGGACCTAATAATTGACTTTCTCCTATTTCTGCCCAACAAACCGGAGTTCTACACTTGCGTCCATACAGTGCTTCGAACGGGGCAGCTTCAATGCTTGCATGATAACTATTGTTATAGGAGAATTCAATTAAGGGTAAGTGGTCATTCCAATTTCCACCAAAATCTATCACACATGCCCTAAGCATGTCTTCCAGGGTTGGATCGTTCTTTCACTTTGTCCGTCTGTTTGGGGATGATAAGCTGCACTTAAATTTAATCGTGTTCCCATGGATTCTTGGAAACTTGTCCAAAAATGTGAAGTGAAACGACTATCTCTATCCGATACAATGGAGAGTGGAACTCCTTGTAAGGATACTACTTCGTCTACATACAATTTGGCTAATCTTTCCATGCTAAAAGTTTTTTTCATGGGTAGAAAATGAGCTGATTTGGTTAATCGATCCACAATTACCCAAATCGCATCATTACCTTTTCTGGTTTTGGGCAACTTAGTAACAAAATCCATGGTTATTAATTCCCATTTCCAAACAGGCATTTCTAATTTTTGAAGTAACCCTGAAGGTTTCTGATGTTCTGCCTTAACTTGTGAACAAGTAAGACACTTAGATACATATCTAGCTATGTCCTTTTTCATTCCTATCCACCAGAAATTATTTCTTAAATCTTGGTACATCTTATTATTTCCAGGATGCATGGTATACCTAGATTTATGGGCTTCCTCTAAAATCTTATTTTCTTAAATCTCCCTGCTTAGGTACCCAAATTCTTTTCTTATGCTCCTTGTTCCAATTCTTTTATTCGTCCTCTCATTCCTTCAGCATCATCCTTGATTGCTGTGGCTTGAACATTCTTCAGTTATTCCATTAAATCTAATTGTAGATTTAATCTGAGAGCACGAACTCGCTTTTGTTTCTCATGATACTTACGACTTAAGGCATCTGCAACTACATTTGCTTTTCCTTCGTGATACTGAATATCACAGTCGTAATCGCTTATAATTTCCATCCATCTTCTTTGCCTCGTGTTCAGTTCTTTTTGCCCAAATATGTACCTTAAGCTTTTATGGTCCGTATAGACAGTAAACTTACTTCCATACAGATAATGCCTCCAAATTTTAAGGGCAAAAATTACCGCTCCCAATTCTAAGTCGTGAGTCGTATAGTTTTCCTCGTGCTTTTTCAATTGCCTTGAGGCATACGCAATTACCTTTTTGCGTTGCATTAACACACATCCTAATCCCAGCTTAGAAGCATCGCAGAAGACTTCAAAATCTTCTGTTCCTTCTGGCAATGCTAGAATTGGGGCATTTGTTAACTTTTGCTTTAAAATCCTAAAAGCCTCCTCCTGTTTGGGTCCCCATTCAAATTTTACGGCTTTACAGGTTAGCTTAGTTAATGGCACGGCTATCTTAGAAAAATCTTTAATAAAACGTCTATAGTATCCAGCTAATCCTAGAAAACTTCTAACTTCCGTAGCTGATTGCGGGGCCTTCCATTTGGTGATTGCTTCTATCTTGGAGGGATCTACGTGAATACCTTCGTGATTCACCATATGACCCAAAAATTGCACTTCCTGTAGCCAAAATTCACACTTTGAGAATTTGGCGTAAAGCTTTTCCCTTCTTAACAAAGTTAAGAGTGCATGCAGGTGCTCACAATGTTCCTCCTGACTTTGGAGTAAATAAGTATATCGTCGATGAAGACGATTACAAATTTATCCAAATACGGTTTACAGATCCTATTCATCATGTCCATAAATGCTGCAGGGGCATTTGTTAATCCGAAGGGCATGACTGTAAACTCGTAATGTCCATACCTAGTTCTGAAAGCAGTTTTAGGTATGTCTTCTTCTTGTACCTTCAATTGATGATATCCAAAGTGCAAATCTATCTTAGAAAAATATCTAGCTCATTGCAATTGATCAAAAAGATCATCAATCCTAGGTAATGGGTATCGATTCTTAATTGTAACCTTGTCTAATTCCCTATAATCGATACACATTCTCATTGACCCATCCTTCTTTTTTACAAACAATACTGGAGCTCCCCACAGAGAGGAACTTAGTTGTATAAACCCTTTGCTTAGTAATTCATCTAACTGTCTCTTTAATTCGAGCATTTCAGTGGGTGCTAACCGATAAGGTGCCTTGGCTATCGGTATAGTTCCTGGAATCAGATGAATTCTGAATTATACTTCTCTATCGGGTGGTAATCCTGGTAGGTCTTCCGGAAAGACATCCGGATATTCTGATACTACTGGAATTTCTTTAAGTTCCTTACTTTTGGTATTAACAACTACCGAAACCATATATGCTATTCCTTGTTTTCTTGAATAACTGGCCAACTTCATTACTGAAATAAATTTCAGTGGCCTTTGTGGCTTATCTCCGGTAATTACCACTAATTCTCCTGCGGGTGTATGGATTTCTATGGAATTTTTATCACAGAGAATTCGAGCATGGTTGGCTACTAACCAATCCATTCCTAACACTACATCGAATCCGGCTAAATTCATAGGTAACAGGTTTGCATAAAATTTATGACCTAAGAGTTCTATCTTTCCTTCTTGCAAAACCTTATTTATTTTAACAGAATTCCCATCTGCAGTTTCGACTGAAAAGATCTGCCTAAGATCAGTTAAAGGTAATTTAAGAGCTTGGCAGAACGAAGTATTTATAAAACTTTGGTTTGCACCAGAGTTAAATAACACTTTCGCATAAACGTTGTGGACTAAGAACGTACCCGCTATGACGTCAGGAATCAATTCGGCTTCATGCATAGTCAATTAAAATGCTCTTGCGTTCTTCTTGGAAGTTCCTTCTACAGGTTTAGCCTTGTTGTCTACTGGTTTGACCAATTTAGGGCATTATTGCCTGAAATGCGCAGCTTCTCCTTAGTTGAAGCAGACTTTTGTTTTCTTCCGGCAATTTTCTTCACGATGTCCTACAGCTTTGCAAAAGTTGCATGTTTCATTACACCTTCCAAAATGCTTCTTCTTAAAGTTCCTGCAAAGTGGCGGAACGGAAGATTGCCCAGTTCCTCTTTTCTTGAAATTACTATTATTACCCACACGAAATCCCTGGGTTCTGAGCCAATTCCTTTTTCCTCCCGCGTACGCACTAGCCCGTCAGTCAGAGTGTTAGCTAACTCCACTGCATCATCGATTGTGCGGGGTGTCGCAGCTTTGACAATATCACGGATCTCGCTAATTAAACCCCAAATATAGCGAGAGATAAGTACCGGTTCCGGCGAAGCCAGAGTAGGTACAATTCGAGCATACTCGAAGAATTTCGCAGTATACCCTCAACAGTCAACAGCCACCATCCGGTGGCTCAGAAACTTATTCGCCATATGCTCTTTTTCGTATTCAGGGCAAAATTTTCTTTCCACCAGACGCTTAAATTCCTCCCAACTTATGGCGTAGGCTATGTCACTTCCCTTGGCTTGTAATACCGTATTCCACCATTCTAATGCTTCTTCCTTGAAAAGGTGAGGAGCATACATAACTTTATCCTCCTCGGCACATTTACTTATTTTGATTACTGCCTCGGTTTTCTCCAACCAACGCAGTGCCGCAGTCTCCCCTTCATTGCATGCGAACTCAACAGGTTTACAGACAAGAAATTCTTTATAAGTGCAACCAGGTGTTGCAGCTTTCATTCTTTTGTACACTGGGGCTTGAATTCTATTATTATTGTTACCTCCTCTATTAATACTATTACTGGAGGTATCGTCGCGCGTGCGTTTACTAGGGTGAGCTTGTGAAGGCTCAACAGGACTTTTTACCGCATCGACGATGGCTGGAATAGCATTAACTATTCCCTGAGCTACGATGTTTTCTATGTCTTGCCGGTTTAGGAAGTGATCCTCCTTATTGTGTTCTGATTAATTAACTTCATTAACTGGTTCATTAACAGCATGTTCCATCTGGGTGTTTATCAATCACAAACTATTATTTAGTACAAACATTTTGGTGCACTGTACAATCAGATTTTATTTTAAAATAGCAAACACAACAGCCTTACATATCTATTACAGCTTACAACTGAAATACTGTTATCTAATTTTAGCTATGACGATTATACTCCGCATTTATTTTATTGCCTCGTATTTATTTATCTAATCTCCATGGTTGGTCTAGGTTTGGCAGTTTATCTTAATTAAGGATTAAGATTTTCTGCTGTAGTGGCTAACATATAGAGATCTGACCATTTTTCATCTAATTTGTCTTCCCGTGGCGGGTTTTTGCCTATCTCCTGAGTCTCCTTGTTAACTATTACTTCTTTTGAATTGGAAGTTCCTATTTTCTCGTGGCTTTTTCTAAGAATCCAATTTCTTTACTTGGTAGTAAGTGGGTTCTCATACTGTGCCTTACGAATAAATATTCCTTCCTTAGTATTTACTGAATATCTTGAGGAATTTGATTGAGATGAGGTTCCCTTATCCTTTTGGGCACTATCTAGTTGATGATAAATGTCCGAAAGCTTTTGCTTACTGTTAGGGGAGGATTTCTTAACGACCTGTGATCCTCAAGTGTTATCCTGTTTGGTGATCCTTACCTCTGTGACAATTAGTGATCCTCAGGAGTGCTTCAGGATCAGGATCATGGATCATCCTAAGGATCCTTATACTAATGGTTGTTCACTTTGAATTCGGTGTTGTATTGCAGGAGTACCGGCTTGGACTTGGTCATGGCGATATTCCTGGAGCATATTCCCTTCAATTCTGCACGTGCTTGACCATTGTGAACGTTGTGGAGAACGTGGGGAGAAGGCACGAAATGCGGACAGTTAGTTAGGCTAGATATTTTCTATTTTTAAAGGGGATAGCGAGCTATTTTTAGAACACTTGGCTATTTTTTGGCTACACACACTCGTACAACCGCACTCATCAACTCACGGCGAAACACTTAGCATTTTTCATACATTTCTACACGATACACTATAGTGATCCTTGTATTTAGCTCGCTATCATCCGAAGTTGTAAAAGCATTATTGTTTAATTTGAGTTGGTGATCGGTAGTTTCCATCACCCGAGGTTTTTTATGCCGGAGATCATTCATTGATCAAGGGCTTTTTCCTCGTATAAATCTTTGTGTCACTTGTGTAATTCATTTCTGAGTGATCTTCATTGTTGTTTACCAATTCAAGCATCATACCCCGTAACAGAGAGTTTGGTTGCATTATCCTTATCTGATTTTTGACCAAAACAGCTTGGCGCCCACCGTGGGGCAATTGGTGCTTCATTCCTAAGAAATTCTTCTATTTGTGATCATTTTGGTTCATTGCATTCAAGCATATAGCTTCAACATCAAAGAACATTTCTACTGCGATGTCTGCAGTCAATTCATCTCAGGGCATTCCACCTTTGCCTCCACCACCTTCTGGACCTCAGAGAAATGCCGAGAAGAAACCAACTCCCATTTTCTCAAAACCTCCAACTTCTTCTGCTTCTTATACTCCTACTACTAGTGACTTGTTTACTCTGATTTTGCAGATGAAGGAGCATACACAGCAGCAGGACAAGACTAATGAAAGGATTCTTAGAGAAATTGGAGACATAAAGAAACAGAAGAGATCGGCAGAGGATCATTCCCCACTGATGCCCAGATCTTTGAATTTCGATACTCCGGTTATAACTTCTCAGCCTTCAGTGGTTCCAGACGTTGTGTGGGAGGACCAAAAGGAGTGCATTACAGATCATCAGCAATGACTCAGGCTTCAGGGTCATACTTCCAACCAGCAGGATCCCATCTTCAGCATATAGGATCCTTCGCAAGCTCAGGAGGATACCCAGGAGCGCAGCAGATTCAAGGGTTCTGGCCAGTTCAAGGATCCTCGCAGGTTCAAGGATCCTCCTATGTCCCAGGATCCTCCCAGGTTCAAGGATCCTCCCAGGTTCAAGGATCCTCCTATGTTCAAGGAGCCTCCTATGTTCCAGGATCCTCTCAGGTTCAAGGATCCTCTCAGTTTCATGGATCCTTCCAGATTCCGGGATCCTTAAGGAGTTTGCAATCAGGGAGTTCAGATATCCATCAGGGAGATTTTATTCCAATGCAGACCATAGCTTCTACTGGTCCTTCGATCATTCCAGAGTCCCAACAATATGGATTCACATTCGGTGTTCCTAATTTGAACCCAGTGGGAGGTACCACTTTCAATAATTCTCTTACTACTAACCATGGCCTTATGCAGGATACAGGTATCAATCATGCCATGGCCAGGGAATTGCAAAAGTTAAAGGATATGATATCAAGTGTCCCTGGAGTGGTCAAGCCTATCCCGGAGATTGTAGATGGGAGCCATATGATATCTCGTTTTGCACCACCAATCTGTGATGCTGAGATACCCAAGAGGTTCCACGTGCCAACCATGAAGTTGTATGATGGTTCAACAGATCCTGAAGAACACATAACACAATACAGGGAAAGGATGGAGATCAATCCCATCCCAGAAAGGTTAAAGGAAGCATGTCTGTGCAAGGGATTTCGATCCACTCTTACTGGATCGGCTCTTAAATGGCTGCTAAGTCTTCCCCCTTACTCTTTTACCTCGTTTGCTAATCTAGTTAACCTATTGAATAATCAGTTTTCTTGTAGTAGAAAATTTGAGCGTTTAACTAGTGATCTATATAGGATAACCCAGGGTCATAATGAATCATTAAGGGATTATATCACTAAATTTAGTAAAGAATCCTTAGATATTCCTAACCTGGATATAGCTACGGCCGTTGAAGCCTTTAAAATGGGATTGCGTAGGGATTCATTATTCTATGATAATCTTGTTATAACACCATGCAGGAACCTAGATGAGGTAAGAACCCGGGCACTCAGGTTCATCCGGCTAGAGGATGACAAGAGGATCCAGGAGAGATTAGCAGGATCATCAAAGCAAGAGAAGCAAGGATCCTCGTTCAAGAACAACAAGTTCAGATCCTATAACAAATCCGACAACCAGAATGTGCATGCTGTTGAACAAGAAGAGGATGATGAGGATTATCCTCCAATTTCGGAATATTGTTTTTCTGTTGATAACAATGAACTAATCCTTGCGATGCAGAATTTAGGTGATAAAGCTAGATGGCCCAGGAAAAATGACAGACCAGCTGCAACTAAAGATAAGTCAAAGTGGTGTGCATACCATGAAGATTTTGGGCATCTCACAGAAGAATGCATCGCAATGAGAAAAGAAATTGGATACTTGTTGAGCAAGGGGCACTTGAAAGAATTATTGGGGAGAAAGAAGTCAAGGAATCGGGATCCTGAAAGGATCCCAGAGAAAGCTCCAGCCCCTCCAGCAGATGCACAAGTTATAAACTTTATTTCTGGAGGATCAGACATTTGTGGAACATCCTTCTCAGCAGCTAAAAGGCATGCAAAGGAAACCAAGATGGATAATGGAGATAGACCCATCCGAATATCCAGTGTCTCCGAAGGAAAAATCATAAGTTTTGATGAGGATGATCGTGTTGACATTCAGGATCCTCATCACGATGGTTTGGTTATCACTCTTTTTATTTCTAACGATTTTGTTCGCAGGATCCTTATAGACGGAGGAAGCTCTATGAACATTATCCAGCTTGATGTTCTTAAGAAGATGAATATCCCTGAATCCGATATCATACCAAGATCCTCTGTGCTCGTGGGATTCAGTGGTGAGACTAAGAATACTCTGGGGGACATTAAACTCCCAATCTATATCGAAGGCCTACATTCTTACCAAAAATTTTGTGTTATTGACTGTTTATCTTGTTGTAATGTTATCCTTGGCAGGCCTTGGAAACATGACATGAAGGCAGTCCCATCCACCTATCATCAATGTGTGAAGCTCCCTAGTCCTTGGGGAATAGTGAAGATTGATAGTGATCAGCAGGAGGCTAAGAACTGCTACACTTCATCAATGAAACCAGTCTCAATATTAAGGGAGCAATAGCAATCAAAGTATCCTCCAAGGGATGTCTTGGAGGCAAGAGAGCAGGATGTAGTAAAAATCCTTATGGATTCTGATGATCCTGAATCTAAGGTCTATATAGGATCAGGGATCCTTGGCGAAGTGAAAGAAGACCTCATATCCTTCCTCAAAAGGAGGAAAACTACCTTTGCATGGAAACATGAAGATATGACAGGTATATCTAAAGATATAATCACTCAAAAACTTGGCATTGACAGGTCATTCAAACCAATCCATCAAAAGAGGAGGAAGTTTGCACCAGAAAGAAATGCCATTATCCAGGAAGAGGTAGAGAAATTGCTCCGAGCAGGTATGATTAGAGAGGTCAAGTATCCAAGATGGTTGGCCAATGTGGTTGTTGTTCAAAAGAAAAACGGAAAGTGGAGGGTATGTGTCGATTTTACAGATTTAAATAAGGCATGTCCCAAGGATCCTTTCCCATTACCCCACATTGACTCCATGGTGGATGCAACGGCGGCTCATGAACTGTTAACTTTTATGGATGCTTCATCTGGATTTCAACAAATTCAGATGGAACCATCTGATCAAGAGGATACAGCCTTTATGACTCCAACAGGTATCTACTGTTATATTGCTATGCCATTTGGACTAAGGAATGCAGGTGCAAGTTATCAAAGGCTAGTGAATATGATGTTCAAGGATCAGATTGGACAAACTATGGAGGTTTACATAGACGACATGGTGGTAAAATCCACAAGGGCTGAGGATCACCTGAGGGACTTGGAGGAAGCATTCGATATCCTTGACAAATATAACATGAAACTTAATCCTTCAAAATGTCACTTTGGTGTTAAAGCAGGTAAATTCTTAGGATATATGGTGACAAAGAGAGGCATTGAAGCCAGTCCAGAACAAATCAAAGCTATAGTGAACATCAAATCTCCCGCCAATGCTAAGGATGTCCAGAGGCTAACAGGCAGGATTGCAGCTTTGAATAGATTTATATCCAAATCCTCAGAGAAGTGCAAGGACTTCTATGATATCCTAAGGAAGAACAAGAAATTTGAGTGGACTGAGAAGCATGAAAGTGCCTTAAGAGCTCTTAAGGATTACCTATCCTCGGCCCCGGCCTTGATGAAACCAGAAAAAGGAGATGTGTTATCCTTATATCTTGCGGTATCCTCAAAACCAGTAAGTGTCGTCCTTGTTAAGGATCACGAAGGTACACAACATCCTGTCTATTATGTAAGTAAGAGTTTACTTGATGCTGAATCCAGGTATTCACACCTAGAAAAACTTATCCTTGCATTAATTATGGCATCTACTAAATTGAGACATTATTTTGAAACTCATGCCATTATTGTTAAAACTAATTTTCCAATTAAGAATGTCCTCAGGAAACCTGAAATGTCAGGAAGGATGGCTAAGTGGGCAGTGAAGCTTAGTGCTTATGATATAAGATATGAGCCTAGGACAACCATCAAATCCCAAGCGTTAGCTGATTTTGTGGCAGATTTCAGTAGTGATTTGCAAGAGGAAGCTGAATTAGAAGTCCAGCAGCTAGAGGAGACCAAGGATCCTTGGATACTCTATACTGATGGATCCTCAAATGTCAAAGGCACAGGGCTCGGAATACTACTAAAATCGCCACAAGGGGACATAATACCCCACTCTATAGCTTGTGAGTTCCAAACTACTAACAATGAGGCTGAATATGAAGCCTTGATAGCTGGTTTGCAAATTGCTAAGCATATGGAGATCAGGTATCTTGAGGTACATGTAGATTCATTGTTAATCACTAATCACTTTAATGGATCCTACGCTATTAAAGGTGAAAAGCTAACCAAATATTTGGAGATAGTCAAAGAGTTGGCACTCTCTTTTGTTTCCTTTAGTTTGACACATGTACCAAGGGAAGAAAATACAGAAGCTGATGCATTGGCTAATCTAGGATCATCTTTGAAGATCCCGGAGGATATAAGTATCCCCATTATCCATATCCTGGCTCCTGCCATCGAGGATCATGTGGCTATGGAAATAGGAGAGGATTCTGCAATTATCCCTAGTGAGGATACTCAATCTCATTCAGGATCATGGATCATCCCAATCATGAGATACTTACAACATGGAGAGATTCCTACAGGAGAAAACCCTAGGGCTTTCAAAATTAAGGTATCTCAATTCACAATTTTAAATAATATGTTGTATAAACGATCTCTTGCAGGACCATATTTGAGATGCATTGAGGATCCTGAAATCCAAGAAGTTTTAAAAGACTTCCATGAAGGAGATTGTGGAAACCACACTGGGGGCAGGGCATTATTCTCAAGGATCCTGAGGACATGATACTATTGGCCAACTATGAAGAGAGATGCTGTGGAGTATGCTAAGAAGTGTGATCCTTGTCAGAGACATAACAATATCCTTCATCAACCAGCTGAAATTTTGCATCCTATATCCTCCTCTTGGCCATTTATGAGATGGGGTATGGATATAGTTGGTAAGCTCCCTAAGGCACCTGGTGGAAAAGTGTTCATGCTTGCTATGACTGATTACTTCTCCAAGTGGATAGAGGCTGAAGCTTTTGCCCAAGTCAGAGAAAAGGAAGTTATATCCTTCATTAAAAGAAATATTATAACTAGATTTGGTATTCCTTCTGAAATTATATGTGATAATGGTTCCCAATTTATTGGGGGCAGAACTACTAACTTTTATGACAGCTGGGGGATTAAGATGATAACATCAACACCAGTCCACCCACAAGCTAATGGTCAGGCAGAATCATCCAATAAGAACATCATCAACAATTTGAAGAAGAAGCTTGGATCCAAAAAAGGGAAATGGGCAGAAGAGCTACCTTATGTGCTTTGGGCTGATAGGACAACCCCCAAGAATGCTACAGGCCAGACTCCATTCTCTTTGGAAATTTGGGGCAGAATCAGTGATCCCTACAGAAATGGTGGTCCCAACTTCTAGAACAAGTATTCGTGATCCTGAGGAAAATGATGAGAACTTGGTTCAAGACCTGGATACTATAGAAGAAATCAGGGATCTGGCTTGGATAAGGATGGCCAGTTATCAACAAAGAATGGCTGGTGCTTATAACAAAAATGTCAGGATCAGGAAGTTCCAAATTGGTGATATGGTGTTAAGGAAAGCATTTCAAAATACCACCAATCCTGCTGATGGAAAGTTGGCACCAAAATGGGAAGGCCCTTACTTGATTGAAGCTGAGGCAGGAAAGGGGGCATATCGATTGCTAACAATGGAAGGTGATTTGCTACCTAGAGCCTGGAATGCTGTGCATTTGAAGAAATACTTCATGTGAGCAGAACCCGTGATCCTCACATCATAAGTATCCTTGAAGGATCCTTAGAGCACAGATGATCCTCACTGTGGTAACATTCTAATCTCAAACTATTTCATTTCCTTACTTTCTCACATAAGGATAAGGATCTTGTATCCTCTATCCACCTTTCACGTGATTCTGAGTTTTGAAGGTTCAGGTATCCTTAGCAAAAGGATGGTTATCCACAAAAGCAACCAGTTACTTGGGTTTGACCCCAGTTATTTGGGCTTGACCCCAGTTCCGCCTGTAGCGCATGATGATCCTGGTATAGTTCATGGCCGTGGGACCAGTACTCGCTTTAGGGGCTGATAATTCCATTGTACTGGCTATACCTAGGATCCTACGTATAATGGTAGACGTACCTTACATCCGTTCCTAAGGTTTCTAACGTTTTCACGTTAGCTAAGGTTTTGGCATTTTCATGCCACTAAGTTTGGATAGTCGCCAGTTAGGGCCATACTCCAGTTTACACACGATCCTTGGGCTTGTCCCCAGTTATCCTTGGGCTTGTCCCCAGCGATCCTTGGGCTTGTCCCCAGTTATCCTTGGGCTTGTCCCCAGTTATCCTTGGGCTTGTCCCCATTTGCTAACTTTTATCTTATATTGGCTTAGTCCCAAGTTATGTTCTATTTCAGGTCTTTGAAGTTAAACAACCAAGGATCCTTGATCCTTACTTCTCACTAAGGTTTGTCTTATAGTTATCCTGGTTATGGTATTAAGGGTTAGGATCCTAACTTGGATCCTCAGGTATTATTTTGGTCAAAAGTCACACAAGGATAATGCAACCAAACTCTCTGTTAACGGGGAATGATGCTTGTAGTGATGGATAAAGTAAAGGATCACTTAAATGTAATTTGCACAAGTGACACAAGGATTTATACGAGGAAAAAGCCCTTGATCAATGAATGATCTCCGGCATAAAAAACCTCGGGTGATGGAAACTACCGATCACCAAACTTCAATATAATAAACAATGTTTACAACTTTGGATGGTAACGAGCTAGGTACAAGGATCACTATGGTGTAGTATGCTAGAGTGTGTAAGAAATGTGTTGTGTCCTCCGAATGCTTGAGAGTGCCCTTTATATAAGTGTGTGTGGTTGAATTTAGGTAAGTCACCTAACTACTAGCTCGTTACCCCTTTAGAAACAGAAGTAAATTTAGCCTAACTAAATGCCCGTAATTTGTGCTAAGTTTCCATATTCTCCACAACGTCTATTTCTGGTTATGTATGTGCGAAATTAGCGTGAAAGATTCCTTAATAACGTTGCCAAGACCAGGTCCAACTCGTAATTCCTGCAAAACAACATTAAATATAAAGAAAACAATCGTTAGTATGAGGATCCTTAGGATGATCCATGATCCTGATCCTGAAGCTCTTCTGAGGATCACTATCTGCCAAAGAAACAAGGATCACTCGTTAGGATATCATCTAAGGATCACAGGTCATTAAAATCCTGCCCTAACAATTGCCCCCAAAATATAAGGAGTAATTATGTAATATTAACGACTTATATTTTGCTGATCTTATCTGTAACTAACTCAACGGATATATAGCCGTTGTGAACGAACTATCCGTTGCAATCCTGACGTCACGGAGGTAACAGCCCTGCACAAATCATGATTATAAATAGAGATAGGGATAGGATCGTTTGCATTTAAAATCAAGAACTTCTCCCATTATAACCGCAACCAGAGGATTGAACAGGTATTCCCTTCATCTTCTCTCTCGATTGCTCTGTTTTTCTTCTTGTGTCTATTTCGTTCAAAATGTTGCTCCGGAATTCTCCTGCCAAGGATCAGCAGAAAGAAAGCCCCTTTAAGAGCCAAGGGATCATCACAAACTCTGCTAAAGAATGCTGTATCTTTGCTGATCCTCAGATTGACAGGATTCGGTGCTGTTTTCCTGCAAATACGATGTTCAAAGCTTATGATCCTTCTGCCCTGAGTGACCACACCTCCGATTCATGGGTTGCCTTTCCTGTGATCCCGTTTTCCATAGGTTATACGTATCCCTTTCCAGCCTTCACCCAAGCCTTCTTCTCCTTGACCGGCATATCTTACATCCAGGCCATGCCGATGATCTGGAGGGTTTTGTTTACCCTGGAGAGGATCATCGAGTGATCGGAGTGTTGCGCTCCGGTCAAAGATAATATTTATATGCCCAAATTACCCTTAACAATGTGTTAGTGGTAGTAAGGGGTCGATCCACGAAGAGTATGTGGTTTGTGTATGGATTTGAATGAATTATAAAAACTTGTCACAATTATGAAGCTTGCCAGATATTTTTGTATTTTTGTTTCGAAGAAAGATGTGAATTTGGACTACTGAAATTAAATTACTTAATTAACAACTACTACTTAACTATTGCAAGAATTTCTGGATACGAGAACAATAATATTAAAAGGGAATCACACCCGGTTTCGGTAATTATTAACCTAGGATTTCTACAAGTTCTAGTTTCAACTCAAATGCATTCGATTAACGGATTTAGTGTACCGTGACTTAGGTGCTACTAACTATCAACGCCCCGAAGAACGGACAAAAAGACACTTTGTAATCAACACAAGTAAATCCTAACAATGACAATGTACAATTACATATCACCGTTTCGCAAAGTCATAACTTTTAACATCGCTCGACAATTCACGAATTCGTAACAAATGTAATACTATTGTCAAGAGTTTCAAAAACCAAATACAAATTGTCACTAAGTTAAAACAAGAACAATTCGAAACCCTAGAATTAACAACTACCTACACCGGGGTGAAACCGAGATGATTAGCCGCTCATGGTTGATGCAACTTGATCACCGGATGTTTGGAATGCAGATGGAGTCATCTGGAAGCTTGATTGGATGATTGATGAATGATGAAGGTTGGTGATGGATGGTGATGGTGGAATGGTGAATGATTGGGTGAACTAGGGTTAGGAATCAAGATTGCCTTCAATGATGATGGATGATTCTTGATTCGGGTAGGAGATGTTGATAGATGGAATGGTAGCTGGAATAGTTGGTGAATTAGGCTCCAAGATGAAGTTTCAAACTCAATTCTTTGTGTAACTCCCGAATTGAATGAAAAATCCCCCAATCAAAATCGAGCTAGCCTTCAATTTTAACAAAATTCCCGTTTTGCGAATCCACTACCCGTCGCCGACGGGCCTGACCCCGTCGCCGACGGGTTCCCAAAAAACCTTCTTTGGCCGACGGCCTAAATGACTGGATACAGGGATTTTTGGCCTACGGGGCTTTCTGGGGCCCGTCCGGGACGGGTATACCCCCGTCGCCGACGGCCTCTTGAAACTCATTTCTCCATTTTTCGCTCCTTGCACTCTCGATTGATCCGTAACGCATCCCGGTGCTCCGGTTTTCGACCCGGTGACCCGTAAAGCTCCCGAAAAGCTCCTTAAACTCCATCAAACCTGCAAAACACATTCTTGATTAAAAGTAGGCTATTCGAAATTAAAACTTATGTAAAAACGTTAAGTTAAACAATAAAAAGCACCGGTTTACAACCACGTATCACATCCCCACACTTGTCTTTTGCTTGCCCTCAAGCAAATCTGTTTTTCACTTTCACGTGGGTCGACCAACGAATACAAATCCCATTCCCGAGACAAAGGTTAAGGTCTATTGTCATACAAAAGTTCAAATTCGTTACCATCTCCACATATTTACCGGTAAAGTGAATAATCACTTATAATGATGGTTATTCAAGATTAACCCGCCCGTAAAACTAACAAATCATGCATATCCCTCACAATGTTCTCTCCACTCGGCTTAAAATTTGGCTAATATATATAATGTATTAGCTCTTCACAATTAATCGCTCAAAACCGATTAGAACACGTACCCGTATAGGCTTGCAACTTAATCATTCTCCACCACCGAACACAAATACTAAGCACAAGTCAAAAGGTCTTTGAAGGGTTGTAACTGGGCTAGGCTAAGGGTAGGGAATAGGATATTTTAAAATGGCTATGGCGATGAAAATTCGATTTTTATTACAAACCACTAAATTAAACAAAACTAAATATAAACATCAACTATGGGTAATAATCTTCTACCCTTTTATTCGACAACTACTAACACTTCTTTTTGTGTTTTTCTTCAACAATTTTCAATTCTTTTTCACACTTTTTTTTTTCACGAATCATAACAACTATACAAACTTAAGCTCCTATAATCGAATTTTCATCACACGGGTTTAAAAAGAAAAGGTTTAAGGTTTATGGGCTATAGGGTGGTCAAACGAAAGGTTTAGGCTCAAAATGGGCAACTAAGGAGTTTGTTCGGGTAAGGATAGAAAAATGGTTTAAAGAGAAAAAGGTTTACCTAATGCCTTAATCATTCTCGTGCTTGTATTTGGTCTATAGTCTCAAACGTATCAAAAGTTGCAAGTTCTACAATACGCGACTAATGGCCCACTTAAACAAAGAAACATGTAAATGTGAATCTATGATATATAAGTTGCTCAAACCTCACGTATAAGGGTATGATATGTGATATGCATACATTGCTAGTTCCTTAGGCGAATTATTCCCAAATAACCACCCGCTAAATACCCGTTATGCTTATTAATTTGAACTTGACCATGACAAAAGACCAAATGGGTTGTGACATCCCTCGTTGACTTGGTTACTTGTGCTTTTGAGATTGCCTTGAAAACAAGACATTTTTTTTTTGAAAAATTTTTGAAATTTTCCCCCATCCCCACAGTTGAGGTAACATTGTCCTCAATGTGTAGTGTTTAAACGAACGGGTCAAAATCGAAAATTTTTACTACTCCCCCATCCCCACACTTGAAGTACATATTGTCCTCAATGTGTAAGAACTAGAGTTTTAGAAATGCACAAGGGATGTGACACGACTAACCTTCCCAAATTTTCACCCCGGAAATTAAAATACACATTACAATCCACTTATTCTAAACTATCAATCAAAGTAAAAAGAAACGCATGCACCTGATTTTTTTTTTCGCTTGATGCTCATATCCTTCGTCTCTTCATAAAAATGGTTGTCCCGCAAACAGGTTGTACCTACAAATTCTAATCCTTGTGTAGAAGCATGCTTCTCACAACCATCAAAATTTGTTAGTACGTAGTTCTACCCTTTTTATGAACATATTACCAAGTCATGCATTATTTTACTTTGATTTTTATGTGGAAAATATTTTACAACAACAACAAGCCTAACTCACTTTCGTAGGAATCACGGTTGCATTAAGCTTATGCAACAAGCCCTTTTAAACCCCCCAATAGCTTGGGAGGACGAGAGGTCTCGTGAGGGTTATATAGGGAACACACCCACAAAGTTCATTTAACTAGACATAAATTAAATAAAAACAAAAAGAAATAACGGAACAAAATATACAACAACAACAACATAAAACATACCATACCTCTACCGCTGATATCGCTCGTTTGGATCCATTGGCGGGTTGGGTTGGTATGGATAACCAGTGAGGGCTTCGAACATCTCCCTATAGTTATCTAGGGGGCTTTACTCCCCTTGAGGTGGCGGTTGGTACAGGATCGGAATGAAGCTAGACCCTACTGCTTCGGGCCAATGTGGAGTCGGGTCGGATGGGCCTTGCGGGTAGGGAAGATCGGGGTAATTTGTCCACCCCGAGTGCTCGGCGTATGGGAGGCCGGCTTGGTAGTCTCTTTGGTGCCGCTCCTGATCATGCGGCACTTTGGCGTTATTAATCGCCATTTGTTGAGAAACGTACATGGCACTCCAACGGCGTCGATTCAATTCTTCTTCTTCCTGTCGACGCGCTGCTTCTGCTTCTTCCCATGCCCGTCTTCAGGCTGCCTCATCCTCGGGCTGCCTCATCCTCATGCATCTTTGCCAACTGTTCCATGTGTGATCTTTGCATTTCTTGGAACAGTTCTTGTTCTTCCATAAACTTGTTCATTCTTTCCCTCTGGGCTTCTTGAGCTGCCCAATATTCTTGCATTGCGGATCCATGCGACCCCTCCCAAGTTTCCCTTCTTCGACTGTACTCCCTTCCTTCACCTATACAAGCGGAGACATTGTCATATATCTCCTGCTGCCCCCGATCAAAATTCTTGTAGGAAGGCACCCGTCTCATGGTCACAAAACCCGCCACGTCTGCGTTAATTTCCCTATGTGGCAGCATGTACCGTTGCCTCGGTCTTTGTGTACCGGAGGGTTCAACTTCCTCTTTTTCTTCCCCTATTTCCTCATCTTCTTCCACTACGGGTGGTGCTCCAGCAGTACGGATCTCATACTTGTTCCCCAAGTCATCGGTCACAACGTACTTGTTTCCCGAGAACTTGACTTCGATCTTCCAATTCTTCCGCATGTACCCCAAATTAAACTCCTCCACCGGCTTAGAAACCCATAGTGATTCCGGGGGTAAACAATTTTGTTGCACAATCATGGCGCTAATGAGGCGTACATACGGAATAAAACGCCTCTGGGATGACTCCCTGGTAGCCCATGTGTTCATCATCACTATATGTCTCCACGACAGTGTTGGGATCCCATACAGTAAGGCGTGCACCACCCTACAGTCACTCACTCTCACTCCTCCACGGTCACCAAACCTTGCCAAGATGTTCTCAACTGAGATCCCTTGAAGAATCTTTCCTTCAAGCGACATTTGCTTTCGTTTCATTTCTCCTCCTTGGTGGGTCGGTAAGATAATATCTAACAGTTTCTCGAAATCTTTGTTGTTCAAATGATTATCCAAAAACTGCTCGATGGATGGGTAATCATACGCTTGTACTCCCAAAGAGTCGAAACGAGCAATACGATTCATGGTCTCGAAAGACATTGTCATGCTCCCTCGAGTAGTCTTCCCCACCAACTTCCACTGTGAAGGAGATTCATTCTTGTTCACGAGCTTCAAGGTAGATAACCATTCACATACCTCCGATAAGTAAATCCTGGAGGTATTATCTTCGCACCAATCAAGAACGCTTTCCCATCCTAAACGCTCAAACATCTGCACAATCCCGATGTGACGAAATTCTTCTACGTTCACCACCCTTTCACAGATTACCCTTGTTGGAACTGAAGTATTCACCCCGTTCACCATCTTCCACTTCCACAACTTAGCCTCTAACTTCCTATCTTGATAATGGGACAACGGTTTGTTCTTCTCGTCATCCCAAATTTTAGCACTTTGGCTATCCCTGAACTTCGCCCACTCCCAATCTTGTCTAAATAATCTTGCATCATTCTCCTCTACGGAGCTTAGTTGCTCCCATTTCTTCGGTATTAAACCGGAAGAAGAACCAACCCCGGATGATGAAGCTTGGCCTGTAGTCTTTTGTCTCTTGCTTCCCGCCATAACTACAATCACAAACAAGCAAACATCAATATAAGTTCAACCTTCATTAAACTCCCAACTTTTGAACATGAGGTATGATGTTGACATTTAAATTAACAAGTGAATGTAAAATCGCCTCTTTAAACTTCCAAAGTCGCTCACTTTATCATAAACTTATTAATTTTCTTGTTAATCTTACAATCTCTTATAATTTCAATAAAAGTCAACATCACCTTCATGTTCAATCATGTTCATAACAGTGTAATCACTTCACTATGGTTATGACATACTCAAATTCCATTCAAAACAACTAATCTTACTCAAAATCATACTAGCATAACATACATTGTCTAAACAACCTACTCTTAAACCAAAAATTTTAAAATTTCGGAAGAAAAACGCTAGCATATGATAGTCAAGCATAAATTTAAGAAGAATCCATACCTTTGTTGTTGTTATTGTTGTTGTAAAACCCATCATTCCGGTTCCGTTGGTTATTGTTTCGTGGTTGACGGTTGTTCCCATAACCATCGTTTCTTCCACCTCCGTAACCGTATTCATCGTCCCCAACATAATTGGCGTTTTGATAACCAAATTCCTCATCGTCATACCTTCTAGCGTTGTAGACGTTTCCCCTATTCAGGTAGCCCCAATCTTCATCATCATTAGCCCGATCATCGTAATACCCCCCATCATCCGAATTTTCGGTATGAATGCTTACGTGTTCCGGCGATTGATAACCGGGAACACTATATGGTTCATCATCGGGGATTGCATTCCTTAAATCGTCGATGTTGAAAAACGGGTCTTCATTTGCGGGATTGCCGCGATCACGGTTACCTCTACGATCGGAGTTGACATTCCGATCATCAAGGTTGATAGGTAACGATGCTTGTCGGTGAAGGGGTTGTTGTTGAGGTGTTCGTTGGGTGTTGTTGGTATTTTGGTTTCGGAAAGGTGGAGTAGGTGCTCTTGCGTTGGTATTACCACCCGGTTGTTCTTGAGGTATAGGTTGGGTGTTTTGAGCGGGATAAAAAGTTCCTCGGGATTGGAATTGATTTGGATTGAGGTTTTGGTTGGGATTAAAGTCTTGGTTGGAGTTGTGGTTTGCCATTGAATCGGTTTCAATGGTCGGTGTGAGTGGTGGTGTTTGGTTGGTTTGATTAGAAGCAAGATTTGCTTCTAACCGGCTTGCTAGGTTCCTTCTTGCGAGTCTTTCGATTTCCGGTTCGTAGACTAAAGGTGAAGTCCTCCCGGAATTTCGTGTACGCATGCACTACCTGTAACCTGCACAAATAACACACCCCGCGTAACAAGGAAAAAGACGATGCAAAAAGAAAGCTAAACAAGTTAAACAGTTAATCACAAAAAAATTCAAACAATATCCAAACACAAAGCGCACGCACTCCCCGGCAACGGCACCAAAATTTGATCGGAGTGTCGCGCTCCGGTCAAAGATAATATTTATATGCCCAAATTACCCTTAACAATGTGTTAGTGGTAGTAAGGGGTCGATCCACGAAGAGTATGTGGTTTGTGTATGGATTTGAATGAATTATAAAAACTTGTCACAATTATGAAGCTTGCCAGATATTTTTGTATTTTTGTTTCGAAGAAAGATGTAAATTTGGACTACTGAAATTAAATTACTTAATTAACAACTACTACTTAACGATTGCAAGAATTTCTGGATACGAGAACAATAATATTAAAAGGGAATCACACCCGGTTTCGGTAATTATTAACCTAGGATTTCTACAAGTTCTAGTTTCAACTCAAATGCATTCGATTAACGGATTTAGTGTACCGTGACTTAGGTGCTACTAACTATCAACGCCCCGAAGAACGGACAAAAAGACACTTTGTAATCAACACAAGTAAATCCTAACAATGACAATGTACAATTACATATCACCGTTTCGCAAAGTCATAACTTTTAACATCGCTCGACAATTCACGAATTCGTAACAAATGTAATACTATTGTCAAGAGTTTCAAAAACCAAATACAAATTGTCACTAAGTTAAAACAAGAACAATTCGAAACCCTAGAATTAACAACTACCTACACCGGGGTGAAACCGAGATGATTAGCCGCTCATGGTTGATGCAACTTGATCACCGGATGTTTGGAATGCGGATGGAGTCATCTGGAAGCTTGATTGGATGATTGATGAATGATGAAGGTTGGTGATGGATGGTGATGGTGGAATGGTGAATGATTGGGTGAACTAGGGTTAGGAATCAAGATTGCCTTCAATGATGATGGATGATTCTTGATTCGGGTAGGAGATGTTGATAGATGGAATGGTAGCTGGAATAGTTGGTGAATTAGTGTGACATCTGTGCTTGTAATCGTTGTAAACAGATCAATTATCAATGAAATAAAGTTATTTGATCCCTATGTTTGTTTGTTTATGTTTGATGTTTTTCATGTTTTGACTTTTATTCGTTTTCAAACTCTATATCGCTTGCTGGAGAATTATATGCAAACTGGTGCGAAAACGTAGTCAGTTAAAAGCGACAAATACTCCGGAACACCAATTTATTCTTAACATACCTTAAATAACCTTTACATAACTTAGAAATAAGTTTCGAAGGCTTTGGTATGGCAAAATCTAGTTAATTCGCTTACAGGGACTAAAATTGACAAACTGCGAAAGTATGCCAATCTAAACTGTAACGAACATTCCGGAACATGATCATAAGTTAAACACACCTTAAATATCCTTTACATAGCTTAGAAATAGGCTTTGAGGGGTTCGGTGTGCTAAAATAAACTTTTGGGTCATTCAGCGACTAAAAGCGTCAAAAAGTGCATAGGTTTGCATTTTCCCGCATAACTTACGTTCTGAATACATCCGGACATCCAAAAATTTATGTAATCATTAAAATATTATGTTTTAATGATTTGCTTGTTAAAAATCCATTCGTCGCGCAATTTGGACCGTTTTTGCGTCCATTACGACTTCCGTCGTAATTAACCGAACAACGCAATCGTACGGCCAAACGAACCGACATCCGGCATATTTTTGAGCATATTTCAAGTCCCCTATACTTTAACTTCATTTTAGAGCTTAAAAATGGGTTCGACGGGTTTTAGAAGTGCCAAAACACGTCCATACGCGCACAGGGGTCAAATCTGCCAAAACTGAAAGTTAGCTGGTCTGCAGGTCCCTTACGGACCGTATGGGGTTGCTTACGGTCCGTAAGCCCCTCCCAGATTAGCAGAAATGCTTTCCAGCCATTTCCAGCTGTTACACACTTATGCACATGGTTTCTCCTAAACTATGGGCTGGTTTTGGGTGCCAATGGTTTTGTAAATCAATGGGTACGAGGTGTACGGCTCAGATTTAACGCTTGGGGAACAAGAAACGATCTTAACGGTTCCATGTTTCCTATAAATACCCAACCCCAACTTCATTCAAACCCACTTGATTCTGAGATTTTCTCTAAGTTGGAGTTATAAACACTTCATACCTGAGAAATACTCGGAAATCAATCTTGCGGGGACCTTCTGTAAGTATTCTTTCGCGTTTTTCGTTAGTTTTAGCGTTAAAGTCAAACTGCGTTTGACTTTCTGCATTGACCAGTTTATGGTCAATGCGAAGTTCGTTTGAACTTCATAACGTGAGCGTAATCACGATGGTTATAGTCCCTAGCGACTATACCTACTGATTACCACGTTATCTAGGCTCAGTGACGAGTCGTAGTTTCGGCCAAAATGCGTTTTCTCACGTATTTTGTAACCAAACTACTCTAGGGTATTAAAACCGTTTGTTTTAATACCAAACCTGTTTTCTAACTTTACTAAACATATTCTAGCATGTTTAGCTCGTCGCTTTTAGATTTGTGCTTGTTTAGGGTCGTAAAGGTAAGCGATCTAATCAATCGCTTATGCTTACAAACCCGACCCATTTGGTCGATCTTTAGGACCCAACCAAACATTTTAGGTGACCATAGTTGTGTAGGGAATAACCTTCCGAGGTTATACCTTATGGTCACGACGTTTAAGTAGTTGTATGATAAGTAGTTCTTATGCCTTAGGTAAAGTACCAAAATGCCCTTTTTGCGCCAAAATTCATTTTAAGCCTATGTAACATAATTTTTGACATCTAAACTGATTTAGCAACAATATTAAGCATGTTAAGGCATATCTTACTTGTCATAGGACTAGTTAGGCTTTCCGAACGCGTTTTACGCGAACGACGCGTTAAAGTAGCATAAGCTACCTAAACGGGTCGTAACGGGTCAAAAGCACTTAGGATAGGTTTCGTTTTAGTACGTAGGCTTTGTTAAACCATGTTACATAAGTTCCCCTACTTATTTGGTTTACGAAACCTCGTACTACCCGATCCTCCGATAGGTCCGTTTATTAATGTAGATACCTATATAGGTGCCGTTTGATTCCGTGATCTTCTAGCATTGCTTGGTGGTTATCCTACAACTTCTAAGCAATCTCAAGTGAGTACATAGTACCCCTCTTTTTCTGTTTTTCAAACGTTTTGGGGTGAAACACATGTGCCTACTTGTTACTTTCATGCTTTCATGTTTTCGCATTATATACTTGCTATGTTCATTAGTACATTGTTTTACATAACACTTTCATGCTATGTATGTTCATCATACTTAGTACATTTGATTTACCATTTTCATGCTATGTATGTTCATCATACTTAGTACATTTGTTTTACATGATATTTCACGCTATGTGTGTACATTTGATTACATACTTAGTGCATTGTTTTCACATGTTTATATTTTGGGTATGACATTTGGTTTGTTTAAGTGGACCATATACATTCATTAACTTTGATCACGCCACTCATTAGTAGGTAGTGGTACCATAGGAATTGACAACTCCCGTTCCTGACATCCTGGGTATGTTTGGATGAAAGGAATGACCGAATTCGATTTAAACATAAAAACCGATAGACCTTTAATTTGTTTAAAGGTTTATCACCACAGTCACAAGGCTTGGATGTATGCATTTTCACAATACCGCATAAATGTTTGTATTCAGTATAACATGCATCTCCACAAAACATAACGTTGACTTAAACTGAGTTTTACTTCAATACTTTGTTTTGTGCATTTTCACCTATGGTTTAGTTGATACATATTTCACTTACCATACATGACATTTTGTTTACACATGACATGATTTACATTGACAGAAACATTTTGACATTTGGTTAAACATAAACATGTTTTACATTGGTGGTTTGTTTGGGTAAGTGATTTAAGTAACGAGGCGTGTGTAATATGATACAAACATGGTGGATACGCCGCTGGTACTTCCTATATATAAGTGTTTGTATGATATTACGCATCGCAGCGTTGTTTAAATCATTTCAGTTTAGCTATATAACATATATTTTTCACAATACATTGTTTTACAAAACAACTTGTTTTAGACAACTTCTTTTACTTGGTTATTCATTTAACCATACATTATTCTTTCAAAAATACATATCTACCATCGTTTTTCAAATGATTTACAAACAATACAATCAACAAGGTTCCTGACTACATTTCATTAAACATTTTTCTAAAACCTAAGTCATGGATCCTATTTTCACAAAACCTATGTATCTCACAGGCATTGTTATGCTGACGTACCTATTTTCACATGTGTTTCAGGAGCAAATGCATAGGATGATCGTGATACACTAGGATGGACTTGGGCCTTAATGACGATAAAATGGATCTAGACTAGTTAAAACTTGTTATGTACTTTGTTTCTTTTTATTTTAAGACAATGTAACTTGTGGGTTCTCGTTTGAAACAATGTATTCCACCCTTGGGTGATGAATAAAATATTATTTAAATTACCTTGGTTGTGGAACAATAATTCTGTTACAACACTCCCCGACGTTTCCGCCACGATTTGATGTTTTACGTGGTCGGGGTGTGACAGAAGAGTTGGTATCAGAGCCAATGGTTATAGGGAATTAGGTTATTAGTAATGCTTTGACCTAGACTATAACCTTTCTAGGACCCTAACACAAGTTGTCTTGTGTTTAGATTTTTAAAACATGCACTTCACCTATCCTTAGGTGATCACCAAAACAAGAACCCAGTTTTCTAAAACGATTTTCGAAAAACAATCTTCTGTTTTCAAATGATTTCTTATATGGTTTTGAACCCTTTTTGGTTTTTCAATTTGATTTTGAAACTTTATCATTCGTTTTTGAATGATTCTTTTGGCCTTGTGCCTTCCAAGTTTCCAAAATCTCGTCAAAGTTTTGGGTTCTAAATAGTGTGAACACGTGCAAACTGGAAGGGTGAATGCCTGTACCCTGGGTTTTCTGTCTAAGGCTAGAGTGTTCGTACAAATCCACATAATCGGACCAGTCACTCTTACCTGGGAACTCCTGGGGTGAGTGTTCACTTATAGGCGAGCATGTCTTCGCTAAGCATTATTTATGAGCCCATTTACTTTGATTAGTTACTGTGTGTCATTTGTTTGCTTTGTGATACGGACAAATGACCACCATCCTTGCTTTGTTGGTTTTGTTTCATCTCGTTCTTTTCATCTAATCATCTCACTCGTTTCCTCTCATGTTTTCCTCTTTTTAGCATGCCTCCTCGACGCGAAAATCAGCTTCCCAATGCCGAACTGGCAGAAATCATCGCACAGCATATGGCTGCTGCGTTCCCGAATCTTATTGCTCAATTTAACCAAGCCAACATCAATCAGAACGCTCCTTGTAACTTCAAGAGCTTCAATTCGGCTAAACCACTCAAGTTCAGTGGTACTGAGGGGGTAACTGGGCTCCTTCAATGGTTTGAGAGCATTGAGAATACTTTCCGTCATGTTCAGTGTCCTGATAATCGCAAAGTTGAGTTTGCTTCAAGTGTTTTTCAGAAGAGGGCGTTAACATGGTGGAACGGGGTTATGAGAGATCGAGGTGCTGAAGTCGCTTTAGCGCAAACATGGGCTGAATTGAGGACTCTCATGATGAGTGAGTTTTGTCCTCGTCATGAGCTACGAAAGTTGGAAAGGGAGTTTGACGATCTGAAACAGGTTAGTGGTGAGCACCGGGCGTATACTGATAGATATGAAGAGTTGAGTTTGTTATGCCCAACAATGGTCACCCCACTTGACAAGGCTATCGAGAGATACATCGATGGTCTACCTGACTCTGTGCAAGACATCGTTACTGGTAGTAAACCTACCACTGTTCGTCAGGCAATCGAACTATCTACAACGTTGACAGAATCGCAGATCAGAAAGGGTAAATTGCATAGGAAGGGTGACAAGGGCAAGGATCAAGCGTCTGACAAAGGTGATAGCAAGAAAGGTAAGAAAGGGAAGGATTCTGGCTGATCAAAGGGCTCCAGGAAGCGAAAGGCTTCCCAAAATTTTGCCATCACTGCCCAACAGAACCAAACGGCTCCCAATCAGCCAGCGCAGCCTCCCGCAAAGAAGCGGTATGAAGGGAATGCACCTTTGTGCAATAGGTGCAATAGTCACCACCAACAGCAACTCCCGTGTCGTTTCTGTACCAACTGTGGAAAATCGGGTCATCATGCAGAGGTTTGTCGTTCTGCCAGAAATCCAGCCCAACAAGGAGCTCAACTACCTGTTCAACAGCAAGCACAAGCTGCACGACCTCACTATCCTCCTGGCTCGTGCTTTAATTGCGGAGACCTGACCCATTATCGAAACCAGTGTCCAAGACTGGTTAATGCAAATCCAGTTCAGGCACAGGCTCGTGGACGAGCTTTTAATATGAATGCTGTTGAGGCGCAAGCAGACGACGAGGTGGTGAACGGTACGTTCTTAGTTAATAATCAACCTGCATCTGTTCTTTTTGATTCAGGAGCCGATAAGAGTTTCGTGTCGTTATCCTTTGAGCCTTTGCTTCGCGTGTCTAGAACGAAACTAGGTAAGCCTTTGACTGTTGAAGTTGCGAGTGGTGAACCCATTGTCCTTGATTCTGTTCTTCGCAACTGCCAGTTGAACCTTGACAACCACCTTTTTCCTATTGACCTCACGCCTATGCAACTTGGAAGCTTCGACATTATTGTGGGTTTGGATTGGTTAGCCAAGCATCGCGCAGAGGTAGTTTGTTTTGAGAAGATCGTTCGTGTGCCGCTTTCGTCAGGTGAGATACTACAGGTTCGTGGTGAAAAACCTGCTAGTAGCCTCAAGCTTATGTCTTGTTTTCAAGCTCGGAAGTATCTGCGAAAGAACTATGTGGCCTTCCTGGCACATGTTACGGCAGATAAAGACCAAGGTAAATCTATTCAAGATATCCCTGTTGTTCGGGATTATCCGGAGCTGTTTCCTGAAGAGTTACCTGGTCTACCCCCAGCACGCCAAGTCGAGTTCCATATTGATCTTGTACCTGGTGCAAATCCTATTGCCAGAGCTCCATATCGTCTTGCACCATCTGAGATGCAAGAACTGTCTAAGCAGCTTCAGGAGCTTTCTGACAAAGGTTTTATACGTCCTAGCTTTTCACCTTGGGGTGCTCCCGTTCTTTTTGTCAAGAAAAAGGATGGATCCTCCAGAATGTGTATCGATTATCGTGAGCTGAATAAGCTTACTATCAAAAATCGATATCCCCTACCTCGCATTGATGATCTCTTTGACCAGTTACAGGGTGCTACTTGCTTCTCGAAGATTGACCTTCGTTCTGGGTATCATCAACTTCGTGTGCATGAAGAAGATATTCCCAAGACAGCATTCCGCACTCGATATGGGCATTATGAGTTCACAGTCATGCCATTTGGTTTGACCAATGCTCCTGCTGTTTTCATAGACTTAATGAATAGGGTTTGTAAGCCTTATTTAGATAAGTTCATCATCGTTTTTATTGACGATATCTTGATTTATTCTAAGACGCGAGCTGATCACGAGCGCCATCTTCGTCTTACTCTGGAACTCCTAAAGAAAGAGCAACTTTTTGCCAAGTTCTCCAAGTGTGAATTTTGGCTTAAGGAAGTTCAATTTTTGGGATATATTGTCAACGAACAAGGTATACATGTAGATCCCTCCAAGATCAGTGCGATTAAGGATTGGGATACGCCTACTACTCCTACTGAGGTTCGTTCTTTTCTTGGTCTTGCGGGTTATTACCGCCGCTTCATCGAGAACTTCTCAAAGATTGCAGTTCCTCTAACTGCTCTAACTCAGAAGAATAAACCCTTTGAATGGGGTTCTAAGCAAGAAGAAGCATTTCAGACCTTGAAGCAGAAGCTTTGTGACGCACCTATTCTGACCTTGCCTGAAGGCAATGATGATTTTGTTGTCTACTGTGATGCATCGAAATTGGGTTTTGGCTGTGTTCTGATGCAAAGGAATAAAGTCATAGCCTACGCATCAAGACAATTGAAGATACATGAGAGAAACTACACCACTCATGATCTTGAGTTGGGTGCAGTTGTCTTCGCTCTCAAAATCTGGAGACACTATTTGTACGGTACAAAATGCGTGGTTTTCACTGACCACAAAAGTCTTCAGCATATCTTCAATCAGAAAGAACTCAACATGAGGCAAAGACGTTGGGTCGAACTCCTAAACGACTATGATTGCGAAATTCGCTACCATCCTGGTAAAGCGAATGTTGTAGCTGACGCATTAAGTCGTAAGGAACGTATTATGCTTCATTGTGTTCGTGTTCAATCTGTTGTTCAAGCTCGATCTGATATCCAAGCACGCATTATTCAGGCTCAACAGGCTTGTGTTTCACAAGACTTGATGGGTAAGGAATTACCCTATCACATTAAGCCTGATCTTGTGCTGAAGGAATATGGATCATATTATTTCATGGACCGTTTGTGGGTCCCAAGCCAAGATGATCTTCGCACTTTGCTTATGGATGAGGCCCATAAGTCTCGTTATTCTATTCATCCTGGCTCAGATAAAATGTATAAGGATCTTCGTACTCAGTATTGGTGGCCTAGTATGAAGAAAGACATCGCCTTGTATGTTTCAAAGTGCCTTACTTGTCTTAAGGTTAAGGCTGAACACCAGCATCCTTATGGTCTTTTGGAGCAACCTGAGATCCCAGTATGGAAATGGGAAAACATTGCTATGGATCTCATTACCAAACTCCCGCGCACTAAGAAAGGTCATGATGCCATCTGGGTAATTGTTGATCGTCTTACAAAGTCAGCGCATTTCCTACCGATCCGTGAGAATCTATCTGCTGAAGATCTGGCTAAAATCTATGTGGATGAAATCGTATCTCGACATGGTGTTCCCCTGAACATTATTTCTGATAGAGATGCTCGTTTCTCTTCTCTTTTTTGGAGAACCATGCAATCTGCTATGGGGACCCAACTCAATCTGAGCACAGCATATCATCCACAAACAGAGGGCCAAACTGAAAGAACAATCCGGACACTGGAGGATATGCTTAGAGCTTGTGTGATCGATTTTGGTGGTAGTTGGGATTCACATCTTCCATTGATTGAATTCTCCTACAACAATAGTTATCACTCCAGCATCAACATGGCTCCTTTCGAGGCTCTCTATGGTCGAAAATGTCGTTCACCAGTCTGCTGGAATGAAATAGGTGAGGCTCAGCTTACTGGACCTGACCTCATTCTAAAGACAACTGACAAGGTTAAGAAGGTTCGTGATAACTTACAGGCAGCTCGAAGCCGTCAAAAGAGTTACGCGGACCAACGACGCAAGCCCTTAGAATTCCAAGTCGGTGATCGTGTATTACTTAAGGTCTCACCTTGGAAAGGTGTGATCAGATTTGGAAAGAAAGGAAAACTTGCACCTAGATACGTTGGACCATTCAAGATCGTCGAAAGAATCGGTAAGGTAGCCTGCAGACTTGCATTACCTCCCGAACTTGGAAATGTTCATCCTACTTTCCATGTATCCAATCTCAAAAAGTGTTTAGCTGATGAGAACCTCCACATACCACTTGACGAAATCCGTGTCGATAAAACACTTCATTTTGTTGAGAAACCTGTGGAAATTATGGATCGTGAAGTCAAATGGCTTAAACGCAAGCGCATTCCGTTGGTTAAAGTTCGCTGGGAATCTAAACGTGGACCTGAGTTTACTTGGGAACGTGAAGATCAAATGAAAGCAAAATATCCACATCTTTTCCCACGAGTTTCCTCTAAACGAATTTCGGGACGAAATTCCCACAAGTAGGGGAGACTGTGACATCTGTGCTTGTAATTGTTGTAAACAGATCAATTATCAATGAAATAAAGTTATTTGATCCCTATGTTTGTTTGTTTATGTTTGATGTTTTTCATGTTTTGACTTTTATTCGTTTTCAAACTCTATATCGCTTGCTGGAGAATTATACGCAAACTGGTGTGAAAACGTAGTCAGTTAAAAGCGACAAATACTCCGGAACACCAATTTATTCTTAACATACCTTAAATAACCTTTACATAACTTAGAAATAAGTTTCGAAGGCTTTGGTATGGCAAAATCTAGTTAATTCGCTTACAGGGACTAAAATTGACAAACTGCGAAAGTATGCCAATCTAAACTGTAACGAACATTCCGGAACATGATCATAAGTTAAACACACCTTAAATATCCTTTACATAGCTTAGAAATAGGCTTTGAGGGGTTCGGTGTGCTAAAATAAACTTTTGGGTCATTCAGGGACTAAAAGCGTCAAAAAGTGCATAGGTTTGCATTTTCCCGCATAACTTACGTTCTGAATACATCCGGACATCCAAAAATTTATGTAATCATTAAAATATTATGTTTTAATGATTTGCTTGTTAAAAATCCATTCGTCGCGCAATTTGGACCGTTTTTGCGTCCATTACGACTTCCGTCGTAATTAACCGAACAACGCAATCGTACGGCCAAATGAACCGACATCCGGCATATTTTTGAGCATATTTCAAGTCCCCTATACTTTAACTTCATTTTAGAGCTTAAAAATGGGTTCGACGGGTTTTAGAAGTGCCAAAACACGTCCATACGCGCACAGGGGTCAAATCTGCCAAAACTGAAAGTTAGCTGGTCTGCAGGTCCCTTACGGACCGTATGGGGTTGCTTACGGTCCGTAAGCCCCTCCCAGATCAGCAGAAATGCTTTCCAGCCATTTCCAGCTGTTACACACTTATACACATGGTTTCTCCTAAACTATGGGCTGGTTTTGGGTGCCAATGGTTTTGTAAATCAATGGGTACGAGGTGTACGGCTCAGATTTAACGCTTGGGGAACAAGAAACGATCTTAACGGTTCCATGTTTCCTATAAATACCCAACCCCAACTTCATTTAAACCCACTTGATTCTGAGATTTTCTCTAAGTTGGAGTTATAAACACTTCATACCTGAGAAATACTCGGAAATCAATCTTGCGGGGACCTTCTGTAAGTATTCTTTTGCGTTTTTCGTTCGTTTTAGCGTTAAAGTCAAACTGCGTTTGACTTTCTGCATTGAACAGTTTATGGTCAATGCGAAGTTTGTTTGAACTTCATAACGTGAGCGTAATCACGATGGTTATAGTCCCTAGCGACTATACCTACTGATTACCACGTTATCTAGGCTCAGTGACGAGTCGTAGTTTCGGCCAAAATGCGTTTTCTCACGTATTTTGTAACCAAACTACTCTAGGGTGTTAAAACCGTTTGTTTTAATACCAACCCTGTTTTCTAACTTTACTAAACATATTCTAGCATGTTTAGCTCGTCGCTTTTAGATTTGTGCTTGTTTAGGGTCGTAAAGGTAAGCGATCTAATCAATCGCTTATGCTTACAAACCCGACCCATTTGGTCGATCTTTAGGACCCAACCAAACATTTTAGGTGACCATATATTAATGTAGATACCTATATAGGTGCCGTTTGATTCCGTGATCTTCTAGCATTGCTTGGTGGTTATCCTACAACTTCTAAGCAATCTCAAGTGAGTACATAGTACCCCTCTTTTACTGTTTTTCAAACGTTTTGGGGTGAAACACATGTGCCTACTTGTTACTTTCATGCTTTCATGTTTTCGCATTATATACTTGCTATGTTCATTAGTACATTGTTTTACATAACACTTTCATGCTATGTATGTTCATCATACTTAGTACATTTGATTTACCATTTTCATGCTATGTATGTTCATCATACTTAGTACATTTGTTTTACATGATATTTCACGCTATGTGTGTACATTTGATTACATACTTAGTGCATTGTTTTCACATGTTTATATTTTGGGTATGACATTTGGTTTGTTTAAGTGGACCATATACATTCATTAACTTTGATCACGCCGCTCGTTAGTAGGTAGTGGTACCATAGGAATTGACAACTCCCGTTCCTGACATCCTGGGTATGTTTGGATGAAAGGAATGACCGAATTCGATTTAAACATAAAAACCGATAGACCTTTAATTTGTTTAAAGGTTTATCACCACAGTCACAAGGCTTGGATGTATGCATTTTCACAATACCGCATAAATGTTTGTATTCAGTATAACATGCATCTCCACAAAACATAACGTTGACTTAAACTGAGTTTTACTTCAATACTTTGTTTTGTGCATTTTCACCTATGGTTTAGTTGATACATATTTCACTTTCCATACATGACATTTTGTTTACACATGACATGATTTACATTGACAGAAACATTTTGACATTTGGTTAAACATAAACATGTTTTACATTGGTGGTTTGTTTGGGTAAGTGATTTAAGTAACGAGGCGTGTGTAATATGATACAAACATGGTGGATACGCCGCTGGTACTTCCTATATATAAGTGTTTGTATGATATTACGCATCGCAGCGTTGTTTAAATCATTTCAGTTTAGCTATATAACATATATTTTTCACAATACATTGTTTTACAAAACAACTTGTTTTAGACAACTTCTTTTACTTGGTTATTCATTTAACCATACATTATTCTTTCAAAAATACATATCTACCATCGTTTTTCAAATGATTTACAAACAATACAATCAACAAGGTTCCTGACTACATTTCATTAAACATTTTTCTAAAACCTAAGTCATGGATCCTATTTTCACAAAACCTATGTATCTCACAGGCATTGTTATGCTGACGTACCTATTTTCACATGTGTTTCAGGAGCAAATGCATAGGATGATCGTGATACACTAGGATGGACTTGGGCCTTAGTGACGATAAAATGGATCTAGACTAGTTAAAACTTGTTATGTACTTTGTTTCTTTTTATTTTAAGACAATGTAACTTGTGGGTTCTCGTTTGAAACAATGTATTCCACCCTTGGGTGATGAATAAAATATTATTTAAATTACCTTGGTTGTGGAACAATAATTCTATTACAACACTCCCTGACGTTTCCGCCACGATTTGATGTTTTACGTGGTCGGGGTGTGACAATTAGGCTCCAAGATGAAGTTTCAAACTCAATTCTTTGTGTAACTCCCGAATTGAATGAAAAATCCCCCAATCAAAATCGAGCTAGCCTTCAATTTTAACAAAATTCCCGTTTTGCGAATCCACTACCCGTCGCCGACGGGCCTGACCCCGTCGCCGACGGGTTCCCAAAAAACCTTCTTTGGCCAACGGCCTAAATGACTGGATACGGGGATTTTTGGACTACGGGGCTTTCTGGGGCCCGTCCGGGACGGGTATACCCCCGTCGCCGACGGCCTCTTGAAACTCAGTTCTCCATTTTTCGCTCCTTGCACTCTCGATTGATCCGTAACGCATCCCGGTGCTCCGGTTTTCGACCCGGTGACCCGTAAAGCTCCCGAAAAGCTCCTTAAACTCCATCAAACCTGCAAAACACATTCTTGATTAAAAGTAGGCTATTCGAAACTAAAACTTACGTAAAAACGTTAAGTTAAACAATAACAAGCACCGGTTTACAACCACGTATCATCGAGCAAGAGGGGATTGATTTAGGTATGGCCGAGTTGGGTGAGCAATACGATCTGACCACCTTTGGTTCCCATCGTTATCTGTTCAAACGTAGACCCGGGGAGGAGCATCCGATCTTCAAGGCTACTAAGAATGATACTAATTGGAAGCGGCGGTTCTTCTTTGTAAGGAGAGATACCATCCCTGATGGGGAGGATTTGCCCAAGAAGTGGGTTACCCATGGTAGGATAGAGGATCCTGGGAAGGATAACCGTAGAACTTATCCTTTAGTATGAGGATCAATGATGTTCTGTTGTTTTCTTGTTGTGCAGCTATCTCCTTTTCACATCTGAAGTTGACTCCTTCTGCAAAAGAGAGACTCCTGGCCTTTAAGAAGCTTGATCCTGAAGTCAGAACTTTCAAGATTACCACCTAGGATTCTCAGGAAGTATCCTCTGCTTCTGTTACAATGTCAAGTAAGTATCCTTATTTAAGGAGTATTTATATAATGAGAGTCAAATAAAATTAAGATACTTATCTTGTTTTGGTTGTGCAGGCGCTGGGAAATCCACCAAATCTTCCTCAAAGTTCGGCATCACTGATCTTACTAACGTCAAATCCTCTAAGAAGAAGACCCCTGCTGCTAGCCCAACTGCTTCGGCCCCTAAAGCACCTATCAGGGGAAAAGGAAGCAAGAAGAGAAAGGCCTCTGAAGCTGAAGATTTGCAAGGTCTGCCCCTGCTCCGCCAACAGTGTCTGGATTACATCAACGAGGTAAGGATCACTGTTCTGCTTGTGTATCCTGCTAGTCTAAGGATCACTTGGTTTCTGACATCATTCCTTGTCTTCCTTGTAGAAATTTGCTGAGGTAGAGACATATGGCCATGTTGAGGATCAGGATCGCCAGATTGCTGACCTTCAACAGGTTGGGGTGTTGAAGGATCTCAAGATAGCCGATCTTCAGAAGGAGCTCCAGGCCACTAAGAATGATGCTGCCAAGATGCTGATCAACTTTGACTATGAGAAGCACGAGATCACCCAGGATGCCAAGGTCTCTGCCGCCATAGCTATGTACAAGATCCAGCTGCAAATGGCCATGGAAGCCCAGGATCCTGCTTTTGATAAGAGCACCTGGGATGTTGAAGGCTGGAAGGCTAGGCTGGCTGAGCTGGAGGATGATGAGGAGGATGAGGAGATCCCGATGCTTGAGGGTGGAGGCACTGGCAAGGATCAAGGTGGTGAGGCAAGCGAAGCTGGTGGTGATGGTGCAGCGAAGGATTAAGCTGCAGGATTGGGCGATGAAGGAAATTTCTAGACATAGCCGGAGCCCAATTTTTTGTTTGTTTGTTTGGTGGTTGTTTGAACAATTTATGGTCTGTACTTATGAATAATAGTTTTAGGGTTAAGGATCAAGGATCCTTCAGACAATAGGTAGGATTGCATATGGTGGAGGGATCCTCTGTTTGCGGGATGAAACCATTGTGATCCTGCCGCCTTTACTTTCCTGCACAACTTGAAAACTATTATCATGGACACCCTTTACCTACCCCAGCGGACGGGCCACGTATTGCTGGTAGATGCTCGGGGTAGGTAATTTTGACAACCTATGAAGGGTTAGTCTTTATGCTTAATAAATAAAATCTTAACTTTTGTCGCTTATCCTGTGTTGTTATCCTTTAAGTTCTTTTAATTTTTAATTGTCTTGATGTATACTTATTAAATAAGTTACTTTGAATAACTCAGATTGAAAGCATTTAGGATATGATCCATGATCAAATATCCTATAGTCGAAAAATCCCAAAAAGTAGTGTATGTTTTAAGGATCACAAGTTCAGTTGTCAAAGTATAAGGGTTATTGAAATAAACAATGAATAAGATAAAAATAGTTAAGGATCATACCTGAGGATCCAAGTTAGGATCCTAACCATAATCAGGATAACTATAAGATAAACCTTAGAGAGAAATAAGGATCAGGGATCCTTAGTTGTTTAACTTCAAGGACCTGAAATAGAGCATAACTTGGGACTAAGCCAATATAAGATAAGAGTTAGTAACTGGGGACAAGCCCAAGGATAACTGGGGACAAGCCCAAGGGTAACTGGGGACAAGCCCAAGGATCGTATGTAAACTGGAGTATGGCCCTTACTGGCGACTATCCAAACTTAGTGACATGATAATGCCAAAACCTTAGCTAACGTGAAAACGTTAGAAACCTTAGGAACGGATGTATGGTACGTCTACCATTATACATAGGATCCTAGGTATAGCCAGTACAATGGAATTATCAGCCCCTAAAGCGAGTACTGGTCCCAAAGACTTGAACTATACCAGGATCATCGTGCGCTACAGGCGAAACTGGGGACAAGCCCAAGGATAACTGGGGACAAGCCCAAACAACTGGGGTTAAACCCAAGGATCTGAATTGCTTCTGAAGATTATCAACAATATGCTAAGGATACCTGGACTATCAAAACTCAAAATCTTATGAGAGAAGGATAAAGGATACACGATCCTTATCCTTAAATAAGAAAATGAAATAGTTCAAGATTAGGATATTACCAGAGTAAGGATCATTGACACCTCAAGGATCCTTCAAGGATACCTCTAATGTAAGGATCAAATGTGCCCGGAGGATCCTGCTTACATGAAATATTTCTTCAAGTGGACAGCATTCCAGGCTCTTGGTAACAAATTACCTTCCATGGTTAGCAATCTATATGCCCCCTTTTCTGCTTCGGCTTCAATCAAATAAGGGCCTTCCCATTTTGGTGCCAATTTCCCATCAGCAGGATTGGTGGTATTCTGGAATGCTTTTCTCAATACCATATCCCTGTTTTGGTCAAAAATCACACAAGGATAATGCAACCAAACTCTAAGTAAACGGGGAATGATGCTTGGTTTGTTGAAAAAGTAAAGGATCACTTTAGTGAGTAATATGCAAGTGACACAAGGATTTATACGAGGAAAAAGCCCTTGATCAATGAATGATCTCCGGCATAAAAAACCTCGGGTGATGGCAACTACCGATCACCAAACTTCAATATAACAAAAAATGGTTACAACTTTGGATGATAATGAGCTGAGTACAAGGATCACTATAGTATCGAGTGTCTAAGCGTGTGAGAAATGTGTTGTGTGTCTTCCGAATGGGGAAGAGTGTTATATATACAAGTGTGAGTGACCTATTTTAGGTAAATAGACTAACAATCAGCTCATTACCCCTTTAGAAATAAAAGTAAATCTAGCCTAAATTATCGCCCTTAAATCATGCCGAGTTTCCATATCCTCTACAACGTTCATCTCTGATTAAGCATATGCCAAAGTTGTAAAGACGCGTCCCTTATTTGCGATGCTAAGAGCGGATCCTGCTAGACATTCCTGCAAGATAACATTAAATTCAATGAAAACAACTGTTAGCATGAGGATCCCTATGATGGTCCGTGATCCTGATCCTGGAACTCTGCTGAGGATCACTATCTGCCAAAGAAACAAGGATCACTGGTTAGGATCACATGTAAGGATCACGTGTTATAAAAATCCAGCCCTAACAATTGCCCCCAAAATATAAGGAGTGATATTGTAAATAAATGAGTTATATTTTGCTTGATCTTATCTGCAACGAGCTAATCGGATAACTAGCCGTTGGAGTCGGACTAGCCGTTGTGATTCTTACGTCACAGAAGTGACAGCCCTGCAAATCATCATTATAAATAGGAGATAGAGATAGGATCAATTCGCATTTAAAATCAAATAAACTCCCTTTATAATCTCGTCCGAAGATCAATCAGGTATCTCTCTTCTTCCTTCTTCCTTCTCTTACTCTGTTTTTCTGCTTCTTAATTTTTCTTCAACATTCTGCAAGCATGCTGCTACGCAACTCCCCTCATAAGGATCCTAAAAAGAACAGTCCCTTGAGGGGTCAAGGGATCATCAAGGATTCTCCACATGAGAGGTGTTGTTTCACCGATGTTCATATTGATAGAATTCGTCATTGTTTTCCGGCGAATGCTATCTTTAAATCTTTCACTCCCACTGCTTTAAGTGACTTTATCTCTGATACTTGGGTGGCCTTTCCTGTTACTCCGTTCTTGATAGGATATTCATATCATTTCCCACAGTTCACTCAATCCTTCTTCTCTCTCACCGGCATCTGTTATATCCAGGCTATGCCCATGATCTGGAGGGTATTGTATACCCTTGAGAGGATCATTGAACAAGAAGGGATTGACCTTGGTATGGCGGAGCTGGCTGAGATGTACGATCTTACCACTTTCGGACCCCATCGTTATCTATTTAAGCGAAAAGCTGGAGAGGATCATCCTGTCTTCAAGGTCACCAAGAACGACATGAATTGGAAGCGACGGTTCTTCTTTGTTAGGAGGGATACCATCCCTGATGGGAAGGATCTGCCCAAAGAGTGGGCTACTCATGGTAGGATAGAGGATCCTGGAAGGATCACCATAAGATTTTTTCCTTAGGATGAGGATCACTAATATTTTCTTTTGTTTTTTGTTTATTGTGCAGCTATTTCCATCTCTCGTCTGAAGTTGACACCTGCTGCAAAAGAGAGACTTTTAGCCTTCAAGAAGCTTGATCCGGAGACAAGAACTTTCCAGGTTGCTACTCAAGATTCCCAAGAAGTATCCTCTGCCTCAGTCACGATGTCAAGTAAGTATCCTGATTAAAAAGTAGTTTCATGTAGGATTTTTTAAATTAGTTAGAATACTTATCTGATTTTGATTGTGTAGGCGCTGGGAAATCTGTCAAGTCTGCCTCCAAGTTTGGTATTGATGATCTTGCAAATGTCAAGTCTACAAGGAAGAAGACCCCTGCTGCTAGTCCGTCTGCTTCAGCCCCTAAAGCACCTGTCAGAGGTAAGGGAAAGAAGAGAAAAGCTTCTGAGGATCTTCAAGGATTTCCCCTGCTCCGCCAACAGTTTCTTGATTATGTTAATGAAGTAAGGATCATTGCTCTTGTTTGTGTATTCTGCTCGTATATCCTGCTTGTTTGAGGATCACCTGGTCCTGAACTTACCTTTTTCCCTTTCTGCAGAAACTTGCTGAAATAGAAACCTACCTTGGCCATGTTGAGGATCAGGATCGCCAAATCGCCGACCTCCAACAAATGGGCGTGCTGAAGGATCTCAAGATAGCTGATCTTGAGAAGGAACTCCGGGCTACCAAGGATGAAGCTGCTCAAATGCTGATCAACATGGATTGTGAGAAGCAGGAGATCACCCAGGATGCCAAAGTCTCTGCCGCAATAGCTATGTATAAGATCCAATTGCAGATGGCTGCGGAGGCTCAGGATCCTGCCTTTGACAAGAGCACATGGGATGTGGAGGGCTGGAAGGCAAGGTTAGCAGAGTTGGAGGATGATGATGAAGCCGAGGAGATCCCAATGCTTGAAGGTGGTGATGCTGGCAAGGATCAGGGGGAAGCAAGTGGAGCTGGTGGTGATGGAGCAGCGAAGGTTTGAGCTGCAGGATTGGGCGATGATGGAAATTTCGAGACTTGGCCGGAGCCCATATTTTTGAATTTGGTAGTGGTTTTTGTGGTTGTTGATGTTTTGAAACAATTTATGGTCTGTAATTTAAACAATAGTTTTTAGGGTTAAGGATCCTGGATCCTTTGGACAATAGGTAGGATCGCAAAGGGTGGAGGGATCCTCTGTTTGGGGGATGAAGCGTTTGTGATCCTGCCGCTTTTAATTTCCTGCACCTGCTATGACCGCATAAACAATGGACACCCTTTGCCAACCCATGTGGACGGGCCACGTTTTGCTGGTAGAAACGTGGGTTGGCAATTTTGACAACTTTTGAAAGGGTTTAAAATCCTTTGTTAATAAAATAACTCTAATCTTTCTGGCTTATCTCGTGTTGTTATCCTTTGTTTATCCTTTTATTTTCCAATTGTTAAGCAAATCATGTTCAATCATTTTAGGATATGATCCTGGATCAAATATCCTGTAATCGAAAAATTTTCAAAAATAGTTTATGATCGAGGATCATAGGTTTAGTTGTCAAAGTGTAAGGGTTATTCAAAATAACGAGTATAATCAAAATAGTCAAGGATCATACCTGAGAATCCAAGTTAGGATCCTAACCTTTAATCAAGATAACCGTAAATGAAATTTTAACGGATAATAAGGATTAAGGATCCTTATTTGTTTAACTTCGAAAACCTGAAAAATGGAACATAACTTAGGACTAAGCCAATGTAAAAGATAAATTAATAGCTGGGGACATGCCCAAAGGATAACTGGGGACAAGCCCAAAGGATAACTGGGGACAAGCCCAAGGATCGTATGTAAACTGGAGTATGGCCCTTACTGGCGACTATCCGCACTTGGTGACATGAAAATGTCAAAACCTTAGCTAACGTGAAAACGTTAGAAACCTTAGGAACGGATGTATGGTACGTCTACCATTATACGTAGGATCCTAGATATAGCCAGTACGATGAGGTTGTCAGCCCCTAAAGTGGGTACTGGTCCCAAAGACGTGAACTATACCAGGATCATCGTGCGCTACAGGCGAAAACTGGGGACAAGCCCAAGGATAACTGGGGTTGAACCCAAGGATCTGAGGTGCTTTTGAAGACTATCAATAACATGATGAGGATACCTGTACTATCAGAACTCAAATTCTCGTGAGAGGAGGATGAAGGATACGTGATCCTTATCCTTAGGTAAAAATAAGAAAATGGAAAAGTTTTGAGATAAGGACTTTACCAGAGTAAGGATCACTGATATCGCCGGGATCCTTCGAGGATGCTTTCATTGTAAGGATCATATGCTTGAAGGATCCTGTTCACATGAAATATTTCTTTAAGTGAATAGCATTCCAGGCTCTTGGTAACAAATTTCCTTCCATGGTTAGCAATCTGTATGCCCCCTTTCCTGCTTTGGCTTCAATCAAGTAAGGGCCTTCCCATTTTGGTGCCAATTTTCCATCAGCAGGATTGATGGTATTTTGGAATGCTTTTCTCAACACCATATCCCCGACTTGGAACTTCCTTATCCTGACATTTTTGTTGTAGGCACCAGCCATTCTTTGTTGGTAGCTTGCCATCCTTATCCTAGCCAGATCCCTGATTTCCTCAATAGTATCCAAGTCTTGAGCTAGGTTTGCAGCATTCTCTTCAGGATCACGAGTACTTGTTCTAGCAGTTGGAACCACCATTTCTGTTGGGATCACTGCTTCTGCCCCAAATACTAAAGAGAAGGGTGTTTGCCCAGTGGCATTCTTGGGAGTTGTCCTATCAGCCCACAGCACATAAGGCAATTCCTCTGCCCATTTCCCCTTCTTGGATCCTAATTTCTTCTTCAGGTTGTTGATGATGATCTTGTTGGATGATTCTGCTTGACCATTGGCTTGTGGATGGACTGGTGTTGATGTTATCATCTTAATTCCCCAACTGTCACATAAGTTAGTGGTTCTGCTCCCAATGAATTGGGAACCATTATCACATACAATTTCAGAGGGAATGCCAAATCTGGTTATAATGTTTCTCTTAATAAAGGATATGACTTCCTTTTCTCTGACTTGAGCAAAAGCTTCAGCTTCTATCCACTTGGAGAAGTAGTCGGTCATGGCAAGCATAAATACTTTTCCACCAGGTGCTTTAGGGAGCTTGCCAACTATATCCATTCCCCATCTCATGAATGGCCAAGAGGATGGTATAGGATGTAGAAATTCAGCTGGCTGATGAAGGATATTGCTGTGTCTTTGACAAGGATCACACTTCTTAGCATATTCTACAGCATCCCTTTTCATAGTTGGCCAGTAGTATCCTGTTCTAAGGATCCTTGAGAACAATGCCCTGCCCCCAGTGTGGTTTCCACAATCTCCTTCATGGAAGTCTCTCAATACTTCTTGAATTTCGGGATCCTCGATACATCTTAAATATGGTCCTGCAAGAGATCGCTTATATAATACATTATTTAAGATTGTGAATTGAGATACCTTAATCCTGAAAGCTCTAGGATTTTCTCCCATAGGAATCTCCGCGTGTTGTAAGTATCTCATGATTGGTGAGATCCATGATCCTGAGTGAGATTGAGTTTCCTCACTAGGAATCACTGCAGTATCCTCTTCTATTTCCATGGCCACCTGATTTTCAATAGCAGGAGCCAGGATATGGATGATTGGGATACTTATATCCTCTGGGATCTTTAAGGATGATCCTAGATTGGCCAATGCATCAGCTTCTGTATTTTCCTCCCTTGGTACCTGTGTTAAACTGAAAGAAACAAAGGAGAGTGCCAATTCTTTGACTATCTCTAAATATTTGGTTAGTTTTTCACCTTTAACAGCATAGGATCCATTAAAGTGATTAGTGATCAGTAATGAGTCTACGTATACTTTAAGATATCTGATCCCCATATCCTTAGCAATTTGCAAGCCAGTAATTAAGGCTTCATATTCAGCCTCATTGTTAGTTGCTTGGAACTCACAAGCTATGGAGTGGGGTATTATGTCCCCCTGTGGCGATTTTAGTAGTATGCCGAGCCCTGTGCCTTTAGCATTTGAGGATCCATCAGTGTGTAGTATCCAAGGATCCTTGGTTTCATCTAGCTGCTGGACCTCCAATTCTACTTCCTTTTGTAGATCACTACTGAAATCAGCCACAAAGTCTGCTAGTGCTTGGGATTTAATGGCTGTTCTAGGCTCATATCTTATATCATGGGCACTAAGCTTTACTGCCCACTTAGCCATCCTTCCGGACATCTCTGGTTTCCTGAGGACATTCTTGATTGGAAAATTAGTTCTAACAACAATAGTATGGGTTTCAAAATAATTTCTTAGCTTAGTAGATGCCATAATTAATGCAAGAATAAGTTTTTCAAGGTGTGAGTACCTGGATTCGGCGTCAAGTAAACTTTTACTTACATAGTAGATAGGATGTTGTGTACCTTCGTGATCCTTAACAAGGACTGCACTTACAGCGGTTGAGGATACCGCCAGATATAAGGATAACACATCTCCTTTTCCGGGTTTCATTAATGCTGGAGCTGAGGACATATATTCTTTGAGGGCTTTCAAAGCATTCTCGTGCTTTTCAGTCCATTCAAATCTCTTGTTTTTCCTTCGGATATCATAAAATTCTTTACATCTTTCTGAGGATTTCGATATGAACCTGTTTAGAGCTGCTATCCTGCCTGTTAGCCTTTGCACATCCTTAGCATTGGCAGGGGATTTGATATTCACCAATGCTTTAATTTGTTCCGGGCTTGCTTCAATGCCCCTATGAGTTACCATATATCCTAGAAATTTACCTGCTTTAACACCAAAGTGACATTTCGAAGGATTAAGCTTCATGTTATAATTATCAAGGATATCAAATGCTTCCTCCAAGTCCCTTAGGTGATCCACAGCTTTCTTTGATTTTACTACCATATCGTCTATGTACACTTCCATAGTCTGTCCAATTTGATCTTTGAACATCATATTAACCAGCCTTTGATATGTTGCACCTGCATTTCTTAGTCCAAAAGGCATAGCAATATAGCAATATAAACCGGTTGGGGTCATAAAGGCCGTATCCTCTTGGTCAGATGGCTCCATCTGAATTTGTTGGAATCCAGATGATGCATCCATAAAGGTTAACAGTTCATGCCCCGCCGTTGCATCCACCATGGAGTCAATGTGGGGTAATGGGAAAGGATCCTTGGGACATGTCTTATTCAGATCAGTGAAATCGACACATACCCTCCACCTTCCGTTTTTCTTTTGGACAACAACCACATTGGCTAACCATTTTGGATATTTTACCTCTCTGATCATACCTGCTCGAAGTAGTCTTTCTACTTCTTCCTGGATAATGGCATTTCTTTCTGGTGCAAACTTCCTCCTTTTTTGGTGGATTGGTTTGATCGACCTGTCAATGCCAAGTTTATGAGTGATAATATCCTTAGATATACCTGTCATATCTTCATGTTTCCATGCAAAGGTAGATTTTCTTCTTTTGAGGAAGGATATTATGTCTTCTTTCATCTTGCCAAGGATCCCTGATCCGATATAGATTTTTGATTCAGGATCATTAGGATCCAGAAGGATTTCGTCCACATCCTGTTCCCTTGCCTCCAAGACATTCCTTGGAGGATACTGTAATTGCTATTGCTCCCTTGGCTTCGAGGTTGGTTTCATGGATGAGGTATAACGATCCTTGGGCTCCTGCTGATCACTGTCGATCTTGATTATCCCCCATGGGCTAGGGAGTTTCACACATTGATGGTAGGTGGATGGGACTGCTTTCATATCATGTATCCAGGGCCTGCCAAGGATAACATTACAACAAGATAAACAGTCAATAACACAAAATTTTTGATAATTATGTAATCCTTCCACGTAGATTGGGAGTTTGATGTCCCCCGGAGTTTTCTTAGTTTCTCCACTGAATCCCACAAGTACGGAGGATCTTGGTGTGATGTCTGATTCTGGGATACCCATCTTCTTTAGAACATCAAGCTGGATAATGTTTACTGAGCTTCCTCCGTCGATAAGGATCCTGCGGACAAAATGGTTAGAAATAAATAGAGTAATAACTAAACTATCATGATGAGGATCCTGGATATTAATGCGGTCATCCTCATCAAATGTTATCGTATTTCCTTCCGAGATACTTGATGTTCAGATAGGTTTTTCTCCATTATCCATTTTTGCTTCCTTTGCGTGCCTTTTAGCCGCTGAGAAGGATGTACCACAGATGTCTGATCCTCCGGAAATAAAGTTGATCACTTGTGCATTCGCCGGAGGGGCTGGAGCCTTTTCAGGGATCCTTTCAGGATCCTGAGTCCTTTGCTTTTTTCTTCCCAACAACTCTTTTAGATGCCCCTTGCTTAGCAGATATCCAATTTCCTTTCTTAATGCGATGCACTCTTCAGTTAGATGCCCGAAATCCTCGTGGTATGCACACCACTTTGACTTGTCTTTAGTCCCGGATGGTTTATCATTCTTTCTGGGCCACCTGGCTTTTTCTCCTAGATTCTGCATTGCAAGGATTAGTTCATGATTGTCAACAGAAAAACAATATTCAGAAATCGGAGGATAATCCTCATCATCCTCTTCTTGGTCAACAGCATGCACGTTCTGGTTGTCATTTCTATGGTAGGATTTGAATTTATTGCTCTTGAAGGAGGATCCTTGCTTCTCCTGTTTTGAGGATCCTACTTGTCTCTCCTGGATCCTCTTGTCATCCTCTAGCCGGATGAACCTGAGTGCCCGAGTTCTTACTTCATCTAGGTTCCTGCATGGTGTCATAACAAGATCATCATAGAACAATGAATCCTTAAGCAGTCCCATTTTGAAGGCCTCAACAGCCGTGGCCATATCCAAGTTGGGAATGTCCAAGGATTCTTTACTGAATTTAGTTATATAATCCCTTAATGATTCATTATGATTTTGAGTTACCCTGTATAAATCACTAGTTAATCTTTCAAATTTTCTACTACAAGAGAATTGATTATTGAATAAATTAACTAAATTAGCAAATGAAGTGATAGAGTTAGGGGGAAGACTTAGCAGCCATTTAAGAGCTGATCCAGTAAGAGTGGATCCAAATCCTTTACATAGGCATGCTTCCTTTAACTTTTCTGGGATTGGATTGATCTCCATCCTCTCCCTGTATTGTGCTATGTGCTCCTCAGGATCCGTTGTACCATCATACAGCTTCATAGTAGGGATATGGAACCTTTTGGGTACCTCTGCATCACAAATTGGTGGTGCAAAACGAGATACCTTATGGCTTCCATCTGCAATCTCCGGGATAGGCTTGACTACCCCTGGAACACTTGAGACCATATCCTTCAGCTTCTGCAACTCCCTGGCCATAGCATGATTGATACCTGTATCCTGCACGAATCCATGGTTAGTGGTAAGATAATTATTTAAGGTGTTACCTCCCATTGGGTTCAGGTTAGGAATACTGGGTGTGAATCCATATGGCTGGGATTCTGGGATGATGGAGGGACCAGTGGAGGCAATGGTCTGCATTGGAATGAAATCCCCTTGATGGACATCTAGATTTCCTGTTTGCAAACTCTTTAGGGATCCTGGCATCTGGGAGGATCCTGGTATCTGAGACGATCTCGGAACAAAGGAGGATCCTTGAACCTGGGATGATCCTGGAACAAAGAAGGATCCTTGAACCTGGGATGATCCTGGAACAAAGTAGGATCCTTGAAACTGCTGTGCTCCTGGATAGGCTCCTGAATTCACGAAGGATCCCATATACTGAGGATAGGATCCTGCCGGCTGAAAATGTGAGCCCGATGCCTGAGTCATTATTGCCGATCCGAGGTGCAATCCTTTTGATCCTCCCACAATTTGAACGTCTGGGACTCCTGATGGCTGAGAAGTGATCATCGGAGTATCAAAACTTAAAGATTTGGGCATCAGTGGGGAATGATCCTCTGCCGCTTTCTTTTGTCTTTTGAGATCTCCGATTTCCCTGAGGATCCTGTCATTAGTTTCATCCTGCTGCTGGATACGATCCTTCATCTGCAAAATCAAAGTAAATACATCACTAGTACTGGGAGCAGAAGAATTCATAGCAGAAGGAGATGGAGGTTTAGAGAAAGTAGGAGTTGGTCTCTTCTCAGCATTTTTTTGAGATCCTGCCGGTGGTGGAGGCAAAGGCAGAGTGTTCTGAGACGAGGTGACTGCAGACATCGCCGTGGATGTATTCTTCAATGATGAAGCCATGTAATTCTTTGAAATGATTTCGAACAGAAAGTTTTCTTATGAATGAAGCACCAATTGCCCCACGGTGGGCGCCAAACTGTTTTGGTCAAAAATCACACAAGGATAATGCAACCAAACTCTAAGTAAACGGGGAATGATGCTTGGTTTGTTGAAAAAGTAAAGGATCACTTTAGTGAGTAATATGCAAGTGACACAAGGATTTATACGAGGAAAAAGCCCTTGATCAATGAATGATCTCCGGCATAAAAAACCTCGGGTGATGGCAACTACCGATCACCAAACTTCAATATAACAAAAAATGGTTACAACTTCGGATGATAATGAGCTGAGTACAAGGATCACTATAGTATCGAGTGTCTAAGCGTGTGAGAAATGTGTTGTGTGTCTTCCGAATGGGGAAGAGTGTTATATATACAAGTGTGAGTGACCTATTTTAGGTAAATAGACTAACAATCAGCTCATTACCCCTTTAAAAATAAAAGTAAATCTAGCCTAAATTATCACCCTTAAATCATGCCGAGTTTCCATATCCTCTACAACGTTCATCTCTGATTAAGCATATGCCAAAGTTGTAAAGACGCGTCCCTTATTTGCGATGCTAAGAGCGGATCCTGCTAGACATTCCTGCAAGATAACATTAAATTCAATGAAAACAACTGTTAGCATGAGGATCCCTATGATGGTCCGTGATCCTGATCCTGGAACTCTGCTGAGGATCACTATCTGCCAAAGAAACAAGGATCACTGGTTAGGATCACATGTAAGGATCATGTGTTATAAAAATCCAGCCCTGGATCAACTTGGAATTTCCTTATCCTGACATTTTTGTTGTAAGCACCAGCCATTCTTTGTCGGTAGCTAGCCATCCTTATCCTAGCCAGATCCCTGATTTCTTCAATAGTATCCAAGTCTTGAGCCAGGTTTGCATCATTCTCCTTAGGATCACGGGTACTTGTTCTAGCAGTTGGAACCACCATTTCTGTTGGGATCACTGATTCTGCCCCAAATACCAAAGAGAATGGTGTTTGACCAGTAGCATTCTTGGGGGTTGTCCTATCAGCCCAAAGCACATAAGGTAATTCTTCTGCCCATTTCCCCTTCTTGGATCCAAGTTTCTTCTTCAAATTGTTGATGATGATCTTGTTGGATGATTCTGCTTGACCATTAGCTTGTGGGTGGACTGGTGTTGATGTTATCATCTTAATCCCCCAGCTGTCACAAAAGTTAGTAGTTCTGCTCCCAATAAATTGGGAACCGTTATCACATATTGTTTTGGTCAAAAATCACACAAGGATAATGCAACCAAACTCTTTGTAAACGGGGAATGATGCTTGGTATGATGAACAAAGATAAGGATCACTTAAATGAAAATTGCACAAGTGACACAGGGATTTATACGAGGAAAAAGCCCTTGATCAATGAATGATCTCCGGCATAAAAAACCTCAGGTGATGGAAACTACCGATCACCAAACTTCAATATAATAAACAATGTTTACAACTTTGGATGGTAACGAGCTAGGTACAAGGATCACTATGGTGTAGTATGCTAGAGTGTGTAAGAAGTGTGTTGTGTCTTCCGAATGCTCAATAGTGCAATTTATATAAGCGTGTGTGGTTGAATTTTAGGCAAGTCACCTAACTACTAGCTCGTTACCCCTTTAGAAATAGAAGTAAATTTAGCCTAACTAATTGCCCGTAAATTGTGCTGAGTTTCCTTATTCTCCACAACGTCTATTTCCGGCGGTGTATGTGCGAGATTTACGTGAAAGATTCCTTAATAATGTTGCCAAGACCAGGTCCAACTCGTAATTCCTGCAAAACAACATTAAATTCAAAGAGAACAATCGTTAGTATGAGGATCCTTAGGATGATCCATGATCCTGATCCTGAAGCTCTTCTGAGGATCACTATCTGCCAAAGAAACAAAGATCACTCGTTAGGATATCATGTAAGGATCACAGGTCATTAAAATCCTGCCCTAACAATTGCCCCCAAAATATAAGGAGTAATTATGTAATATTAACGAGTTATATTTTGCCAATCTTATCTATAACTAACTCAACGGATATATAGCTGTTATGGACGAACTATCCGTTGCAATCCTGACGTCATGGAGGTGACAACCCTGCACAAATCATGATTATAAATAGAGATAGGGATTGGATCGTTTGCATTTAAAATCAAGAACTTCTCCCTTTATAACTGCAACCAGAGGATTGAACAGGTATTCCCCTTCTCTTTGGATTGCTCTGTTTTTCTTCTTGTATCTATTTCGTTCAAAAAATGTTGCTCCAGAATTCTCCCAGCAAGGATCCTAAGAATAACAGCCCCTTGAAGGGATCAAGGATTCCCCCGCCGAGAGGTGTTGTTTCACCGACCCTCAAATCGACAAAATTCGTCATTGCTTTCCGGCGAACACCCTCTTTAAACCTTTTAGCCCTACCGCTCTGAGCGATTACATCTCTGAGACTTGGGTAGCTTTCCCGGTCACTCATTTCATGATAGGATACTCGTATCCTTTCCCTCAGTTCACCGAGTCCTTTTTCTCCCTTACCGGCATCTGCTATATCCAGGCTATGCCGATGATCTGGAGGGTTTTATACACCCTTGAAAGGATCATCGAACAAGAAGGAATTGATCTGGGTATGACGGAGTTGGCTGAGATGTATGATCTCACTACTTTTGGATCCCATCGTTATCTGTTCAAACGTAAACCCGGGGAGGAGCATCCGATCTTCAAGGCTACCAAGAATGATACTAATTGGAAGCGGCAGTTTTTCTTTGTAAGGAGAGATAACATCCCTGATGGGAAGGATTTGCCCAAGAAGTGGGTTACCCATGGTAGGATAGAGGATCCTGGAAGGATCACCATAAAACTCATTCCTTAGCATAAGGATCACTGACTTTTTCCTGTTTCCTTATTGTGCAGCTATATCCGTTTCTCATCTTAGGTTGACTCCTGCTGCAAAAGAGAGACTCCTGGCCTTTAAGAAGCTTGATCCTGAAATAAGAACTTTCCAGGTTACCACTCAGGATTCTCAGGAAGTATCCTCTGCCTCTGTCACAATGTCAAGTAAGTATCCTTATTAAGAAGTAATTCTATGTGGGAATTCGAATTAAGTTAAAATACTTATCTTATTTTGGTTGTGTAGGTGCTGGGAAATCCACCAAGTCAGCCTCGAAGTTCAGCATCACCGATCTTACTAATGTCAAATCCTCAAGGAAGAAGACTCCTGCTGCTAGCCCAACTGCTTCAGCCCCTAAAGCACCTATCAGGGGAAAAGGAAGCAAGAAGAGAAAGGCCTCTGAGGATTTGCAAGGTCTGCCCCTACTCCGCCAACAGTGTCTGGATTATATCAACGAGGTAAGGATCACTGTCCCTGCTTGTGTATCCTGCTAGTTTTGAGGATCACTTGTCTCTGACATCATTCCTTGTATTCCTTGCAGAAATTTGCTGAGATAGAGACGTATGTTGGCCATGTTGAGGATCAGGATCGCCAGATTGCTGACCTTCAACAGGTTGGGGTGTTGAAGGATCTCAAGATAGTCGATCTTCAGAAGGAGCTCCAGGCCACCAAGGATGATGCTGCCAAGATGTTGATCAACTTTGACTATGAGAAGCATGAGATCACCCAGGATGCCAAGGTTTCTGCTGCAATAGCTATGTACAAGATCCAGCTGCAAATGGCTATGGAGGCTCAGGATCCTGCTTTTGACAAGAGCACCTGGGATGTCGAAGGCTAGAAGACTAGGCTGGCTGAACTGGAGGATGATGAGGAGGCTGAGGAGATCCCGATGCTTGAGGGTGGAGACATTGGCAAGGATCAGGGTGGAGAGGCAAGTGGAGCCGGTGGTGATGGTGCAGCGAAGGATTGAGCTGCAGGATTGGGCGATGATGGAAATTTCGAGACTTGGCCGGAGCCCAATTTTTTTTTGTGGTTGTTTGTTTGAACAGTTTAATGGTTGGTTTGTACTTTGAACAATAGTTTTTAGGGTAAGGATCTAGGATCCTTTAGACAGTAGGTAGGATTGCAAATGGTGGAGGGATCCTCTGTTTGGGGATGAAGCCATTGTGATCCTGCCGCCCTTTAATTACCTGCATGCTACGACCGCACAAACAATGGACACCCGTTGCCAACCCATGTGGACGGGCCACGTTTTGCTGGTAGAAACGTGGGTTGGCAATTTTGACAACTTTTGATGGTTTAAAATTTTGTTAATAAAATAACTCTAATCTTTTTGGCTTATCTTGTGTTGTTATCCTTGTTTATCCTTTTAATTTCCAATCGTTTTGATATACATTTGTCTAAATAAGAAATCTTGAACAAATTAGATTAAAAATATTTAGGATATGATCCAGGATCAAATATCCTATAGTTGAAAAATCCCAAAAAGTAATATATTTTAAGGATCACAGGTTTAGTTGTCAAAATACAAGGGTCATTTGAATAAACAACGGACAAGATTTAAAATAGTTAAGGATCATACCTGAGGATCCAAGTTAGGATCCTAACCCTTAATACCATAACCAGGGTAACTATAAGACAAACCTTAGTAAGAAGTAAAGATCAAGGATTTTTGGTTGTTTAACTTCAAAGACCTGAAATAGAACATAACTTGGGACTAAGCAAATATAAGATAAAAGTTAGTAACTGGGGACAACCCAAGGATAACTGGGGACAAGCCCAAGGATAACTGGGGACAAGCCCAAGAGTGTTACTGGAGTATGGTACTACTATCCAAACTTAGTGAGATATCCAAACTGGCTACGTGAAAATGTTAGAAAACTTAGACGGATGGGTAACGTCTACGATTAGGACGGTAGAATATCCTAGTAATGAGCTAGTACGATGGACAGTCCCTAAAGCATAATGCAACCAAACTCTTTGTAAACGGGGAATGATGCTTGGTATGATTAACAAAGATAAGGATCACTTAAATGAAAATTGCACAAGTGACACAAGGATTTATACGAGGAAAAAGCCCTTGATCAATGAATGATCTCCGGCATAAAAAACCTCGGGTGATGGAAACTACCGATCACCAAACTTCAATATAATAAACAATGTTTACAACTTTGGATGGTAACGAGCTAGGTACAAGGATCACTATGGTGTAGTATGCTAGAGTGTGTAAGAAGTGTGTTGTGTCTTCCGAATGCTCAAGAGTGCAATTTATATAAGCGTGTGTGGTCGAATTTTAGGCAAGTCACCTAACTACTAGCTCGTTACCCCTTTAGAAATAGAAGTAAATTTAGCCTAACTAATTGCCCATAAATTGTGCTGAGTTTCCTTATTCTCCACAACGTCTATTTCCGGCGGTGTATGTGCGAGATTTACGTGAAAGATTCCTTAATAACGTTGCCAAGACCAGGTCCAACTCGTAATTCCTGCAAAACAACATTAAATTCAAAGAGAACAATCGTTAGTATGAGGATCCTTAGGATGATCCATGATCCTGATCCTGAAGCTCTTCTGAGGATCACTATCTGCCAAAGAAACAAGGATCACTCGTTAGGATATCATGTAAGGATCACAGGTCATTAAAATCCTGCCCTAACACATATAATTTCAGAAGGAATGCCAAATCTAGTTATAATATTTCTCTTAATAAAGGATATCACTTCCTTCTCTCTGACTTGGGCAAAAGCTTCAGCCTCTATCCACTTGGAGAAGTAATCAGTCATAGCAAGCATGAATACTTTTCCACCAGGTTCCTTAGGGAGCTTGCCAACTATATCCATCCCCCATCTCATAAATGGCCAAGAAGAGGATATAGGGTGTAGAAATTCAGCCGGCTGGTGAAGGATATTGCTGTATCTTTGACAAGGCTCACACTTCTTAGCATACTCCACAGCATCCCTTCTCGTAGTTGGCCAGTAGTATCCTGTCCTTAAGATCCTTGAGAACAATGCCCTGCCCCCAGTGTGGTTTCCACAATCTCCTTCATGGAAGTCTTTTAGAACTTCTTGGACTTCAGGATCCTCGATACATCTCAAATATGGTCCTACAAGAGATCGCTTATACAATATATTATTTAAGATTGTGAATTGAGATACCTTAATTCTGAAAGCCCTAGGGTTTTCTCCCATAGGAATCTCCCCGTGTTGTAAGTATCTCATGATTGGTGAGATCCATGATCCTGGGCAGGATTGAGTATCCTCACTAGGGATCATTGCAGAATCTTCTTCTATTTCCATGGTCACTTGATTTTCAATAGCAGGGGTTAGGATATGGATGATGGGGATACTTATATCCTCTGGGATCTTCAAGGATGATCCTAGATTAGCCAATGCATCAGCTTCTGTATTTTCTTCCCTTGGTACCTGTGTTAAACTAAAGAAAACAAAGGAGAGTGCCAATTCTTTGACTATCTCTAAATATTTGGTTATTTTTTCACCTTTAACAACATAGGATCCATTAAAGTGATTAGTGATTAGCAATGAGTCCACGTATACCTCAAGATACCTGATCCCCATATGCTTAGCGATTTGCAAACCAGCAATCAAGGCTTCATATTCAGCCTCATTGTTAGTGGCTTGGAACTCACAAGCTATGGAGTGGGGTATTATGTCCCCCTGTGGCGATTTTAGTAGTATACCAAGCCCCGTGCCTTTAACATTTGAGGATCCATCAGTATGTAGTATCCAAGGATCCTTGGTCTCATCCAGCTGCTGGACTTCTAGTTCAGCTTCCTTTTGTAAATCACTACTGAAATCAGCCACAAAGTCTGCTAATGCTTGAGATTTGATTGCTGTTCTGGGCTCATATCTTATATCATGGGCACTAAGCTTTACTGCCCACTTAGCCATCCTTTCGGACATCTCTGGTTTCCTGAGGACATTCTTAATTGGAAAGTTAGTTCTAACAACAATGACATGGGTTTCAAAATAATGTCTTAACTTAGTAGATGCCATAATTAATGCAAGAATAAGCTTTTCAAGGTGTGAATACCTGGATTCAGCATCAAGTAAACTCTTACTTACATAATAGACAGGATATTGTGTACCTTCATGATCCTTAACAAGGACTGCACTTACTGCTTTTGAGGATACCGCAAGATATAAGGATAACACATCTCCTTTTTCTGGTTTCATCAACGCTGGAGCTGAGGACAGGTATTCTTTGAGGGCTTGTAAAGCACTCTTATGCTTCTCAGTCCATTCGAATTTCTTGTTTTTTCTTAGGATATCATAGAATTCTTTACACTTTTCTGAGGATTTCTATTTAAAGCTGCTATCCTGCCTGTTAGCCTTTGCACATCCTTAGCGTTGGCAGGAGATTTGATATTCACCAATGCTTTGATTTGTTCCGGACTTGCTTCAATGCCCCTCTTGGTTACCATATATCCTAAGAATTTACCCGCCTTTACACCAAAGTGACATTTTGAAGGATTAAGCTTCATGTTATATCTGTCAAGGATATCAAATGCTTCCTCCAAGTCTCTTAGGTGATCTTCAGCTTTTATGGATTTCACCACCATATCATCTATGTATACTTCCATAGTCTTTCCAATCTGATCCTTGAACATCATATTCACCAGTCTTTGATATGTTGCACCTGCATTCCTTAACCCAAACGGCATAGCAATATAACAATATAAACCGGTTGGGGTCATAAAAGCCGTATCCTCTTGGTCAGATGGTTCCATCTGAATTTGTTGGAATCCAGATGAAGCATCCATAAAGGTTAACAGTTCATGACCAGCCGTTGCATCCACCATGGAGTCAATGTGGGGTAATGGGAAAGGATCCTTGGGACATGCCTTATTTAAGTCAGTGAAATCGACACATACCCTCCACTTTCCATTTTTCTTTTGAACAACAACCACATTGGCCAGCCATCTTGGATACTTTACTTCTCTAATCATACCTGCTCGTAGCAATCTCTCTACCTCTTCCTGGATAATGGCATTCCTTTCTGGTGCAAACTTCCTCCTTTTTTGATGGATTGGTTTGAATGACCTGTCAATGCCAAGTTTATGAGTGATAATATCCTTCGATATACCTGTCATATCCTCATGTTTCCATGCAAAGGTAGATTTTCTTCTTTTGAGGAAGGATACAAGGTCTTCTTTCATCTTGCCAAGGATCCCTGATCCGACATAGATTTTGGATTCAGGATCATCAGGATCCATTAGGATTTCGTCCACATCCTGCTCCCTTGCCTCCAAGACACTCCTTGGAGGATACTTTAATTGCTATTGCTCCCTTGATTTCGAGGCTGGTTTCATTGATGATGTATAACAATCCTTAGCCTCCTGCTGATCACTATCGATCTTGACTATTCCCCAAGGGCTAGGGAGCTTCACACATTGATGGTAGGTGGATGGGACTGCCTTCATATCGTGTATCCAGGGCCTGCCAAGGATAACATTACAACAAGACAAACAGTCAATAACACAAAATTTTTGATAATTATGTAATCCTTCCACATAAATTGGGAGTTTGATGTCCCCCAGGGTTCTCTTAGTTTCTCCACTAAATCCTACAAGCACGGAGGATCTTGGTGTGATATCTGATTCTGGGATACCCATTTTTTTTCAGAACATCAAGCTGGATAATGTTTACCGAGCTTCCTCCGTCGATAAGGATCCTGTGGACAAAATGGTTAGAAATAAAGAGAGTAATAACTAAACTATCATGATGAGGATCCTGGATATCAACGCGATCATTTTCATCAAAGGTTATCACTTTTCCTTCCGAGACACTTGATGTTCGAATAGGTCTTTCTCCGTTATCCATTTTAGCTTCCTTTGCATGTCTTTTAGCTGCTGAAAAGGATGTACCACAGATGTCTGACCCACCAGAAATAAAGTTTATCACTTGTGCATCTGCCGGAGGAGCTGGAGCTTTTTCAGGGATCCTTTCAGGATCCTGAGTCCTTGGCTTTTTTCTTCCCAACAACTCTTTTAAATGTCCCTTGCTCAGCAGATATCCAATTTCCTTTCTCAATGCGATGCATTCCTCTGTTAAATGCCCAAAATCCTCATGGTATGCACACCACTTTGATTTGTCTTTAGTTGCATCTGGTTTGTCATTTTTTCTGGGCCATCTGGCTTTTTCTCCGAGATTCTGCATTGCAAGGATTAGTTCATGGTTATCAACGGAAAAACAATATTCAGAAATCGGAGGATAATCCTCATCATCTTCTTCTTGGTCAACAGCATGCACATTCTGGTTGTCAGTTTTGTTATAGGATTTGAATTTGTTGCTTTTGAAAGAGGATCCTTGCTTTTCTTGTCTTGAGGATCCTGCTTGTCTCTCCTGGATCCTCTTGTCATCCTCTAACCGGATGAATCTGAGTGCTCGAGTCCTTACTTCATCTAGGTTCCTGCATGGTGTCATAACAAGATCATCATAAAATAATGAATCCCTAAGCAACCCCATCTTGAAGGCCTCAACAGCCGTGGTTATATCCAAGTTGGGAATGTCCAAGGATTCTTTACTAAATTTGGTTATATAATCCCTTAATGATTCATTAGGACCTTGAGTTATCCTATATAAATCACTAGTCAAACGTTTAAATTTTCTGCTACATGAAAATTGATTATTGAATAAGTTAACTAGGTTAGCAAACGAAGTAATAGAGTAAGGGGGAAGACTTAGCAGCCATTTGAGAGCTGATCCAGTAAGAGTGGATCCAAATCCCTTGCATAGGCACGCTTCCTTTAACCTTTCTGAAATCGGATTGATCTCCATCCTTTCCCTGTATTGTGCTATGTGTTCCTCAGGATCCGTTGAACCATCATATAGCTTCATAGTTGGAATATGGAATCTTTTGGGTGTCTCAGCATCACAAATTGGTGGTGCAAAACGAGATACCTTATGGCTTCCATTTGCAATCTCCGGGATAGGTTTGACCACCCCTGGAACACTTGATATCATATCCTTCAGTTTCTGCAGTTCCTTAGCCATAGCATGGTTGATACCTGCATCCTGCATGAATCCATGGTTAGTGGTAAGAGAATTATTAAAAGTGTTACCTCCCATTGGGTTCAAGTTAGGAATATTGGATGTGAATCCATATTGCTGGGAATCTGGGATTATGGAGGGACCAGTGGAAGCAATGGTCTGCATTGGAATAAAATCTCCTTGATGGACATCTGAACTTCCTGTTTGCAAACTCTTCAAGGATCCTGGCATCTGGAGGGATCCCTGAACTTGGGATGATCCTGGAACGAAGGAGGATCCTTGAACCTGGGATGATCCTGGAACAAAGGAGGATCCTTGAACCTGGGAGGATCCTGGAACAAAGGAGGATCCTTGAACCTGGGATGATCCTGGAACAAAGAAGGATCCTAGAACCTGCTGTGCTCCTGAGTAGGCTCCTGAATTCATGAAGGATCCCATATGCTAAGTATAGGATCCTGCTGGCTGGAAATATGAACCTGATGCCTGAGTCACTATTGCTGAGCCGAAGTGTACTCCTCTTGATCCACCCACATGTTGAATGTCTGGGACCTCTGATGGCTGAGAAGTAATCATCGGAGTATCAAAATTCAAAGATTTGGGCATTAGTGGAGAATGATCCTCTGCCGTTTTCTTCTGTCTTTTGAGATCTCTGATTTCCTCAAGGATCCTGTCATTAGTTTCATCCTGTCGCTGAATACGATCCCTCATCTACAAAATCAAAGTAAATATATCACTAGTACTGGGAGCAGAAGAAGTTAGAGCAGAAGAAGATGGAATTTTAGAGAAAATGGGAGTAGGTCTCTTCTCAGCATTTTTCTGAGATCCAGCAGGTGGTGGAGGCAAAGGTGGAATGCCCTGAGATGAACTGACTGCAGACATCGCTGTAGAGGTATTCTTCAACGATGAAGCCATGTATGCAATGATCCGGAATGATCAGCAACGGGAAACTTTTTTATGAATGAAGCACCAATTGCCCCACGGTGGGTGCCAAACTGTTTTGGTCAAAAATCACACAAGGATAATGCAACCAAACTCTCAGTTAACGGGAAATGATGCTTGTAGTGATGGATAAAGTAAAGGATCACTTAAATGTAATTTGCACAAGTGACACAAGGATTTATACGAGGAAAAAGCCCTTGATCAATGAATGATCTCCGGCATAAAAACCTCGGGTGATGGAAACTACCGATCCCCAAACTTCAATATAATAAACAATGTTTACAACTTTGGATGGTAACAAGCTAGGTACAAGGATCACTATGGTGTAGTATGCTAGAGTGTGTAAGAAATGTGTTGTGTCCTCCGAATGCTTGAGAGTGCCCTTTATATAAGTGTGTGTGGTTGAATTTAGGTAAGTCACCTAACTACTAGCTCGTTACCCCTTTAGAAACAGAAGTAAATTTAGCCTAACTAAATGCCCGTAATTTGTGCTAAGTTTCCATATTCTCCACAACGTCTATTTCTGGTTATGTATGTGCGAAATTAGCGTGAAAGATTCCTTAATAACGTTGCCAAGACCAGGTCCAACTCGTAATTCCTGCAAAACAACATTAAATATAAAGAAAACAATCGTTAGTATGAGGATCCTTAGGATGATCCATGATCCTGATCCTGAAGCTCTTCTGAGGATCACTATCTGCCAAAGAAACAAGGATCACTCGTTAGGATATCATCAAAGGATCACAGGTCATTAAAATCCTGCCCTAACAGGTATGATCCTTAACTATTTTAATTTTGTTCATTGTTTATTTGAATAACCCTTGTACTTTGACAACTGAACTTATGATCCTTAAAATATACTACTTTTTGAAATTTTTTAACCGTAGGATATTTGATCTGGATCATATCCTAAATATTTTTTATCTAATTTGTTCAACTTTTCTTATTTTAGACCAGTGTATATCAGAACAATTGAAAATTAAAAGGATATACAAGGATAACAACACAAGATAAGCCAAAAAAGATAAAAGTTATTTTATTAACAAAAGTTTAACCGTCAAAAGTTGTCAAAATTGCCAACCCACGTTTCTACCAGCAAAACGTGGCCCGTCCACATGGGTTGGCAACGGGTGTCCATTGTTTGTGCGGTCATAGCATGCAGGAAGTTAAAGGCGGCAGGATTACAATGGCTTCATCCCCCAAACAGAGGATCCATCCACCATTTGCAATCCTACCTATTGTCCAAAGGATCCTAGATCCTTAACCCTAAAACTATTGTTTAAGTACAGACCATAATTGTTTTGAAAACATCACAACCACAAAAACTACCATCAAACCTAAAAAAAAGAATGGGCTCCGGCTATGTCTAGAAGTGTCCATCATTGCCCATTGCTGCAGCTTACACCTTCGCTGCATCACCATCTCCAGCTCCACTAGCTTCACCACCATGATCCTTGCCACTGCCTCCAGCCTCGATCGTCAGGATCTCCTCAGCCTCCTCCTCGTCATCCAGCTCAGCCAGCCTTGCCTTCCAGCCTTCCACATCCCAGGTGCTCCTATCGAAGTCAGGATCCTGAGCTTCCAATGCCATCTGCAATTTGGTCTTATACATCGCTATAGCAGCAGAGACTTTAGCATCCTGGGTGATCTCATGCTTCTCGTAATCAACATTGATCAGAACCTTGGCCGTCTCAGCTTTGGCATCCTGGAGGTCTTTCTGGAGGTCAGCAATCTTAAGATCCTTGAGCAAGGCGACTTGTTGGAGGTCAGCAATCTTTTTGTCCTGCTCCTCGACATGCCCAACGTAGTCTTCAATTTCGGCGAATTTCTGCAAAGAAGATAAAGAACAGCTCAAGACCAGGTGATCCTCAAATAAGCTGGATACCTAAGCAGGGACAGTGATCCTTACATCGTTGAAGTACTCAAGGAAATGGTGGCAGATCAGAGGCAGACCTTGCAGATCCTCAGCTTCAGTGGCTTTTCTTTTCTTGCCTCCGCTTCCTTTGGTGGGTGCCTTGGGGATCGAAGCAGTTGGGCTAGCAGGAAGCTTTTTCTTGGTGGATCGTACGTTATCCAGATCGGTCACGCTGAACTTGGAGGCGGATTTTGAAGCTTTTCCAGCACCTGCACAATCAAAGCAAGATAAGTATCCTTATCCTATTTCTATTTAACTACTTATTTAAGTTTTTAACTATACAAAAAACAGGATACTTACTTGACATGGTGACTGAGCCTGAGGATACCTCTTGTGAATCCTGGGTGATTGTCTTGAATGATCTTGTTTCAGGACTGAGTCTTTTAAAGGCAGCAAGCCTTTCCTTGGTAGCAGGAGACGGTATGAGGTGTGAAACAGTGATGGCTGCATAACATAAAACGAAAGGGGGTTAGTGATCCTTATACAGAAGCAAGATTGTCTGGTGATCATTCTCAGGATCCTCCATCCTACCGTGGGTGGACCACTCCCTGGGTAGATCCTTTCCGTTTGGAATAGAGTCTCTTCTGACGAAGAAGAAGCGTCGCTTCCAATTTGTATCGTTCTTGGTAGCTTTGAAAATGGGGTGTTCTTCACCAGGTTTTCGTTTAAACAGGTATCGGTGGGACCCAAAGGTAGTGAGATCATACATCTCAACCAACTCTGACATTCCTAGGTTAATCCCCTCCTGCTCAATGATCCTCTCAAGGGTATACAAAACCCTCCAGATCATTGGCATAGCTTGGATATAAGAAATGCCAGTAAGAGAGAAGAAGGATTGGGTAAAGGCTGGAAAAGGATAGGTATAGCCTATGGTGAACGGGGTAACAGGAAAGGCAATCCAAGTTTCGGAAACATAATCACTCAAAGCAGTGGGATCAAAGGATTTGAATATGGTGTTCGCTGGGAAGCAATAGCGGATTCTATCAATCTGTGGATCAGTGAAACAACAACGTTCTTTTGCGGAATCTTTGATGATCCCTTGGCTTTTTAAGGGGCTGTTCTTCTTGTGATCCTTGCCCGGTGAGTTTCGGAGCATCATTTTTTGACGAAGAAAGAAAAGCAGAGTGAGAGAAGGAAGAAGAGGAAAAGAGAATACCTGATTGATCTTCGGATGAGAATTTAAAGGGAGTTTCTCTTGGATTTAAATGCAAATTGATCCTATCTCTAACTCAAATTTATAATGATGAATTTGCAGGGTAAGTCACCTCAGTGACGTCAGGATTGCAACGGATAGTTCGATTCTAATAGCTATATATCCGTTAGTCTGTTGCGGATAAGATCGATAAAATACAACTCGTTTATTTACATAATTACTCCTTATATTTTGGGGGCAATTGTTAGGGAAGGATTTCTTAACGACCTGTGATCCTCAAGTGTTATCCTGTTTGGTGATCCTTACTTCTGTGACAATTAGTGATCCTCAGGAGTGCTTCAGGATCAGGATCATGGATCATCCTAAGGATCCTTATACTAATGATTGTTCACTTTGAATTCGATGTTGTATTGCAGGAGTACCGGCTTGGACTTGGTCATGGCGATATTCCTGGAGCATATTCCCTTCAATTCTGCACGTGCTTGACCATTGTGAACGTTGTGGAGAACGTGGGGAGAAGGCACGAAATGCGGACAGTTAGTTAGGCTAGATATTTTCTATTTTTAAAGGGGATAGCGAGCTATTTTTAGAACACTTGGCTATTTTTTAGCTACACACACTCGTACAACCGCACTCATCAACTCACGGCGAAACACTTAGCATTTTTCATACATTTCTACACGATACACTATAGTGATCCTTGTATTTAGCTCGCTATCATCCGAAGTTGTAAAAGTATTATTGTTTAATTTGAGTTGGTGATCGGTAGTTTCCATCACCCGAGGTTTTTTATGCCGGAGATCATTCATTGATCAAGGGCTTTTTCCTCGTATAAATCTTTGTGTCACTTGTGCAATTCATTTCTGAGTGATCTTCATTGTTGTTTACCAATTCAAGCATCATACCCCGTAACAGAGAGTTTGGTTGCATTATCCTTATCTGATTTTTGACCAAAACACTTACCCATTCTGTAAATTAACAAGTAGTTAAATAACACAAAAAGACCAACAGAGAAACATATAATAACACAAACATGTACAGCCAAAACTGTCGACCTTGCGACTATCCGATTTTATATATTTTTAGTAGTATGCATCCGTACACACTGATTATCTTACAAAGTTTTATTTTTAAGTTATTTTACAGGATTTATATTTTACTATTATTATTATTATTATTCTTATTATTATTATTATTATTATTATTATTATTATTATTATTATTATTATTATTATTATTATTATTATTATTATTATTATTATTATTATTATTATTATACAACTACAACCACACCACCCCTTGCTATCTTTGTTAGCTGGCCTTTCAGAAACGACGTTCCCTCTCGTCGTACTTCCAGGAGATCTGCTCTCCTACCTCCCGAATTCTATTTCCGGCATCCACCAGCTCCTCGCCATAGTGGCGGAGTTCAGCTAAGTTTTCATTGCTCATTGGTGGGTTCGGTGTAGGTTCCGGGTCAAACTGAGGGAAGAAAGTATTAGGGTTATTCATTAGGTTCTGGAATTGCCAGTCGGCAGTCCACCATTCTTCCAGAGCTCCTGGTAGAGGTCTAGGGTGAACAATAGGGTCTGGAATGGAAGGTTCTAGGTTAACAGGAAGTAGGGCTTCAGCTGGGTAATTAAAGAGAGTTTCATTGGCAGGTCCGATGCTGTCGCCAAGTGCTAATTTACGGTCCAATTCTTCTTCCCAAGATAGCATCTTCTGGTTTTGCCTGGAACTCTCCCCAGTCTCTGTGCCTTTTCCCTTATCTTTTGGGTCTTCTTTTTTCATAGTTTTCTGTGTTGCTGGCTTTTTCCTGCGTATACGCCTCCAACCTACCCACATATGCCTCTTTTTCACTACTTTTGGTTTTTCTTGTGGTTGGGCTTTGAACACCATAGGCTCCTCCATATCCACCTGGTAACCAGTAGTAGTACCAGTGGTGTCCATATCTGTGCTATGGGTAGAGAAATTTTGAAGGGCTTCTGATAGTTCGTTCATGCTGTTAGCACACACGAAGACGCACACAATCCTAAGTTAAAATTTTGTAAAAGAATATTTCACAAAATCACATAATGGCAATCAAATAAATTAAGTATTTCTAAATACTTAATTGGCTTAAACCAGTGGCTCTGATACCACCTTTTTCTGTCACGGCCCTCGACCCAGTTTGACCCGGTCCAGGAGCCGCGGGACAGAAACCCGTGGTATTTATGTTTACAGCAGAAGTCTAGCAGGATCGTTTAAACTTGAAAATGCCCGATTATTATTTTATTTCATAATTTGGGATAAACCCCGTAATTTACAATAGAGGAATTTCACAAGAATTTCCCCGATTTACAAAACATGTTTATTTAGTTTATTAAGCCACTACTTCAAGCTTGTTAGTGCTCCACAGCACTTTTCCTTAGTTCACATCAGATCACCCGAAACATGTTTTAAAAAGGTTTTATCAGCAAGAAATACTGGCGAGTCATTCAAGTTGCACAAAACGACACATTGTTATAATTCACAATATTAAGGGTGATTACAATGTTTCTATCAACCAATTACCCCAAATCGGTATTTGTTACTCGACTGTATCTGTGACTATGGTCAGATCACCCATTGGCTAACTAGTTGTCCAATGGTGACGGGTATCAAGTAATGTATACAAAACCCCACATACAGGCAGTAATTGAAGATTACAAAAACTTAATCCCTGTAATTATAACTTTAAAACCAACATGATTTTGAAAGCAAATTTGGTAAAAAGAGAATGACTCACATTGCAAGTTTATACGGGCAGAGTTTAGCCTACTGATAAGCCAGATAACCTAGTTTAAACAATAATGCGCACGAACTAGGTTAGTAACTAATACAACATTTACGATAACTCACGAGATACAACCCTCACAACGAATGACAAAGTGGCATACTAAACATCCATCGAATTTACGACGAATGACAAAGTATAACCCTAATGCGGGTAGCACTTAAACATCCATGGGATACTTTCAATCGATCGGATATTGAATCGTAGCAGCGATCGAGTTAATACCCGGTATCGTGGCAGCACCTCACTATATGAAAATTATAGTTTTGAGCAGTATAACTTCGTTTTTGAAAGTTGGTTTCGACACCAGAGGACTACTCAGGAGCCAAGCTATTTATAGCTGAAATATGGGGCTCTCGCGGCCCGCGTGAGCCATAAGCTAAACCTTACGCAGCCCGCGTGGCCGCCCAGTCTATGCGTAGGTCTGGTTGGTCACTAGTAGAGTCACCAGATAGTCAACACGTGGTCCCGGAACACTTATCCGGTCAAACATAAGTTGACGCGACCCGCGTAAGTTTCCCTTTATGGCTTACGCGGCCCGCCTGGAACCCTAAACGCTTATCTGGTCAATTTCCTAGTTGATGTGGCCCGCGTAAGGCTATGCTTATCCTTTACGCGGCCCGCCTAAAACTTATTTTTCTTGTTTTCTTGTTTTTTCATGCACAGTAGGGTTTTTAGGGTCTGGGTTTTTATTTATGGGTTGTTTAGGGACATTTTTGAAGGTCCTTACAATTTCCAACTGACATAATATTTTAGAAATGGCGACAACTGATGTAGTAAATAGACACAATCTTATTGTGTTTGTAAGGTTTATAACAAGTTTGCGGCTAATTGTACTAGATCTTGTTTGTTGTCTATGTCTTTGTATTAAGTCAATGAACACTATACACTGCATGCAAACACATTTGTCTTGTACACACCGAGACCGCTTTGTTAATTTTAATGAAGCAACGAAGATTGAAGGTGCCAAAGAGAAACTAAATAAATTATGCAACATATCCATATCCCCTGGTAGTTGTTACCATGTGACACATGATAAAAGCGCTTCTTTAGACAACTGTCAATAAACGTTGATCGGAACACGCCGCTTAAATCGGAGGATAAGTTGATTCGATTGTGAAATATATAAGATTGATGAGATCGGAACATGAAAAAATTAACCAACCTTCTTCAACACTCGCGGTACCACCGGGAATTGCAAACCGCAACCATTTTTTGACTATGGGAACGGTGGCTATGGGAAATACAAACCGCAATCGTTTGTGACTATGGGAATGGTGGCTATAGGAAACACAAGTTTTCTTTTTGAGCTTGATGGGTGTCCGTTATCTCAACGCTTCTCCTTACATTACTGATCTGGAATTGGAGAACCGTTGTGTATTTGCTTATTGATTGTTGAAAAGATTTGTTGAAATCAAAGAAAAGAGTAAAAAAGATGAAATGAGGCGTGTTAACACAAATGCGATACTTACAAATAACCAACATACATTGATTGTGGATTTAACTTGCAACATACATCAAAGTAGGGATGTGCAATTGGTATAAAATACCGTCCCGATCCCGATCCCGAAATCCCGATCCCGAATTTTTCGGTATCGGTACGGTATGGTATCGGTAAAATACCGAAATTTACCTTCAAAATACCGATACCGTACCGTACCGACATATTTCGGTATCAGTATCGGTACCAAGTTTACACAAAATTCGGGATAGGTATTTTTCGGGATCGGGACGGTATCGGTATTTGCTCATCCCTACATCAAAGCTTCATGCAACCGAGACCGCCTTGTTAATTTTAATGAAGTAACGTAGATTGAATGTGCCAAACAGAAACTTAATGAATTATGCAACATATCCATATCCCCTTGGTAGTTGTTACCATATCCATTGATGTCCAAGTGACGAAAACGAATGTGTGAAATGCGATTTATTTAAAAGTAAAAAGAAAACTGAAACCCGTTTTCCTTGATAGTAGAAGCCGTTCGGTTTGATGGTTCTGAACACTACATAGACTGCCAGATCGAATGGTCGCTATTGACGTAGAGTCTTGATAATCATTGTGAACTTGAGAACAGGAAGCTCAAACAAACCACCAAACTAGGACATCAACATCAATTGATGTCCAATTGACGAACACGAATGTGTGAAATGGGATTTATTTAAAAGTAAAAGAAAACTAAACCAGATTTCCTTGATGGGATGATGCTATTATTGAAAGTTTTAGAGACTGTTGTCGACATTTCACATGTTTCACGATATAGACTGCCAAATCGAATGGCAAATGTGTGAATATTAACCCATAAAAAATTCCTATCTATACGGTTCGTATACCATTATACGGTCCGTATAAAGATATTGTGTACGTTGTATACGACCAAAGTTTGTTTTAACATGGTGTATACGGGCCGTATAAGGCTACAAGGGCCCGTATAGAATAAATATAAACTGACAAAGATGGGCCGTATAACCTTATACGACCCGTATACACCATGTTAAAACAAAATTTTACCATGTGTCAATATTAACACCATATCTTAACTGGCACAGAAGAAAAGGTTAATATATAGTTGCCTCCTTTAAGTCACCGACAAAATATAGCTCTCTCTGTTTCAGTGCTATTTAGCTGGCTATTTTAGCCCATCAGATAAGATTTAGTGGACACTCTATACTTGTAATTATTAGACTGATTGTTTGCCGTTTTCTTATCTTTTTTTGAACGCCGAAACTTCTATATAAAATATAGAAAATCGAGCCCGCAAGAAACCGAAGCCGAAATTTACAAGATTATATCACGGATATTAAAGTCACACCACCTATTCCAGTTAATGTTACAATTTTTCGATCTATTCGTAATCCAAAGAAAAGAGTTTTATTTAATAGTATTCGTCATTCGGTTGTAGGTTGTAATAGACGTGGCGACCATTAAAAGCCTTCTCATTCCTTGCCTTCCAAATTTCCCAAGTCACGACTTGAAGTACCGCACTGATGAGCTTCTTCCAATCTTTGGACCCGTTCATCTCCAAAGAAGTCACTAATAATTGTTGAACCGAGTTGACGTGGTCTGGGAAATGGATTTTAAGCCAAACGAATACCGTCCACCATATCGACTTCGCAAATAAGCCTTCCCGCAAAATGTGACAAGTGGTTTCCTCTTAAACCGCACCTCGGGCAAGTCGTATCTCCCACCAAAATTCCTCTATGAGCAACACCCACCTTAGACGAGATATGGTTCATAGTCGCTAACAATTGTTGAACCGAGTTGCCGTTTTTTTATTTGTTGGTTTTGAATATGTCTGTTTGAAATATTAAAAATAACTGCCTATTTTATTGAAGTTTTGGGTTCGCATGATTATTTTGATGATTTTCCCAATACCTTTTTACCATTTAAAAGTTCACATAACCTAGATATTACTCTTAAACAATCATAGTATTGATAAACAAGATGCTTAAACTAAACAGAATATAACAGAAATATTAATTTCACTCAAATAACCTAAGTTTTAGAGCTAACTATTATAAATAAAAAAAAAAACCAACAATATAAAATAACTAGTTAAAATAAGGCTCTCACTATCTGCACACCAAGCCAGGCTATCTGCACATTTAGGGTTTAGATACGCTGCGTATTGACCAATACGCAGCGTATAGGGTTACCTGAATACGCTGCGTATTGGTCAATACGCAGCGTATATAAGTGGTAGGTACACGACCAGACAGTCAAACCTAGTACCATGTCAAATCAGTCTTAAATAGGGTGCGTATTGATCAATACGCAGCGTATTGACAGACTGATTTGACCTGATACGATGTTGTCCAGGGCACGTGAATAAAGTAATACGGTGAGTAGGGATCAATACGCTGCGTATTGACATGCCAGATGAAAGTCTATTTATCCCTCCACTCATGTCTGTTACCCATCATCCGACATATACTTTGCTTTCCTTTTCATATACTTTGCTTTCCTTCATCTTCTTCTTAAGTAAATTGTTTGTTTTTTGTTCAACCTTGTTAAAATGTCATCATTTTGGAAGGATAATTATTTCGGTAATCGCTATTCTAACGACACATGGGGATCAAATGCTGCCAATGAGGAGGAGGAGGTTGTGTCTGGAGTCCCTGTTGATCAAGAAACACAGTTGCCAGACTTGAACAAGACTCCCACTCCACCTGTTGATGAACCAAATTACCCGGTGCATCAAGTGTGTCCAGATTACGGATACGGGTATGAATCTCCGTACGTGCAACAAAGTGGATACGGTGCTGAGAATGCACCTGTTGATGAACCAAATTATCCGGTGCATCAAGTGTGTCCAGATTACGGATACGGGTATGAATCTCCGTACGTGCAACAAAGTGGATACGGTGCTGAGAATGCACCTGTTGATGAACCATATTACCCGTCGCAGCCATCGTATCCGGGTTATGGGGTATACGGGGACGAAGGTGGATACGGAAGTTACAGTGGATACGGTGGTGATGGTGGATACGGGGGTGAAGGTGGTTACAGTGGATATGGGGGCTACAGTGTATACGACAGTGTATACGATAGATATAGGGATGAAGTTGGATATGGTTATGAGTCCCGTAACACATCACTTTATGAACCATCTACCCCGAGCAATCCATTTCAAGTAAATGAGGTATCATTATTATTATAGTTAAAAATGATATAATTATAATAATTATTATTATTGTTAAAATACTTTAATTATAAATATAATTATAAATATTATTATTATTATTATTATTATTATTATTATTGTTGTTGTTGTTGTTGTTGTTAAAAATATTATAATTAATTAACAAAATAATTATAAGATTTAGTAAATAAACAAGTTAAGAAAGTTAAGTTAATAAACAATTTATTTTTCTTCTCTAAATAAATAAATTAATAAAAAATATTTTAAATAAATTAGTATTGTAAATAAATAAAAGAATCATGAAATTGATTTTTAGTTAAAATGGTTAGTTTAAACCTAACTTAGTTAGTTAAATCATAGTTAAAATGGTTAGTTTAAACCTAACTTAGTTAGTTAAATCATAGTTATATCCTAACTAGGTTAGCATTTAATACAAGGGACCACTAACTGAGTTAGAGAACTCAGTTAGTCCAGTTAAGTGCCAAAAACAAAAAAAAGTCCCTGAAGTTTCAAATTTTACGAAAATAGTCCCTGAAGTTTCCAAAAATTGACAAAACAGTCCCTGAACTTTCGAAAATTGACAAAAATGGTCCCTGAACTTTCGAAAATGGACAAAAATGGTCCCTAAACTTTCAAAAATTGGCAAAAATGGTCCCTGAACTTTCGAAAATTGCAAAAATGGTCCCTGAACTTTCGAAAATTGACAAAAATGGTCCCTGAAGTTTCTAAAATTGAAAAAAATGGTCCCTAAAGTTTCTGAAATTGACAAAAATGGTCCCTAAAGTTTCTAAAATTGAAAAAAATGGTCCCTAAAGTTTCTAAAATTGAAAAAATGGTCCCTAAAGTTTCTAAAATTGAAAAAAATGGTCCCTAAAGTTTCTAAAATTGAAAAAAATGGTCCCTAAAGTTTCGAAAATTGACAAAAATTAGTACCTGAAGTATGAGTTTCGATTATATTATTATTATTATTATTATTATTATTATTATTATTATTATTATTATTATTATTAACGTAACCTTTTTTAGCGTTTCATGTCTCTAACTGATTTGAAGAATTGGGTACAAGAAACGGGAAAGGATAATGGTTACGTAATTGTTACCCGCCGATCAAAAAATATTGGCGGTACTACTGGGATGGTATGGCTTGTGTGCGACCGTAGTGGTGAACACCGTAGTAAAGCAACAGTTAGGAAAGCTGGTAGCAAAAAAATCGGCTGCCCGTTTTCATTACTCGCCATCCGGGACGTGACGAACGACACGTGGGAGTTAAAAGTGGACTGTGCGAACCATAACCACGAACCTACGACGAGTCTGTTGGGCCACGCTTTTGTGCGAAGATTCACTAAAGCCGAATACAAGCTAGTGGAGCATTGAATGGAGGGCTTCTCATAGCGCAAAGGTATAATATTGTCCTCCACGTGCTAAGCATTGAATGGAGCTCTACCATCTTCCCATTAACGGATGCCCCACTAGATCCACGACCTCAAGCGATAACGCTTGTACATGTTCACGGGGGACACTTCATACATGCTAAGTTGGAAGGAGACTACCCCATGCCTTTAGTGAACCCGATGTGGTCGGCACATCGATCAATAGCTGCGAAACGGTGGGAAGAAATGTATACACCGCAGTTAGAGCACTACTACGAGTTAATGCATCCTAAATCAGACCGAGACAAAGACAGAGAACCGAGTTTAAATGTTATCGAAGATTAAGCGGAAACTTGTAATTTTGTAAATTGTAGAAATTTTTTAATTTATAAAGTTTTTATCATTTTTAATTCATTTATAATTTATAATTTATAATTTATAATTTATAATTTATAATTTATAATTTATAATTTTTAATTCATTTATAATTTATAATTTATAATTTATAATTTATAATTTATAATTTATAATTTATAATTTATAATTTTTATAAACATAATTTTTGGATTATTTTTACTTTCTCTAAATACAAACCAAGAAAAAAAAAAAAAAAAAAAAAGGTCTTCTAAGGTGCGTAGGGAACCCTACGCATCGTATGTTATCCAAATTACAATAAAGCCCCTCTTTTTGGCTTCCTTTAGCCTCATAACAAGGGCAAAAAGGTAAAATGAGAAAACCCAGGCAGCGTATTGATCAATACGCAGCCTATGTCAAAGGCGGACAATTTTCCCCCCAAATTGAAGTTTGAAAATATAAACATGTTAAATTACTATTTTGCCCCTCTTTTTGGGCTATACGAGGCTAAATATAAGGGCAAAAATGTCATTTTTGGACCTTTAAATACGCTTCGTATGGGTCTCTACGATGCGCCTTACGGACGACGTCGACTAAATAATATTTTTTTTATTATTTAGTCGACGTCGACGGGCTTAGTTTCGACGCTCGTTAGGCCCGTACGCGCCTTACGGACGACGTCGACTAAATAATATTTTTTTTATTATTTAGTCGACGTCGTCCGTAAGGCGCGTACGGGCCTAACGGGCAACGACGGACTTAGTTTCGACGCTCGTTAGGCCCGTACGCGCCTTACGGACGACGTCGACTAAATAATATTTTTTTTATTATTTAGTCGACGTCGTCCGTAAGGCGCGTACGGGCCTAACGAGCGTCGAAACTAAGCCCGTCGTTAAAATTTTAACGACGGGTTTAGTTTCGACGCTCGTTAGGCCCGTACGCGCCTTACGGACGACGTCGACTAAATAATATTTTTTTTATTATTTAGTCGACGTCGTCCGTAAGGCGCGTACGGGCCTAACGGGCAACGACGGACTTAGTTTCGACGCTCGTTAGGCCCGTACGCGCCTTACGGACGACGTCGACTAAATAATATTTTTTTTATTATTTAGTCGACGTCGTCCGTAAGGCGCGTACGGGCCTAACGAGCGTCGAAACTAAGCCCGTCGTTAAAATTTTAACGACGGGTTTAGTTTCGACGCTCGTTAGGCCCGTACGCGCCTTACGGACGACGTCGACTAAATAATATTTTTTTTATTATTTAGTCGACGTCGTCCGTAAGGCGCGTACGGGCCTAACGGGCAACGACGGACTTAGTTTCGACGCTCGTTAGGCCCGTACGCGCCTTACGGACGACGTCGACTAAATAATATTTTTTTTATTATTTAGTCGACGTCGTCCGTAAGGCGCGTACGGGCCTAACGATTGTATCTGGAATACAACAAGTTCTGTGTGAATTTAAAGTTCAGAAGGCTTTATACGCCTCGTATTGACCAATACGCAGCGTATACAAGGTGTCAGTATACGCTGCGTATAGGCCAATACGCAGCCTATTAGCAGTTACTGCATATATGAATTAAGTTCCATGTTCTAACAGCTCCGGAACGGAGGATAAACTGGTTAAGGCTTTACGGTTCTAAATGATAGGTCACGAGTTCGATTCTTGATAAGGGCCGGTTCTTTAAAGAAGACCCCCTTTTATACTGATTTTATATATATTTACATTTTGGTCCCTGGTGTTTCATTTTTTACAAAAATGGTCCCTGAAGTTTCATGAATATACAAAAATGGTCCCTGTTGTTTCATAATTTAGATAAATGGTCCCTGATGATTCCAGGATTTACAATAATGGTCCCTTATGTTTCTGAAATTGACACAAAATGTTTCCAGGTATGAAGTGTCAAATTTTACCAAGTTTATATACGCTGCGTATTGACCAATACGCAGCGTATAGAAACCTGGCAAACATTTGACACTTCAAACCTACCAAAATGACCCCAAATGTGCATCAGTTTTCTATACGCTGCGTATTGGTCAATACGCAGCGTATAGGGCCCTTGTTTTCTGTGCAATGATTGGTAATCAGGCACTGAGATCTATGGTTTATCTACGCTGCGTATTGGTCAATACGCAGCGTCTAGGGTTAACCTTATAGGCTGCGTATTGACCAATACGCAGCGTAGATAAACCCTAACTTTTGCTAGGGTTTGGTGTGCCAATAGGCACTTTAGTGTGCCAATAGGCACACTCTAAAATAAAAGCTCTAGTTATGTTTTTTCGGAGTTATTGACCTGATTTCTTTACCCTTCTTTTGCATTTACAGATTTACTTATGTCAACATATCTTTCTTGACGTGTATCTCACCATCGTTGCGAGATTTCTCGATTTTAACATTTGAGCTATCATCAAAATGAACATATTCCGCGTCAAGTAAGAAGTTAGGATAAGAGAGGGATCTCTTCATGTTGACAAGACGCCGATCGACAACAACAGCTAGTGCAACCAACGCCTCTCTCGCTCACAATGAGAAGTCAAATAACACCATAGTCACCACCCTTGTGCTTTTATGTGGGTGTCTTAGCCCCACACGATCACCGTGTGTAGTTCATTAAGGGTGTTAGTTTTGTGAAGGATCCTGTTGAGTTCATCAGCCCTGCTAAAGAGACCCTCAGACGCACGATAACAGACCCACGATCTCCAATATCACGAACGATGAGTCATATTTTTTATCAAGATACTAAGGAGCTGTGACACCAGCTAATGAAGGAAGGAAGCGCAAAAGGCTAGATAATACTATTACTAATGTTCTTTTTAAACATTACAGAAGAGCTTTTACTTATGGATTACTATACATTATGTTCGATAACCGACATATTGACTAGACACTTAAATAAATTAAAAAAATGTAGCTAAAATATCAATTTCCGTTATAATTAATCAACTTGAATTTTAAACTAACTAGTTGATTTTCCGTCCGCGCGTTGCGGCGGGGACCTAATGTCTACGAAACGCGTGTCAGCAACGGGAAGCAGATACCGAATGTCAAAACATAAATAAAAATGACGTGGTAACTGTCACAACCCTCGCCCCCTATCTGTCCCGGGAACGGGCGGCCGCGAGAATCAATATTGGTGGTATCGGTGTATATCAATTTGGCAGCGGAAATTACATCAGGACCGTAGTTAGTAAATATTTTATCAGAGTAAGACACCATATTTTATATAAATAAGTATATTGGAATAAAACCCAAGTTTTCATTACAAACTGATTTATAGGGGTAAACCCAATTTTATTAAAATAAAACATTTTTTTTTATTTAGGTAACTTTTATAGCCACTTTTCCAAGCTTTCAATGCTGTCCAGCTGGCTTCTAGTTGGCTTTCACATTTTGTTACCTGAAACGCGTTTAAAAACATTTTGTCAGTGGGAAATACTGGTGAGTGAATCCCAGTTTAATCAAGAAGAGTTTTATCATTTAACAGTATTGAAAGCGATTACAATGTTTACATCTACACAATTACTCATTCAGTACTGTCAATCCTAACTGGTGGGTCATATTACACATTGGCTAACTTTTTGTCCAATGGTAACGTGTTCCACATTTTGTAATACAAAACCCCAACATACCAGCAGTAATTGAAGAATGACAAAGACTCAATCACTGCTAATTATAATTTAAATAAATAAAGGTTTTGTAAAAACAGTTTGCAAAAAGGTTTACAAAAAGGAGATTACTCACATTGCTGTCTTAGGTTTTCCTTTAGGGGTTCTTGGTGATTATCTATAAATTACACAAATGCACACATGTTAGTATAATAACCCAATATTTACATTAGTTCCCCGAGACGGCATTCCAACGACTACGTCGGGCAGAACCTCGACAACCGTTACGGAACCCTGGATCAATCGGGCATCGTATATAATACGTAACCGGGGTTATAATACTTACAACGAGGCAGAATTTTGTTATTTAGGGGGTATTATACCCGAGCATAGCTTTAACTATGTGGAAATTCGAGAGAGAGAAAAGAAATGAGTGATCTGGACTGGAGGCCGAAGCCCTCCATTTATAGGGCTGATTTCTCAGTCCCTCGCGGCCCGCAAAGACAAAAGGGTTGTCTTACGCGGCCCGTGACCTAGGGGTCTAGGCTTTAGCTGCGCTGATTCGAACATGCAAGCTTGACACGGATTGGGACACGTGGCACGTTAGGGTTTCGCCTGAGACTTGAGTTGTCGCAGCCGCGTAGGTCACTACCAACTCGTTCGCGGCCCGCAAGCGAGGTCTGAATCTTGTTTTTATTTTATTTTCAATTATATATAGTATTTTAGGCTTGGTTTTCGCATATGGGGTGTGTTTTAGGACATATTGGGATATTTTAAATATATTAGGGGTGTCAAAAATTATTTTAGGGTTGTTATATCCTCCCCACCTTGTTTTAGAGCTCGTCCTCAAGGTCTACTGGAATAGATGTGGGTATATCCTTTGCATTTCTGATTCAAGCTCCCATGTGTACTCTAGTCCGTTTTTGGAGTCCCATTTTACTTTGACCAAAACTAATCTTTTGTGCTTAAGGTTCCTAACTTTCTAGTCTTCGATTTGTAGAGGCTTTTCTACAAATTTAAGCTGTTCATTTACCTCTATATCCTTAAGAGGTACTAGCAGTGATTCATCAGCTAAGCATTTCTTGAGATTAGATACATGAAACACATCATGTATTCCTGCCATTTCCTCTGGCATTTTTACCTGATAGGCTACATGTCCTATTCTTCTAATAATCTCAAAAGGTCCAACATACCTGTGGCTTAGCTTTCCCCTTTTGATGAATCTTACCACTCCTTTCCAAGGAGAAACTTTCAATAACACCTTCTCTCCTACTTGAAATTCCAATGGCTTTCGTCTGTTATCAGCATAACTCTTTTGTCGATCACGTGCTGCTTTTAGCCTTTCCTTGACTTGAACAATCTTATATGTTGTCTCTTGCACTATTTCAGGTCCAGATAGTTGCTTTTCTGTAATTTCTGCCCAACAGACTGGAGTTCGGCACTTTCGTCCATAAAGTGCTTCGAATGGTGCAGCATGATATTGGTATGATAACTGTTATTGTAAGAAAATTCTATTAATGGTAAGTAATCGTCCCAATTACCTCCGAAATCAATTACACAAGCTCTAAGCATATCTTCCATTGTCTGAAGTGTCCTTTCGCTTTGTCCATCCGTTTGAGGATGATAAGCGGTGCTTAGATTCAACTTGGTTCCCATTGCTTTTTGGAAACTTGTCCAAAAATGAGAGGTAAAACGGCTATCCCTATCAGAAACAATTGATAAAGGAATTCCATGTAATGAAACTATTTCATTTACATACAATTTAGCTAACTGTTCCATAGTGAAAGTTTCCTTCATTGGTAGGAAATGAGCTGACTTGGTTAACCTGTCTGCAATCACCCAGATTGTATCATTACCTTTTCTTGTCTTGGGAAATTTGGTAACAAAATCCATTGTTATCAATTCCCATTTCCATACTGGCATTTCTAATTGCTGCAATAAACCTAAGGGTTTCTGGTGTTCAACTTTAACTTGCGAACAAGTTAAACACTTGGCAACATAAGCGGCTATATCCTTTTTCATTCCTATCCACCAGAAATTTTTTCTTAAGTCCTGATACATCTTATCACTTCCAGGATGCATCGTATATTTAGACTTATGGGCTTCCTCTAATATACGGTGGCGTAGATTTCCTAGTTTAAGTCCTGATACATCTTATCACTTCCAGGATGCATCGTATATTTAGGCTTATGGGCTTCCTCTAATATACGGTGGCGTAGATTTCCTAGTTTAATCATTCCTTTCAACTTTTCAGTATCATCCTTGATTACTGATTCTTGTGCTTCTTTAATCTGTTCATTTAAATATACTTGTAGATTTAATTTAAGAGAACGTACTCTTTTTGGCTTTTCATGATACTTTCGACTTTAAGCATCGGCCACTACATTGGCCTTTCCTGCATGATACTGGATATTACAATTTTAATCACTAAGTATTTCCATCCAACGTCTTTGTCTCATATTCAATTCCTTTTGCCCAAAAACATACCTTAAACTCTTATGGTCGGTGAAAATGGCAAACTTACTGTCGTAAAGGTAATGTCTCCAAATCTTAAGGGTAAAAATTATGGCTCCTAATTCCAAGTCATGGGTTGAATAATTCTCTTCATGATTCTTAAGTTGTCTAAATGCATAGGCTACAATCTTTTGACGTTGCATTAACACACATCCATAACCTAACTTAGAAGCGTCACAATAGACTACAAAGTCTTCTGTTCCTTCTGGTAATGCTAGTATGGGTGCATTGGTTAGTCTTTGCTTAAGAATTCTAAAGGCTTTTTCCTGTTTTGGTCCCCATTCAAACTTAACAGATTTACAGGTTAGCTTAGTTAAGGGAATGACTATTCTAGAAAAATCTCGAATAAATCTTCTGTAGTAACCGGCCTATACTAAGAAACTTCTAACCTCGGTTGGTGATTCAGGGGTTTTCCATTTAGTAATCGCCTCGATCTTGGTGGGATCCACATGAATTCCTTCATGATTGACTAAATGTCCAAGGAACTGTACATGTTCTAACTAAAACTCGCACTTTGAAAATTTTGCATAAAGCTTTTCCCTTCTCAATAAACTTAAAAGTGCATGCAAATGCTTTGCATGCTCCTCTTTACTCTTAGAGTAAATGAGAATATCATCTATAAAGACAATTATGAATTTATCCAAATATGACTTACATATTCGGTTCATCATGTCCATAATTGCAGCTGGGGCATTGGTTAAACCAAATGGCATGATAGTAAATTCATAATGGCCATACCTTATTCTACATGCGGTTTTAGGAATGTCCTCTTCCTGTACCTTTAATTGATGATATCCTGAGCATAAATCAATTTTAGAGAAAAAATCGAGCTCCTTACAATTGATCGAACAGATCATCGATTCTTGGTAATGGGTACCGATTTTTAATCGTGGCTTTGTTCAATTCACGGTAATCAATGCACATACGCATCGATCCGTCTTTTTTTTAACAAATAAAATCGGCGCTCCCCATGGTGATGAACTTGGTTGTATGAATCATTTCTCCAACAATTCATCTAATTGTTTCTTCAGTTCCTACAATTCTGTGGGTGCCAAACAGTAAGGTGCTTTGGCAATTGGTGTTGTTCCTGGTAGCAGGTGGATTCTGAATTCAACTTCCCTGTTTGGCGGTAGTCCTGGTAATTCTTCTGGAAGCACATCTGGAAACTGAGATACTACTGGAATATCTCCCAGTTCTTTTCATTTAGTGTTAGTGATTATGGAAATCAAATACACTAAAGATCCTTTTCTTATATAACTTGTTGTTTTCATTACAGAGATGAGTTTCGTGGATCTAGATGGTTTGTCTCCTTTAATTGTGATCTTTTCACCTTTTGGTGAATTTACTTGGATTGACTTTTGATCACATAAAATACTGGCTTTATTGGCTATTAACCAATCCATCCCTAATACAACATCAAATCCTGCCAGATTCTTTGGATAAAGGTTTGCAATAAACTTTTGATTTAAAAACCTCTATTCTTGCTCCCTGCAAGATTTCGGAAATCTTAATGGTTTCCCCATTTGCTGTTTCTACTAGACATTCTTGTGGGAGTTTAGTTAATGGTTGATTGAGAATTTTGCAAAATTAAGTATTAATAAAACTTTGGTTCGCACCAGAGTCAAATAATACTTTAGCAAAAACATCATTAACTAAAAACGTATCGGCTATCACGTCCGAAATCATCTTTGCTTCTTCTACAGTCAGAACAAATGCTCTAGAATTTTTAGTAGTCTTGTTGTTTGTAGCTGGAGCTATTTTCAGACATTTTGGCTTGATATGGCCTTGTTCTCCACAGTTGTGGCATATCTTGTTGTTAGGTTTCTTCCTGCAGTCTTCTTCCTTGTGTCCAGATATGTTGCAGAAGTTGCAGTATATGGAGCATCTTCCCGAATGCTTCCTTTTGCAATTCTTGCAATAAGGTGCAGAAGTAGAACCTACATTTTTCCCCCGGTTGGAATTTCCAGCCTCTGAGCTAGGTTCTTCCTTTGATCCTCTTCCCATGTACGCACTAACTCATCTATCAAGGTATTTGCTAGTTCTACTGCTTCTTCTATAGTTCGAGGTCTAGCTGCCTTGACTACATATCTAATCTCAATGATTAATCCCCAGATGTAATGGGAGATTAATACAGGTTCAGGTGATGCAAGGGTTGGCATTATTCTAGCATATTCAAAGAATAACATAGTATAACCCTTACTATCTACTCCAGTCATTCTATGGTTTAGGAACTTATTTGCTATCTGATCCTTTTCATTGGGAGGGCAGAATTTCCTTTCCACCATGTTCTTAAATTCTTCCCATTCCATATTGTAAACCCTATCACTTCCCCTAGACTGGAGGATATGTTCCACCATTCTAAGGCTGAGTTCTTAAACAGATTGGAAGCAAACATTATCTTATCCTCTTCCGCACACTTGCTTATTTTTAAGACAACGTCAGTCTTTTCTATCCAGCGTAGAGCTGCAACGGCCCCTTCATTAATCGAGAATTCCATTAGTTTACAAGACCAGAATTCTTTATAAGAACAACCATAAGATATGGTTCTTCTTCTTTTGGGAATGGGCACTTGAAGTATGGGTCCATTGTTTACGCTGTGTTCAGGTTCAGTTGGTCGCTTACTACCATTATTACTCTTATTATCAACTTCCTTAACCGTTTGAATAATAAATGTCATTGCATCTATAATTCCTTGTGCCACTATATGTTGAATGGCACTATTATCTACTTGATTTTCATTGTTATTGGTTTTCGGATTATCATTGTTCGGGTTATCGTTATTCAAGTTATTGTCATTCTGGTTTTCCTGGTTCACTTCGTTGTCCATCTGAATTTTAAACACTTTCCAATTATTAATATCACAAGATACCATTTAATGCAAACAATCACACAACACGCATACTGATCAAAATCGTCGAGTATTGCGACTTACTCTTTCTTATATATAGTATGCATCTAATACAAATTGATACTGGAATTTAAAATTACAATACTACTATGCATCCATAGCTATCGTCTAGATATATATATATATATATATATATATATATATATATATATATATATATATATATATATTTCAAACATACACACATATTATATATTATTATTATTATTGTTGTTGTTGTTGTTGTTGTTACTACCTCCACCATCACTGATATGTGTTCATCCAGAACTCCATATTACGCTCGTCATACTTCCAGACGAGTCATTCTCCAACCTGTCTCATCCTCTCGCTATTTTCTAAAATCTCTACACCGAAGGTTCAGAGTTCTTGCACCATTTCTGCACTCATTGGGGGTGCAGGTGCTGGGACTGGGTTTGGGAATTGGGGCATAGGCTCTTGGTATGGGTATGGATTCTCTAGAATTTCTCTAATGTATTGATCGCTATCATAGAAGGATCTAGAGGGTCTAAACCTGGGTAGGCTGCTAGATTCGGCATGGGTTCATCTTCTGGTATTGGGTAGCGTTGCTGGTAATCCCTATTGTCGTCTAACCACGGGTCATAGTTTGAGTCTAAGGGATTGGGTGCTGGTATTCTAGGTATCTCTTCTGGGTTGAAAGCAGGCATTGGGATTTGATTTTCTGGGTTGTTTCAATTTCCATTGGCTGGGTGGGAAACAATGGTAATGGTTGGGGTGCTATGAGTTGCTCCAGGTTAGGGTCGGCAGTTGTGGTTGCTAGGATATGAAAATTGGCTAAACTCCTATTAAGCATATCCTGTGTGTGGGCATCTGATTCTCTCTTGGCAGCTGCTACAGCACGCTGTTGTTGCAACTTTTTCATTCTTTTCCTAAGTTCATGCGCTCCCCAATTGAACCATCCTCTCTTTTTAGGAGGGAATGGCTCTTCAGACTGAGCCTTAAACACGAATATCCCATCTTCATTGTCAGCTGAATACTCTGAGAGGGCAGGAGGTGCCTTCGCTCCTAGGTGAGCTAGACAACTGACGGTAGGCGTCGGAAGGTCCTTGGTCGATCATACTATAAACTAACAAATAGTCAAATAACACAAATAGATAAAATACAAATATGCACGTAGTTTCGTAATTTATTTCCTAACATTTTGCATAATATCTTGGTGTCAGCGGAACACTTCTGTGGCTGAATCAGTGGCTGAATCAGTGGCTTAGCTCTAATACCACCTTCTGTCGCAACCCCCGCCCCCTATCTGTCCCGGGAACGGGCAGCCGCGAGAATCAGTATTGGTGGTATCGGTGTTTATCAATTTGGCAGCGGAAATTACATCAGGACCATAGTTAGGAAATATTTTATCAGAGTAAAACACCATATTATATATAAATAAGTATATTGGAATAAAACCCAAGTTTTCATTACAAACTGATTTATAGGGGTAAACCCATTTTATTAAAATAAAACATCTTCTTTTATTTAGGTAACTTTTATAGCCACTTTTCCAAGCCTTCAGTGCTGTCCAGCTGGCTTTTAGTTGGCTTTCACATTTTGTTACCTGAAACGCGTTTAAAAACATTTTGTCAGTGGGAAATACTGGTGAGTGAATCCCAGTTTAATCAAGAAGAGTTTTATCATTTAACAGTATTGAGAGTGAAGGGGTAAGGTCCCAAAAACCTTATGACAACTACTTGGGACCATACCACAACTTGGTCAAATAGCCCTTCTGACCTTGCGCGACCACGCACTGGTCCTACAAAGAAAGCTTAAAAGGCAGATAGCAAACAACACTCGCGCGCCAAAAGGAAATCATAAATCCTTGCGTCTTCCCCAGAAGCAAAGGATGAAATTCCTAAGTTAAAATACTTCCGCATAATAATATCCAGGCTTGGATATTATTTACCCTGACTTGGGATTCATTTATTCAGCTGATTCCACATGGTAAGGAGTCACACCAGATTACAGCAGTAATCTTCTAGAAGGAATTCAATCGTGCACCACTAAGACGGTTATAACCGTCTGGACACGTGTCGCCACCTCAGGCATCCCTGAAATCACTATGATAGCATGCAATTGGAGAGTAATCTCCACTTGATCACTTTACACGTGGCAAAACCCCAGCCATCGATCTAAACCACGATCCGTGTGCACTCACGTCGGATCAAGAAACTTGACGGAAGGAAATGTAATCACTTACGGGGTTGGCATCTTCCGTCAACTTTTCACTAACGGGATTTCCCGCCCAAAAGACTCCCGGCTATAAATATGAGAACCATTCAGGTATGAAATTCAAGTTACATACACTTCTACAATACATCTTCTTCTTCATAATCCATATTTATTCTCACACCGGAGTCGGGTCAAGGAGAGAACCCCTTTCTCCCCTTGGTGAGGCTAACGGTGCTTCTTTTTTTTGCAGAGTTCATCGGAGAAGAAGGTCTGTTGTACCGAATCAAACGAGAGAAACAACCCCCCTTTTATGCAGATCCAAACCCTCTAGATTATTCGATTCCGGTCGTTAATCTAGTGTTTCTTCATTGGCGCCCACCGATTTTTCTGTTCCATCAGTTTTATCTCGTTTCGATTCACTTTGTTGATTCCATTTCCATATGGAAGAAACGTCATCTCATCGGCACACCGGCCCTCGGCCGAACGTCGGAAACAATTTTCAGGTGGAAGGAATTCCAGAAGATGCCTTGGATGACAACGAGGTTCAGTCCAATCGAGTAAATGAACTTGTCACTCCAGGGGTCCTACCAGAGAATCCTGTTCACTCAATTCTGCCTCCAGGAGAAACTCCAATCTCCTGGTATGTCAGATCTCAAGGGGCTCTGAATGCAGTATACACACAACTGTGTGCACAAACTGCACCTCAAACTCAGTCGAGAAGGCCCGAATCTCGTGCTCATGCTTCTCAACGTGAGGGTCCATCTCACACCGAGAATACAAAAGTTTATTCCAGATCCACATCAAAATATGAGTATACCCAGCCATGAAGTCATCAGAAGGATTATCGAGATGAATCACACCCACACCGAAGACAATCATTTCACACTAGGTTGGGATCTCAACGACATACCCACACCGATGAATCTGATCCAACCTACCGTTTGAGTGCAATACCAGTGTGTTTGACAGATTGTAGCCAAATTACAACAAATGCAGACCTCGTGTGGTTTATAACCCTGAGGCAGAGCATAATTATGATTTGATTTACCGTCCTGCGGAAGCAGCGAAAAATTCAAAGTTCATCATGGAAATAGCTTTAGCTGCACTTGAGAAAGCTAAATTACCATCCAATGTGGGAAAATTCAATGGGTTGACAGACCCTGATGACCACTTGAGGGTTTTTACAAGCGCAGGGTTGGTTGGGGGCTGGACTCTACCATTATGGTGTCATCTGTTCGTACAGACCTTAACTGGAGTTGCAAGGATTTGGTTCGATAATTTACCCATCGGAAGCATCACATCATGGAAAGACCTGTGCAAGAAGTTCCTAACTCATTTCAGTCAACAGCAACGATCTGAACGAGACACATCTGACGTGATGAATATATGGCGCCATGACGACGAAAGCCTAGAGGATTTCATCACTCGGTATAACAAAGAAGTTCTGGAGATTGGGGCAGTCCATGAGCAAGTAATTCGCGCGCAGTTCAAATACGCGGTTCGTTGCGATGATATGATAAAGGTCTTATCTGAAACAGAGGGTCTCCCAAAGAGCTGGGAGAAGGTTATGGCGGCGGCCAAGGTGTGCGCTCAAACAGAGAAGAACCTAACCACTAATAGGCCACCACCACCGCATAACCGACCTTCCGACTTAAGCTCAAATGGTGGGAGAAAATACAAGAAGGGATGGCGCGACTCTGGAAACCATTCATCTGAGGATGCTCGGACAACGATCAACAAACTTACTGCACAGAGGGTGTTAGGATCGGAGGCTCTCATGATTGTGTTTGTTTGTATAAATTTAACATTCAGAGTATATGAAATGATGTAAAGTGCAGCGGAAATGGATACAAACTTTAGTAAACACAAACAAAGAAGAGAATAGTATGTTAAACACTTGTTTTACTTTGAGTCGAATGATTACAATGAAAATCAAAAGATTACAAGCATGCTTACAATACTAAACTCCCCCTCAGCCTGATACCCCAAGGTTGGTTGCACAAGATGAAAGGATTGGACTGAAGAAAAAGAATCCACTCAGTCAATCAAATGTAACAGTACAGAGTACTATTCCATTTATAGGCAAACCAAACCACTGATGCATCTCAGCTGACGTCACCATGATAGTGACATCTAACAACCTAATAACCTATAAACACTGTTCTATACAAACTACTGATGTGCAACATCTGATTATCAGTATAATACAAAACAAGAGATAACAGCTGCTTCACGTTCCACTGTTGTAGCTTGAGCACTGATGTTGAACTTCAGTGCTTTCTTCGAAGGTGATCAGTCTTTGAGTGAGCAGTGCTTATGTCTTCAGCAGTACTTAGGAAGCAGCAGTAGATAGAGCAACAGTGTTTGTCTTCAGAAGTCTTTAGGGTCTCATCAGTGTTTGGTTCATCAGTGGTTGTAGTAAGCAGTACTTAAGATCCATCAGCTGTTAGAATACCACTGTCAAGGGGAAAGCAAAGTGTAAACTGCTGTTTATTGAAGTCCTCTGATGTGATCTGGTTTTGGCTTTACATTATCTGTTCCTCTGGTAGGGTTCAATCCCAACAATCTCCCCCTGGAACAGATAATGCCAAAACCCTTCATTATTCAGGACCTTTATTTCTCATCAAGAGTTCCTTAGCTTGTTTCTTAAATTCAGCTTCAAATTCCTTGGAACTCTGGTCATCATCATCCCTACACAGTGTAAGTTCAAGGAGATCCTGCAAATCTTCAACACTTAGGCCAAGTGCTTCTTTCCTTGATATGTACTTCACTTCACCATTGGTTCTGACAAGAGTCAATACGTGGGTCTTTTGATCAGACATCCACTTTAGTATTTTTAAACCTAATGGGTTTCTTAGGAGAGATTTATTCTTTGATGAGTTAGGGGATGATGGCCTTGTAAACACTTGCAGACTTTCAGACATTCTTTTCAAGGCTTGTTCAATGACTTTGTTTGCTGCAGCTATGTCTTCTGCAGTTTCTTTCTCAATTTCCTCTTGCCTTTCAATCTCTGACATGTCTGTTGGAGTGTTTGATGATGCAGGTTTGTTTAATACCTTCTTAAAAAAGGTTTTGAAGCTTTGTTGAGCTATCTTCTTTTATACCCATTTTCATGATGGTGTCCTTGAAGTACTCTGCTTCCTTTTCTTTGACCTCTTCTTCAGTCAGTTGTTTACCTTCTTCTTGGTTTGGCACAAGTGTAGGATTGTCTGCTGATTTGAACAATGTTCTGAGGTTTTCAATCTGCTGTTCAAGTTTCATCATCTGTTCTCGTTTCTTTGAAGCACTTGAAACAGTTATCTTTCTTTTCTTTAGCCTTTCATAGGCTTCATCAGTCTGCTGCCTGGACCATTTTGATATGGCTTCAGCAGTATTCATCTTTGCATCCACCAGCTCCCTTTTCTTTCCTTTATATTCTTCAGTGAGGTTAGCAATGAGCTTTTTATATTTGCTCCAGTTCGGAGTATTCTTCTTCTTTGTAGGATCATTCTTGATTCTTTGAATCCTTTCTGCCTCATGCTTTAGAGCAACGAATGGCCATTCTTCAAACTGTTGTTCTTCAGCAGGATATAATTTTTCTTTCATGATGTAGGCTAGATATTGTTTTCTTAACTTTTTCTTTTGATCAACCTTTTCTTTGATTAGCTCTTGTGTGAACTCTTCTATCTGCTTTACTTTTGTGAAGTAAAACTCCAGTCTTTTAGCAATGCCTTCGTCACTTAGACCTTCACTTTCACTATCAACCTTAGCTCTTACTTTAGCTTGCCTTGCCTTGATCTTGAGGTAATCATCCATATCTTCTGGTGCCATGTAGCCTATGAGTGAGGAGAATCTTCTTTTTGAGGGATCCTCTTCTGTATAGAATTGCCTCATCTCATTTTTGATAGCTTCAAGTTCCAGTGGATATTTTGCAGCATTAGGATCATGTATACCCTCATCGGCAGTGATTGGCTTTCTTTTTCTGTTGAAGAGCTTTGGTTGTGATGTAGGAAAGAGTAGTAATGTAGGAAAGGTGAGAGCAGTGGTGGATGGTTGACTAACAGCTGTTGAAACAACTGGTGTCTCAACCGCTGTTGTCATTACAACTACTGATGTATCAGCAGATGTCTTCTGCTTTTGAGCATGGGTTATAATGGCAGTTGTTTGAGTGTGATCAGTGGCTGACTAACAGTAGTTGAAACAACTGGTGTTTCAACCATTGTTGCCATTACAACAGATGTTGTAACATCTGTTGTCTTCTGCTTTTTGGCAGGGGGTGATAATGGTTTGGCTGTTTGTGATGGTAATGGTGGTTTTTGTGCTGTAGACGCAGATGGTGGTGGAACAGTAGTTTTGGTGGTGTGTGGTGATGTGGTGTGTGTTGATACTGCAGTTTTGGTTTGACTCTTTTCTGGCTCAACATACATACCATCATCAATTCCCTTTTTCTTCCACTTAATCTTCTCCCCCTTTTTGGCATTATCTGAGAAGGGTTCGTTCATGAAGAGAACAGTGGAGGGAACCTTTCCAGAGGCACATTGAATGTGAGCCTTTATAGCTTTTATATCCGCCTGAGTATCCTTGAATCTTGATTCCACCATATTGGTCAGCTTTTGGACATGTATGGCATGCTGCTGATCTGCCATCTACTTTTGTCTTTCCAGCAGTGGTTGGAACATGGTTGATATTCGCTAACTTACACATATTTTAGTCCCCCGTTTTACCCCTATTTTATGCGTTTTCGGCCGTAAAACCGTCATTCGGATACTTAATTATCTACACTTTTGTTTATAGGCCTAAAACAGCATACCAGACAAGATGATAGCGAAAACGAGGACTTTCCGGACAGAACGACGAAGCTGCGAACCTTCTGTTAGAAAACTGACCTGGGCGTGTGGAACGGTCGTGCGACCAGATGCACGACCGTGCATCTCCGATAAATCATGAAAGGCCCGGTAGTGAACGAGGGTGCAACTCCGCGTGCATGGCATTGAAGGCCAACCCGGGAATGCACGGTCGTTCCAGATCTTGCACCCCGTGCGGATCCGATGATCCAGCCAACCTCAGAAATGAACGACCAGTGCGACCAGCCGTGCAACGAGATCCCGGAATTGCACGGTCGTGCCATATGACGAACGGGCGTGCGAGACCGAAGACCAGTCAACTCTGCTGATGTCATAACTACAATAATGCATAAAGTGCACGGTCGTGCCACAGGAAGAACGACCGGGCGACATCGAAAAAAATATAAAAACAGAACAGAAACATTCTGTTCTTAACTTTGGAATTTTGGAGAGCTCCACAGGTGATTTTCAGGCTCCGGAAGCATCAGCTTTAGTCCGGATTCAAGCCACATTGCCCAGTTTAGCTCGGTTACTATCCGGATTCTCATTCTTATGCTTGTTTATGGTTTGGTTTCTCGAATCTTTCCATAATTTTGTTATGTTTCAAGCATTTAGACTGATTATTATGTATTAATGTAAGCCTTTGGGCAAAAACACAACAATCCCTTGCTTGATTATAACCATTAGTATGTTAACCTTTGTTTGTAATGACATTTTGAAGTATTTTCTGTGATTATCTTTGATGATTAGTTTGCAACCTTGTTATTGATATTGATTTCTTGATTATAAGTAATTGTGTTGGATGATTGGTGCTTGGTTAGTTAAGATAGTTGAAAAATGAAGCTTAATTAATCATGTATTAGTAAATTTTTATTTGGTTAACTAGTTTAACTTGGTTAAAATGTGGGCACCATGATACTAGAAATGGTTAGTGGTTTAATAAAATGTAATTATTGTTAATCAAGAAAGCTTGCCCTCACGGAAGGACTCTAACGGGTTAGATGGTGTTGTTGCGAATTCTTGCCATGATTTGTTAGCTTAGTTAGTAGTTTCGGCCAAAATTGCTATCTTCGTGAATTTATGCGCAAGATTTGTAAAATGAACTCGGTTGTGATTTAATCTAGTTTATGCTTGTCTCGGTGGTTGCATTGTGTTTATCGCTGTTGCTTTCCTTGATTAAGTGAGGTTAGAAAACTCCTAACGGATGACTAACTTATTTTTAGGAGATTTTCATAGACATTTATCAATTGCACGTTAAAGAACAATTTTAGGTGGTTAAAGTGTGTTTATCGTTTTAACTTTCCCAATGATTGTCATGTTAGGATTCCCGAAAGGGATACTAATTGTCTCGAAATGGAAAATTGACCGAATACTTCTAGTGCCAAAACTGACTTAGTTGACATGCTTTGGTTGTGTATTAAGCAAGGCTATTTATATATAATCTACTATGTTTTATAAGTATTTATTTATGCTTACTTTAGTTTAGTTAAAACCAAAAACAACTTATGTTTTTACCGGTAATTTAGTGACAAAGGTCTAGTATTATTTCTCCGCCCATTTCCGTGGATCGATACTTAGTTCTTACCGATACTTTACTACATATATGACGGGGTACACTTGCCTCTTTCGTGTGTGTTTTGATGTAAAAGTAATAATCACTTTTATAAATTTAAAACCAGATCGTGTGTAATTTCATTGTAAAAATATGTGTAGTCACGCACATGTCAATGGTCCATAACTCATTTGCAGCAGGTGCTTGTTGAGCAGATGCTTGAGCTGGAGGAGCAGAGGTTTGGGCTTTCTGAGCTTTTAACAGCTGCTGCACCATATCTTTTATTTCTGCCACTGAGGTCTCAAGGTTTTCAACCCTGCCCGTCAATTCCTTATACTTTGAATCATCACCTGAATTAACAGGATCATCTGAATCCCCACCAGAAGTGGTTTTACCAATGTGTGACTTAGGAACAGAGTCCCAAAAGTCATCCATTGATGCCCCTTGTTCTTGGTACTGGGGACTCCTTTCTTCAGCACTTGATAACCTTTTGATGTTGCCAGTAGTTAAAACAAACTCACTGGTGGTTTTCAGTGGTGCTATAGAAGAAATTTCCTTCAAGGGAGTCTTATGAATGGAACTACTGTCCAAATGTAAAACAGTGGGTTCAACATTTGTAGTAGCTGCTCCACTTGAACTACTGACAGGAATTACTTGTAATTCCTGCAGTGTAACCTCCTCAGTTGTTGCCGGGATAGCAGAAGTGTCAACATCAGACCCAGTCACCTGTTGAAGTATACTCTCAGCGATAGGTGGTTGAGAGGAACTAGTTTGTGTCTGAGTAACATCAGCTGCATGCAACAAGGTTATGGTAGATGGTGGTATTATGTGGGGTGAGGGTAGAGGGGTTGAAAGAGACATGTCCTTGGGATCAGGACTGTGGAAGATGAATCCGAGTGGGTCCAGAGCTTCATATTGTGGTGTCCCTGTGAATACAACCTGATCCTTTTGTGAGGATGCAGGAGGAGTTTGAGGCTGGGGTTGAGATCTTTCTTCCAACTGCTGTGAGGAAGTAGCAGCAGTGGTTATTGGTGACTTTTGTGTTGTCACTGGCATTGTCTCTAGGATCTCATCTTCCAGAGGTGCCTTTGATTTGGGTTTGGTGGGCTTTCTGGATATATTCTTTTTGGTTCTTTTTGTGGTGGCAGGTGTGGTTTTCAAAACAATGGGTGTGCTGCTTTGATCACCTGGAGCAGTGGGCTCAGCAGCAGATACCTGAGGAGCAGTTTCATCTGCTAAATTCTGCTCAGGTACCCCTGCTTTTGTTTTGACAGGGGCTAACATCCTTGAGAAAGTCTCTGGTGTTAAGCCGTTTATTTTTAAAGGAGAGCCCTGTTTGAGCAAATCTGCATCTTTCTTTTCAAATTTTTGTTCAAAATAGTAGCTTAAAAATCTTGGAAAGAGTAGAAATGCCTTATTATCAACGTTTTTTACCAAATCATCAAATATTTCCTGGGAGTAATTAAAGTTTTCATTGTTTAAAATTGCATACCCCAGGCATTAAATTTTTGTTGGTATTTCATTAAAAGACGTTGTTTTATTAGAAACACACATTAGCAGTGTGTGAAATAAAAATCTGGGTGCAGAAGGAAAATAACCTTTTTGTAAGGTATCCCTTTTCGGTTGCTATGCATAGCCACTGTTTATGAAATCCTTTTTCAACTCGTCTCTAGAAAATGAGTTTTTACCTTTCAAATCATCGAGATTAAAGGTTTCTGAAATGGATTTTGGAGATATTTGAATCTTCTTACCCTGTATCGAGGAGTTGATGGCTGTGATGATGTCTCCTTCTTTTTCAAGGGTGGCATTTTTCCAGAACTCTCCCTGGGTTTGAAGATAAATTGGAGCATCTGCTGTTAGCAAAGTTTTATACTTTGATGCAGATAGGGTATCAATGATGGAGTTGAAGGTGTCATCGGTTGAGGGTTTTGTGAGTATTCCCAAATAGTTGTGAGGAGCTTTGAATGGTATTTCGCTCGGTTCAACAGCCATTTGAGTGGCGTCTTTAGGAGCGGATGATCAAGAAGATGGTTTTGATTTTGATTTCGATTTTGATTTCGTCATTTTTGATGAAGAAGATCGAAGGAAGTTTTTGTGAAGAAGAGTGGGAAACTGCTTTGTGAAGAGAATATTTGGAATTCAATTCGACAGTGTGAGCCCCTGATTGGGTTTAATCAGGTTTTTATTTTAGGGAAAAAGTGAATGCTGATGTGGCAGCGGTTATAATGATTTGACGGCTAAAAACTGACCACGTGCCAACCCCTAATGAAATGGTAAATAATGGAGGACAGTTGTTTTGACAACCACTGATGGATCAAGCATAAGTAGTTACAACATTAATGAAATGAAGCAGTGGGTGTATCAGTGGATAGAACACTGATTTTAAACATCAGTGTTTTTGAAGGAACAGAGGTTGACTATCAGGAGTGGACAGACTTTTAGAGAACAGATATTGAGGCACAACAGCATTTAAGTACAATAGAGGTTAAAGACAATAATGAGGATCATTAGTATAATAACTGTTTGTGCAGCAGTGTTTTGACTTTTGACAAATAATTTTAGCATTTGCTTGTTCAGATATAGGAATTGATTTTGTCTTGTGAAAGCACAATATCTTATCTAACATCTGTTGAGCACCAGAAATGCTATTCTTAACAAAATACATTTTAGATGTATATTATCAAGATTAAATTGCCAGCAGTTATCTACAGAAATTTTTGTTCAAGGTTTTGCCAAATGTCCATTATTCCAGACAGTGGTTTAGCATCCCAGATGATGAAGACATTTCTACTAAAGCTACTCATTTTGTGTCTAATTACTTGAACTAGAACATGAGTATCTCAGTAGTTCAAAATCAATTTGCAATCAATTTTTGATCTGTGACAACCAAACTTGAGCTTAACATGACCTTGATATGTGTGCCATTTCCTATTGATCAGATTTTAAGGATAGTAATTTCACACAAAAATAAGGAAATTGCATCCTGACCAGAGATGAACTTTTACTATCAAAAATGAGTAAAAGTACAAAATATATTTTATAAAAAGTAATATATATCTGGTTTTATTTAGAGAAAACTACCTTTAAAAAAAATTAAAGGATATTTTGAAAATTATCAAAAGGATCTGACAGCTTTTCAAAAAGTTCATGATCATATCATTCTCAAGTTATTTTGACCATTGTTTGGGGTCATTTGCTTGACAATTGATTGTAAATTCTTCTTTTAAGGACAATCACTGGAGAAGCCATTGTTACCTGAACGATTTCTGTATTTGATGAAAGCACACAGTTGCATGATTCCATTGTTTTACCCAAATTTAACCTCAAGAGTGTTTTATGCTTATACTCTTTTCTTTTGATTTCAAAAGTTTTGAGATAACCACACTTTGAGATTTGTTCATTTTCTTTTTCCCTTTTTACCCTTCCCATTCACAAGTACAGAAATACTCACTGGGAGATGTTATTTTGAAGAAGTTTAGTCCAGAATCATTTTGAAGTAATGTTTTGAGAGATCTGGCCACATTTGAACATGTTTTATTACCAGATCTCACACTACGTATGATTTGGACTGTTTTGACACCTTATTTTCTTAGTGTGTTTTGACAAAGTTGATTTGGTCCTTTTGAGGATTCTCAACCTGCCTTTGAGCACATAAGAAATTTCGACTAAAGCTTTATCTTCCTCTTTCTATGTTAGCAGAGCACCTGTGTTTAGATGAACATAGGTTTTGCTAATCTGAGGTGCATACTTTAGTGTAAAATATGAAAACATCACAAATTTCATAACAACAGTTGAAATCAATTTTGAATGAAGATGAGCACACCATAGTTACCAGATAAGTTTGTAGATCTAGAAACTATGAGTGATTTGTGCATGACATCACCAGTTGTATGAGATTTGTGAATCTTATGACATCTTGGTTATTTTACAAAGCTTTTGTGTCATCATTTTGAACATGATTTCTCGTTACTCTGTTTTTCAACTAAATACAATCAACCTCAGTATCAATGAATTTTGAGCTGAACTGTTATGTCAAATTGATTGTTAGATCAAATTTGACTGTCCAAGCTCTGATACCAATTGTTAGGATCAGAGGCTCTCATGATTGTGTTTGTTTGTATAAATTTAACATTCAGAGTATATGAAATGATGTAAAGTGCAGCGGAAATGGATACAAACTTTAGTAAACACAAACAAAGAAGAGAATAGTATGTTAAACACTTGTTTTACTTTGAGTCGAATGATTACAATGAAAATCAAAAGATTACAAGCATGCCTACAATACTAAACTCCCCCTCAGCCTGATTCCCCAAGGTTGGTTGGACAAGATGAAAGGATTGGACTGAAAAAGAAGAATCTACTCAGTCAATCAAATGTAACAGTACATAGTACTGTTCCATTTATAGGCAAACCAAACCACTGATGCATCTCAGCTGACGTCACCATGATAGTGACATCTAACAACCTAACAACCTATAAACACTGTTCTATACAAACTACTGATGTGCAACATCTGATTATCAGTATAATACAAAACAAGAGATAACAACTGCTTCACGTTCCACTGTTGTAGCCTGAGCACTGATGTTGAACTTCAGTGCTTTCTTCGAAGGTGATCAGTCTTTGAGTGAGCAGTGCTTGTGTCTTCAACAGTACTTAGGAAGCAGCAGTAGCTAGAGCAACAGTGTTTGTCTTCAGTAGTCTTTAGGGTCTCATCAGTGTTTGGTTCATCAGTGGTTGTAGTAAGCAGTACTTAAGATCCATCAGCTGTTAGAATACCACTGTCAAGGGGAAAGCAAAGTGTAAACTGCTGTTTATTGAAGTCCTCTGATGTGATCCGGTTTTGGCTTTACATTATCTGTTCCTCTGGTAGGGTTCAGTCCCAACAGAGGGAGAACAAACAGGAGAATTGGGAGAGGCAATGGACTCCCTTAACAAAAACTCCTGCAGAAGTTTTGTGCACGGAAGATTACCAGTTCAAACTGCCAATCCCTATGAAAAACAAGCATGGACAACACCCTGCCCAGTACTGTGAGTACCACAAAGACAGCGGTCATACGACGAACAACTGTATTTCTTTACGCACAGAAATAGAGAAAGCCCTCAAAAGTGGCGAACTCACACATTTGCTTCAAAATGTGCGCAAAGAGATAAAGCAGATGTGACAACTCGTATTTCAAACCTCTTTGTGTGCTTCGATGTAACTTGTTTAAACTAAATGAGAATAGTGGATGGGTTTGATTGTAATGTAATATTATGTATTATGTGCTACGTGATGATATGTGAATGTTATAAGTTTGGTTGCATAACACTTGTCCGGTCGCACAAGCCATTGGGCCGCACTTTATTCCTTTTCTCTCACACGCTTCTCGGCCCACTATCACTATGCTCGATTCGAGACCATAAGGCAACCCAAAGATGGGTTCGGCCCACTCACCCAATGCGCATACATGAAACCCTTAGGGAGGTTTAGTTTTCTCATATCTTGCAAAACTAGAACACACACAAAACCCTAAGCTCTCCCTCTCCTCTTGGAAACCCGACGGCAGTCTCCTCCCCATCGAAGCCTACGGATCACGGCCTCCATCTGGATCTAATTAATCACTTCACACTTTCGGTTAGTATTTTGCTATTGCTTGGTTGTATGATCTTTGATGTTTTGATACCAAGTGACAACTAGGGTGCATGCTAGAAGATTCAGAACATGTGCTTGACTGTAATGTTAATATGAGATATGATGTTAATAAGATGGTGTTTATGCAAATCGGTTCACATGTGAATGTAACTAATTGATCAAGAGTTTTAGTAGTTTATGATTCATGTTGATTTAAGGATTTGCATGCGATCTGGTTGATAGACAAAATCAGCTATTATAATTCCATAATCGAAGTGTTTGCATCGGATTTACATATTGATAATCTAGATTGAGTGTTTGACTATTGTTCATGGCTGGACTTAGGGTTCATACGAATTAAACCGATTGTTCTTGATTTGATGATGATTAGGGTATGATCTTGAATTCAATACTGTTAATCTCATTTGAAACTGCCAAAACTGTTAGCATTGATTGATTGAATGGAAGTTTGGAAAGTTTTGAATGATTGTAACCGAATAGCATAATATCCGGATAAGTAAAATGAGTCGCACAAGCTCTCTCTCGATCGCACATGTTTCTGATCGCACAAGATCAGATCATACAAGATCTGATCGCACAAGTTCAGTCACACGAGATTAGTACAACTGATTAAACACAGCGCACAACACAGCTTTTGCATGATCACACAAGACCTTGTGGATCGCACAAGATAGTGTTGATCGCACAAGGCTTGGGCCATACACACACTAATACACGGTTGGGCCTCAAAGCCCAATCCCAATCGCACAAGTCGTCCGGATCGCACAAGATTATCAGCATCGTACAAGACTCATGTTACTGTTTGGGCTGTTTATATGTTGGGCTACTATATTATTTGGGCCGTGTATTTTTGGGCTACATCAAGTGAATCGCACAAGACTGTTAGACTTGTGCGAGCCCATTCTTTTAAATTGCAAAAGTCGGGCATGTTATGTACTTGACGGTTATGTGTTTGCCATGATCTATACATTTTCATAACCTGTTAACTTATGTGTAATCATATGTGCAAAACTTAAACCTAGATCTGACTTGTATGGTAACCATGTTAGGCCGTGGTTAACCACTCTTAGCTCAAGCAACCTTTTCGTGTATCTGCCGAGCAAACCAAGGTGAGTTCACACTCTTACCAAGGCATGGGATTCCCAGGGATGGGAATGGGTTTGGATGATTACTTGTACTTAAATTGTTATCAGGATTACGTACCATAGGCCTCGGGAGAGGAAGGTTACTTATAGATACTGCTAGACTAGTGATACAAATACTTCTCTTTGCACACACGCCGGGAATGGCTGCGATAATAGAACCGATCTTCGCACACATGCCTGGAATGGCTGCGAACCATACACTAAACTTCGCACACATGCCGGGAGGGCTGCGATACAAATATACCTAGTCTAGAATACTTGGGAAACCCCCACTAATCTTCGCAAACATGCCTAGAGGGCGTCGATACAAATGCATACGATACATGGTTCACTAAACGAACATACGACCTACTATACTATTACGATCACTGAACAACCAACTGTGAACTCGCTCAACTTTGTTGTTGACTCTCTGTTACATGCCTTGCAGGACCTTAGGTACACATGGAGCTTGCACGGGAGGCGCAGTCGTTGTGGGGCATGGATCGGGGATGCCCTGCTAACCATTTATGACATTACAAACTATTTACTTATGTTGGGTTTTACATTAATGCTTCCGCTACACATTTGATTATGTTTGGTTTTTAAACACCTATCGTATTGATGAATGACTCTTACTTTTAATTACATGCTATGTTCAATATGATTGGTGGCTTGATCCTGGTCATGTCATGCCTCCAAGCGGTGGTACTCCGCGTGTGGATTTTTGGGGGTGTGACAGATTGGTATAAGAGCTATTGGTTATAGAGAACTTGGTTTTAATATGGGGAAAACGTTTTTAATTAAAACCGGATTATAAGCAGAACAGTGCTCAACGATCCACAACGACGCCTCGCTCCACGTGCAAGACTCAACATCCTAGGTAATATGGTTTATGTATTATTGCCTACTTGTTAGATTACATAGAACTTTGCTCATGGTATGCTTAGATACACATAACCCCTATTGCTTGAGAATACTTGGGTGCTTACTCTCTTCTGTCATCGCACTTTTCGCGAACCTTTCTCACTTATGATTACCTTTGCTATGAAGATCATGGTTGGACGTATTAACATGACACAAGCCCAGTTGACGGCTCTTATTAACGAACAAGTTGCTGCGGCACTTGCAGCCGCACAAGCAGGAGGTATATCCTGCAGTCGTAACTCGCACTAGGATCTCTAGATCCTACACTCCTAAGCCAACTCTTGTGTTTAACCTTGTCCTATTCTTATACACAATAGGTCAACACGCTCAGCCACCTGTTTACACTCTCAAGAATTTCATGGACTGTCGTCCAAGCACGTTCAGTGGCACTAAGGGAGCAGTCGGACTCCTCCATTGGTTTGAAAAGCTCGAGTCGGTGTTTGAGATGTGTGAATGCCCTGAGGCTCGCAGGGTGAAGTACGCCACTGGTACTCTGGAAGGCCTTGCGCTGACTTGGTGGAATGCGCAAGTTCAGATTTTTGGGTTGGCAGCTGCTAACGCCACCCTTTGGAATGATTTTAAGGAACTCATCAAACCGGAATACTGCACACGTGATGACATCCACAAGTTGGAAGTGGAGCTCTTTCATTTGAAAATGACAGGGTCGGAAATTGAAACTTATACGAAGCGGTCAAACGAGCTGGCCATCTTGTGTCCAACTATGGTGGACCCTCCAATCAAGCGCATTGAGTTGTATCTCAAGGGATTGGCACCAGAGATTCAAAGTCACGTGACATCGGCCAATCTTGAAAATATCCAGGATATTCAACGTCTTGCTCATCGCCTCACGGATCAGGCAGTGGATCAGAACAGGCTTCCTAAACGTATCAGCGCTACTACCACCGCTACCACTTCTGCTACTCCTGCTACTCCCAGCGACAACAAGCGGAAATGGGAGGGGGATTCCAGCAGGTGTTCAGCTACGGTTCAGTCTCAGGTTCAACAACGAAAGACTGATAACTACCAGAGTCCTGGTCAGCAGCCTTCTGGTAGTCACGAGCAGAGAAGATATCGAGGAAATCACCCAAGGTGCAACAATTGTAACAGACACCACAGTGGTCAGTGCAACAAGGGACATTGTCAGAGGTGTCTCAAGATGGGTCATGAGGCCAAGGATTGTAGGAGCCCACGGCCTGTAACTCAGGATCGCCAGCAGCAGCAGAGCAAACGCCGCAGAATCAACAACAGGGCAACAAGGGATGTTTTCATTGTGGCGCTGAAGGTCACTTCAAGAGACACTGCCCCCAGCTAAACCGAAACCAGAACAACAACAATAACAACAATAACCAAGGCAATGGGAACAACAACGGAGGAAATAACAATGATGGGAACAACGGAGCTAGGGGTCATGCATTTGTGTTGGGGCAGGGTGACGCAAGGAACGATCCTAACGTGGTTATGGGTAAGTTCTTTCTCGACGACTTTTATGTTACTGTATTATTTAATTCGGGTGCGGATACCAGTTATATGTCTCTGAAAGTTAGTCAAATGCTCAAGTGCACACCCACACTTTTGAACACTAAGCATGTCGTAGAGTTAGCTAACGGTAAAAGTCTAGAGGCCACTCACATAGTTCAGGATTGTAATCTTATCCTCGCTGGTCAGACTTTCTCTATCGATCTCATTCCTATAGCTCTGGGTAGTTTCGACATCGTCATTGGTATGGATTGGTTGTCCCAACAACAAGCAGAGATCGTATGCAAGGAGAAGATAGTTCGTATTCCTCGTTCTGGTAAAGAACCTCTCAAAGTTCAAGGCGACAAGAGTGGTGCCGTGGTTGGCATCATCTCCTCCCTGAAGGCTCAGAAGTGTTTACGAAAGGGCCACACTGCCATCTTGGCACTTGTTACTGACGTATCAACGAAAGAGAAGAGATTGGAGGATATCCCAGTTGTACGTGATTTTCCTCAAGTGTTTCCTGAAGACTTACCTGGTCTACCGCCTCACCGCCAGGTCGAATTCCAGATTGAACTAGCCCCAGGAGCATCACCCATAGCTCGTGCACCACATCGCTTAGCTCCAACTGAGCTGGAAGAACTATCTAAGCAACTGCAAGAACTCTTGGATAAGGGTTTTATTCGTCCTAGCTCTTCGCCTTGGGGAGCTCCAGTATTATTCGTGAAAAAGGACGGTATCTTCAGGATGTGCATTGATTATCGCGAGCTCAACAAGGTGACGGTGAAGAATCGCTATCCTCTTCCACGTATTGATGATTTGTTCGATCAGTTGCAAGGATCGAGCTACTACTCAAAGATAGATCTGAGGTCAGGCTACCATCATCTGAGAGTCCGGGATGAGGACGTCTCCAAAACAGCATTTAGAATTCGCTACGGCCACTACGAGTTTCTTGTCATGCCATTCGGGCTAACGAACGCGCCTGCAGTCTTCATGGATCTTATGAACAGAGTGTGCAAGCCTTATTTAGACAAGTTTGTGATTGTCTTCATCGACGACATCTTGATCTACTCCAAGAGTCAGGAGGAACACGAGCAGCATTTGCGACTTATTTTGAAGCTCCTTGGAACAGAACAGTTATACGCCAAGCTTTCGAAATGCGACTTCTGGCTTCGTGAAGTCCACTTTCTAGGCCACGTGGTAAACAAGGATGGGATTCATGTTGATCCATCCAAGGTAGATTCGATTAAGAACTGGCCTGCACCGCGTACACCAACGGAAATACGCCAATTCTTGGGTTTGGCAGGTTACTACAGAAGGTTCATTAAAGACTTCTAAAAAATTGCGTAGCCGCTTACACTACTGACACAGAAGGGTGTCACCTACCGTTGGGGTAGTACACAGGAAACTGCTTTTCAGCACTTAAAAGACAAGCTCTGCAGCGCACCTATTCTTTCATTGCCAGAGGGCACAGACGATTTTGTGGTTTATTGTGATGCATCCATTCAGGGTCTTGGATGTGTGTTAATGCAGCGCGACAAGGTCATTGCTTACGCTTCGCGCCAACTTATGGTCCATGAACGGAACTATACTACGCACGATTTAGAGCTGGGAGCTGTTGTTTTTGCACTTAAGATATGGCGACACTACCTGTACGGTACCAAGTGCACTATCTACACCGATCACAGGAGTCTCGAGCATATCTTCAAGCAGAAGGAATTGAACATGCGTCAACGACGATGGGTCGAGTTACTGAAAGATTACGAATGTGCCATCAAGTACCATCCAGGCAAGGCCAATGTAGTGGCTGACGCTCTCAGTCGAAAAGACACTACGCCTAGACGCGTACGAGCATTACAACTTACCATTCAGTCTAGTCTTCTGGCACAGATACGAGATACTCAGGAAGAAGCATTGAAACCAGAAAACGTCAGGGCTGAAGCCTTACGCGGCTCAAGGCAACGATTAGAACAGAAGGAAGACGGCGCCTATTATGTAACAGGATGCATTTGGGTCCCACTTTATGGCGACTTACGCTAGCTTGTGATGGATGAAGCTCATAAGTCCCGCTACTCGGTACATCCAGGTTCGGATAAAATGTACCACGATCTCAGAACTACGTATTGGTGGCCTAGCTGAAGCTACCACGGAATTTCGGGATGAAATTTCAGATCAACGGGGGGAGGATGTGACACCCCAGGAAAACCAGGAAAACCATGCAACTTAACTAGCTTCCTCAGTGAGTACGTACCAAATTTCGGGACGAAATTTCTTTCAAGTTGGGGATAATGTGACAACACGTATTTCAAACCTCTTTGTGTGCTTCGATGTAACTTGTTTGAACTATACGTGACTAGTGGACGGGTTTGATTGTAATGTAATATTATGTATTATGTGCTACGTGATGATATGTGAATGTTATAAGTTTGGTTGCATAACACTTGTTCGGTCGCACAAGCCATTGGGCCGCACTTTATTCCTTTTCTCTCACACGCTTCTCGGCCCACTATCACTATGCTCGACTCGAGACCATAAGGCAACCCAAAGATGGGTTCGGCCCACTCACCCATTGCATACATGAAACCCTTAGGGAGGTTTAGTTTTCTCATATCTTGCAAAACTAGAACACACACAAAACCCTAAGCTCTCCCTCTCCTCTTGGAAACCCGACAACAGTCTCCTCCCCATCGAAGCCTACGGATCACGGCCTCCATCTGGATCTAGTTAATCACTTCACACTTTCGGTTGGTATTTTGCTATTGCTTGGTTGTATGATCTTCGATGTTTTGATACCATGTGACAACTAGGGTGCATGCTAGAAGATTCAGAACATGTGCTTGACTGTAATGTTAATATGAGATATAATGTTAATAAGATGGTGTTTATGCAAATCGGTTCACATGTGAATGTAACTAATTCATCAAGAGTTTATTAGTTTATGATTCATGTTGATTTAAGGATTTGCATGCGATCTGGTTGATAGAAAAAATCGGCTATTATAATTCCATAATCGAAGTGTTTGCATCGGATTTACATATTGATAATCCAGATTGAGTGTTTGACTATTGTTCATGGCTGGACTTAGGGTTCATACGAATTAAACTGATTGTTCTTGATTTGATGATGATTAGGGTATGATCTTGAATTCAATACTGTTAATCTGATTTGAAACTGCCAAAACTGTTAGCATTGATTGATTGAATGGAAGTTTGGAAAGTTTTGAATGATTGTAACTGAATAGCATAATATCTGGATAAGTAAAACGAGTCGCACAAGCTCTCTCTCGATCGCACATGTTTCTGATCGCACAAGATCAGATCATACAAGATCTGATCGCACAAGTTCAGTCGCACAAGATTAGTACAACTGATTAAACACAGCGCACAACACAGCTTTTGCATGATCGCACAAGACCTTGTGGATCGCACAAGATAGTGTGCTGATCGCACAAGGCTTGGGCCATACACACACTAATACACGGTTGGGCCTCAAAGCCCAATCCCAATCTCACAAGTCGTCCGGATCGCACAAGATTATCAGCATCGTACAAGACTTATGTTACTGTTTGGGCTGTTTATATGTTAGGCTACTATATTATTTGGGCCGTGTATTTTTGGGCTACATCAAGTTAATCGCACAAGACTGTTAGACTTGTGCGAGCCCATTCTTTTGAATCGCACAAGTCGGACATGTTATGTACTTGACGGTTATGTGTTTGCCATGATCTATACATGTTCGTAACCTGTTAACTTATGTGTAATCATACGTGCAAAACTTAAACCTAGACCTGACTTGTATGGTAACCATGTTAGGCCATGGTTAACCACTCTTAGCTCAAGCAACCTTTTCGTGTATCTGCCGAGCAAACCAAGGTGAGTTCACACTCTTAGCAAGGCATGGGATTCCCAGGGATGGGGATGGGTTTGGATGATTACTTGTACTTAAATTGTTATCAGGATTACGTACCATAGGCCTCGGGAGAGGAAGGTTACTTATAGATACTGCTAGACTAGTGATACAAATACTTCTCTTCGCACACACGCCGGAAATGGCTGCGATAATAGAACCGATCTTCGCACACATGCCTGGAATGGCTGCGAACCATACACTAAACTTCGCACACATGTCGGGAGGGTTGCGATACAAATATACCTAGTCTAGAATACTTAGGAAACCCCCACTAATCTTCGCGAACATGCCTAGAGGGCTGCGATACAAATGCATACGATACATGGTTCACTAAACGAACATACGACCCACTATACTATTACGATCACTGAACAACCAACTGTGAACTCGCTCAACTTTGTTGTTGACTCTCTGTTACATGCCTTGCAGGACCTTAGGTACACATGGAGCTTGCACGGGAGGCGCAGTCGTTGTGGGACATGGGTCGGGGATGCCCTGCTAACCATTTATGACATTACAAACTATTTACTTATGTTAGGTTTTACATTAATGCTTCCGCTACACATTTGATTATGTTTGGTTTTTAAACACCTATCGTATTGATGAATGACTCTTACTTTTAATTATATGCTATGTTCAGTATGATTGGTGGCTTGATCCTGGTCATGTCACGCCTCCCAGCCCTGGTACTCCGCGTGTGGATTTTTGGGGGTGTGACAGCAAATAACCCGGGGAGAGGAAGGCCCAAGCAAAAGGGCAAAAAACTGAGAAGAAAACTCTATGATCTCTGCGCGGAAAGACAAGACTTATCAAGATAGCGCAAGAAATAGAGTAAGTTAAGTCCCATATATTTATCAAAAAACTTTGTAATGGCCTCTGTGCCCTATCCAGGAATAAACATCAAAGTTTTTTCATTCTTGTGTTTTTCTTTTATAAAGTGCATGCAATTTCTTTTAGTAAGCGCAAAAACATAATGGTAAAAATCAAATAAAGCCTCATGAACGGTCAGTGATTACGTCACAAACGACCAACGTTCACACATGAGCTTTATACCAACTTCATTCGCCTTACTCAACCAAAGTAATTGTACTCATGCAAGATATTGTAAAATTAAAAAACCATGACATATTGTTCTCGGCGTACAAACAAGCCCCAAAAGCTACCAAACACGGCAGTGTTTTAGCTACTTGCGCAACGGCGCATCAACAAAAGGGATACACATCGCAAATACTACAACAAATTGTTCAATACAATTTCAAGAAACAAACTTACGCTGAATCTTCACCCTCATCAGGAAAGATTTCTTTTAATTGCGCCACGTGATCGTCAGATTGCAGCGCAACGTTTATAAGATCCATCACAGGAAGCTGTAAGTTGTTGAATTCTGCCTTCAAAGCTAAAAGCTCAGCGCCGGTGTTTACACCATAAGTAGCAGACTTGTTACTATCCCAATCAACTTTCAACGCACTATTCACATGATGGGAACAGTCAGCGTAGCCTTGAGAATACCCGTCATTTCGCGCAGCAACTACCAAACGTGCAACCGTCTTATCGAGCTCTTCAGAATTCAACACCGATTCAACAACCTTTAGGAAATAAAGGCAAAATAAAAAAAGAAGAGCAATAACATTTTTTCAAAGAAAAGAAGAGAAGGAAACTTACACATGCAATTCCGCGATCTTTCAACCAGGCCATATCATTCTTCAAATGTTCAAGCTCGCTTTCCGCTGTAACCCGTGCCGTTTCTGAATTCTCCAACTTCTCTTCAACTTCAGTCAAACGGCGGGAGGTTTCAGTCTTCTCGGAATGCGCAAGCTCCAGATCCTTTTTAAGTTGTTCCTAGTCAGAAAGCAAAGCAGTAAGTTCTTCTAACTCTTTATCTCTAAGACCAAGAGTGGCGCAAGCTTGTACCTTTCGTTGCTCACTGCGCTCCCTATGAGAACGCGCTTCCTCCAGCGCAGATTCTGCCTCAGCTTTCTCTTTTTTCAGCTTCTCTGTCTCCGCATCCTGCTTCTTTAATTTTTCAACTTCAGCCTTGAGATTATTGATGACATTGCGAAGATTCATCTTCTCAGCATTGTCCTTCTCGCAAATTCTCTTCCAATTCTTGCGCTCCTCAGCAAGAAGGGTAGCTTCAGCTTCCGCTTTTCTTTTCCAACCGGCAACTGACCATTCCTCAGTTTTCTGGTCAGCTTCAAATTTAGCCTGATCAGCTTCCAACCGAGCCTTCATCTGGGTAAATTGGTTTTCATCATCGGCAAGTTTCTTCTTTGATATCCTGAAAGAGTCCCACTCTTTATGCATACTGTGCCACTCGCGCACTATGCGATAAGTGGTGGAAGAATGGGAAGCAACTTCTTCAAGATAGGAATGATAAGTTTGCTCGTGTTGACGACTCTCTTGGAACTTAATTTCCCCCGGTGGAAATATTCCCTGCAACCAATCCCGGCACACGCGCCAATCCGAGAAAGTGTCACCTTTCTTCAAATTCCAGACAAGGGCATGCGGCTCGGAAGCATTTTTCTCTGTATAAGTTTGGTAATAATAGTCCCCCGGGGTTTCTTCTGGGCGGATAGGAGAATCCTTGCCGGTTCCAGAAAATGAGTCTTGTTCTTCAGCAGTAACCTTTTCAACATGCTCAGGCAAAACATCAGAGGGTTTAGGAGAGAAAACTGAAGCAGGAGTCTCTTCAACAGTTTTTTCTTTCTCTGAATCATGGACAGCAACTTCAGAAGTTTGTGGATTATCAACACCATCCACAATTCCTGGATCAGAAATCTTCTCAGCTTCTATAGTAACATCAACAGGCTTGACAGTCTTCTCCACGCTACCCTCAGGAACCTCGGCAGTCTTCAACTGATCAGTAATGGAAGCACGCGGTGGAGAGGGTGGGAGTTCTTCATTAACCACAGGCGGCGGCTCTGTAGGAACAGGAGAAACAGGGATTTCTGGAAAAACAGAATCCATAAATATATAAAACGCGTTGGGAAAAAGAGCAAAGAGAACACTTACGAGGAGCAGAATCTGGAATAAAAGCTTCAAGATTGCCTTTCCTAGTAATTTTCTTTCTCTGAACCTTCTTTAAAGGCTGACCCTCGGCCTCCGCATCACTCTGTTTCCTTTTGCTTGCTCCCCTTTGCACCAAATGCTCAGGACTGGATTCCAAATCAATTGGATCCTCTGGGTTGGATGGAGGAATGTCAGCAGAATCCCTTGGTTCTGGTTTCGGTTGCCTAATAGTAACTGCAGGCGCAAGACCCTCCAAAGTATCAGAAACCACCACATAATCACACCGGTTGTCAGAAGAATGGCGCATACCTTTCTGCTCCCCAATATTTTTAGCTTTAGAAGATTGAGTCTTCTCAGCATTACTCTTTTTCGGCGCAACATTACTAGTCGTCGCGCGTTTTTTCTTCTCAGGGCCTATGCCCAAATTTGACAACTCACCTATAAAAGCGCACAGAACAATTCACTCAGACGCGCAATGGTAAGTAAATGACAAACAGTATGCACAATCTTACCTGTACCAGTAGCAGGCTGTGCAGACAAATCCGCATCCCGCGAAAGAGCAAAATTCCTCACAATACGATGTTACCAAAGCTCTTCGTCAGGATATTTCTTAATGGTACCCATCCTTCCGCCTTCTCTCTTATATGCAACAACATACAACGAAACAACTGCAAAAGAAGCGAAGCATGTTCAAAAACAAAAAAAAGGAAGAAAGAGGGAGAAAGGTAAGAAGGGGAAAACCCAATCGTACCATGACCTTCCTCCGTATACACCGGCTTGTCGTCCCGGTCCATCTTCCAGTTTAAACTCATACTAGCTCCGACAAGGGCTTTCTCTGGCAGAACAATGTTAGGAATTTCCTTCAAATCTTGGTACCAATTCTCGTCGGAAGGGGTCCGAAGCGTTTCAACGGGAACATCTTCCTTTCCCCTTAAAACCATCCTCACCAGAATCACTCCGGCCTTAATAAAGAAAATTTTCTGCTTCCAATCGTGAAAAGACTTCGGAGGATGCTGCAAAATTTTCTTTGCAGATGCTCTCTGAACGAATGAATAAAACCCCTGGGTACAATGCATTTGATGGAAAACCCTAAATCGGGGAACGGCCGGCTCAATATGCATTGTCCGATACACAAACTCAAAATGACGAACCCTAACCATGCCAATAGGATGCAGTTGAGAGAGATGAATCTTGTAAAAACCAAGAATTTCAAGAAAGAACTTTGTTACAGGCAAGCGAAAGTTGCCTTCGCAAAAGAAATCCTAAAACAGAGTAATATACCCAGCCGGAGCGTTTGCTGCCGTCTGACCCTCCTCAGGGTACCGGGAACCCCAGGTCTCCGGGAATCTAAGGTTCTGAACCAGGCCGTCAAAAGTTGCCCTAGGCCATTTCAGCGGTGGCAGTTCAGCAGACATTTCCTCTGATAAATCTTTGTGATATTCTCCAGTTGATATAAGAAGAAGAAAGATTGGCAATCTCTTTCTCAAACAATTAAAGAAGAAAGGAAGGGGAAAAGTTTTCAACAAACGTAATGATTGAAATTGGGCAATTCAAGCAGCCTTATATACTCACCACCATAAATAGCCTCGGTAACTGCCATAGCACCTTTTTCGGATATCACGGTTACCCAAGCAACAGGGGCGAGTGAAAAACAACACAAACGCGATCTCACGCGCGCGTGAAAAACACGGATAATGAAATATACCTGACAGTGACAGCCTGTCACACAGTCCTGACTGTACTATCCACTAAAGTCAAAGATTTTCAAAATCTTCATAGCGAAACAAAATTAAATCTTCTCATAGAAGATTCCTCATTTTCGCGCCAAAAAAGCACTTTTCTCTCTCATAAGTCCAGTGCTCCACTTACTTGCATAAGAGCACCACTAGACTCGGGGACTTGAAGGGGTAGGGTCCCAAAAACCTTATGACAAGTACTTGGGACCATACCACAACTTGGTCAAATAGCCCTTCTGACCTTGCGTGGCCACGCACTGGTCCTACAAAGAAAGCCTAAAAGGCAGGTAGCAAACAACACTCGCGCGCCAAAAGGAAATCATAAATCCTTGCGCCTTCCCCACAAGCAAAGGATGAAAATCCTAAGTTAAAATACTTCCGCATAATAATATCCAGGCTTGGATATTATTTACCCTGACTTGGGATTCATTTATTCAGCTGATTCCACACGATAAGGAGTCACACCAGATTACAGCAGTAATCTTCTAGAAGGAATTCAATCGTGCACCACTAAGACAGTTATAACCGTCTGGACACGTGTCGCCACCTCAGGCATCCCTGAAATCACAACGATAGCATGCAATTGGAGAGTAATCTCCACTTGATCACTTTACACGTGGCAAAACCCCAGCCATCGATCTAAACCACGATCCGTGTGCACTCACGTCGGATCAAGAAACTTGACGGAAGGAAATGTAATCACTTACGGGGTTGGCATCTTCCTTCAACTTTTCACTAACGGGTTTTCCCACCCAAAAGACTCCCGGCTATAAATATGAGAACCATTCAGGTATGAAATTCAAGTTACACACACTTCTAAAATACATCTTCTTCTTCATAATCCATACTTATTCTCACACCGGAGTCGGGTCAAGGAGAGAACCCCTTTCTCCCCTTGGCGAGGCTAACGGTGCTTCATTTTTTTTTTTGCAGAGTTCATCGGAGAAGAAGGTCTGTTGTACCGAATCAAACGAGAGAAACAACCCCCCTTTATGCAGATCCAAACCCTCTAGATTATTCGATTCCGGTCGTTAATCTAGTGTTTCTTCAGAGAGAGATTACAATGTTTACATCTACACAATTACTCATTCAGTACTGTCAATCCTGACTGGTGGGTCATATTACACATTGGCTAACTCTTTGTCAAATGGCAACGTGTTCCACATTTTGTATACAAAACCCCAACATACCGGCAGTAATTGAAGAATTACAAAGACTCAATCACTGCTAATTATAATTTAAATAAATAAAGGTTTTGTAAAAACAGTTTGCAAAAAGGTTTACAAAAAGGAGATTACTCACATTGTTGTCTTAGGTTTTCCTTTAGGGTTTCCTGGCAATTATCTATAAATTACACAAATGCACACGTGTTAGTATAATAACCCAATATTTACATTAGCTCCCCGAGAAGGCATTCCAACGACTACGTCGGCAGAACCTCGACAGCCATTACGGAACCCTGGATCAATCAGGCAGCGTATCTAATACGTAACTGGGGTTATAATACTTACAACGAGGCAGAACTTCGTTATTTAGGGGGGTGTTATACCTGAGAATAGCTTTAACTATGTGGAAATTCGAGAGAGAGAAAAGAAATGAGCGATTTGGACTGAAGGCCAAAGCCCTCCATTTATAGGGCTGATTTCCCAGTCCCTCGCGGCCCGCGAAGACCAAAGGGTCGTCTTACGCGGCCCGCGACCTAGGGGTCTAGGCTTTAGCTACACTGATTCGAACATGTAGGCTTGACACGGATTGGGACACGTGGCACGTTAGGGTTTCGCCTAAGACTTGAGTTGTCGCGGCCCGCGTAGGTCACCACCAACTCGTTCGCGGCCCGCGAGCGAGGTCTGAATCTTGTTTTTATTTTATTTTCAATTATATAAAGTATTTTAGGCTCGGTTTTCGCATACGGGGTGTATTTTAGGACATATTTAGATATTTTAAATATATTAGCGGTGTCGAAAATTATTTTAGGGTTGTTATAGTGACGATAGTCAGTTCGTCATAAAAAAGCGATTTTAAATAATATAATATATTATAATAGGACCCACATGTCCTACATGTTGGAAATTCGGTTGTTTTCAGTTTAGTTATTACGGTACTAACACTTTAAAATATGGATGAGCACGGTACAGGTAACGACACCAAAAGTACCAATCTGGAAAATCATCGAAATTAGGTACCGACACCGAAAATGCTCGGTACCATACAGTATGGTAGTTGAGGGTAAAAACCGGTGAATACCAGTGCTGAACCAATACCGAAAATGTCAAAAGTCGGTACCATTCGGTACTGAAAATATAACCGGTTTGGTAAAATTGATACCAGTATCGGTACCCAATACCATTTGCACATCCCCTTGATGATGTTACTATTCATTGGGTTATGTATGAAAAGTAATCTAAACGGTGCAATTACTTGCGTTGCTACGTTGTTACAGGATTTGATGAGCTCGGTACCCACCGGTACAGAAAATAGCGTTACCAAAAATCTCTAAAAGTGTGTACCGGTACCGAATATACCTGGCACGGTGCGGTTCGGTACCGGTCAGTACTGGTTCGGTAACGGTCGGTACTGGTTCGGTACCGGTCGGTACTGGTATGGTACCAGTATTTGAGGGTAAAAACCGGTGCCAAACCGATACCGAAAATGTCAAAAGTCGGTACCGATTCGGTACCGAAAATATACATGGTTTGATAAATTTGATACTGATACCAGTACCCACCCGATACCATTTGCTAATCCCCTTAATGATGTTTCATTGTCTTCGAAATTTAGTATATAGGTTATACTATTCATTGTCTTCAAAATTTAATATGTAGGTAATATATAGGTAATAGGTAATTAATCAAAACTAGGATTACGACCCGCCGCAATGCGGCGGGGATTCTTTATTTATAACTAAGTCGATCTACGACCCACACGTTATGTTAAACCTGTCAAACGGGGTAAAATAGACGATGTAAAAACGTTCACCCACACACGCGCGTTGCGTCGTGTTAACTCGCAAAATTTAGAACGAAACGTAAAAACGTTAAGCCAAAGACTCACGTTGTGATGTGTTAAGTCACAAAATTTAGAACCAAGCATAAAGCGCAAAATTTGCGGAAAATGAAAACTATAAAGGAACAAAGTTGAAAGTAAAAAAAGTTATGAGGGTACATTGTGAAAGATAAAAAGTTTTGGGTTAAAAGTAAAAAACAAATAGTTTTGGTTAAAAGTAATTTATGAAATACTTTTGGGTGAAAAGTAAAAAAATCAATTTTTTTTGGAAAACTCCCAAAGCCAACTTTATGACAATCATATGATAACAATTTTTTCTTTGAAAAATCCCCAAAGCACACCCCGCGTTGCGGCGGGGCGTAAAACGGTGTCAAATAATACTAATGTCACACAACCGACATCGACAACCAACACTGACTCGACCTATAATATGCGTATTTAGAACGAAACGTAAAAACGTTAAGCTAAAGACTCACATTGTGATGTGTTAAGTCACAAAATTTAGAACCAAGCATAGAGTGCAAAATTTGGGAAAATGAAAACTATAAAGGACCAAAGTTGAAAGTAAAAAAAGTTATGAGGATAGATTGTAAAAGATAAAAAGTTTTGGGTTAAAAGTAAAAAACAAATAGTTTTGGGTTAAAAGTAATTTATGAAATACTTTTGGGTGAAAAGTAAAAAAAAAATCATTTTTTTGGAAAACTCACAAAGCCAACGTTACGACAACCATATGCATAACAATTTTTTCTTTGAAAAATCCCCAAAGCACACCCCGCGTTGCTGCGGGGCGTAAAACGGTGTCAAATAATATTAATGTCACACAACCGTCATCGACAACCAACACCGACTCAACCTATAATATGTGTATTGCGACGAACCTGTCAAACATGGAAAAATAGAGGTAAAAACGTTGAACCACACATGCACATTGCGTCGTATACTCGTATTAACTCGAAAATTTTAGAACTATACGTAAAACGAAATTTTGCGAAAGATGAAAAGTATAAGTGATAAAAGTTGTGAAGTTAAATTGCAAATAATGAAAAGTTTTGGGTTAAAGTTAAAAAAACAAATTATGTAGGGTTAAAATTAGAAAATGTACAAACCTTTGGGTTAAAATAAAAAAATCAAGTTTTTTTTTTAAAAAACACCCAAAGCACAACTTACAAGTTCTTATGAACAAAAAGTTTACTAATTTATATAGGTTTTAATAAGCAAATAAAGAATCAATAATAAGTTCATTCTTACGAAAGCTTTATTTATGTTTTCTACAATTTATATATTGATCTGCTTCTTCACTTTTCTTTATCACCCTTACCTATCTACATATGAATTAATTAGAGGGTTGTTGTCGTGATGCTGGAAGAACCACAACATTGAAACATACACCGGCAAAACGGTGTAATAATGTAATGGTATATAATCACATATCATAACACTAGCTTAGTTCCCCGTGTGTTACACGGGTTAAACAATCTAAACTATATAATAAATATTTCTTGTAAATGCAAACCAAAGATGAAGACGTTTATATACCAAATTGATATAAATGAGTTAATATATTTGAGTATGTTCCCTTTTCGTCAAACGAAATTTAAATATTATGGTTAGATAATTTATTAAAGAGTAAATTGCCATTTTAATCCCTGAGTTTTTGTCCAAATTGTCATTTTAGTCCAAATAGTTTTTTTTTTCTCCTCTGGTGCCTGACTTTTCCTTTTACTTGTCATTTTGATCACATTGTCTAACTTAGTCTAAAATCCAGGTTATAATTAGGGGTATTTTTGGCATTAAATTATTATGAGGTTTATAAATTATGTTGTAAACTACCTCTGGTTATCACTACACAATAGTTATGCCAAAAATACCCCTGGTTATAACCAGATTTTTAGATTGAGTTAGTCAATGTGATCAAAATGGCAAGAAAATTAATCTCTTTTAATTAATTATAGATAACTCTAATATTTAATATGAGAGTTATCTATAATTAATTAAAAGAGATTAATTAATTAAACTAAATAATAATTATCCATAAGATATGGCCTAATATGATAACAAGTGTCCCAAAATTGGTTTCTTTTATTATATAGTATAGATATAGATGTTATTTTTTTTACGATAGAAAAAAATATTTTAATATCATAATCAAACTAAAGGGATTAAGATGCTTGTTTTATGGTCTATCTAATTTAACAAAATAAAAATATTAATGCATAAAAAAATTATAACCATTTAAAAATTATTGTTGGAACTTACATGTGCTAGAAAGATTTTTCTTTAACGAAATTGTATTGTGTTTTAAAACTTGTTATTACTTAAACTCTTGGAAATATGTTAAATTACCTTCTTGTCCTCCTTACATGTATTATAATAAGTATTTTTAGTTTTATCATAACTTGCTTAAACTAACTCCGATTGAACTCATTTTAGTGGCATGAACCGGCTCGTCGAAACCAACATAGCTTTTAGGGTTTAGCTTTATGATTTAGGTTTTATCATTTAGTCTTTAGTGTTTAGTTTTTGGAATTATGCTTTATGATTTTAGCCTTGGGGTTTATATTTAGAGTTAAGCTTTAGAGTTCACGGTCCAAGGTTCGATGTGTTAGTTCCAACAACGTTGGAGTCGAAGTTCTTTTTAGGAGTTTTTTTTTTCAAACTAGTGTTGGTAGAAAAAGTATTTACTAAAGTGGTGTTCCTTGAAAAATATTTACCAAAATAATGTTTTTGTCTCCTTTCTCATCTCAATGAATATAAACTAAATTACTAATTCTATTATTTATTTCTGTTAACACTTTATTTACTATTATTTTTTAGAAACCCAATAAAACTAAATTAGTAATTTTATTATTTATTATATTGACACTTTATTTTCTTTTTGAAACTCAGACTTGAGGTTCTCCATTATGTCACCTAATATTATCTTATCTAATAATTTATACATGATTAACATAATTTACTCAATTTATAATTATATCTAAATTCACTTTAACATATATTTTGTTATTTTTAGTTGTAACAATAAAAGTGTTAAGTTAGTTAGTTATAAAAAAGGTCAGAAAGTAAAATAGTTTAGTATATTTGTTAATATAAGATTACAAAAAAGTAAAAAAAGTAAGCCATAAAAATAAAATTTGGAGTTCGTTTTCTATGACTTGACAACACTTTAAAGTAGTTTAATCGATCAAAAATACATGATATATTATTTATCTAGTAAAAAATAAAAATAAAACAATATTAGCGTAGATAAGAGTGATAAATAATTTTTTTATTAAATAATTGAAATTTTTAAAAAAGATCATTTTCTAAAAATACGTAGCGAGTAAAGTTATGATGTTTGTCTAACTTTTTTATGTTTCTTATTTCATACTATTTAATATATAAAAAGATAAGGAGTTGGTAAAACAAAATATAAAGAGTTGGTTAAAGGTAAAAAAAAAAAAAAAAAAAAAAAAAAAAAAAAAAAAAACCTATAATGGATTGATTGGAGCAAAACAAAATATTTTATTGATTGAATAAAAAAAATATAACAAAAAAATAATGAATAAGAAGTATTACATTACATTGGCTTTAAAAAATAATCAAGTATTAATAGAAGGCTCTCACTATCTGCACACCAAGCCAGGCTATCTGAACACTTAGGGTTTAGATACGCTGCGTATTGACCAATACGCAGCGTATAGGGTTACCTGAATACGCTGCGTATTGACCAATACGCAGCGTATATAAGTGGTAGGTACACGACCAGACAGTCAAACCTAGTACCATGTCAAATCAGTCTTAAATAGGGTGCGTATTGATCAATACGCAGCGTATTGACAGACTGATTTGACCTGATACGATGTTGTCCAGGGCACGTGAATAAAGTAATACGGTGAGTAGGGATCAATACGCTGCGTATTGACATGCCAGATGAAAGTCTATTTATCCCTCCATTCATGTCTGTTACCCATCATCCGACATATACTTTGCTTTCCTTTTCATATACTTTGCTTTCCTTCATCTTCTTCTTAAGTAAATTGTTTGTTTTTTGTTCAACCTTGTTAAAATGTCATCATTTTGGAAGGATAATTATTTCGGTAATCGCTATTCTAACGACACATGGGGATCAAATGCTGCCAATGAGGAGGAGGAGGTTGTGTCTGGAGTCCCTGTTGATCAAGAAACACAGTTGCCAGACTTGAACAAGACTCCCACTCCACCTGTTGATGAACCAAATTACCCGGTGCATCAAGTGTGTCCAGATTACGGATACGGGTATGAATCTCCGTACGTGCAACAAAGTGGATACGGTGCTGAGAATGCACCTGTTGATGAACCAAATTATCCGGTGCATCAAGTGTGTCCAGATTACGGATACGGGTATGAATCTCCGTACGTGCAACAAAGTGGATACGGTGCTGAGAATGCACCTGTTGATGAACCATATTACCCGTCGCAGCCATCGTATCCGGGTTATGGGGTATACGGGGACGAAGGTGGATACGGAAGTTACAGTGGATACGGTGGTGATGGTGGATACGGGGGTGAAGGTGGTTACAGTGGATATGGGGGCTACAGTGTATACGACAGTGTATACGATAGATATAGGGATGAAGTTGGATATGGTTATGAGTCCCGTAACACATCACTTTATGAACCATCTACCCCGAGCAATCCATTTCAAGTAAATGAGGTATCATTATTATTATAGTTAAAAATGATATAATTATAATAATTATTATTATTGTTAAAATACTTTAATTATAAATATAATTATAAATATTATTATTATTATTATTATTATTATTATTATTATTATTATTATTATTATTGTTGTTGTTGTTGTTGTTAAAAATATTATAATTAATTAACAAAATAATTATAAGATTTAGTAAATAAACAAGTTAAGAAAGTTAAGTTAATAAACAATTTATTTTTCTTCTCTAAATAAATAAATTAATAAAAAATATTTTAAATAAATTAGTATTGTAAATAAATAAAAGAATCATGAAATTGATTTTTAGTTAAAATGGTTAGTTTAAACCTAACTTAGTTAGTTAAATCATAGTTAAAATGGTTAGTTTAAACCTAACTTAGTTAGTTAAATCATAGTTATATCCTAACTAGGTTAGCATTTAATACAAGGGACCACTAACTGAGTTAGAGAACTCAGTTAGTCCAGTTAAGTGCCAAAAACAAAAAAAAGTCCCTGAAGTTTCAAATTTTACGAAAATAGTCCCTGAAGTTTCCAAAAATTGACAAAACAGTCCCTGAACTTTCGAAAATTGACAAAAATGGTCCCTGAACTTTCGGAAATTACAAAAATGGTCCCTGAACTTTCGAAAATGGACAAAAATGGTCCCTAAACTTTCAAAAATTGGCAAAAATGGTCCCTGAACTTTCGAAAATTGCAAAAATGGTCCCTGAACTTTCGAAAATTGACAAAAATGGTCCCTGAAGTTTCTAAAATTGAAAAAAATGGTCCCTAAAGTTTCTGAAATTGACAAAAATGGTCCCTAAAGTTTCTAAAATTGAAAAAAATGGTCCCTAAAGTTTCTAAAATTGAAAAAATGGTCCCTAAAGTTTCTAAAATTGAAAAAAATGGTCCCTAAAGTTTCTAAAATTGAAAAAAATGGTCCCTAAAGTTTCGAAAATTGACAAAAATTAGTACCTGAAGTATGAGTTTCGATTATATTATTATTATTATTATTATTATTATTATTATTATTATTAACGTAACCTTTTTTAGCGTTTCATGTCTCTAACTGATTTGAAGAATTGGGTACAAGAAACGGGAAAGGATAATGGTTACGTAATTGTTACCCGCCGATCAAAAAATATTGGCGGTACTACTGGGATGGTATGGCTTGTGTGCGACCGTAGTGGTGAACACCGTAGTAAAGCAACAGTTAGGAAAGCTGGTAGCAAAAAAATCGGCTGCCCGTTTTCATTACTCGCCATCCGGGACGTGACGAACGACACGTGGGAGTTAAAAGTGGACTGTGCGAACCATAACCACGAACCTACGACGAGTCTGTTGGGCCACGCTTTTGTGCGAAGATTCACTAAAGCCGAATACAAGCTAGTGGAGCAGCTAACTGCTCAAAACATGGAGCCACGTATCATATTTCAAACCCTAAGAAAGCAGTTCCCCGACAGCCTGCACGTTCAGAAAGACGTGCAAAATGCGGTACAAAAAATTAGAGCGACAATAATGGACGGAAAGAATCCTATTCAGGCACTGGAAAGCCTGCTGCATGACCGCCGATTCATTTACGACACCCGACAAGATCCCAAAACAGATGTCGTAACAGAGATTTTCTTTGTTCATCCTTATTCAATCACTATGTGGCGTGCATTCCCGCACGTGATGTTGATCGACGCGACCTACAAAACAAACCTCTACAACATGCCATTTGTCCAGGTTGTGGGTATGACGTCGACTGGGAAGTCTTTTTGTATCGCACATGCCGTTATTTGTAAGGAACGAAGGGGTAACTACGTGTGGGTGCTTGAGCGGATCAAGTCAATATTGCATGAATGTATGATGCCGCGTGTGATAGTCACGGATAGGGAGCTTGCCCTGATAAACGCGTGTTCTAAAGTATTCCCGAACGCAAAAAGGCTTCTATGCCACTTTCACATCCAACAAAATATAGCTAGAAAGTGCAAGGAAGGGTTCGATAAAGAAGATTGGGGGAAATTTATGTCGTACTGGCGGACATTGTGCGAATCTTCATCAGAGCCCATGTACAAGTACAACTTGGAGAAAATGTATAACCGACTCGTGGTTGCCAACCGAGAAAGTAAGTGTTCCTTCAACAAACGACTCACCCAATCTATTATATTTCACACACGCTTTTACATTTCATTATTTTATTTTTACAGGTGTCTATGATTACGTCTACGAAAACTGGCTCAAAGACTATAAAGAAATGTTCGTTTATGCGTGGACCGATAAGTGTCGCAACTTTGGTCAGCGCACCACCAACAGAGTTGAGAGCCAGCACGCAAATTTAAAAAGATACATTACGCGCGGGAGTTCATTGGAGCGAATAGCAAGATGCATCATTGATATAGTTGAAACTCAGTATGATGAAATACAAAAAAGTTTCACTGAGAGCATCGAAAAAACGATGAACCACCATAGACACCGAATGTTGGACAACCTACGTGGAAAGGTTTCCCATGAAGCACTTGATTTGCTGGAAAAAGAGCTACTGAGGAAGATGGATGTGTTGCGGAAACTTAACGCATCATGTGGTTGCCATATGTGGCTTAGCAAAGGATTGCCGTGTGCTTGTAGACTGGAAAACTACAACCGTACAGGTAAAAAATATTAAAACAACAAACCTTTTGTTATTTTGTACGATTTAGCTGTTTCTCACACCGTATTAACTTAACTGTGCAGGGCGTATAATACAACTCGACGAGATAGATGTATTCTGGCGCAAGCTTGACTTGCTCCCTTGTAAACTGGTAGACGAGGAGGTCGATATTGTAGCAGAGCTCAATAATGTGCGGCAACATTTAGAGGCGCAGTCCCCCGTTCAACAAAAGAGTATGCTTTCAAAGATAAAAGCGGTTTTCACCCCAAAATCGTCAACCAAGAAACCACCGATCGTCCAGCAAAACACTCGCGGTCGGCCTACATCAAAGAAAGTACAAGAAAGGCTAGATGAAGCTGCGAGGTTAGACCAAGCTGCGAGATACAGCTCCTATGGCGATGACAGCAACGTAATTACCGCTTCCCCCAAGCATAAGTACGATTTACCCCGACACAGCTCATACGTACCGTCAGAGGGCTCTCGTCGAACTGGTTCGTTTGTGAAGTCTGAAAAACCTAAAATGCAACCAAACAGTTCAACAAGTTCTAAAAAGAAGGAGACGAGGGATGATAAGGTTTTTCCATTAATAAAAGGGGACGAGCACTTGTTATGCATTAAGAGGTTTAAGAATCAAATTCCATCAGAGTTTCGCTCTTACATATCGCGTATACAAGATGTGACCCCAGACGGTCATTGTGGGTACAGGTCTGTGGCTGTCGGGTTAGGTTTTACGGAACACGCATGGCCCAATATTCGTAGAGATTTACTACTGGAGATTGACCATAACAAACCGCGTTGGAAGCATGTATTCGAAACATATAACGAAGGAGACTTTAAACGAATACGTAAGAGCATCGAATGGCATTCAGTGAAAGGGTGCGATGAAAGTCACTGGATGGAAATGCCCCACGTAGGGCTTCTCATAGCGCAAAGGTATAATATTGTCCTCCACGTGCTAAGCATTGAATGGAGCTCTACCATCTTCCCATTAACGGATGCCCCACTAGATCCACGACCTCAAGCGATAACGCTTGTACATGTTCACGGGGGACACTTCATACATGCTAAGTTGGAAGGAGACTACCCCATGCCTTTAGTGAACCCGATGTGGTCGGCACATCGATCAATAGCTGCGAAACGGTGGGAAGAAATGTATACACCGCAGTTAGAGCACTACTACGAGTTAATGCATCCTAAATCAGACCGAGACAAAGACAGAGAACCGAGTTTAAATGTTATCGAAGATTAAGCGGAAACTTGTAATTTTGTAAATTGTAGAAATTTTTTAATTTATAAAGTTTTTATCATTTTTAATTCATTTATAATTTATAATTTATAATTTATAATTTATAATTTATAATTTATAATTTATAATTTTTAATTCATTTATAATTTATAATTTATAATTTATAATTTATAATTTATAATTTATAATTTTTATAAACATAATTTTTGGATTATTTTTACTTTCTCTAAATACAAACCAAGAAAAAAAAAAAAAAAAAAGGTCTTCTAAGGTGCGTAGGGAACCCTACGCATCGTATGTTATCCAAATTACAATAAAGCCCCTCTTTTTGGCTTCCTTTAGCCTCATAACAAGGGCAAAAAGGTAAAATGAGAAAACCCAGGCAGCGTATTGATCAATACGCAGCCTATGTCAAAGGCGGACAATTTTCCCCCCAAATTGAAGTTTGAAAATATAAACATGTTAAATTACTATTTTGCCCCTCTTTTTGGGCTATACGAGGCTAAATATAAGGGCAAAAATGTCATTTTTGGACCTTTAAATACGCTTCGTATGGGTCTCTACGATGCGTATGTAGTTGTCTTCATAATGACCTTTATGCCCTTCTACAGATGCTTCGTATAGGCTAAACAGAAGGGTATAAAGGTCATTGTGATGACATCTTATATACGTATCGTAGAGATCAATACGACGCGTATATAAAGGTGCACAATGACGTTTTTGCCCTTATATTAAGCCTCGTATAGCACTGATAGAAGGGCTAAATCGTAATTTTAGACACCCACATACGCTTCGTATTGGTCACTACGCTGCGTATAGCTTCTGATATAAATCAGGAAAACCCCTACGCAGCGTATGTTCTTCCCCAAATTACAAAAAAAACCCACTACGAACCCCTACGAAGGCGACTACGTATTTCCGACCGTATACACGCGAATTCGAAGTATAATCGAGGTATATACTCAACCTATTTAAGTAATTTTGATTTTTTTGCTATTTTATCCGTAAATTAGGGCTGTATCATAGGTAAATTAGGGTTTACAGTGAATTAGGGGTGTTTGTTTGATGTGTTTGATTAGGGTTTACAGTAAATTAGGGGTGTTTTTTTGATTTGTTTGATTAGGGTTTACAGTGACCATTTTTGTAAATTTATCAAACCTCAGGGACCATTTTTTGTAAACTTATCAAACCTCAGGGACCAATTTTGTAAACACATCAAACCTCAGGGACCATTTTTGTAAATTTATCATCCGTAAGGCGCGTATGGGCCTACGGGCAACGACGGGCTTAGTTTCGACGCCCGTTAGGCCCGTACGCGCCTTACGGACGACGTCGACTAAATAATATTTTTTTTATTATGTAGTCGACGTCGTCCGTAAGGCGCGTACGGGCCTAACGAGCGTCGAAACTAAGTCCGTCGTTGCCCGTTAGGCCCGTACGCGCCTTACGGACGACGTCGACTAAATAATAAAAAAAATATTATTTACTCGACATCGTCCGTAAGGCGCGTACGGGCCTAACGAGCGTCGAAACTAAACCCGTCGTTAAAATTTTAACGACGGGTTTAGTTTCGACGCTCGTTAGGCCCGTACGCGCCTTACGGACGACGTCGACTAAATAATAAAAAAAATATTATTTAGTCGACGTCGTCCGTAAGGCGCGTACGGGCCTAACGAGCGTCGAAACTAAGTCCGTCGTTGCCCGTTAGGCCCGTACGCGCCTTACGGAGGACGTCGACTAAATAATAAAAAAAATATTCTTTAGTCGACGTCGTACGTAAGGCGCGTACGGGCCTAACGAGCGTCGAAACTAAACCCGTCGTTAAAATTTTAACGACGGGCTTAGTTTCGACGCTCGTTAGGCCCGTACGCGCCTTACGTACGACGTCGACTAAATAATAAAAAAAATATTATTGAGCCGACGTCGTCCGTAAGGCGCGTACGGGCCTAACGAGCGTCGAAACTAAGTCCGTCGTTGCCCGTTAGGCCCGTACGCGCCTTACGGACGACGTCGACTAAATAATAAAAAAAATATTATTTAGTCGACGTCGTCCGTAAGGCACGTACGGGCCTAACGAGCGTCGAAACTAAGTCCGTCGTTGCCCGTTAGGCCCGTACGCGCCTTACGGACGACGTCGACTAAATAATAAAAAAAATATTATTTAGTCGACGTCGTCCGTAAGGCGCGTACGGGCCTAACGAGCGTCGAAACTAAGTCCGTCGTTGCCCGTTAGGCCCGTACGCGCCTTACGGATGATAAATTTACAAAAATGGTCCCTGAGGTTTGATGTGTTTACAAAATCGGTCCCTGAGGTTTGATGAATTTACAAAAATGGTCCCTGGTGTTTCCAGGATTTAATAAAATGGTCCCTTGTGTTTCAGAAATTGACCAGGGACCATTTTTGTAAATCCTGGAAACACCAGGGACCATTTTTGTAAATTCATCAAACCTCAGGGACCAATTTTGTAAACACATCAAACCTCAGGGACCATTTTTTTATACATAAACTTAAATTGTTTTTTTTTTTTAAAAAAACAGAAAAATATATATTTTTAAACAGAAAATATAAATTTTAGTCGACGTGTCCGTAAGGCGCGTACGGGCCTAACGAGCGTCGAAACTAAGCCCGTCGTTAAAATTTTAACGACGGGCTTAGTTTCGACGCCCGTTAGGCCCGTACGCGCCTTACGGACGACGTCGACTAAATAATAAAAAAAATATTATTTAGTCGACGTCGTCCGTAAGGCGCGTACGGGCCTAACGGGCGTCGAAACTAAGCCCGTCGTTAAAATTTTAACGACGGGCTTAGTTTCGACGCTCGTTAGGCCCGTACGCCCCTTACGGACGACGTGGACTAAATAATAAAAAAAATATTATTTAGTCGACGTCGTCCGTAAGGCGCGTACGGGCCTAACGAGCGTCGAAACTAAGCCCGTCGTTAAAATTTTAACGACGGGCTTAGTTTCGACGCTCGTTAGGCCCGTACGCGCCTTACGGACGACGTCGACTAAATAATAAAAAAAATATTATTTAGTCGACGTCGTCCGTAAGGCGCGTACGGGCCTAACGAGCGTCGAAACTAAGTCCGTCGTTGCCCGTTAGGCCCGTACGCGCCTTACGGATGATAAATTTACAAAAATGGTCCCTGAGGTTTGATGTGTTTACAAAATCGGTCCCTGAGGTTTGATGAATTTACAAAAATGGTCCCTGGTGTTTCCAGGATTTAATAAAATGGTCCCTTGTGTTTCAGAAATTGACCAGGGACCATTTTTGTAAATCCTGGAAACACCAGGGACCATTTTTGTAAATTCATCAAACCTCAGGGACCAATTTTGTAAACACATCAAACCTCAGGGACCATTTTTTTATACATAAACTTAAATTGTTTTTTTTTTTTTAAAAACAGAAAAATATATATTTTTAAACAGAAAATATAAATTTTAGTCGACGTCGTCCGTAAGGCGCGTACGGGCCTAACGAGCGTCGAAACTAAGCCCGTCGTTAAAATTTTAACGACGGGCTTAGTTTCGACGCCCGTTAGGCCCGTACGCGCCTTACGGACGACGTCGACTAAATAATAAAAAAAATATTATTTAGTCGACGTCGTCCGTAAGGCGCGTACGGGCCTAACGGGCGTCGAAACTAAGCCCGTCGTTAAAATTTTAACGACGGGCTTAGTTTCGACGCTCGTTAGGCCCGTACGCCCCTTACGGACGACGTCGACTAAATAATAAAAAAAATATTATTTAGTCGACGTCGTCCGTAAGGCGCGTACGGGCCTAACGAGCGTCGAAACTAAGCCCGTCGTTATTAACGACGGGCTTAGTTTCGACGCTCGTTAGGCCCGTACGCGCCTTACGGACGACGTCGACTAAATAATAAAAAAAATATTATTTAGTCGACGTCGTCCGTAAGGCGCGTACGGGCCTAACGAGCGTCGAAACTAAGTCCGTCGTTGCCCGTTAGGCCCGTACGCGCCTTACGGATGATAAATTTACAAAAATGGTCCCTGAGGTTTGATGTGTTTACAAAATCGGTCCCTGAGGTTTGATGAATTTACAAAAATGGTCCCTGGTGTTTCCAGGATTTAATAAAATGGTCCCTTGTGTTTCAGAAATTGACCAGGGACCATTTTTGTAAATCCTGGAAACACCAGGGACCATTTTTGTAAATTCATCAAACCTCAGGGACCAATTTTGTAAACACATCAAACCTCAGGGACCATTTTTTTAAACATAAACTTAAATTGTTTTTTTATTTTTTTAAAAACAGAAAAATATATATTTTTAAACAGAAAATATATATTTTTATGCTTTCACTTGTCTTTATGCTTTCACTTGTGCCATGGTTTTGCTGTGTAAACAGAAAATATATATTTTTAAACAGAAAATATATATTTTTAAACAGAAAATATATATTTTTTTAAACTTAAAGTTAAATTGTTTTTTTTTTAAAAACAGAAAAATGGAGGAAATGGATTACGAAGAAGATATTCCGGAGCAGCCGCAGCGGAAACGGCGGGCGCGTCCACCGCCAGATCCTCTAGAGAATCACCCGTATTTGGAGTTTCCTCAGGAGTCCGAGGCTGCGCTCCGTTGCGAGAAGCTTCGGAAGATGCATATTGGTGAACATTTTGCGGTTTCGTGGAAAACCCTCCGGAAGCTTGAGGTTGAAGATTGGGTGCGTAAGTTTGTTCCCGTTGATTCACCGTGGGATCGTCTGTTTGAGCTATCGTTTACGCCGACCTACAGGGAGATACTAGTCGAGTTTCTGTCGTCGTTCGAGTTTCATCCTCGTCGGCCAAATGAGGTTGTGGACCCCGCGCAGCCCCCTCCCCCGCCCGAGGTTTCTTTTCGCATGGCTGGCCAGGCGCGCGAAATGTCACTTGCACAGTTTGCGGTGCATAGCGGTTTGTATACGGAGGCTGAGATTGCTACGGATCTTTATACGAAGGTACGTTTAACACAAATTTTGTATTGTTATTATTATTATTTTTAATATATAACATTTAAGATTTAATATTAATTTAACGTTTAATAAACATTCGTGTAAACAGGGGCTCGTAATGATTGATAAACCCACGCTATTAGGGTTTTGGGATCTGATCGCGGACATCCGTCAGTGGGACCACTACCAATCCAAGGGGAGGAGTACGCTGATTGAGGATCCGCTCTTCAGGTACGTTAGTTATTAAACAGATTTTTTTAAAAGAAAATTTCTTTTTTTAATTATTTAGTTGATTTTTGTCAATTTTTGAAACATCAGGGACCATTTTTGTAAAAAATAGAAACTTTAGGGAACAAAGTGTAAATATATCAAACCGTCAGCCGTTTTTGTAAAAAATTGAACGACGTCTAAACCGGCAGCCGTTTGGGGCTGGGTTTGCAGCCGTAAACCGGCGTTTAAACGGCTGCAAACACAGCCCCAAAGGGCAGCGATTTCGCAGCCGTTTGGGGCTGCGTTTGCAGCCGTTTAAACGCCCGGTTACGGCTGCAAATGCCGCCGCAGACGGCAGCGAAAACGCAGCCGTTTGGGGCTGCGTTTGCAGCCGTCTAAACGCCCGTTTACGACTGCAAACGCAGCCGCAAACAACAGCGAAATATCTGCCGTTTGCGGCTGCGTTTGCAGCCGTTTAAACGCCCGTTAGGGACCTACGCGACTTACGGTTCGACTTCGACTAAATATAATTTAACGACGACAATCATAGTTTTGACGCTCGTACGGTCCTAACGAGCGTCGAAACTAAGTTCGTCGTTAAAATATATATATTTTTTTATTATTTAGTCGAAGTCGAACCGTCAGGCGCGTAGGTCCCTAGCGAACGTCGAAACTAAGTTCGTCGATTAAAATTTTAACGACGGGCTTAGTTTCGACGCTCGTTAGGCCCGTACAGCCCTTACGGACGACGTCGACTAAATAATGTACGCGCCTTACGGATGACGTCGACTAAATAATAAAAAAATATTATTTAGTCGACGTCGTCCGTAAGGCGCGTACGGCCTAACGAGCGTCGAAACTAAGCCCGTCGTTAAAATTTTAACGACGGGCTTAGTTTCGACGCTCGTTAGGCCCGTACGCGCCTTACGGACGACGTCGACTAAATAATAAAAAAAATATTATTTAGTCGACGTCGTCCGTAAGGCGCGTACGGGCCTAACGAGCGTCGAAACTAAGTCCGTCGTTGCCCGTTAGGCCCGTACGCGCCTTACGGATGATAAATTTACAAAAATGGTCCCTGAGGTTTGATGTGTTTACAAAATTGGTCCCTGAGGTTTGATGAATTTACAAAAATGGTCCCTGGTGTTTCCAGGATTTAATAAAATGGTCCCTTGTGTTTCAGAAATTGACCAGGGACCATTTTTGTAAATCCTGGAAACACCAGGGACCATTTTTGTAAATTCATCAAACCTCAGGGACCAATTTTGTAAACACATCAAACCTCAGGGACCATTTTTTTAAACATAAACTTAAATTGTTTTTTTTTTAAATACAGAAAAATATATATTTTTAAACAGAAAATATAAATTTTAGTCGACGTCGTCCGTAAGGCGCGTACGGGCCTAACGGGCGTCGAAACTAAGCCCGTCGTTAAAATTTTAACGACGGGCTTAGTTTCGACGCTCGTTAGGCCCGTACGCGCCTTACGGATGACGTCGACTAAATAATAAAAAAATATTATTTAGTCGACGTCGTCCGTAAGGCGCGTACGGGCCTAACGAGCGTCGAAACTAAGTCCGTCGTTGCCCGTTAGGGACCTACGCGACTTACGGTTTCCATTTAATCGATGTTGACTGATTATTATTTACTGACTGGTTTCCATTTATGCAGGTATTTGCACAAGATGATTTCCACTTCGATCACTGCTCGAAACAAAAGCCGGGAGTGGTGTACGAGTGGTGACTTATTCTTTTTGTATTGCCTCTTATACAAGAGGCCGTGCGCTCTCGCCTACGGGTTGGCGCAGTATTTCGCCTCCGCGCATCATCGACAGGAGCGCGGAATACTATTCGGCGGCGCTTACGTGACCAAGATAGCCCATTCGTTGGGCTATCATCCGGAGAATGACCGCGGCCGTGTAGGCCCGGCGGCACAGCCAAAGCGGATGGGGATGAACACAATAAACGGGATGCATATTACCAAAGACTTTCCATGCGGGAAGCGGTTAAAGAATCTGGACGGCACGCAATACGAGCTTAAGGACCTGCCAGAAGACTTCCCTCTGATTTATCCCCCGCGGGATCCGGAGCCGCCAGAGCCGCATGAGCCGGTCGCCGTTTTTCCGCAGCCACCACAGCCGCGTGGACCACCAGGGGCGCCCCAGTTCCCACGCCATGTTATGCCCGGTCCTGACCCGTCACATGAGCGGCTGCTTCGAAACGTGGAGAGAAACAATTATTTGTTAGAGTGGGTGGCTGCGGCGCTGCAGCAGCAGCGACAGCATGACGGGTTACCTCCACTACCCTTCATTGCGGATGCGGACTGGGATCAGCATCAGCGGCAGCAGCAGCATCAGCAGCAGCAGCAGCATCAGGAGCAGGAGCAGCAGCAGCAGCATCAGGAACAGCAGCAGTAGTATTTTATCATTTTGTTATGTATGTACAAACTTTGTAATGTATTTTGTAATGTATGTATCAAACTTCGGTGTAAACAGTTTCACATATTTTGAAATGTTATGTTTTGAAATTCAGGCAGGTTATAAAAAATTCTGGCAGGTTATTTAAAGTGTTTTGTCGTTACAAACTTAGTTTCGACGCTCGTTAGGCCCGTACGCGCCTTACGGACGACGTCGACTAAATAATAAAAAAATATTATTTAGTCGACGTCGTCCGTAAGGCGCGTACGGGCCTAACGAGCGTCGAAACTAAGTCCGTCGTTGCCCGTTAGGCCCGTACGCGCCTTACGGAGGACGTCGACTAAATAATAAAAAAAATATTATTTAGTCGACGTCGTCCGTAAGGCGCGTACGGGCCTAACGAGCGTCGAAACTAAGCCCGTCGTTAAAATTTTAACGACGGGCTTAGTTTCGACGCTCGTTAGGCCCGTACGCGCCTTACGGACGAAGTCGACTAAATAATAAAAAAATATTATTTAGTCGACGTCGTCCGTAAGGCGCGTACGGGCCTAACGGGCGTCGAAACTAAGTCCGTCGTTGCCCGTTAGGCCCGTACGCGCCTTACGGAGGACGTCGACTAAATAATAAAAAAATATTATTTAGTCGACGTCGTCCGTAAGGCGCGTACGGGCCTAACGAGCGTCGAAACTAAGTCCGTCGTTGCCCGTTAGGCCCGTACGCGCCTTACGGAGGACGTCGACTAAATAATAAAAAAAATATTATTTAGTCGACGTCGTCCGTAAGGCGCGTACGGGCCTAACGAGCGTCGAAACTAAACCCGTCGTTAAAATTTTAACGACGGGCTTAGTTTCGACGCTCGTTAGGCCCGTACGCGCCTTACGGACGACGTCGACTAAATAATAAAAAAAATATTATTTAGTCGACGTCGTCCGTAAGGCGCGTACGGGCCTAACGAGCGTCGAAACTAAGTCCGTCGTTGCCCGTTAGGCCCGTACGCGCCTTACGGATGATAAATTTACAAAAATGGTCCCTGAGGTTTGATGTGTTTACAAAATCGGTCCCTGAGGTTTGATGAATTTACAAAAATGGTCCCTGGTGTTTCCAGGATTTACAAAAATGGTCCCTGGTCAATTTCTGAAACACAAGGGACCATTTTATTAAATCCTGGAAACACCAGGGACCACTTTTGTAAACACATCAAACCTCAGGGACCATTTTTGTAAATTTATCATCCGTAAGGCGCGTACGGGCCTAACGGGCAACGACGGACTTAGTTTCGACGCTCGTTAGGCCCGTACGCGCCTTACGGACGACGTCGACTAAATAATAAAAAAATATTATTTAGTCGACGTCGTCCGTAAGGCGCGTACGGGCCTAACGAGCGTCGAAACTAAGTCCGTCGTTGCCCGTTAGGCCCGTACGCGCCTTACGGCTGATAAATTTACAAAAATGGTCCCTGAGGTTTGATGTGTTTACAAAATCGGTCCCTGAGATTTGATGACTTTACAAAAATGGTCCCTGGTGTTTCCAGGATTTACAAAAATGGTCCCTGGTCAATTTCTGAAACACAAGGGACCATTTTTGTAAATCCTGGAAACACCAGGGACCATTTTTGTAAATTCATCAAACCTCAGGGACCAATTTTGTAAACACATCAAACCTCAGGGACCATTTTTTTAAACATAAACTTAAATTGTTTTTTTTTTAACGACGTCGGGCCTTACGGACAACGACGGACTTAGTTTCGACGCTCGTTAGGCCCGTACGCGCCTTACGGACGACGTCGACTAAATAATATTTTTTTTATTATTTAGTCGACGTCGTCCGTAAGGCGCGTACGGGCCTAACGAGCGTCGAAACTAAGCCCGTCGTTAAAATTTTAACGACGGGTTTAGTTTCGACGCTCGTTAGGCCCGTACGCGCCTTACGGACGACGTCGACTAAATAATATTTTTTTTATTATTTAGTCGACGTCGTCCGTAAGGCGCGTACGGGCCTAACGGGCAACGACGGACTTAGTTTCGACGCTCGTTAGGCCCGTACGCGCCTTACGGACGACGTCGACTAAATAATATTTTTTTTATTATTTAGTCGACGTCGTCCGTAAGGCGCGTACGGGCCTAACGAGCGTCGAAACTAAGCCCGTCGTTAAAATTTTAACGACGGGTTTAGTTTCGACGCTCGTTAGGCCCGTACGCGCCTTACGGACGACGTCGACTAAATAATATTTTTTTTATTATTTAGTCGACGTCGTCCGTAAGGCGCGTACGGGCCTAACGGGCAACGACGGACTTAGTTTCGACGCTCGTTAGGCCCGTACGCGCCTTACGGACGACGTCGACTAAATAATATTTTTTTATTATTTAGTCGACGTCGTCCGTAAGGCGCGTACGGGCCTAACGATTGTATCTGGAATACAACAAGTTCTGTGTGAATTTAAAGTTCAGAAGGCTTTATACGCCTCGTATTGACCAATACGCAGCGTATACAAGGTGTCAGTATACGCTGCGTATAGGCCAATACGCAGCCTATTAGCAGTTACTGCATATATGAATTAAGTTCCATGTTCTAACAGCTCCGGAACGGAGGATAAACTGGTTAAGGCTTTACGGTTCTAAATGATAGGTCACGAGTTCGATTCTTGATAAGGGCCGGTTCTTTAAAGAAGACCCCCTTTTATACTGATTTTATATATATTTACATTTTGGTCCCTGGTGTTTCATTTTTTATAAAAATGGTCCCTGAAGTTTCATGAATATACAAAAATGGTCCCTGTTGTTTCATAATTTAGATAAATGGTCCCTGATGATTCCAGGATTTACAATAATGGTCCCTTATGTTTCTGAAATTGACACAAAATGTTTCCAGGTATGAAGTGTCAAATTTTACCAAGTTTATATACGCTGCGTATTGACCAATACGCAGCGTATAGAAACCTGGCAAACATTTGACACTTCAAACCTACCAAAATGACCCCAAATGTGCATCAGTTTTCTATACGCTGCGTATTGGTCAATACGCAGCGTATAGGGCCCTTGTTTTCTGTGCAATGATTGGTAATCAGGCACTGAGATCTATGGTTTATCTACGCTGCGTATTGGTCAATACGCAGCGTCTAGGGTTAACCTTATAGGCTGCGTATTGACCAATACGCAGCGTAGATAAACCCTAACTTTTGCTAGGGTTTGGTGTGCCAATAGGCACTTTAGTGTGCCAATAGGCACACTCTAATAGAAATAAATAATGAATTACTAAATTAGTTTTTATTCAATGAGATAAGAATAGAGAAAAAAACACCATTTTAGTAAATACTTTTGAAAAACACCATTTGATGAATATTTTTTTTCACCATCACTACTTTAGGAAAAAAAAAAAAAAAAAAACTCTTCTTTTTAGTCTAATATTGAGTTTTTAAAATACTTATCATACTTATTAGACAAAACAATCATTTTAGAGTAACCTTCCCCTATACCCTAAAGTATATATAGACGATTCTAATTAAGGTACCATATAATACAGTTTAAAATGATTTCATTAATTATCCAAAATTTTTACTTTTGTTTAATTCTTTTTGGTTCGTATGTACTTGTATAATTCAAAGTCTTCGTGGATTTAAATTACTTTGAATCAAAAATATGTTTGAAATAGCTGACATGTGTATTTTTTCAAATTGTACATAAATATACGCAAACTCGAAATTGAAAAGTTGAAAGAAAACGTGTTTCATTTTTTGAAAAGTAGGCCTTATGCAACTTGCTATTTTCTCGACTATCCATGTTTATCTCCAGATTTTTAATTTATTTGTGTTTCTTTATATCTTTAACAAGTTACAAGCAAATGGAATTATGTACCTATGCACTTTCACTTAAAATTTATGTCTTGTTAGGAGAAATTATTTTAAAATCAATGTTCTAATATATAAAAATCCAAATTAAGCAATGACACTTAAAACATATGACCAATGACACGATATGATGAGTACGCCCAATATGAATTTTCAACTTTGGATTTAGTTATATTTGGTATGTCATTTTTGAAGGTCAAACATTACGACTTTCAATTGCCTATAAATTGCATGCATCAAGCAACCCTAAACCATGCAAAATGGCAAATATCACATCTTCTTTCAACATGCAAACTTCCATTCTTACTCTCCTTCTTCTCTTGCTCTCAACCCAATCTTCTGCAACTTCCGGTTCCATTACAGATCGCTTCATTCAATGTTTACAAGACCGGGCCGACCCTTCATTTCCGATAACCGGAGAGCTTTACACTCCCGGAAACTCATCTTTTCCCACCGTCTTGCAAAACTACATCAGAAACCTTCGATTCAATGAAACTACCACACCAAAACCCTTTTTAATCATCACAGCCGAACATGTTTCCCACATTCAGGCAGCTGTGGTTTGTGGCAAACAAAACCGGTTGCTACTGAAAACCAGAAGCGGTGGTCATGATTATGAAGGTCTTTCCTACCTTACAAACACAAACCAACCCTTCTTCATTGTGGACATGTTCAATTTAAGGTCGGTAAACGTAGATATTGAACAAGAAACCGCATGGGTCCAAGCCGGTGCGACTCTTGGTGAAGTGTACTATCGAATAGCCGAGAAAAGTAACAAGCATGGTTTTCCGGCAGGGGTTTGTCCAACGGTTGGTGTTGGTGGGCATTTTAGTGGTGGTGGGTATGGTAATTTGATGAGAAAATATGGTTTGTCGGTTGATAATATTGTTGATGCTCAAATAATAGATGTGAATGGCAAGCTTTTGGATCGAAAGAATATGGGTGAAGATTTGTTTTGGGCGATTACCGGTGGTGGTGGTGTTAGTTTTGGGGTGGTTCTAGCCTACAAAATCAAACTAGTTCGTGTTCCGGAGGTTGTGACCGTGTTTACCATTGAAAGAAGAGAGGAACAAAACCTCAGCACCATCGCGGAACGATGGGTACAAGTTGCTGATAAGCTAGATAGAGATCTTTTTCTTCGAATGACCTTTAGTGTCATAAACGATACCAACGGTGGAAAGACAGTCCGTGCTATCTTTCCAACGTTGTACCTTGGAAACTCGAGGAATCTTGTTACACTTTTGAACAAAGATTTCCCCGAGTTAGGGTTGCAAGAATCGGATTGTACTGAAATGAGTTGGGTTGAGTCCGTGCTTTACTACACGGGCTTCCCCAGTGGTACTCCAACCACGGCGCTCTTAAGCCGTACTCCTCAAAGACTCAACCCATTCAAGATCAAATCCGATTATGTGCAAAATCCTATTTCTAAACGACAGTTCGAGTTCATCTTCGAAAGGATGAAAGAACTTGAAAACCAAATGTTGGCTTTCAACCCATATGGTGGTAGAATGAGTGAAATATCCGAATTCGCAAAGCCTTTCCCACATAGATCGGGTAACATAGCGAAGATTCAATACGAAGTAAACTGGGAGGATCTTAGCGATGAAGCCGAAAATCGTTACTTGAATTTCACAAGGCTGATGTATGATTACATGACTCCATTTGTGTCGAAAAACCCTAGAGAAGCATTTTTGAACTATAGGGATTTGGATATTGGTATCAACAGCCATGGCAGGAATGCTTATACTGAAGGAATGGTTTATGGGCACAAATATTTCAAAGAGACAAATTACAAGAGGCTAGTAAGTGTGAAGACTAAAGTTGATCCTGACAACTTCTTTAGGAATGAGCAAAGCATCCCAACTTTGTCATCTTGAAGAACGTACATATATAAATAAATACCTTTGTGCATGGTATTTTCAGGGTGTCAAAGTGATATTCAGATATTTATGATAGAATTTTGACTTGTATTTTATACAATCAAAATTGTATGGTTCTCCGAATTTCTCTTTTTAATTCTGAAAAATACATATTAGTATTGTCGTATTGATGTTGATTATTTGTTTGAATTTCTCTTTGTAATTTGTAATCGTGTAATAATATTTGTAATAAATCATTCTTTTGTGTTAGATTGATTCGTTTTTCTTGTTCACTTTCGCGATTTTTTCTCTAAGAGGTTCTTGTTATCCTTCCATAGCGTTCAGGAATTAAACAACTAAATAACCGTATCTAGAATATGAGTTTACTTGTCTAACTAATTACATATAGTGAATTATCCTATATATTAATAAACCTACGCTTTGAACAGTAAAATAGCAATTGAACAGTAAAATGGCAATTTTGTAATTTCGTTGTTTAATAGGTTTAAAAGCTTGTCAAAAGAGAGACCACTGCCACAACCGCGATTAGATAAAGATGAGGACTTACACACAGAGAGAGAGTGTGCTTTGGGAGACAGAGAGGCAGGGCTGATGACAATGGTTCCACCAGTCTGTCAGTGTCAACAACACTAGACGACGATGGTGTTTTGATAACTATGGTGGCGGCAGACCGACAGTCTTTGGTGGCACAAACTAGGGTTTGTGATTGTTTGATTGTCGTGGCGGTAGTTTTTTATGGCGGCGAACATGGTTTATGATGGAGAGCGACGAGGTATGTTTGATCGGATGCATAGACGGCTGTCAAGCGGTTAGGGTTTCGATCAACTTCGGTAAGCCCTTTTCTGTAGCATGTTCGCTATTTGGTTAGATCGGGTGTCCGGCAAACGCAAGAATACACCAACCCACCATCACCGTGTTCCACCATCTATCTCCGGCACCACCAAATCCGGCCACCATTGCTTCTCATCTCAATTTTAGCGTTCATCTATTGCTAAAAAAGTGTTTTTTGTTTCATCAATGGAAGTTCAAACCCAGACGATGATGCTTTTAAAGTTGTAGATGCGGATACCGAAAAGATTAAAAGGTATTGGTTTTATTGTATATTATTGTTTTATCTGTTGATGCCTGTACATATGTTCCAATGTTTACCTTGCTGTAGGGAGTAGGTTAATGAGGAAGAAGATTTGAAAACTATAAAAATGATATCCATCTTTCGTTGTTAATTCTGTTTTATAAGGATTTTATAACACAAAATAATTGAAAAAGGTGTTGGTAAGGCCTATTTAAATCACTAATATGAGTATTCCAGTTCAATCACAAAATAATTCAAATGTGTGCTAATCTTTGCTGTGCTAAACTTACAAGGAAAAAAACTATTATTTTCAATCTATAATATTCATTTTTAGTTATAATGTCTTATTAACTCAACTAGAAAGGGAAGAGTGTAATGCTTATATCATTATCATTTTTTAATAATATAGAATCAAGTTTTAAGTGTTTTCAATGGGTATAGTTTACCTCTTTTCTTTCCAGCGTGTCGGTTTTTCGGAAAGTTAATCTGCGACATCAGTGAGTTTTAACTTAAAGTGTTAAATCGTGACATTGGTAAGTTAATCAGAAAACTTGGGTTTGTATCTCAGTTAAAAGTGTTCAAATGGGTCAGCTAATAATATATATTTTATTTTGTAGGATTATTTTGACGATTCGTTTGAAGACCTGAGATTCATGGAACAACTCTACCGAGCTGTGGATAAGAAGAAGGGATAAAAAAAGCAACGAAAATGACACGGACTAGGTAGATTAATGATATATTTGCTTAGAATTTAAGGGTTTCAAAACTTTAACTTAACCTATAAAATTTGGTGTCTTATGTTTACAACTCGGTGTTTTATGTTTGAAGTATTGTTTGACTGCGGAAAACGGAAAGAATAGCAAGTTATTGTATTCGGTAAAACTCAGAATTGCTGGGTAAATTTTTTTTCCCAGGTTTTGACTTTTAACGACGACAATTGTCGTTGCTAGAACATGCAATCTTGCCGCTAATAGTGTACTTCCTTTAGCGGCGATAAAGATCTTTAGCGGCGGCATACAACCTTTTAGCGACTGAGCAATAGCGGCGACATGTCGCCGCTAAAACCTTTAGCGGCGACTTTTGTCATCGCTATTGCGCAGATTCCTTGTAGTGTTTTTTATTCATTTGTAGTAGTATGTTGTTTTTTGATTCATAACACCCAATACATTTTAATTGTTGTCCTTAAATTGATAGTTTTGATCGCTTTGTCAAAGGATTATGTTTTACACTTTCACCTAGCAAGGAGACCGGGCTGAGTACTGGCAGCAACGATGAAAGTTTTCAGCTCCAAATGCTTAACCCGCTTAGGATGAGATCCAAAGTGACGAATGCTAATCAGCAGCGCGTCGGGTTGGAAAGGCTATGGCGGTGGGTTTTTGGTAAGAGAAGATATGTAGCAAAGACGAAAAACGGGTTGGATCCGGAATTTTGGTATGTAAGTTTCACAAAAGGTGTGTATAGACTGTAAGACCGTACGGTGGGGGCTTGAAAATGGGGCGTTGTGCGACACGTGGACGACACGTAAACACGTGTCAGAAATGAGGCGTTCACACACGGCCACGTTGTCTCCCACCCTCCACGTCGGTGGAATTTTGGCTGCCCCTTCAACAACGCCGTCTACAACACCGGGCCCGGTGTGGTGTGTGCGGCGTGTAAAGGCAACAACGCCGCTCCACCATGCCCACACCGTGTGGTCTAAGGATGAGAAGTTGTACGTATGTAAATTTCAAAAAAGCTTTGGCCCGGATGCGTGCTATGTTCTCACTGAAGCCTGATACAAGGTAAACGTAATACATACTACTTTGTTGTGCTCTCATATGAATAGGGTCAATTGTTTGAAATAAGTATGTAGCTTACTGTATTAATGCCCACCATCTTTTAATATTTTGAAAAGGGTTACTCTTAGATCTGTTATGCCTCCCATTCCCCAGCAACTTTGAATATTTTGAAAATGGATGCTACTAATAATGATAAAAATATTATGTGACTGTATACGTTGGTAGCTTTCTATTAAATTTCATGACATTTTATTTATAAGCATGCTTCTGAGTTCTCATAATTGATTATTACAGGTGGCAGAACACTACTACCAACAAACGACTCCAATCACTCACTCTTTTTTGAGATTCAAGTAACTCACTCTTCTTTGTTATTCAGGCAAGAGTCGTTTATAATCACATATATCCAATGGAGAACTTCATATATACTCTTAACTACAAGGAATGTATATGAGAATTTAGTGTAAAAAATGCATATGTGAGGATACCAACGTGCGTAGTCAAAAAGCCGCACCAGGGATCAGAACAAAGATGAACTCTGGCTGAAGTTGAAGGAAAAAGGAGGATGAGATACATGTTCGTTTCGACGCAAGAACTCTAGCTGAACTTCTTTTTGATGAAAATAACATTCTTTCTGGCTCTCCAAATAGCCCAGCAAGTAAGGAGCATAACTAAATGCACCAATCTGTATAGTTCAGTTTTACTTCGTATTTTTATAGAACCCATCTGTATAGTTCGGTTTTACTTTGTAAATAAAACATTGCTATGATTGTAAGAAATTAACCCGACTCTCTCGCGCAACGCGCGTTGGGAATAATCCTAGTTATTTTAAATATAAATATATGACTTTTTTTATAATTATTTAAAGAGTGAAACTAATTAAGTAACAACCAGCACGCGTTTATCCCATTTGCTTTTGATAGCGCCAGAGGCTGTGGACCTACTTAGTCGAGTTTAAAAGGTCATGCATGGTAATGTAATGACCCAGAGATCTATGGACGTAGTTTTTAAAAGATATAGTTTTACTATTCAAAAATAGATAGCGGCACAACTTTTTGCCCGTTTACCAACTATCCCGATGTTAATACCCAATAAATTAATTAACTAGAAGAATAGATAACTCAATGGGTTTAAAGTTGACATATTGAAAGACTCAATGAACACTAGTACCCGGTCCATCACCAAGTATTTATACATTATATTTTTTTTAACAGAAAAAGTTTTTATGATCTACAGAACGGGGTCAGCATCGCTGTAAATACCCAAAAACTATAAAGGAAACGAACTAACGACAACAAAAGTGTAATACCCCATAGACAAAATAAAAAATATATGAAACTTTTAATTCATATATTGTCGAACGAGTAAGTAATAGATAAGATGGTTATGTGAAATATGAAATATCTTGACGGACTTTGGCTATTATAGGAGACCATTTAATATTAATAATAAAATATATTATTTTTGACCTTAATCTGTTTTTAACAAAACTTATGTTAAAATATAGATAAAAATGAGCTTCTGCTAGTGACATATTCATCGTTTCAAAAATAGAAGTCCCATCGATGCAATATATATAAGCAAGCAAGCAAGCAGGTCAAGTAGGCAAGCACGTCACATCGATGCAAGATGGTTTGAGGTGCTTGCTTGCTTCCTTATAAATAGAAGTCCCAGTTGTTATTTAGAGTATCAGTTTTTAACGGGAATGCTCTAGTATAAAGAGAATCCCGAGCATACAATACCCCGTTAGGTGTTGTTAGTAGTCATTTTTGGAGCACGAGTAGGAGCAGGAGTAGGGAAACTCTATATCTACGTGTCGTGGATAGTTTTAAGGTATGTCCTCGTTCAAGTTTATGTTTATTATTTATTTTTAGTTGTTAATATTAGTATTATTATTAGTAGTAGTTTTAGTATTACTTTTAGGTACTAGGGTTATTGTTGGGGCGGGTACTGGGTAGCCTAGCCTTAGTTAGGCATGGACTGATCACCTATGCTTAAACAAGGCATCGTTAACCAATATCCAACCATGATAATATCTAGTTAGTGGACCGTTACCTAACTTAGGATTATGTAAATTGTGTCAGGTCCCTAAGGTAGTACTGGATTATACTAGCAATTACTATCCATTGTTACGCAACTAGTAATAGGTGAGTTTTATGAATGTTTTCCAAACATGAACACGCTTGTCCTAAACTATAATAATATGGCATGACTGTTGCACGCATGTATATAACCTGAGCATGACATACACTTGATATTTGTGGTCCCTTATACGTGTCGCTACGACGGGATTTGTCGGTACTACACCCGTGGTGTAGTGGGCATCAACTGTATTATGTAAGTTACATGGTAACGTTGGGTTACGATGACGTGGGCGGGTACAAGTCATGATTAATTGATGTGATTTATAACCTGTGTATATTCATAAACTCACCAGTAATAGCTGACGTCTTTTAAGCATGTGTCACAGGTAATAATGGTTAATTATGTGTATGCTGCTAATCTCAGATATGTGCGGCTAGTAGAATAAAGTATTCAAGACTTGTTTATCTAATGGAAATTTTGTGTGAACGGCTAAGAACAATTGACCCAACTTTGTACTTTTAAGTTTACAACTTTGTACCTTACAGTTAGTTGTACTAACAAAATAATTGTTTCCTTATAAGTTGGTATCAATTGTGTATGGTGCATCCTTATCTGGGTGCGGTGTCACAAAAAGGAAACAAAATTACATGATTACATCTCTTATATTAAAGTCACGTCATCTCTCCTATACTAGATTCTTTAATTTGGATCGTTCCCTAAGCCATAGAAACGAGCTCGCCATAATCTCTTGCATCAGTTTACTAAGATGTGTGTCCCGATCATTAAATTCCTTATCATTCCGCGATTTCCATAAGTGCCATATTGTTGTACCATACACCACACTTATTACTGTTTTGCATTGTAATTCATTAAGTTGATTTCCCTTGGAAGCTTCATCCAATTCCACACTGCCTCCCAGACCCTTCTCGCATGACGAGACTGCACCAATAGATGATCCACGGACTTCGCCTGAAGCCCACAGTGCGTATGCAATGATTTGAGATTGTAACTTTGACCTAGTGTAGTCATTAGCTTAGTTATATATTATATCGTTTCCTCTGCTTTGTGTGTGGATATCAACCATTTACGGTTGAGAGAATCTTTTTGTTAGAGCTCGACTTGGAACCCTTCTTGGAGTTGGAGAAACGGTTGAGAGACATCTACAAGATTGATGAAAAGGGAGGGATAAGACTTGCTCATACTGTGTTTGAAAAATAACTTGTATAACTTAGCATGTAATACGTCACGTAACACGTAAGTTTCAAGTAGTTCACATAAGCGTAACGAGAATTCACATAGTATAACCACAAATAATGACAAAAGAGTGTAAATTTAATTTGTTCACGACGAATTATTATTGTTTAAGATTGTGAGTAAAGTGCGATTTGTGCTTTAGACTTTGAAAGGAGAAACGTATCAAATGTAAAACACATTGAAATTGATATAGCATAAAAGAGATTCAATGTAAAACTACATGATGACTCTAACAAACATCCATGCTTAATTCCATAAAACTTCGCGGATTTATTACAACCCATTTCATGAATGATCACCAAATCATAAAATTCAACGTACCATATGTTAGAGACACTTAGATGATCAAGAATCTCAATACATGCATTCAATTTCAGCCCTAGAACCTCTTTAATTTACTGAATTTCTTATTGTTGTTGAAGGAGAAAGTTTTTCCCTTCTCTCACTCTCTCTCATACGATACATCCACACACACACTGCATTTTTTTGTTTATAAACTTTCATTCATTTATAAATTTTCAGCCCTTATAGTTTCATTTGTTATTTATTCAAGCACGACTTTCATCTCTTCTACACAAGGGTCATTCTATTTAACTTAGTTAATCAACTAAAGTTATTAATTTACACACTAAAATATTTAAGGGCATAATAAACAAATTACGCATTTTTAGGGTGTTACATGTACCTCTCAAACCGTCCTTTCCATTCTGGATAATCTAATTCATTCAATAGCACGAGAGGTTTATCGCTGCTTCCAACTTCGTTGTTGTGTCTTATACTTTCAACAACAGTTTTCAAGTTGTTTTCCATCATCACTAGGTCTTGGTTCAAAAATTGTTAAAAATTTTCAAAAATCTCTCATGTCCGGAGAGAAATAGACACTTACAAGAAACCCTGATCAATAACCTAATGAACAAATACTTATGAAACCTGAACAACCAAACAAGTTCGGACCAGTCACTCTTAAACCTATAAATTAGGACCCCTAGCTCACAAATTCTAATAAAGATTTAACAAATCCGGACAATAGGGAGCAAATTTGGACAAGGTTTGATTAAGTACTGACACTTCCTTAAGTTCGGACTAAAGACGAATAAGTACTCACACTCTATAAATTCGGACAAGGAAGATAAGTACTGATCAACTCTAAATTCGGACAAAGATGAAAAGTACTGACCAACTCTAAATTCGGACAAAGATGATAAGCACTGACAATCTATAAATTCGGACAAGGAATAAGTACTGACAAATTCCTAAGTTTGGATAAGGAGTTGAATAAATCCTAACTCCACAAACTCTTTTGAACAAATTTGGACAAAAACCCACAAGTACTCACAGGGGTTATATCCAAATTCGGATCAAAATAACCAGCTTCTGAATTTATTTCATAAGTGTGACTTCACACTAGGTCATCAATAAGTTCATAAGTAACAAATACGAACAAATATGTAAACTCTGACAATGTAACAATCCCAAAATAGATCTGAGGAATAATGATTGCTTACCTCAGCAATTTTTTTCACCTATTCACCAAAAACCCGGAGAATTTGCAGAAAACTTTTAGATCTGACACTTTCTGAACACAATCTTAACAATCCAATGAAGGACAAACACTCAAAACTAAAATCTAATCACCTTCCATCATGAAAAAAAATCAAGAAATAGAGGAAGAATCAATGAAAAACATGAGAAAAGTATGAGAAACCCTAGAAAATAGAAAACTCTCTAGAATAAACAAAATCGATCAATAAATCTAACCTCCAACACGAAGCCTACATCGGTAAGAACACTCTCTATACAGAGCCTGCTCTGATACCACTTGTAAGGTCGCCTAAAGCACTTCGACACACACGCGATGTGCGGAAACCACCGCGTAATTCGTACCGCTCCGTAGATCTTGTATAGAAGGAGTAGAAGATGAGAGAACCAATCAATCTATGAATACATTAAGTATTCACAGATCACACACCTGACTAATCACATGCAGTGATAGCACATACAAAGGTAGGGGTTGTTTCTCTCTCTAGAACAAGTCTTGCACAGAAAATTTTCTCAAAAAACCTTTTTTTTCATGCATTCATTCACTTAGAATATATACAATGACTAGTTGTAACAACCCGACTTTTTGAAGTCAAAGTCAAAGTCAAAGGAAGAAAAGATTGCTAATCAGATCTGTCATTCCTTGCTTAATTATTACTTTTACTCTCGAATCTCGTTAAATCGATACTTTAGTTGCGCTATATTCGTGTATAATTTGTATTATGTGAAGTAACTATATGTTAAACACTATTAAGCGCTAATCTACTTAATGCTATCGCTATCGCATCGCAACTCGAATCGCAGTTATGGTTATTGTTTTACGTGTGTGTGCCATTATGTTTTACTTGTGCATGTTTAAATATGTTGAAGGTGTTAATTGTAAACGCAATCGCAACTCTATCGCAACACAATCTCATCACGAACTGGAAACGCAAGATTACTTATGTTGTTATATGTTAGTTATGTCATTTGTGTAACTATTATTAAAAAACTATCGCATCGCTTATTCGACCCTCGCTTAAACGCATCACAACGCTCAACGCACGAAACGAAAGTCGGAAAACCAACTCACTCGAGCCATCCGATCGAATGACCCTTCGATCGGATGGTCATCCGACCGGATGGCCATCCGATCGAAAGGCCCTCTGATCGAATCACTTCCACTGCCTTTCTCTTTTTCCCCTATAAATACTCACCTGTCACATCACTGTTCACGTGATGTGACAGCTCTCCTCCGACCCACGCACACTCAGGCCGCTTTTCTCTCAATTACTCGTGATTCTTTTAAGTTTTCATCTCAAATCTTGTACTTCCTTGATCTACACACACTTTCTCATCAATTTCACCATCAAATCACAACTTTTAAACATGAAATCCACCTGAGTTGGGTTGTTTTCAAGCGACGTCATCACGGGTTCATATGAACACCGAAGTGCGATCTCATCTCACCAAGAACCACTCAGATCTAAAGGATTTCTACAATGTTAAACACTGATTTCACCTAAATCTAAGCATAATCAAAGTGTTTCAAACTTTTCTTCAAAGATTCTTCACTTTTATTTAAAAACTGATAGAATCTGAGCTCGTCCAGGCCTTCTACTCATTCTCTAGTGTAGTGCTGGTTTGAGAACGGATTACTATCAAAGAGGCAACCGATTCACGGGTTGAACATGAAACACCGTCAGTGAACAGCTGGTACGGATCGAATGGGGTGATTCTCGTCCGACCGGATGAGTTGTGCAACATTTGTGCTCTGCAAACACTGTACGATGTAGAATAATATCATTTATCAAAGAAACAATGTATTCTGGTCTCAATGTTTTTTTATTTTGGTTTGACAATTTCACTTTTGATTCTAGTTTGATTTCAAGCTTTTAATCGCTTTCTGGAAAGTTATACGCAAACTGTTACGTAAACGTAATCAGTTTAACGCGACAAACACTCCGAAATAGTGACATAAGCTAATCATACCCTAAATACCCTTTACATAACTTAGAAATAGGTTTCGAAGGGCTAGGGACAACTAAAACATGTTTATACAAGTATAGGGACTATTTACGACAAGTTATGAAAGTATGCCAATTCGTATAGCGACGAATGCTCCGGAACAAGATCATAAGCTATACATACCTTAAATATCCTTTACATAGCTTAGAAATAAGCTTAGAGAGGTTCGGTATGCGAAAATGCGCTTATTGATCACGAGGACTAAAAGTGTCAAAACTGCGAAAGTATGCATTTTCGTGCATATTTAGCGTTCTGACCATATCCGGACATCCAAATATTTTTTTAATCCCCTAGAATATTGTATTTTAGTATTCTTTTCGCAATTTGTTTCGTTTTCGCGTCCGTTACGATTTCCGTCGTAATTAACCGAACAACGCAACCGTACACCCAAACAAACCGACATCCGTAACATTTTTTAGCATAATTCAAGTTGAATATAATTTAAATTCATCATGGAACTTGAAAATGGGTTTGAAGGATGTTAGAAGTGCCAAAACGCGACGAACCAAGCACAGGGACCAAAACTGCCATTTTTCAAAGTTTGCTGGTCTGCAGGTCCTATACGGACCGTATGCACTCCCTTATGGTCCGTAAGGAAGCTCCAGATCAGCAGAAACCAGTTTCTTCATAAATCCAGATGTGCAACCTGTTTTGATCATTATTTTAGCATTCTATGGGCTGGTTTATGTACTCATCAAGTTGCCAAATCAGTGATTGACAAGTGTAGGGTCTAGATCATGCTTTGAATCACTGAAAAACACTTGCAATGATCCTAATGGATTATGATTCTCTATAAATAGCAAGCCATTTTTCTCTTCAACTTGCTCATTCATCTTCTTCATTCACTCCTGCTCTTGGGAGGCTCTCACACTTGTTGAAGGCCTCCTACTTCAGTTTTCTTTGTCTTCTTTCCAAGCTTGGACTTTTGTAAGTATTCTTTCATGCTTGGTTATGTATTTCAAGCAAGAATGTCAAACAGTGTTTAACTTTCAGCTTTGACCATGAATTGGTCAAGACAAAGTTCGTTTGAACTTTGCAACGTGAGCGTAATCACGATGGTTATAATCCCTTGTGACTATACCTACTGATTACCACGTTGATTAGTAGAAGTGACGAGTCAAAGTTTCGGTCAAAATGCACGTTTATGTGCATTTTTGTAACACCTCGAAAATTCATGTCCAATAATGTATAAACACGTGTCATAAGCTCTGAACGTGAGAAAGAATACTTTAGAGGGACTAATATTGACAAACGGGGAAACTATGTAAATATAAGGGTCCAAAGTGTCAACGATGGATAATTATATTTGAAAATAGCCCCACAAGATGTTTATACCTTCAAACGAATAAATCATGGATCATACGAAGGTAAATATGAAAGAAAGTGAGGAATTACAAACTACATGAGCTAAATGTGTCAACATGTGCAAAGTATACCTCTGAGTGACCTTTTGGCAGACCCGATGCTTTGTAACGATAAAATATACTCACTAGAATATGTGGTTAAAATTTCATAAAGTTTCGTTATCGTATGAGAAAGTTATGATCAAATTCGTGTACGAGGGGTTAAAAGCGTCAACGTTGAATTCTAAGGCCTTATGAGTGGTTACAAGGTTAGTCAAGGACTTAACCAAGTTAGTAAAAGACCCAAGGCCCTTAAAAATCAAGTTAGAAGGCTAGAAATGCAATTTAAGGGCTTAAAACCACGTTACAAAGGACCAGGGACTGAAAATGCAAATTGTGAAACCTGTTTGGCAGGTTTTGCAGGTCCAGGCGACCCGCGTAAAGGTCCCCTATGACCTTACACAGGCCGCGTCAGAGTGCCAGTAATAGAAAAACGTGCACAGCTGCCAGTCAGACCTGTTAACCGACTTTAAAGACTTGTTTTGCATACCAGGGGCTGCCCCAACCAGTTTTCATGCACTAGGGACAGTTGTGATGATCAGGGGACATGCATAGACTTGTTTGGCATCATCTAAGGGACTTGAATTCACTATATAAGAGAAGGGAAGTTGTAACCATTCTCACTTGCATTCACAACTTCTCTCAAGTTCACTCCTGGAGCCTTCTGGACAGCAAACAACATTCCTAGTGGTCCCTAAGCATAATTAGGACTCTTGTAAGTGTCCTTAACCCTTCTAAATTCGTTTTAGCTTAGTTAATTAGCTAAAAGTCAAACCGTCGTAATTAAGGTTTGACTTCGGGATTAGTCAATAATTACCCACTAATATCCCGAATTAAAAATACCTTTAAGTAGGTAATTATGTGGGTAACAAACCCTTAAAAGGGTATTTCCAGGTTCCTACTCTAACTATGTTAATTGTCGAGTCAAAGCTTATTATAAAAAGTCAACAGAAAGGTTATTTGCGAATTAATGCATAATTAGCAATGTAGGATACATGCAACCTGTTTGAGCATTAAAATAACTTGGTAATTAATGTAAGAACATGTCTCAACATGTTCAACTCGACAATTTTCAGTTTAGGCTCGGTTTGGAACCGAAAGTCGCAAAGTTTGACTTCTGATTTGACTTTCAGTTCTGACCCGTTTAAGCCAAGATTAGGATTGCCTTAGAGCTTCTTTTGGACCTATTACATGTTAGTATAACCCTCTGTGATTATACAACTTGGTTCATTAGATATCCTATTCACATGCATGTTTCCGTTAATCGCCTATATGTTGACCATTATGCCCGAATGACCTTAAAATGGGATTTTTGAAAATGTAAAAGGGTAGACACCTTAGTTACTGATTTATAAACTTGCATATAAAATTTGAGATCAGTTTGAGGTATAGATTAAGAGTTATGCTCATTAGCGTAAATTGAAGCTTCTTTTGTAATTAAATGGCGTAAATTGCATTTAGCCTATCTTAACCCAAATTTTTATACAATACCTTATACCTACTGTTATAAAATAATATTTTGGGATTTTTGGAGATTTTTATTTATTTTTAGGCTGAGCATAACTTAGTGTTCTAAGACTAATTCGGTTAATGCCGGTTTTGCCATTTTGGGCTATAAAATGAGTTTTATAAATCCTTTTGACCCCAAACCTTTTTCTACTGATTTGTTATGTTAAATAAATTATTTTGAGCCTGCTGGAATATTAAAAATATTAGCTTTTTACAGAAAACCCGGAAATGGCTCCAAATCGCCTTTTTAAGCGTTTTTAGCACATAAGTATGCACTAGAACCTTACTAAGCATATGGGGTCAAAACCTACTGATGTACTCAGTAAGATTTTTATATTTTAACAGTAGGCTAATGTTTTCAACTTAGAATAGCAGTTTTGACCCTTTAAGCATATGTGAAATTACCAAAATGCCCCTACGGAGCATAGTATGGTTATAAGTTATAAATTTCATATATATTGGATACCCTACTATTATGACTTAGTAAAATTAATCATATTTACAAATTTAATCAGACCTGTAACTCAGAATATTTATTAAACTCTTTTACACCCTTTAAAATGACCAAAATGCCCTTATGAGGCATAGTTTTGGTTTAAAACCATTTGGGTCATAATGGAAGGTATCATTCTGATATCACAACATATTTTAGGCGTATTAACTTCAAAAAACATGTATATAACTTTTATGGTTACTCGTTACGCATTATACGCGTTCGGATCGGCTTATGTGACTAGTTTGGCCATTTTAGCCGAAACGGGTCAAACCATATCATTTTGGTCTCAAAATTCAGAATGTGATTATGTTACCCATATTAAACAAGCATGCAAGCTTGTTGGGTCAAAACCACATTCTAAAACGGTCTTCGCCTTATCATGCGTTTAAAACCGTAATCTTTATATAAAACTAACCGGTCTAAGCTTAAGACCCGTTAGGAGCCCAGTAAAAGCTATGTGCACTCGATGTACTTGATTTATACTTTGCTCAGGTAAATACGTTTAACTTATTTTCCCTATACGGGCTTTGGGTACGGTATATAAAATACCGCTTGGTCGGGGAATTGACCTTAGCCAGTCGGTGGCTAAGTGTTGTCAAATTAACCCATTTAAAAATGTTGTTTTGTTTGTTTAACGCCTTTGGGGGTTTAATGACCATGTCCCGGATATCCTTGGCATCATTCAAAGAATGGCCACGACCTTAGCACACGGGTGTAGGCATACACCCGTAGTGCATTTCAATAAAGTATAATCGTCGGTCGAGAGAAGTCTCGTGGCGGAATTATATTAAGTGGTGTGTCTATTAATCTTTAACCCGGCACGACCCGGGCAACTGAACGCATAACAGACATGTAATTCTTTAACAAGATTATTAAGCAAATAATTATCCCAAGTTATAAAAAGTTTTGTGCCACGGGCATTTAAATCAATTTTCAACGAATTTCAAAATGAGTCAGTTAAATTGTATTTACCAGTGTAAACTTACGTATTTTTCAAAAAAGGCTAAGTGCAGGTACTACGCGTAATAGGCTGGCCACTCCTTAGCATCCGTAGAAGTCTCGCAAGCTTAGGATGCATCAAGTCTGTTGAAAATAAAGTTTCCTTTTTGTTTGGATCCGCCTGTGAATCTATTTCAACTATTTTGTGATACTTGGATATTACAATATTATTAAGTTGAAATAAATCTTTCTTTGCTTCCGCTGTGCATTTATATATTGTATGTTTGACTATGACGATATCAACTACGTCACGGAACCCCCACCGGGCCCACCGGTGATACGTGGAAATTAGGGGTGTGACAGGTTGGTATCAGAGCCAACACTGAGTGAATTAAACACTAGCCTTCTGTGTTTAATCTCAGTTAAATAAATGCACATTCCTCGAGTTCCGAGTCTAGACAAAGAACATAGGACAAACTCTGCTTTGTTTTATTTCATTTTGTCTTTATTTTATTTTATATATATATGTTGTTGCATCGTTTTGTTGACAGGTTTAATCATGCCACCACGAATGAGACGCGGACGGGGAAAGGCTCCTTTCACGAGCCACGATCATGAAGCCGGGCCCTCACACCAGCGAACACCTTCCATCACGATGAGTACGAGCCCACAAGAGCCGTGGAGGCTCTACGTTGAGCCCGGGAGGCGATCGGTCTCCCTCAGCTCCTCACCTTCATACTTACATTCCTTTGGGCCCCAATCAGAGAATGAGCCCAATAATCAACCACCCTCTTTCATACCATTGCAAAGGTCCAATTCTCACCATTCATTTGACGACCCAACCCCAGTTTTTCAAAGCCGGTTCAACCCGGCCAACATCTTTCCAGAACCCGTGGGATTCAACCCACTAGGACCTGAGGATCATTTCTTAGGAGACCATGCTGACGATATGGATGAAGACACAGACTCCGTGGAACCAGCATCCGGAACTCCGAACCACCCCATCGAGATCTCAGATGGGTCTTCATTTCACGGATCGCCTTATTGCGGTCCGGACAGCTACGAGGAGAGATTCCGGAATATTGACTGGTATTTTACCCCCTCTCACCACTCGTCTCCTTATCAGCAGCAGCAGCAACAGCAACATGATCCTTCCCAGGATTCTCGTTTCGTGGCGGTCACTCCGCCACCACCACCACCAATGGAGCAACAACCGCCTCCGGAGCCACCGAGGCAGAGAAGGTCAAACGCACGGATGTCCGTGCGAGGGGGAGTCCGCATCAGCACTCCCCAACCATCGAGTGGCAGTCATTATCCGCCACTCCAGGAAGAAGAAGAACCGCAAATGGGGGGTCCATCAAACCCCATTCCAGAGGTCAACTCAGTGCCTATGGCACCTCCGTTGGGTTTTGACAACCCAATACCTGCTTACACCGGCTCAGCGGCGTACAACCCTTTTGAGCAGCCGGCTCATACCCAGTTCGACTATGCCAACGTAGACCCATATCAGGAGGCATGGGACTACAACGCACGTCACCCAGAGGGACCTTATGGTGGTCTTTGGACCACTGGTTACCCAACTTATGGGTACCAGCGTTCACCACCTCCTCAACCTCTGTACCAACCACCGCAGCCGCAGCTAATTCCGCCGGAGCGCCAACAAGAAGTTCTCGAGCGATTGAACCGAGTCGAGCAAGTGGTCCGTGAAGACCGCGAAAGCAACCGAGGCTTCTTCAAAGGTCTGTCAGACTTGCTCAAGGGGAAGTCCAAGAGAAGGGGTCATTAAAGGCCTTGTTGTTTATTTTATCAATTGTAATCAAGTCCCTGCGTGGACTTTTTGTTTCTGTACTCAGCCCCTGCGTGGGCTTGTCTTTCAGTATTCTGCCCCTGCGTGGACATGTCTTTTAGTTAACCTCTGCGTGGGTTTGTTGTTTATTTTTCGCCCCTGCGTGGGCATGTTATTTTGTAGAAGACCCGTTTAGGGAAATTGTTGTACTGTTTAATCTTTATTAATGGAATGATTGAATTTAAATTTTCATGATTGTTTATTATTAATAAGTACATGCATAAACTTAAAATAAAAGGTAAAATGAAAATAACATTCCTAATAAAGAAGATCTACCATTTTTATAGAATGGCAAAATCTAAAAAGGGACAAGACCTAGCCATGTGTTATTTTAAGACAAGGCCAAGATGGTACCTCCATAATTAGATTCAGATCCATAATTAACGTCTCAACTTAGGATTGATCTGCGTTTAAAATTAAGAGAATCATAGGGGTAAAACCTAGCCACTTGTCATTTTAGACATGGCCAAAATGGTAGAACCTGTCTAAAAGATTCCAAATTTTTGTCAACATCTGTAGGTATGTTAGCATATTGGGCAAATTGTGATACAGTGTAAATCACATAGGCCATCTTTAAAATTTGGGTTAATTTAAAATTCCCTGTAATTTTTAACCATCCTTTGAGGGTGAAGTGCCTACGGGTAATAATTAATGTCCTCTGGGACTAAGAGACAGTAGAAGTCTGTAACTCACTGTCTAGAATAGGGTATTGAACTATGGTTCAAACCCTAATACCTTGATTCCGTAAGAATCCGGGTTATAAATTAACAATGTTTTTGTGACTAAGTTATATGTTAATTCTTAATTGTAATATAGGATTATTAGAAAGGTCCTGCATAAATAGTTAATTAATAAATTAACCCGCAATGGTTATTTAAAAAAAACCATGGTTAATAGAATATAGAATACTGTGTACCTTGCCTATTATCTCTTTATGTAGCAATTGAAGCTACATGGCTAGGTCGGACGAGGTGAACAGTCGTCCGGTGGAAAATCACGAGAATGCAAAGATACAGTTAACTGGCGCAGAGCTGATAGCGCTTGTTGATGATGCGGTTACAAAGGCTTTAGAACGACAGTACAGTGAGTACAGTGGGACCCATAGTAGGACCCTGTCTACACCGCATAATAAGTCTAAGACTCACTCGGAGTCTCACAGCAAGCCACCCTCTGTCCAACCCAAGTCTAAGAAGGATGAGACTAAGAAGGATGATGATAGACATTCTTCCAATGAAAACAGTGATCATCCCAAGAAGATTGTGTTTGATGATGCCCCACGTGCCAAAGGTTGCACGTATAAATATTTTGTATCTTGTAAACCCCAGGATTTTAATGGGGAGAAGGGGGCAGTGGACTGTATGACTTGGCTAGATGAGATGGACACTGTTGTGGACATCAGTGGTTGTGCTGAAAAGGATATTGTAAAGTTTCTATCCCAGTCGTTTAAGGGTGAAGCCTTGGCCTGGTGGAGGTCATTAATTTAGGCTACTGGAAAGGTTCCATTGAATAACATGTCATGGGAACAGTTTGTTGCTCTCATCAAGGAGAACTACTGTCCCCAACACGAGGTGGAGAAAATAGAAGCTGAATTTCTGTCGTTGGTTATGAGAAACCTACATTGCCAGGCTTATCTCACGAGTTTTAATACTCTGTCAAGGTTAGTTCCTTACCTGGTGACGCCTGAACCAAAGAGGATAGCCTGTTTTATTGGGGGTCTGGCCCCAGAAATAAAAGCAAGTGTCAAGGCCTCTCGGCCCACTACATTTCGATCAGTAGTTGATGTGCGTGAAATGTGTTATATTTTAAATGTATATTTTAAGCCCTTTTTACACTTTTAGCCAAGTTTTAAATATATAAAACACGATATTTACTAACACTAAACACACATATGGGCAAGTGCACCCATCGTGGACGTAGTATAGTGTTGGTAAGATACCGAGGTCGTCCAAGGACACAAGAGCTTTTAGTACCGGTTTATCCTCAACGTCTAACCAAATCAAAATGTTAGAAAAGATTTTTAAACTAAGGAAATAAAACTAACTAAATGCTGAAAAATAAAATAAAAATAAAAATAGATAGACAAGATGAATCACTTGGATCCGACTCGTGTATTAGTATAACCTTTGATTATTTTCGCACTTTTGCACTTGTTTAAGAGATTATCTTAGTTATTGTAGTAGGCCCCTCTTTTGAAGGCGACGTTACCCTCAACCCAGTAGTTTGAGTCAGCAAGGATACAATCCTAAAGGGTCGGATTATTGAAAGATAATGAATTAAGTTATTAGTGCAAATTATGGTAGGCCCCTCTTTTGGAGGTGACGTTACCCTCGACTAAGTAGTCTGAGTCAGCAGGGATACAGTCCTAAATAGCCGGGTTATAGTATTAATAGTAGTTAACTTATGAGGGGGTCAAAGAGTTTGGATCCCCGCCATCCAATACCTTTGGGTATTGAAGGAGATCCTACTAAATTTGACCCACGTCCCTTGCAGGACCTCTAAACACTGAACAAGGGCAAGACCCTTACCAAACCGTTCCCTTAACCCCCGACCAGGTAGCCAACATACCTCCATATAGACCGTGGAGATATGAATGGTGAAAATTTTTTATTTTATATAGACAGTAAAATAATGCCAAGACACCACAGACAAACGATAAGGAAGAATCACCTTCAACATAAGCAACTAGTTATTAAAGTCATTAATACAAAACCAAATAAAAAGTGAAAAAGATTAAAAATAAAAAGTATTATACTAAACACTTGTCTTCACCAAGTGATGTAAGAGACTTAGGCAAACATGGCCTTGATTGTCAAGAACTCTTACGATCAATCTTGGATCCCGAGACGACTCACACACTCTATGATGGACAATGGATGATGGTGGTGGATGATAGTGTTGTGATGGTGGTGGATGGTGGATGAAGTGTGAGAGAGGTGGTGTGCCAAGGGATGAGTTGCAATGAAGGCAAGCACTCCTATTTATAGGCTGAACAGAAGCCTGGGCACGGCCCCGTGCCTGTCTGACAATCTCTCTCCTCATTAATTGTAATTCGCAATTACAATTAATGCGCCTGCAGTACTTTCACCACGCCCCCGTGTTCACTGGGCACGGCCCCGTGGTGGGCAATAGAAGCTTCTATAGTTTGTCTTATCTGCTGCTTCTTGGGCACGGCCCCGTGCTGGCTGAGCACGGGGCGTGTTCAGTCTTCTGTCTTCTCTGTTTTGCTTGGGAGGATGTTGTCGAGGGGTTGGGCAATCCACTTATGTTCCTTTTCTTGTATTTATGTTAGATTTAACTGCCTTTTTGCTTCTTTTGTTAATTTGAGCTCATTTAATCCTGAAAATACAAAAGGAAGACAAAAACACTCTTTTTCCAACATTAGTACTTAAAAAGGGTTAGTTTTATGCCTCATTTGATGTAATTTATATGTTGCATTTTACACACATCAAATATCCCCACACTTGAATTTTTGCTTGTCCTCAAGCAAAACTCTTTAATATGTGGCTTACACTCCCAAATGGAATGGGTAGAAGAGAAGGTTTTCGCTTGTCATAGAGTGTCGGGAATCCAAGATCTTTATTGGGTTTTATTTTTATTTATTTACAATCCTATTCGTTATGATTTTTTTAGAACGTTTCATAAGAGAAATTACTTATTTGGGCATAACATGCCTTTTTAAAATTCCATTTATATACAAGTTCACATACCTCACGAAAGAAATCACTCACACTCGGCCGAAAGTGTCTTTTTTTAGTGAATCACTCGAGAGCGGCATGGAACTTATTCCTACCATAGGCTTGCCAAGCAATCAATCCTCCTCCTTTTTAACTTTTTACCTTTGTAAATATCAAGAGGACTTTTTTTGGGTAAAGGCTTGGGCTAAAGGTGGGTAGTTGGGTTAGTGGTCAGTAGAAAAGGGTGAAAAGCGTAAAAAGCGTGGTTTTCGTATAACATTTTGTTTTAGTGACTTTTTATTCTCAATGAAGTATTTCTTCAAACAAGCTTTCGTTTTTGGAGCTTTGTTTGTTTATTTCTAATTTCATTGTAAATTTTTTTTTTAGTCACACAAAAACCGAGCTTGTTACTAAAATAAAGGGTAAAAATAAAAAGGGTTTTTGGTGGGTAAAAAGGGTTTTGGGTTAAGAAATGAAAAGGTTTAAGCTCAAAGGGGTTAACTAGGGGGAGTTTTTGGGTAGGTGAAAAGAAAAATAAAAATAATGGTTTTGAAAGAAAAATGGTTAGTCCTAATGCCTCCATCATTTACTTACTTGGGTTTAAGTTGGTAAGGACCGGGAATGAATTGTCGTGGCAAGTTCTAGAGTCGTAAGAACCAAGCGGCTATTCACACAAGAAACGAAAAATGAGCATTTAGCGTAAAGATGTATATTTGTATGCTCAATAAAGGCTCAAAACTCACTTTTGTGGGAATGGGTTTTTATGTGATCAAGTATATATAATCGAATTTTAACTAAGCTTGTCATGCCGTTTCATAATTTTCTTATGTTGGTTCTTTTTATCACGACGCTATCGGTTGTAAATTTGTAAAAATATAACCTTATTAGTCTTAGAATTCCCAACTTAAACTTTAGACAAGTAAAAAAAAATGAAAATTTTTTTCAAAAAAATTTGGGGTGATTAGCGGTTCCAATAGAGTTTTGTGTAAGGCTTGTTATTAGGACTTGCAAAATTCAAGGTTTTAGCATCCCCCCACACTTAAATTACACAGTGTCCTCAATGTGTCCCAAAAATAAATTTTTAGGTTGATTGAATGTGTAACATGGTGTTAAAAGTAAAAATTTATGTTACTGGCAGTCTGGACACGGCCCCGTGTCCGTTGGACACGGCCTCGTGTCCGTTGGACACGACCCCGTGGTCAACTGCCAGTAATGAAAACTTACAGAAGGTGGACACGGGGGCGTGTTGGCTAGGCACGGCCCCGTGTCTGGCAAATATCTGCAGAAAAGTAAACAAACAGCAGGTCTGGGAGGTGGGTACGGGGGCGTGTCGGCTGGACACGTCCCCGTGTGGACTGTCTGTAAGCCTGAAAAATAGGTTCCTTCCTTCGGTTTCCCATCCTGGCTTCATGAGTGCTAATGTTTAGCACTCTAAGCTTTGGTTTGTACCTGTTTCATCACTAAATACCACACCAAGCAATACCAATATCCTAAATTACCATAGTTAATTGTTCAAACCATAGAGTAAAAGAAAAATAAAGCAGAAAATAAAAGAAGTTAAGGAAAGTAAATTGTTCAACACTTGGCACGCATGCCACAAATTGTTTCGATAGATAAAGGGACCTTAACCTGTGGGCTTGCCATCAACCCGCTCTTGCTCCTTCAACCCCCTAGTCCATGTCCTCATCGCTGTCATCACCTCCATCCCCATGACCCGCCATATACTCCCGGATGTTGCCGATGTCGTCTTGTATATCGTTGATGTTTTGTTTGATAGCTCCGACCCGGTGGTATGTATTGTTGGCAAGGTTGTAGGTGTTCCTGGTGCACATGAGGTTTTCCTGCAAAAGATCATGTAAACTTTGAAGGTTAGGAAAACCGCCTCCTTGTGAGGAGGATTGACCCGGATCACCATGGGGTTGATACTGGTAGTGAGGAGGTGGAGCGTAAAGAACTAGGGCTTCCTGTGGGTTCCATGCGTGGCCTTGCATCCTCTGAAAGCTCACTGATCCATCTTCCGCCTCGTAAAGTAGGTTCATGGCGCGGCAAATGTGATAATCAACTCGTCCCGACCATGGGCTCCTTTCAAAGGACCTAGGGATGCGCGTGAAACGCTTGAAGAGGCGGTACACCCATCCTCCAAAAAAGATAGGTGTTGGTGCACGAGCAAGACGGTTCAGATGCATGTTTCGAAGCAGGAGATATGGAACATCGAGGGCCCTTCGGTTGTGGATGCAGTGAAGGACTACCAAATCTTTCAACCCCACAACGCCACTACTGTCGTGTCGTTGGCTAAGAGAGTAAGTGAGGAGCCTATGAATGTAGCGATAAAGCGGATCCCTCAGCTTAGTACTCTTGGTGCTGCTGGGTTTGTAGATTCCTTCACCGATTTGGGCCCATGCGGCTTGACGTTCATTTTCATCCAACTCTCGTAAGCCCCTGGTATTTTCCTCATTCCCCGATTCTTCTTCCGCGTACAGTCCCACTATCGCCCCGAATTGTGCCATAGAGATCGAGTATCTCGTCCCACCACATCGAAATGCAACCACTTCATTGTCGAACGGGTCACACCTTGAAGTGAAGGTAAAAGTACTATAGAACTCCATGGTGCATTGATGCACTGACCGAAGCCGAGTGGTTAATGCAACCCTTAGTGGTCCAGTAACGATGTTGTTGAATCGGTCGAGCTGGTTTACCAAGGTTAAAAGGTCCGTGCACGCTTGTCTGGGGTACTCTTCGGGCCTTGTTTGAAGTAACTCGTATCTTGCCCTAGCGTCGAGCTCATTCACGTTAAACCTTGTGAACTTCGACATCTGAAAGAATACAACAAAAGTTAGCACGAAACAGTGAGATTTTTAAAAGAAACTGCAAACAGTGGGCTGGACACGGCCCCGTGTTCAGCGGGTACGACCCCGTGTCCAGACGTCTGTTACTCAAAAACTTCATTTTTCGTCCCGGTCTCGAAAATCTGAAAATTTTTAGCCAAGTAGGAGCGGTTTCCCCCGAAAATGAAACCCCAAGTGACGTTTTTCCCAAAACAACCCGTTTACCCCTTCAATTTATCTTTTTCGGTTCAAAAACAAGGGTTTGAGGTTTTTAGTGAGAAATCGGGAAAATCTATCAACAATACAAGTGTATTTACTTCCCATTACACTAATCTAAACTAATACTAACAGATTATATCAAAAATTTGAGGTTCGATCCGGATGAACTTGAAGAACCCTATTTTTCCCCAAATTTTTGATGTTTAACTACATGCAAGTAACTAATCTAACTACTAATGATGATAGAATCATACCTTGATGTTGTTAATCGTGGAGGTAACGTTGGAAATCTGCGGAAAATCGCCTTGAACCAGAGCGTTTTCGGCAAAACGGGGCGTGTGGAATGAGGTAACTGTTATGAAAAGAGGGTTTTATCCCGGCAGTTGCGTCGACACAGCCCCGTGTCCAGCGGACACGGCCCCGTGCCGAGCAAAGTTTTTTTTTTGTGCTCGTGTGAGTGCCCATTTTTCCGAAAACATGGTTAGAAGACTTACCGGTTTCGATGTATACTCACTTGTTCGTAACATACTAGGTATGATGTGGGTGCTTTTCATTCGTTAACCGTTTGAAGCGAGATCTCTTCCTCCTCATCCTCAATGGATCCTCGATAGAGTTTCAGCCGTTGGCCATTGACTTTAAATGGAATCCCATTTCGAGCTTTAATTTCTACTACACCGTGAGGAAAAACATGGGTGATGGAAAAAGGTCCTGACCACCTAGATTTTAGTTTACCCGGAAATAATCGAAGTCGTGAATTAAACAACAGAACTTGGTCTCCTACTCGAAATTCATTAGGCTTAATATATTTGTCGTGTAAATTTTTGATTCTTTCCTTATAAATTTCGGAGTTAGAGTATGCATAATTTCTTAATTCGTCTAATTCATTCATTTGACAAAATCGATTTTTACCTGCAGTTTCTAGGTCTAGGTTTACGCTTTTTATTGCCCAGTAGGCCCTGTGAGCTATTTCTACTGGCAAATGACAACTTTTTCCATAGACGAGCTTATATGGGGTTGTGCCTATAGTGGTTTTATAAGCAGTTCGAAAAGCCCATAAAGCATCATCTAATTTATCAGCCCATTCCTTTTTATTTAATCCTACGGTTTTTTCAAGTATTCGTTTTAAACCTCTGTTAGTCACTTCAGCTTGTCCATTCGTTTGAGGGTGATATGCTGTTGAGACCCGGTGATAGACCCCATACCTTGTTAAGATTTTTTCGAGTTGATGATTGCAAAAATGGGTACCCCTATCACTTATCAAAGCTTTTGGTGTTCCAAAACGAGAGAATAATTTTTTCAGAAAATTCACCACTACTCTTCCATCGTTTGTTGGAAGAGCTTCGGCCTCGGCCCATTTAGACAAGTAATCAACCGCCACAAGTATATATTTGTTTCCTTTTGACGGTGGGAAGGGTCCCATGAAATCGAGCCCCCACACATCAAAAATTTCACAGACGAGAATGCCATTTTGAGGCATCTCGTTCTTGGAAGAAATATTACCTGATCTTTGGCAAGCATCACATATCTTTACAAGATCTTGTGCATCTTTGTAAATGGTTGGCCAATAAAATCCTGAATCAAATACCTTTCGTGCGGTACTAGCGGCACCATGATGTCCTCCGTATGGACCTTCATGTCAGTGGCGGAGAATTCTTCGCGCTTCGCTACCATGGACACACCTTCGGATGAGTTGGTCGGCACACATTTTGAAAAGATAAGGGTCTTCCCAAAAGTAAGGCTTTACATCGACAAAGAATTTCTTTCTTTGATGATGTGGCCATCCTTTGGTGACTATACCGCTAGCTAAGTAATTAGCATAGTCGGCATACCATGGTTCTTGTCTGCTTTCCACCATTTCCAAGGACTCTGTGGGAAATTTTTCGTTGATCTGCTCGTCCCTGGTTGCCTCCAAAGCTGGGTCTGCTAGGCGTGAAAGATGATCTGCAGTAGTGTTTTCTGCTCCTCTTTTGTCTTTGATTTCAATGTCGAATTCTTGGAGGAGTAGAATCCATCTGATCAAACGGGGTTTTGCGTCTTGTTTCTTGAAGAGGTATCGGATAGCTGCATGATCTGTATAGACTACAGTTTTAGAAAGAACAAGGTAAGAACGGAATTTATCAAAAGCAAATACCACAGCTAGTAACTCTTTTTCAGTAGTTGTGTAATTTTCTTGTGCATCGTTCAGTGTTTTACTAGCATAATAAATTGGGTGGAAATGCTTTTCTTTTCTTTGTCCCAAGACTGCTCCAACAGCAAAGTCACTTGCATCACACATGATTTCGAAAGGAAATTTCCAATCAGGGGCTATCATGATAGGTGCATTGACTAGCATTTCCTTGAGGGTTAGAAATGCTTGATTGCATTCCTTGTCAAAGATGAAAGGTGCATCTTTTTCAAGTAATTTTGTTAGAGGTCTTGAAATTTTTGAAAAGTCCTTGATAAACCTTCTATAAAATCCGGCATGCCCTAGGAAACTTCTGATTGCTCTAACGGAGGATGATGGAGGTAATCGAGAAATAGTTTCTATTTTTGCTCGATCAACTTCCATTCCTTCGCTTGAGATTTTGTGACCGAGTACTATTCCCTCTGTTACCATGAAATGGCATTTTTCCCAGTTAAGGGCGAGGTTAGTTTCCTCACATCGGGATAGCATTCGTTCAAGATTATCGAGGCATTGGTCATATGATGTAACACCTCGAAATTTTGTGTCCAATAATGTAGTGACACGTGTCTTGAGTTTACACATGGCACTAAATATTAATAAAGGACTAAAGTTGACAAACCTTGAAATTATGTAAATTCGAGGGTTATAAATGTCAACGAAGGGTAAATATACTGTATAGTAACCCTAAATGATGCTCGTACCTTCAAACGAATAAATCATGGATCGTACGAAGAGAAGCGCGGGAGAAAGTGAGAGATTACAAGCTACAGGGGTTAACTGTGTCAACATGTTTAATTATACCTCTGAGTGACCCTTTGACGAACCCGAGGCTTTGTAACAGTAAAATATACTCACTAGAATATACTATATAGATTTCGCGAAGTTCCGTTTTAAAACGAGAAAGTTATGATCAAATTCGTAGGAGAAGGGTTAAAAGCGTCAACAATAAAAGTTAAGGCTTTTCGGATAGTAATTAAACTAACCGGGGACTTAACAGTGCGGGTAAATGGCACGAGGCCCTTAATTGTAATTAACCGAGGGCCAAATCGCAAAGTTACCCCTTCGAACCCGAAAGGTCAGGTTAATGATTACGAAAGATTCGGTTAATCATTACAAAAGATTAGAAAATCTTTGAAAACAGACCTAATGCGGGCCGCGTTAAAGATATGGGTAAGTTAACGCGGGCCGCGAGCCACCTGCAGTTACGCGTTCTGACATGAAGATTCATGCGGCCCGCGTACAAGTTGCATGAATCTAATGCGGGCCGCGTACAAGTCCCAGATGCAGAATTCTTGGACAGACTTGCTGTTTGGAGTTGTGAACGATCATATGTGCAATAAATGAAGCATGGGCGCCCTCTACATGACCCCTAGCACCCAGGGCCACCTGCTGAACATCCATGCTCCATTGTAGGTTGTTTTGTAATGATCTTAGGTCCATTTTTTCACTATAAAAGGCCATGCATTGTGCATAAGTGAAACACACCTCAAGACCTGCCTTCTGATCATTCTTGGAGCTCTCAAGCATTCCTCTATCATTCTTAGTCGTGCACCAAGCTTCTGTAAATATGCCAACCCTTTTATGGCCTTGTTTTTGCTTAGTTTAGCTTAAAGTCAATCCGTCGTAATTAACGATTGACTTTGCGATAAATCACGAATGGTCCAGTCGTTTGTCGAATCAAAGATAGTTATATGAAGGTAATCATGTGGGCATTAAACCCCCTAAAAGGGCACCCTCTGATTCCCACTCTAACTAGTCCGAATGTCGAGTCAAACGTGCTTAGAAAAAGTCAACAGAAATGTCATTTTGCGATTTCTTGCATAATCTGTAATGTAGATGTTATGTAACCTGTTTGAACACTCATAAAACATGATAATAAGTATATAAACTAGTCTAAGCTTGTTTGATCCGACCATTTTCTGTTTTGACCCGGTTCGGAGCCGAAAGTCGCAAAAGTTTGACTTTTGCATTGACTTCAGTTCTGACCCGTTAAAGTTTGATTTAGATATTCCTTAGGACTCTCTTAGGACCAGGTTACATGATGGTATAACCCTCTGTGATCGGTTCGTTGTTTGTCCGAGTCTTTTACACATTTCCGTTAAAAACTTAAAAGTTGACCGTAACGCCCTCTATAAATTAAAACGAGGATTTCGGACACGTGAACAGATCATAACCTTGGTTACTGATTTCTAAGCATGTCCCTAGAATTTCACGTCAATCCGAGGTCCAGAATAGGAGTTATGCTAAATAGCGCAAATTGCGAAACTTTAGTAATTAAATAGCGCAATTAGCATAACGCCTATCTAAACCCAGATTTCGACACCAAACCTTTTACTCACTGATGTAAAATAATATTTTGGGATTTTTAAAGATTTTTAATTATTCTTAACCTGCTCATAACCTACGGTTATGGCAACGGTTCGGTAAATACCGAATATGCCCTTTTCGGCCATAACTTGAGTTCTACAAGGTCTTTTGACCCGATTCCAGTTGCCACTGATTTTAAATAATAAATAAAGTATTTTAGACTTTATAAACTGTTCGGGAAACTCAGATTTCCTGTAGAACTCTAAAACCTCTTTTATAATCTTTAAAAAGACCGAAATACCCCTACGGGGCATATTATGAACTTAAACTCGTTACGGGCATTATGGAAGGTATCCTACTGATACAACAACCTCTTTAGGGCATATTGACTTAGGAAAACAGTGTAGGACTCTTACGGTTACCCGTTGCGCCTTTTGCGCGCACGGTTCGGCTTATGTAACTAGTTTACATAAATTAGCCGGAACAGGTCAAACCATATTGTTTTGACCCCAAAATCCAGAGTATGATTATTATACCCATATAAAACAAGTCTTCAAACTTGTTGGGTCAAAATCACACTCCATTCACGGTTTTCGCCTTTCACGCGATTAAACCGTAACTATCCTTTGAAATTGACCGGTCTAAGCTACGGCTAAATTAAAGTCACGTTAGGATTCTAATAGGTTATTTTAAACCTTCGTTCCAGAATAGGAGACCAGTAAAAGCTATCTGTGATTTATTCAATTAAGGATTATACTTGCAAAGGTAAATACTTTTAACTTATTTTCCATTATACGGGCTTGGGTTACGGTATCTAAAATACCGCTTGGTCGGGCAATTGACCCCAACTCATTTGTAGTTGGGTATTATCAATGTGACCCTTTTAAAAACTTGTTTTGTTGGCTTAACGCCTTTGGGGGCTTAATGACAATGTCCCGGATATCCTTGGCTGCATTTACGAATGGCCACGACCTTGACATCCCGGTGTAGGCGTACACCCGGCATTATGTCCATAACTATAAAAGTGTAGCCGTTGGTTATCCGCCACGGTTTTATACTATGTGGTGTGTCTATTAAACTTTAACCCGACACGACTCGGGCGACCGAACGCATAGTAACATGTAATTCTTTACAAGATTTGATTATAAATTATCCCAAGTTATAAAGAGTTTGTGCCTTGAGCATTTAAACCAATTTTATTAAACATTTTACAAAAGTGTCGGTTGAATGTATTTACCAGTGTAAACTGACGTATTTTCCCCAAAAAGACTAAATGCAGGTACTATGCGTAATTGACTGGGATTTCTCCTTAGCATCATTAGAAGTCTCGCAAGCTTAAGATGCCTGAAGTCTGTTGAACAATACTTTTGTTATATTTATTGATCCCCTGTGGATTATTATTTCAACAATGGTGATACATTGATATTACACTTAACGTTGAAATATATTATCTTTATGCTTCCGCTGTGCATTCATATATATTGTGTGGTTTGACTATAATGTTGCCAACTACGTCACGGTAATCCCCCACCGGGCCCACCGGTGAGACACGTGGATATCGGGGTGTGACAGGTTGGTATCAGAGCCAACACTGAGTGAATTAAACACTAGCCTTTGTGTTTAATCTCAGTTACACAATTGCACATACTTGAGTCTAGACAAGAACATAGGACAAATTCGAATTGTTATTCCAGTTTGTCTTTTTATTGTTTATTGTTATTTAAAGTTTTGAAAGCAGGAATATACCACCTGCAATCAGACGAGGAAGAGGAGGAAGAGGCAGAGGAACGATCATTACTCACAATGATCACGAAGCTGGACCTTCGAACACTCGAGCTCCTTCCAGTACAAGAAGTGAGGAACCACAAAGACAAAGAAGAAACCTTTTTGAACTTGCGAGACATTCTACCTCGCATAGCACAACACCCTCATACCGCCATTCATTTGGACCAGACTCGGAAAACAATCCAAATAACCCTCAACCATCCTTTTTACCTCTATAGTGATTTGCTTCGCACCGATCTTATGGCGATCCTTCACCTTTCTTCATAGGACAGTTTAACCCGGCGGATTATGTCCAAGAGCCAATAGGGTATAACCCTTTAGGACCAGAGGATCACTTTTCTGAAGATAATGCAGTGGATATGGACGAGGATACAGACCCCGTCGAACCTGCAAGGGGTACTCCCAATCATCCAATCGAGATCTCAGATGGGTCATCCTTCCATGGAACACCCTATCAAGGTCCCGATAGTTACCAGGCGTGGTTTGACCAATGTAATTGGTACTTTACACCTTCACATCATTTCTCGCCTCACGATCAACAGCTACAACAGGATCCTTCTGAGGATTCGTGGTTTGTGGCCGTTACGCCACCACCACCGCCACCGGTTCAACCAGTAATTCCAGATCCGCCAAGGCGTAGAAGATCAGGAGCACGGATGTCCACCCGAGGAGGGGAATTTCATTTCAGCACCCCTCGCCACTCGAGTGCCAGTTACTTTCCGTCAGTACCTGAAGAAGAACCGCAATTAGGGGAACCTTCTGGTCACCCTGCAGAGGTGAATTCTGCACCAGTTGCACCACCTCCGCCACCATTCGGATATGACAATCCGATACCAGCGTACGGCGCTTCTAAGGCGTACAATCCGTTTGAGCAGCCGACCCATACGCACTACAACTATAACTATGATGCCGATCCATATGTGATAACGGCTAATTATAATGCCCTCCATGGAACCTCTTGGAGAGCAGATTACTCAGCTCATGGGTATCCAATACCCTCTAGACCTCCGGTTCAGCAAGCGGCGCCGCAGCCACGTTTTTCTCCACCGGAGCAAGAAGAAATACTCCACCGCCTAAACCATGTGGAACGAGACTTTGAACAAGAACGAAAGAGTAATCTTGGATTTCTCAAAGGCCTTGCAAACCTACTGAAGGGAAGGAAGAAACGAGACCATTAGTCTCCTTATGTAATGTTGTATTTGCAATTTAGCCCCTGCGTGGACATTTATCGTATTTCAGTCCCTACGTGGACTTATCTTTATAGTCCCTGTGCGGACATCTATCTGGTATTTGGTCCCTGCGTGGATATGTTTGCTATAAACCTCTGCGTAGGTACTTATTTAATTAAAAGTCCCGTTTAGGGCAGCGTGTAATCGTATTTGAAGTTTATGGAATGTTATGTTATAAATTTCATTTTTGTTATTACTATATATGAAATAAATCAAAATCATTCCTTTTAATTAAAATCTGCCTAAATAAAGAATCTTGAGAGTGAAACCTAGCCAGGTGTCTTTATAAGATCCGGCCAAGATGGTAAGACCTGATTAAAAAGATTCAGATTCCCAGTTAACCTCTGTAATCATGTTAACATTCATGGCAGATGTGATTCGTTAAAAATCGCACGCGTCATTCTGTATAAAAATCCTTCTAAGGATTTCAAAAGCCCAAATAAATGATTTATAAATCATGGGTTAAATCATCAATAAAGATGATCAATTATTAAACATCCATTAGCGATCTAGTGCCTACGGGCCAAATCATAAAACATCCATTAGTGATGTCGTGCCTACGGGCCGTAATTATTGTCATATAAGACAAAAGACAGTGGTGGTCTATGACTCCCTGTCAGAAAGGGTAAAAGGACTACGGTTCAAACCTTCATACCTTGATTCTCTGTAATCTTGGCTAATATTATAAACGTCCTCGTGACTAGGCTTTTATGCCACTAGGAATATTATTGGTAATTAGGATAAGTATGTTCAAATCCTAAATAAAAGTGAGTAACAAATTAACCAGATATGGTCTCTGTTACCATGGTTAATGAATTGCCATAAAAGACAATTCCATAATAAACTCCTAAATAAAATTTTTGTTATCTTCTGTAACAGATTCTAGTTACCATGGCTGATCCTAGTGGAGAAAATAGCCACTCGAAGGAAGACGAATATGATAACGCCCAAGTACATCTCACGGGCGCAGAGTTGAAAGCTCTTGTCGATAATGCTGTCAAGGCAGCTCTGGATCGACAATATGAGGAATATACTGAATCTCGGAGCCGAACTATATCCAAACCACAATCAAAGCCGAAAACCCACACGAAATCTCACAGCAAACCGCTGTCCAAGCCTAAAAAGGACGATGATAATCATTCGTCCAATGAAAACAGTGTCTGTCAAGAAAGAGTATATACTGACGCATCTCGCGCCAGAGGCTGCACCTACAAGTACTTTGTATCATGCAAACCCCGGGACTTCACTGGGGAGAAAGGAGCGGTCGATTGTATGACGTGGCTTGACGAGATGGACACCGTGGTGGACATCAGCGGCTGTGCAGAAAGAGACGTGGTAAAGTTTGTGTCTCAATCATTCAAGGGCGAGGCCCTGGCTTGGTGGAGGTCGTTGGTTCAGGCCTCGGGAAAGGCTGTTCTATACAACATGACATGGGAGGAATTCGTTTCTCTCATCAAGGAGAATTACTGCCCTCAACATGAGGTGGAAAAGATAGAATCCGACTTTCTATCATTGATCATGACAAACCTTGACTGCCAAGCTTACCTAACGAGCTTCAACACGATGTCCCGGTTGGTTCCATATCTGGTAACCCCGGAGCCAAAGAGAATCGCTCGTTTCATCGGTGGGTTAGCCCCCGAAATAAAGGCAAGCGTGAAGGCCTCTCGGCCAACGACCTTTCGATCTGTAGCCGATATATCTTTGTCCCTTACCCTGGATGCGGTCCGACAAAGATCGCTAAGGAACAAAGAAGCTGAAAAGAGAAAGCGTGAAGATGAAACTTCACGGAGGTCGAGCAAGAAACACCGTGGAAACGGTGATAACAAGAGGGGGTCGGAGTCAAGGAAGGATGGGCAACAGACTGGTGAGAAGCACAAGTGCAAGACTTGCAAGAGACATCACTTTGGGAAGTGTAGGCTCGAGTCAAACTCGCAGACTCAGTCGAAGTCGTATGCTTGCGGGTTGTGCAAGTCCAAGGACCACAAGACCGTGGACTGCAAGAAGATAAAAGATGCAACCTGCTATAACTGCAACGAGAAGGGGCACATTAAAAGCAACTGCCCTAAATATGCCAAGAAGCCTGAAGAGGCCAAGAAGAACAATGCTAGAGTCTTCAGGATGGAGGCGAAAGAAGCAGTGCTGGATGATAACGTGATCACAGGTACTTTTCTCATAAATGATATCTTTGCAAGAGTACTTTTTGATTCGGGCGCTGATAAGTCTTTCGTAGATCATAAGTTTTGTAAATTGCTTAATATGCCTGTCAAAACCTTAAACGTGAACTACGAGGTAGAGCTAGCAGATGGAACCATAGAGACCGTCTCCACTGTGTTAGATGGATGTGTGATATCCATTAAGAACCACTCTTTTCCTCTATCTCTACTTCCCTTTAAATTGGCCGGTTTTGACCTAGTATTGGGTATGGACTGGTTATCTCACAACCAGGCCCAAATCGTCTGCAACAGAAAGCAAGTGGTGATAAAGACACCGTCTGGTGAATCGCTTACCGTTCGGAGAGATACCCAGTACGGATTGCCTGAGCAAGTGACTATGCTCAAGGCTTCAAAATGTCTAAAGAAAGGCTGTGTCATCTACATGGCACAGGTGATTATTGAAGAACCTAAACCGAAGATAGAAGACATTCCTGTCATTTCGGAGTATCCAGAAGTTTTCCCTGAAGATCTACCTGGTTTGCCACCAGATAGGCAAGTGGAATTCAGGATCGATATCATCCCTGGAGCGGCACCTATTGCTAGAGCACCTTACAGGCTAGCGCCAACCGAAATGAAGGAGTTGAGAACCCAGCTGGATGAACTGCTAGCTAAAGGTTTCATCAAACCCAGTTCGTCTCCCTGGGGAGCACCTGTCCTGTTTGTTAAGAAGAAGGACGGATCGATGCATCTGTGCATCGATTGTCGCGAACTTAATAAGGTCATGATAAAGAATAGATATCCCTTGCCGAGGATCGACGATTTGTTCGATCAGTTACAAGGGGCAAGTTATTTTTCGAAGATTGACTTGAGGTCAGGCTACCATCAACTGAAAGTTAGAGATGAAGACGTACATAAAACCGCATTTAGGACTCGATACGGTCACTACGAGTTCCTAGTGATGCCTTTTGGGCTCACAAATGCACCGGCTGCGTTCATGGATCTCATGAATCGCGTTTGCAAGCCGTACTTGGACAAATTCGTCATCGTTTTCCTCGATGATATTCTCATCTTCTCGAAGAACCGAGCTGACCATGAGAAACACCTTCGCTGTATTCTCAAACTTCTACATCATGAGAAACTCTATGCCAAATTCTCCAAGTGCGAATTCTGGCTACGAGAAGTCCAATTTCTAGGACACGTTGTCAGCGAGCGTGGTATCCAGGTGGATCCCGCTAAAGTAGAAGCCGTAATGAATTGGCAAGAGCCAAAGACGCCTACAGAGATTCGTAGTTTCCTGGGGTTAGCAGGATACTACAGGCGTTTCATTGAAAATTTTTCAAGGATTGCTGCGCCCTTAACTTCCCTGACCAAGAAGAAGATAAAATTTGTTTGGGGCCCTAAGCAGCAAGAGTCCTTTGATATTCTGAAGCAAAAGCTGAGCAACGCTCCTGTGCTGACATTACCTGAAGGTACCGAAGAGTTCGTGGTTTACTGCGACGCATCACACACTGGCATGGGGTGTGTGCTCATGCAGAAAGGCAAAGTTATTGCCTATGCTTCAAGATAGTTAAAGGTGCACGAAAAGAATTACACCACCCATGACTTGGAGCTGGGTGCCGTTGTGTTCGCACTAAAACTGTGGAGGCATTACCTGTATGGTATCAAGTTTGTGATCTATTCTGATCATAAGAGCCTTCAACACCTGTTTAATCAGAAGGAGTTAAACATGAGGCAACGCCGTTGGATGGAAACTTTAAATGATTATGATTGTGAAATCAGATATCATCCCGGCAAGGCGAATGTAGTCGTTGATGCCTTAAGTAGGAAGGAAAGGGTGAAACCCATCCGAATCAATGCCAAGAGCATTGAAGTCAAGAATAATTTGATTGAAAGGGTGTTAGCTGCACAGAGAGAAGCTGTGTTGGAAGCTAACTATCCTAAAGAGAAGTTAGGAGTAACTGAGGAGCAGTTAACTCTTAGCAAGGACGGAATTTTACGATTGAATGGACGAATATGGGTTCCGATTTATGGAGGACTACGAGATGTTATCCTCCAGGAAGCCCATAGTTCCAAATATTCTGTTCATCCTGGAGCTGATAAGATGTATCAGGATCTAAAGGCAAATTATTGGTGGATAGGCTTGAAAAAGTCTGTAGCCGCTTATGTAGCAAAATGCTTAACTTGTGCGCAAGTCAAGGCTGAGCATCAAAAGCCATCTGGCTTGCTACAACAGCCTGAACTTCCTGAATGAAAGTGGGAATGTGTAACTATGGATTTTATTACCAAGTTACCCAAGACGAGGAAAGGAAATGACACAATATGGGTTATCGTTGATAGGCTGACTAAGTCAGCGCATTTCTTACCCATCAAGGAGACTTATAGCTCCGATATGTTAGCCCAGTTATACGTTGATAAGATTGTAGCCTTGCATGGCATACCCGTGTCTATTATCCCCGATAGAGATACTTGATACACATCACATTTCTTGAAAAGCTTCCAGCAATCTTTGGGCACACGTCTAAATTTTAGTACGGCTTACCATCCTCAGACAGACGGTCAGAGTGAGCATACTATTCAAACGTTGGAAGACATGCTGCGTGCATGTGCTATCGATTTGGGTGGTAGTTGGGATAAGAACCTACCACTAATCGAATTCTCCTACAACAATAGCTACCATACCAGCATAACGGCTGCGCCTTTCGAGGCATTATACGGTAGAAAGTGTAGATCGCCTGTTTGTTGGCGGAAGTTGGAGATGTCCAATTATCAGGACCAGAGATAGTCTTCGAGATGACAGACAAGATTGTCCAGAGTCGAGACCGTCTCAAAGCTGTCCGAGATAGGCAGAAGAGTTACGCGGATCCAAAGCGTAAAGATTTTCACTTCGAAGTAGGTGAAAAAGTGTTACTTAAAGTATCACCCTGGAAGGGGGTGATGCGTTTCGGTAAGAAAGGCAAACTAAGCCCGAGATACATAGGACCCTTCGAGGTTATTGAACGGGTCGGGTCAGTTGCCTATAAGTTAAACTTACCGGAGGAGCTTAATGGAATTCACAATGTGTTCCACATCTGCAATCTAAAGAAATGCTTCGCTGATGAATCATTGGTGATCCCACACACAGATGTGCACATAGATGAGAGCTTGAAATTTGTGGAGAAGCCTTTGTCGATTGAAGATCGACAGGTAAGGAAGCTTCGAAGGAAGCATGTACCTATAGTGAAAGTCAAATGGGATGCCCGTAGAGGTCCCGAATTCACATGGGAGGTTGAATCCACGATGAAAGAGAAATACCCTTATTTGTTTCAGTAAATCTCAGGTCGAGATTTAATTTAAGGGGGTGAGGATGTAACACCTCGAAATTTTGTGTCCAATAATGTAGTGACACGTGTCTTGAGTTTACACGTGGCACTAAATATTAAATAAAGGACTAAAGTTGACAAACCTTGAAAGTATGTAAATTCGAGGGTTATAAATGTCAACGAAGGGTAAATATACTGTATAGTAACCCTAAATGATGCTCGTACCTTCAAACGAATTAATCATGGATCGTACGGAGCGAAGCGCGGGAGAAAGTGAGAGATTACAAGCTACAGGGGTTAACTGTGTCAACATGTTTAATTATACCTCTGAGTGACCCTTTGACGAACCCGAGGCTTTGTAACAGTAAAATATACTCACTAGAATATACTATATAAATTTCACGAAGTTCCGTTTTAAAACGAGAAAGTTATGATCAAATTCGTAGGAGAAGGGTTAAAAGCGTCAACAATAAAAGTTAAGGCTTTTCGGATAGTAATTAAACTAACCGGGGACTTAACAGTGCGGGTAAATGGCACGAGGCCCTTAATTGTAATTAACCGAGGGCCAAATCGCAAAGTTACCCCTTCGAACCCGAAAGGTCAGGTTAATGATTACGAAAGATTCGGTTAATCATTACAAAAGATTAGAAAATCTTTGAAAACAGACCTAATGCGGGCCGCGTTAAAGATATGGGTAAGTTAACGCGGACCGCGAGCCACCTGCAGTTACGCGTTCTGACATGAAGATTCATGCGGCCCGCGTACAAGTTGCCTGAATCTAATGCGGGCCGCGTACAAGTCCCAGATGCAGAATTCTTGGACAGACTTGCTGTTTGGAGTTGTGAACGATCATATGTGCAATAAATGAAGCATGGGCGCCCTCTACATGACCCCTAGCACCCAGGGCCACCTGCTGAACATCCATGCTCCATTGTAGGTTGTGTTGTAATGATCTTAGGTCCATTTTTTCACTATAAAAGGCCATGCATTGTGCATAAGTGAAACACACCTCAAGACCTGCCTTCTGATCATTCTTGGAGCTCTCAAGCATTCCTCTATCATTCTTAGTCATGCACCAAGCTTCTGTAAGTATGCCAACCCTTTTATGGCCTTGTTTTTGCTTAGTTTAGCTTAAAAGTCAATCCGTCGTAATTAACGATTGACTTTGCGATAAATCACGAATGGTCCAGTGGTTTGTCGAATCAAAGATAGTTATATGAAGGTAATCATGTGGGCATTAAACCCCTAAAAGGGCACCCTCTGATTCCCACTCTAACTAGTCCGAATGTCGAGTCAAACGTGCTTAGAAAAAGTCAACAAAAATGTCATTTTGTGATTTCTTGCATAATCTGTAATGTAGATGATATGTAACCTGTTTGAACACTCATAAAACATGATAATAAGTATATAAACTAGTCTAAGCTTGTTTGATCCGACCATTTTCTGTTTTGACCCGGTTCGGAGTCGAAAGTCGCAAAAGTTTGACTTTTGCATTGACTTCAGTTCTGACCCGTTAAAGTTTGATTTAGATATGCCTTAGGACTCTCTTAGGACCAGGTTACATGATGGTATAACCCTCTGTGATCGGTTCGTTGTTTGTCCGAGTCTTTTACACATTTCCGTTAAATACTTAAAAGTTGACCATAACGCCCTTTATAAATTAAAACGAGAATTTCGGACACGTGAATGGATCATAACCTTGGTTACTGATTTCTAAGCATGTCCCTAAAATTTCACGTCAATCCGAGGTCCAGAATAGGAGTTATGCTAAATAGCGCAAATTGCGAAACTTTAGTAATTAAATAGCGCAATTAGCATAACGCCTATCTAAACCTGGATTTCAACACCAAACCTTTTACTCACTGATGTAAAATAATATTTTGGGATTTTTAAAGATTTTTAATTATTTTTAACCTGCTCATAACCTGCGGTTATGGCAACGGTTCGGTAAATACCGAATATGCCCTTTTCGGCCATAACTTGAGTTCTACAAGGTCTTTTGACCCGATTCCAGTTGCCACTGATTTTAAATAATAAATAAAGTATTTTAGACTTTATAAACTATTCGGGAAACTCAGATTTCCTGTAGAACTCTAAAACCTCTTTTATAATCTTTAAAACGACCGAAATACCCCTACGGTGCATATTATGAACTTAAACTCGTTACGGGCATTATGGAAGGTATCCTACTGATACCACAACCTCTTTAGGGCATATTAACTTAGAAAAACAGTGTAGGACTCTTACGGTTACCCGTTGCGCCTTTTGCGCGCACGGTTCGGCTTATGTAACTAGTTTACATAAATTAGCCGGAACGGGTCAAACCATATTGTTTTGACCCCAAAATCCAGAGTATGATTATTATACCCATATAAAACAAGTCTTCAAACTTGTTGGGTCAAAATCACACTCCATTCACGGTTTTCGCCTTTGACGCGATTAAACCGTAACTATCCTTTGAAACTGACCGGTCTAAGCTACGGCTAAGTTAAAGACCCGTTAGGATTCTAATAGGTTATTTTAAACCTTCGTTCCAGAATAGGAGACCAGTAAAAGCTATCTGTGATTTATTCAATTAAGGATTATACTTGCAAAGGTAAATACTTTTAACTTATTTTCCGTTATACGGGCTTGGGTTACGGTATCTAAAATACCGCTTGGTCGGGCAATTGACCCCAACTCATTTGTAGTTGGGTATTATCAATGTGACCCGTTTAAAAACTTATTTTGTTGGCTTAACGCCTTTGGGGGCTTAATGACCATGTCCCGCTTGGCAGCATTTACGAATGGCCACGACCTTGACATCCCGGTGTAGGCGTACACCCGGCATTATATCCATAACTATAAAAGTGTAGCCGTTGGTTACCCGCCACAGTTTTATACTATGTGGTGTGTCTATTAAACTTTAACCCGACACGACTCGGGCGACCGAACGCATAGTAACATGTAATTCTTTACAAGATTTGATTATAAATTATCCCAAGTTATAAAGAGTTTGTGCCTTGAGCATTTAAACCAATTTTATTAAACATTTTACAAAAGTATCGGTTGAATGTATTTACAAGGGTAAACTGACGTATTTTTCCCAAAAAGACTAAATGCAGGTACTATGCGTAATTGACTGGGATTTCTCCTTAGCATCATTAGAAGTCTCGCAAGCTTAAGATGCCTGAAGTCTGTTGAACAATACTTTTGTTATATTTATTGATCCTCTGTGGATTATTATTTCAACAATGGTGATACATTGATATTACACTTAACGTTGAAATATGTTATCTTTATGCTTCCGCTGTGCATTCATATATATTGTGTGGTTTGACTATAATGTTGCCAACTACGTCACGGTAATCCCCCACCGGGCCCACCGGTGAGACACGTGGAAATCGGGGTGTGACATATGAATCTCCAAAGATAGAAAAGTCGTCCATGAAGACTTCCATCGTCTTTTCTATCATGTCATGGAAAATGGCCACCATACAACGTTGGAATGTTGTTGGTGCATTACATAAACCGAATGGCATGCGTCGATAGGCGAAAGTTCCGTAGGGGCATGTGAAAGTTGCCTTTTCTTGGTCTTCAGGTGCTATTGGAATTTGAAAGTAACCTGAAAAACCATCCAAGAAACAGTAAAATTTATGACCGGATAGTCGTTTTAACATTTGATCAATGAAGGGTAAAGGAAAGTGGTTTTTCCTTGTTGCTTCATTTAATCGTCTATAGTCTATACAAACTCTCCATCCTGTGACTGTTCTTGTCGGTATTTATTCATTTTTTTCATTAGTTATTACCGTCATCCCTCCTTTCTTTGGGACTACTTGGACGGGACTTACCCATGGACTATCAGAGATAGGATAGATTAGTCCGGCGTCAAGTAGCTTGATGACCTCATTTTTAACCACTTCTTGCACATTGGGATTTACTCTTCGTTGTGGTTGTATTACTGTTTTGTAGTCATCATTCATTAGAATTTTGTGCGTGCACATGGAAGGATTTATTCCTTTAATATCTACAAGCTTCCAAGCGATCGCATTTTTGTGTTTTTTTAAGAAGATTAACTAATTTTTCTTTTTCTACGCTACTTAATTTAGACGAAATAATTACAGGTAAATTACCATCTTTGTCTAGAAAAGTATATTCCAAACCCTTAGGAAGTTCTTGAGCTCAATGGGTGGGTCTTTAGGAGACACCTTATTTTGTGGCTCATCTAGATCAAGAACCTTAAAGGTTTGTTCTATGGTGACCTCTTCTTCAACAAAGTGGTCATCTTCTTCAGTTGTATCGGGTGGCTCATCTTCATCTTCAATTAGGGGGTCATTATTGCCAAAAGGATATTTCATTGAACGCTCAAGATCTATGTTCCTTTTGAATGCCCCTAATTGAAGAGGTAGATTGTTAAATTTCCGGCTCTTCAAAGCTTCATGAGTTTTCACAAAAGGTTTTCCCATGACTAGAGGAGCGTCATCGAGGATGACAAAGTCGGTTGGAATAACCATTTGATTTGTTTGAACCAAGACATCCTCAACTACACCGATTGATTTTATTACCTTCCGATTGGATAGAAAAATGGGTATTTGAAGTGGAGCAAAATCACTAATACTTAGCTTTTCAAAAATGTAGTTAGGCAATATGTTAACACAAAGATCTTTATCGATGGTGAAATTACTAATAAATGAATTTTGAAAGAAACATGGAACCGGTGTAATGTTAATTTCAAAAGGATCTTCTTTTATTAGCGAAGTTTGATCATTAGTTAACTTAACACTTACCATTTCTTCAATTTTAGTATTAGTGTTTAGCTCTTTTAAAAACTTAGCATGAGGGGTAACTAAACAATGATTTTCAAAAGAAGGTGACAAGAGATTAATTTCTTCTAAATTAGACTCTTCTTGAATTTTATCGTTATCGACCTCACCTTTTTCGTTGTTTAGCTCATGAGTCGGTTTTTCACTTATTTGTTCTTCCATTTTTAATTCCTCAATTATCGTTTCTTCTTTTTTTAATTCTTCTCTCGCGCGGGACTCCTCTTCCCTTGCACGAGATTCTTTTATGCATATTTCGATAAATTTGAGTTTTTCTATTATCTTATCGGCTATGTCGGTGATAGAGTAAGGATCGGGATCCTCGAAGCTTGAATCCGGTTGTTCGATCCTTGGCTCCTCATAGTACTCATATGAAGTAGATGGTTCACACCATTGTTCTTCATGATAAGTATATGATGGATAAGGGTCGAAACTTTGTTCTTCATAGTACTCATATGAGGTGGGCTGTTCACGCCATGGTTCCTCATAATAAGAGTATGAAGGTGGTGGCTCATATCTTGAGTCCTCAAAGTATGAGTATGAAGGCTCATACCTTGGTTCATCAAAGTACGAGTATGAGGAAGGAGGTTCATACCTTTGGTCTTCATAGGATGTGTATGAAGTTGATGGCTCGTACCTGGGTTCCTCATAATGGTTGTATGAAGTGACCGGTTGAAACAAGTTACAATATTGTACCGAGTGCGGGTTACCACAATTAGTGCAATAGTCTCTCATATAATCATCCTCCTCATAGGTGTGGTTGTAGCCTCCTGAGTATTGATCCATAAGAATCACTCAACAGACCACAACTAAGTCTCGGGACCAGAAAACAAAAATAAAGACGGAAACAGAAGCTGGACAAGGCCCCGTGTTCAGTGGACACGGCCCCGTGTACAGGATATGTATCTGGGCGTTTTAATTAAAGTTACTGGTCTCGTTGAGCACGGGGGCGTGTTTGGTGGACACGGCCCCGTGTTCAGACTCTGTATCTGGGTATCTAACTAAAAATATGCAGCACGGGGGCGTGTTCAGTGAGCACGACCCCGTGTTCAGGCTACTGTAAAATGCAAACTAAACTAAAATGCAGAAAAATGTGCGCGCATTTTAAAAAGGTTTTGAAAAACTGCTTAGGTCGTCGATTTTAAGCTTTCTTAAAATCATTGTGTCCCCAGCAACGGTGCCAAAACTTGATGTGTGTGAAGTGTGTTATATTTTAAATGTATATTTTAAGCCCTTTTTACACTTTTAGCCAAGTTTTAAATTTATAAAACACGATATTTACTAACACTAAACACACATATGGGCAAGTGCACCCATCGTGGACGTAGTATAGTGTTGGTAAGATACCGAGGTCGTCCAAGGACACAAGAGCTTTTAGTACCGGTTTATCCTCAACGTCTAACCAAATCAAAATTGTAGAAAAGATTTTTAAACTAAGAAAATAAAACTAACGAAATGCTGAAAAATAAAATAAAAATAAAAATAGATAGACAAGATGAATCACTTGGATCTGACTCGTGTATTAGTATAACCTTTGATTATTTTCGCACTTTTGCACTTGTTTAAGAGATTATCTTAGTTATTGTAGTAGGCCCCTCTTTTGAAGGCGACGTTACCCTCAACCCAGTAGTTTGAGGCAGCAAGGATACAATCCTAAAGGGTCGGATTATTGAAAGATAATGAATTAAGTTATTAATGCAAATTATGGTAGGCCCCTCTTTTGGAGGTGACGTTACCCTCGACTAAGTAGTCTGAGTCAGCAGGGATACAGTCCTAAATAGCCGGGTTATAGTATTAATAGTAGTTAACTTATGAGGGGGTCAAAGAGTTTGGATCCCCGCCATCCAATACCTTTGGGTATTGAAGGAGATCCTACTAAATTTGACCCAGGTCCCTTGCAGGACCTCTAAACGCTGAACAAGGGCAAGACCCTTACCAAACCGTTCCCTTAACCCCCGACCAGGTAGCCAACATACCTCCATATAGACCGTGGGGATATAAATGGTGAAAATCTTTTATTTTATATAGACAGTAAAATAATGCCAAGACACCACAGACAAACGATAAGGAAGAATCACCTTCAACATAAGCAACTAGTTATTAAAGTCATTAATACAAAACCAAATAAAAAGTGAAAAAGATTAAAAATAAAAAGTATTATACTAAACACTTGTCTTCACCAAGTGATGTAAGAGACTTAGGCAAACATGGCCTTGATTGTCAAGAACTCTTACGATCAATCTTGGATCCCGAGACGACTCACACACTCTATGATGGACAATGGATGATGGTGGTGGATGATGGTGTTGTGATGGTGGTGGATGGTGGATGAAGTGTGAGAGAGGTGGTGTGCCAAGGGATGAGTTGCAATGAAGCCAAGCACTCCTATTTATAGGCTGAACAGAAGCCTGGGCACGGCCCCGTGTCCGCTGGGCACGGCCCCGTGCCTGTCTGACAATCTCTCTCCTCATTAATTGTAATTCGCAATTACAATTAATGCGCCTGCCCCGTGTTCACTGGGCACGGCCCCGTGGTGGGCAATAGAAGCTTCTATAGGTTTGTCTTATCTGCTGCTTCTTGGGCACGGCCCCGTGCTGGCTGAGCACGGGGCGTGTTCAGTCTTCTGCCTTCTCTGTTTTGCTTGGGAGGATGCTGTCGAGGGGTCGGGCAATCCACTTATGTTCCTTTTCTTGTATTTATGTTAGATTTAGCTGCCTTTTGCTTCTTTTATTAATTTGAGCTCATTTAATCCTGAAAATACAAAAGGAAGACAAAAACACTCTTTTTCCAACATTAGTACTTAAAAAAGGTTACTTTTATGCCTCATTTGATGTAATTTATATGTTGCATTTTACACACATCAGTAGCTGACATATCTCTGTCCCTCACGCTGGACGCAGTTAGACAGAGGTCGCTAAGAGCTGCTGATGCCGAGAAGAGAAAACGCGAAGATGATGGTTCGCGGCGCTCTGACAAGAAGCGCAAGGGAAATGACGACCATAAGAAAGGGTTGGGATCCAAGAAGGGAGATCAACAGACGGGTGATAAACCCAGGTGCAAGGTTTGTAAGAAGCACCATTTTGGGAAATGTAGGTATGAGTCCAGATCTCAATCCCAGCCGAAAGCGTGTGGAATTTGCAAGTCCCCAGATCACAAGGCATTAGACTGTAAGAAACTCAAGGATGCCACATGCTTCAATTGTAATGAGAAAGGGCATCTTAGGCCCAACTGCCCGAAACTTGCAAAGAAGGCTGAGGAGGGAAAGAAGACCAATGCAAGGGTCTTCCGCATGGATGCGAAGGAAGCTGTTCAGGATGACAATGTCATAACAGGTACTTTTCTCATAAATGATGTCTACGCAAGAGTATTATTTGATTCTGGGGCGGATAAATCTTTTATAGATAATAAGTTCTGTGAATTATTGAAATTACCTGTTAAAACCCTAAGTATGAAATATGAAGTGGAACTAGCTGATGGAACAATAGAAACAGTTTCGACTGTATTAGATGGATGTGTCCTATCCTAGGAACCACTCTTTTCCTTTATCCTTGTTACCCTTTAAGCTAGCAGGCTTTGATATAGTGATATGTATGGATTGGTTATCGCATAACCAAGCCCAGATAATGTGCAACAAGAAGCAGATAGTGATCAAGACTCCATCTGGTGAGCCACTCACCATTCAGGGAGACACTCAACATGGATTACCCGAGCAAGTGGCTATGCTCAAAGCATCCAGATGTCTGAAAAAGGGTTGTGTCATTTATATGGCACAGGTAACCATTGCCGAGAAAAAGCCCAGGATTAAAGATATCCCGGTCATTTCTGAATATCCCGAAGTTTTCCCGTAAGAACTACCTGGTTTGCCACCAGATAGACAAGTGGAATTCAGGATTGACATCATCCCCGGAGCTGCACCTGTTGCTAGAGCACCTTATAGGCTAGCACCAACAGAGATGAAGGAATTAAGGACACAACTAGATGACTTGCTAGCTAAAGGTTTTATTAGACCTAGTTCGTCTCCATGGGGAGCGCCAATTTTGTTCGTCAAGAAAAAGGATGGATCAATGCGTCTTTGCATTGATTACCGTGAGCTTAATAAGGTTACTATCAAGAACAGATATCCTTTGCCCAGGATCGACGATCTGTTTGACCAGTTACAAGGAGCAAGCTACTTTTCCAAGATAGATCTCAGGTCAGGCTATCATCAATTGAAGGTCAAGGAGGAGGATGTACATAAGACTGCGTTTAGGACTCGTTATGGTCATTACGAGTTCCTAGTGATGCCTTTTGGACTCACTAACGCACCTGCCGCATTCATGGATCTCATGAATCGAGTATGCAAACCTTATCTGGATAAATTTGTCATCGTCTTCATCGATGACATCCTCATCTACTCAAAGAGCCAGGCTGACCACGAGAAGCATCTTTGATGCATTCTTAAGCTGCTTCATCAAGAGAAGCTCTATGCCAAGTTTTTAAAGTGTGAATTTTGGCTTCGAGAAGTCCAGTTCCTTGGACATGTTGTGAGTGAACGTGGAATTCAAGTGGATCCCGCAAAGATAGAAGCTATTATGAACTGGCAAGAGCCAAAGACGCCTACAGAGATTCGTAGCTTCCTAGGTTTGGCAGGATACTATAGGCGATTTATTGAAAATTTTTCAAGGATTGATGCGCCCTTAACTACGTTAACACGTAAGAATATTAAGTTTAACTGGGGCCTAAGCAGCAAGAATCTTTTGACATCTTGAAGCAGAAGTTGAGTAATGCTCCAGTGCTGACTCTACCTGAAGGTATTGAAGAATTTGTGGTGTATTGCGATGCATCACACACCGGAATGGGTTGTGTACTTATGCAGAAAGGCAAGGTCATTGCCTATGCTTCACGTCAACTAAAGGTGCACGAGAAGAATTACACCACCCATGACTTGGAATTGGGTGCCGTTGTATTTGCACTTAAGCTATGGAGGCATTATCTGTATGGGACTAAGTGTGTGATCTACTCTGATCACAAGAGCCTTCAGCACTTGTTCAATCAGAAGGATTTGAATATGAGGCAGCGACGATGGATGGAAACTCTGAACGATTATGACTGTGAAATAAGATACCATCCGGGAAAGGCAAACGTAGTTGCTGATGCCTTAAGTAGAAAGGAGAGAGTGAAACCGATAAGGATCAATGCCAAGAGCATTGAAATCAAGAACAGTTTGAATGAAAGGTTGTTAGCTGCACAAAAGGAAGCTGTGTTGGAAGCTAACTATCCTGAGGAAAAATTAGGAGTGATTGAAGAACAGTTGTCCTACGATAAGGACGGAATGTTGAGATTGAATGGACGAATATGGGTTCCTGTATATGGAGGACTTCGGGATTTTATCCTCAAGGAAGCCCACAGTTCCAAGTATTCCGTTCATCCTGGAGCTAATAAGATGTACCAGGATTTAAAGGCAAACTATTGGTGGATATGCTTGAAGAAATCTATAGCTGCTTATGTAGCTAAATGCTTGACGTGTGCTCAAGTTAAAGCTGAACATCAGAAGCCGTCAGGTTTGCTACAACAGCCCGAAATTCCCACTTGGAAATGGGAAATGGTGACAATGGATTTCATCACCAAGTTGCAAAGACGAAGAAAGGAAATGATACTATATGGGTCATAGTCGATAGACTGACTAAGCCAGCACATTTCCTACCCATTAAAGAGACTTTCAGCTCCGACATGTTAGCCCAACTGTACGTGGATAAGATTGTATCCTTACATGGCGTACCGGTATCTATTATCTCAGATCGGGATACTAGGTACACGTCTCATTTTTGGAAGAGTTTCCAACAGTCTCTGGGCACTCAATTGAATTTCAGTACGGCTTACCATCCTCAGACAGATGGGCAGAGTGAGCGTACTATTCAAACGTTGGAAGACATGCTGCGTGCATGTGTAATTGATCTAGGTGGTAGTTGGGACAGACATCTACCATTGGTTGAGTTCTCCTACAACAATAGCTACCATACCAGCATTCAGGCTGCACCTTTCAAGGCACTATATGGTAGGAAGTGCAGAACGCCCATCTGTTGGGCAGAAGTAGGGGATACTCAATTATCAGGTCCTGACATAGTCTTCGAGACAACGGACAAGATTGTCCAGATCCGCGATCGCCTAAAAGCTGCCCGGGATAGGCAGAAGAGCTATGCAGATAAGAGGCGAAAACCTCTTAAGTTTGAGGTTGGCGATAAGGTTTTGCTCAAAGTATCACCTTGGAAAGGGGTGATGCGATTCGGTAAGAAAGGTAAGTTAAGCCCAAGGTATATAGGACCATTCGAGATCATTGAATGCATTGGATCAGTGGCTTATAAGTTAAACCTACCTGAAGAGCTCAGTGGTATTCATAATGTATTTCACGTCTGCAATCTGAAGAAATGTCTAGTTGATGAATCGCTAGTCATACCACACACAGATATGCATATAGACGAGAGCTTAAAATTTGTGGAGAAACCTGTGTCGATTGAGGATCGACAGGTAAAAAGGCTTCGAAGGAAGCTTGTGCCTATTGTCAAGGTGAAATGGGATGCCCGCAGAGGTCCTGAATATACGTGGGAGTTAGAGTCCACAATGAAGGAAAAGTACCCTCAATTATTTCCATAAATCTCGAGGTCGAGATTTCTTTTAAGGGGGTGAGGATGTAACACCTCGAAAATTCATGTTCAATAATGTATAAACACGTGTCATAAGCTCTGAACGTGAGAAAGAATACTTTAGAGGGACTATGACAAACGGGGAAACTATGTACATATAAGGGTCCAAAGTGTCAACGATGGATAATTATATTTGAAAATAGCCCCACAAGATGTTTATACCTTCAAACGAATAAATCATGGATCATACGAAGGTAAATATGAAAGAAAGTGAGGAATTACAAACTACATGAGCTAAATGTGTCAACATGTGCAAAGTATACCTCTGAGTGACCTTTTGGCAGACCCGATGCTTTGTAACGATAAAATATACTCACTAGAATATGTTGTTAAAATTTCATAAAGTTTCGTTATCGTATGAGAAAGTTATGATCAAATTCGTGTACGAGGGGTTAAAAGCGTCAACGTTGAATTCTAAGGCCTTATGAGTGGTTACAAGGTTAGTCAAGGACTTAACCAAGTTAGTAAAAGTCCCAAGGCCCTTAAAAATCAAGTTAGAAGGCTAGAAATGCAATTTAAGGGCTTAAAACCACGTTACAAAGGACCAAGGATCGAAAATGCAAATTGTGAAACTTGTTTGGCAGGTTTTGCAGGTCCAGGCGACCCGCGTAAAGGTCGCCTATGACCTTACACGGGCCGCGTCAGAGTGCCAGTAATAGAAAAACGTGCACAGCTGCCAGTCAGACCTGTTAACCGACTTTAAAGGCTTGTTTTGCATACCAGGGGCTGCCCCAACCAGTTTTCATGCACTAGGGACAGTTGTGATGATTAGGGGACATGCATAGACTTGTTTGGCATCATCTAAGGGACTTGAATTCACTATATAAGAGAAGGGAAGTTGTAACCATTCTCACTTGCATTCACAACTTCTCTCAAGTTCACTCCTCGAGCCTTTTGGACAGCAAGCAACATTCCTAGTGGTCCCTAAGCATAACTAGGACTCTTGTAAGTGTCCTTAACCCTTCTAAATTCGTTTTAGCTTAGTTAATTAGCTAAAAGTCAAACCGTCGTAATTAAGGTTTGACTTCGGGATTAGTCAATAATTACCCACTAATATCCCGAATTAAAAATACCTTTAAGTAGGTAATTATGTGGGTAACAAACCCTTAAAAGGGTATTTCCAGGTTCCCACTCAAACTATGTTAATTGTCGAGTCAAAGCTTATTATAAAAAGTCAACAGAAAGGTTATTTGCGAATTAATGCATAATTAGCAATGTAGGATACATGCAACCTGTTTGATCATTAAAATAATTTGGTAATTAATGTAAGAACATGTCTCAACATGTTCAACTCGACAATTTTCAGTTTAGGCTCGGTTTGTAACCGAAAGTCGCAAAGTTTGACTTCTGCTTTGACTTTCAGTTCTGACCCGTTTAAGCCAAGATTAGGATTGCCTTAGAGCTTCTTTTGGATCTATTTACATGTTAGTATAACCCTCTGTGATTATACAACTTGGTGCATTAGATATCCTATTCACATGCATGTTTCCGTTAATCGCCTATATGTTGACCATTATGCCCGAATGACCTTAAAATGGGATTTTTGAAAATGTAAAAGGGTAGACACCTTAGTTACTGATTTATAAACTTGCATCTAAAATTTGAGATCAGTTTGAGGTATAGATTAAGAGTTATGCTCATTAGCGTAAATTGAAGCTTCTTTAGTAATTAAATGGCGTAAATTGCATTTAGCCTATCTAAACCCAAATTTTTATACAAAACCTTATACCTACTATTATAAAATAATATTTTGGGATTTTTGGAGATTTTTATTTATTTTTAGGCTGGGCATAACTTAGTGTTCTAAGACTAATTCGGTTAATGCCGGTTTTGCCCTTTTGGGCTATAAAATGAGTTTCTTTTGACCCCAAACTTTTTTCTACTGATTTGTTATGTTAAATAAATTATTTTGAGCCTGGTGGAATATTAAAAATATCAGCTTTTTACAGAAAACCCGGAAATGGCTCCAAATCGCCTTTTTAAGCGTTTTTAGCACATAAGTATGCACTAGAACCTTACTAAGCATATGGGGTTAAAACCTACTGATGTACTCAGTAAGATTTTTATATTTTAATAGTAGGCTAATGTTTTCAACTCAGAATAGCAGTTTTGACCCTTTAAGCATATGTGAAATTACCAAAATGCCCCTACGGAGCATAGTATGGTTATAAGTTATAAATTTCATATATATTGGATACCCTACTGTTATGACTTAGTAAAATTAAGCATATTTACTAATTTAATCAGACCTGTAACTCAGAATATTTATTAAACTCTTTTACACCCTTTAAAATGACCAAAATGCCCTTATGAGGCATAGTTTTGGTTTAAAACCATTTGGGGCATAATGGAAGGTATCATTCTGATATCACAACATATCTTAGGCATATTAACTTCAGAAACATGTATATAACTCTTATGGTTATTCGTTAAGCATTATACGCGTTCGGATCGGCTTATGTGACTAGTTTGGCCATTTTAGCCGAAACGGGTCAAACCATATCATTTTGGTCTCAAAATTCAGAATGTGATTATGTTACCCATATTAAACAAGCATGCAAGCTTGTTGGGTCAAAACCACATTCTAAAACGGTCTTCGCCTTATCATGCGTTTAAAACCGTAGTCCTTATCTAAAACTGACCGGTCTAAGCTTAAGACCCGTTAGGATTCTAATAGGTTATTAAAACCTTAATTTCCAGATCTAGGAGCCCAGTAAAAGCTATGTGCACTCGCTGTATTTGATTTATACTTTGCTCAGGTAAATACGTTTAACTTATTTTCCCTATACGGGCTTGGGGTACGGTATATAAAATACCGCTTGGTCGGGGAATTGACCTTAACCAGTCGGTGGCTAAGTGTTGTCAAATTAACCCGTTTAAAAATGTTGTTTTGTTTGTTTAACGCCTTTGGGGGTTTAATGACCATGTCCCGGATATCCTTGGCATCATTCAAAGAATGGCCACGACCTTAGCACACGGGTGTAGGCGTACACCCGTAGTGCATTTCAATAAAGTATAATCGTCGGTCGACAGAAGTCTCGCGGCGGAATTATATTAAGTGGTGTGTCTATTAATCTTTAACCCGGCATGACCCGGGCAACTAACGCATAACAGACATGTAATTCTTTTACAAGATTATTAAGAAAATAATTATCCCAAGTTATAAAAAGTTTTGTGCCACGGGCATTTAAATCAATTTTCAAACAATTTCAAAATGAGTCAGTTAAATTGTATTTACCAGTGTAAACTGACGTATTTTTCAAAAAAAGGCTAAGTGCAGGTACTACGCGTAATAGGCTGGACACTCCTTAGCATCCGTAGAAGTCTCGCAAGCTTAGGATGCATGAAGTCTGTTGAAATAAAGTTTCCCTTTTGTTTGGATCCGCCTGTGAATCTATTTCGACTATTTTGTGATACTTGGATATTACAATACTATTAAGTTGAAATAAATCTTTCTTTGCTTCCGCTGTGCATTTTTATATTGTATGTTTGACTATGACGATATCAACTACGTCACGGAACCCCCACCGGGCCCACCGGTGATACGTGGAAATTAGGGGTGTGACAATTTTGCAACGGAACTATTTTCGGGTATCAAAACACTTTGTTTTGATATCAAATCTGTTTTCTAACTTAGTTAAACATGTTTTAACATGTTTAACTCGTCACTTTTAGTTTAGTGCTTGCTTAGGGTCGTAAGTCAAGCAGTGTAAACAACCGCTTAGACTTTCGAACCCGACCCGTTTCGTCGATCATTAGGGTCCGACCAAACATATTAGGTGACCATAGTTGTATAGGGAATAACCTTCCGAGGTTATACCTTATGGTCACTTCGTTTAGTTAGTTGTATGATAAGTAGTTTATATGCGTTAGGAAAATGACCAAAATGCCCATTTTGCACATAATTTCATTTTAAGTATATGTAACACATGTTTTGACACCTAAACTGATTATGCAACATAATTAAACATGTTAAGGCATATAATACTTGTCATAGGACTAGTTAGGCATCTCGAATGCGCTTTTGCGCAAATGACGCGTTAAAGTTGCGTAGACTACCTTAACGGGTCATAACAGGTCGTAAACACTTAGGATAGGTTTCGATTCAGATTGTAGGCTTTATAAAACCATATCATATGAGTTCCAACACTCGTTTGGTTTACAATACCTCATTCTATCCGTTTCCTCGATTTATGTTCCGTTACGCTAAAATAGTATCCGATGCACTAGGAACCACTTCAACACTTGAACTCTTGGTCCTTTGAGCTTTGTTTTTTCATTTGAACAAGACCTATACGCAATCCCAAGTGAGTACATAGTCACCTATTTTACCGTTTTCAAATGTTTTGGGGTAAGTCATATGTGTAACCAATTTGTTTTCCAATGTATGGCATATATGTGGTTACTAAGTGCTTTTATGTGTATTTTTCCGATTATGAAAATACGATGTTTAACCAAATCCTTAAAAGATCTATCTGTCTTCATAGTTAGATTCTTATAGGATATTTGAAGTACAGTATTAGATCTTCCTATGTTCATAGTGAGATTTTTAATAAGTATTTTACACGACAATGGTTATGGTTTATGTGTAGATTGTTGGTGATTTAGATAATGAAACTAGAGTAATACGATAAGCACATGGTGTATACGCCGCTGGTACTTCCTATATATAAGTGTGCTTATTGTATTACCCTTCATGGCGTTATGCCGAATCACCATTAGGATTTAGAGTGTTGTGATGCAATGATTCAATGTGACCGAAACCAAATCCTTATAGCATCTATCTATCTTCATAGAATGATTCTTATAGGATGTTTAAAGTGCTAATATTGGAGTCGTTGTTTGGATTCATTGTGTACTTTAATGCGTGTTTGACTAGACGATATGACAGAAACCAAATCCTTATAACATCTATCTATCTTCATAGAATGATTCTTATAGGATGTTAATGTACTAATATTGGAGTCCTTGTATGGATTCATTGTGTACTTTAATGCGTGTTTACAAGTTGGTGACAAGTTGACGATTTATGTGTTTATGTGGTAGTTGTGATTTAGATAACGAAACGGGTGTAATAAAATAAGAACATGGTGGATACACCGCTGGTACTTCCTATATATAAGTGTTCTTATTTTATTACTCTTGTAACGTTATCTGAATCACTTTAGGATTTTGTGTACGATTGATCCAATGTTCGATTATCCAAATCCTTTTAGAATCTCACACAAGTTTTGATTTATATAATACTCACACAAGTTTTGATTTATTTCAAAACAGTTATTATTAATCCTTGATTGGATTTCTAATGACACATTAACGAGTTTTACGACGATTTCAACGAGGTTACAATGTACGATTTCAAATTACATAAAAATTACTTAGTAATAATCATATTGCCATATACAAAACTGTTTACTACAAGTTTTCACAATCAAGATTATGTATTGCAATACTAAACTTTTGCCATTCTCTGGCTTCAAGATTTATTTCAAATCGACAACTCACGTAGTTGCCAAAGTATTGCAATACCAAACGTTTTGCCATTTGTTTGGCTAACAAAACCTATGTACTCGCCGGCATTTTTATGCTGACTATTTTTCACATATGTTTCATGTTTTCAACTATTCAAGTATGCAACGCATAGGACTGCATCCGGGCCTTAGACCCTTCTTTAATCAAAAGACAAATACATGTATTCTTTGTTTGTAAAACAATGTTAACAATATTGAAACAATTTAGTACCAGTAGTTGTGAGCAATTTGTAACGTGACTCCCCGATATTTCCGCCGCGTGTTGTTGTATTATGTGATTGGGGTGTTACAGATTGGTATCAGAGCACTGGTTATAGGGAATTAGGATATTAGCATGCCTTAAACCTAGTCTGTAACCTTCTTAGGGACCCAAACATGAGTAGACTTTGGATCTCTATCCTAAATCCTCATCTCTCTTCGTGCCACAACTACTCTATGAATTACGAATCATCTAACCCTAGATGATTTATCCTAAACCTTAGGCTTCATGCCTTAAGGTGTTCCTCAAAATGTTTTCCTCAAACACTTTTCATCGAAATCTTGGGTTTTAATAATGTGAACACATGCAATCTATAAGGGTGGATGTCTGTACCCCGAGTTTTCTGTCTAAGGCTAGAGTGTTCGTACAAATCCGCATTATCGGACCAGTCACTCTTACCTGGGAACTCTTAGGGTGAGTGTCCACTTATAGGCTAAAGCATGTCTTTGTGAATCATTATAAAAACCTATCCACCCTAACCATGTCGAACGACTTCTAGATACTACAATCTTTGTGACACTACTCATTCATATTACCCTCGGTAATATGTTTGCTATTCACGACAATCGAAACAAATTTCCTTTCACAATACTATTTCATCATATTACCTTCGGTGATATGTTTGTTCGAGACAATTGAAATGAATTTCATTTCGTTTCACGACACTATGTAATCCTAATTTATTTTCAAAACACTACCTTTGTCATTCAAAAATTTCAAAATTATACCATTTGGATGAGAATTTTCAAAATTTCAAACACAAAGTTTCTTTATTTTAAATTTTTTTAATTTAAAACATTTTATCCTAAAAACAATAAATTTTAAAAGGTAAGGAATTTATAACACAAACCATTAACTTGGTTTGTATCCTCTCATCCAAAAATATTGCAAAAGTTTATTTTCAAACAATTCTTGTTTCAAAACAAAATCCACAACACTGTATTCTCTAAATACAAGAACGAGACTTATAAACAAGATTTTACTAAGTCAAAGTCAACATTAAATTTTCTAAGTATAAGAACGAGACCTAAGAACAAGATTTTACTATGTCAAAGTTTTCACTACACAATGATGTTACAAACTCATGACAATTTGATGGATCTAACTTATTTGATTTTCACTATAGCTATACCTTCAAGATGCCTCCTCACCGCGACGCCACTCAGGTTTAATGGGTCTGAAGGATCAACTGCGCTCCTACAATGGTTTGAGAGTATAGAAAGCACATTTCGCCATGTTCAGTGTCCCAGTGAACGCAAGGTGGAGTTTGCCTCGAGTGTCTTTCAAAGGAGAGCACTCACTTGGTGGAACGGTATCATGAGAGACCAAGGTGCCAATATAGCAATGGCACAAACGTGGGAAGAATTTAAAAATCTTATGAAGAAAGAATTTTGCCCACGAAGCGAAATAAGGGCACTTGAAAACGACTTCTATCATCTAAAACAAGATAGCAGGGAAAACCGTGCCTACACTGACCGATTTGAACAGCTAAGCCTACTTTGCCCCACTATGGTCACACCTTTGGATCGGGCCATTGAGAAATACATTGATGGCCTTCCTGATCTTGTCTAAGACATTGTCACTGGCAGCAAACCTGCAACGCTTAGGGAGGCTAAGGAATTAGCCGCTACCTTAACCGACTCCCAGGTTAGAAAAGGGAAACTATTTCGAAAGGGAGACAAGAAACAAAACACCGAAACTACTAATGAGAATTCAAAAGGAACAAAGGCTGAATCTTCTAAAAATTCTAAGAAGCGCAAGAGTTCAAAGAATTTTGCAATTCCTGCACCAGTTCCACTAAACTCAATACCCTTTAAGGGATTTTATCGTGGAAAGCAACCTCGATGCAATCATTGCAACTATCATCATGCAACAAATTCTCCTTGTCGCTAGTGTACAATCTGTGGTCTATATGGACATCTAGCTGCGACCTGTTGTGTCCAGAACCGAGCAGCCCCTACTCAAACTCGCCCCCGAGCATGTTTCTATTGTGGTTATTTAAATCATTTCAAGCGAAACTGCCCTAAGCTTGCCAATGCTAATGGACGAGCGTTCAACGTCAATGAGGCTCAAGCTAATGATCAAGCACTTATGATCGTTTGGACCTCTACATTTTCTGTTTATTTTCAAAAACAATGTACATATTTCAACTATGATTGTAATGACAATATAAATTTCAAGAAGTCTTTTCTTTATCCTTGTTATTCGTATTTAAATTACAAACTCCAATGTGATTACACTATGTGTGATTACAACTACATGCTGACTTTGAGGATTCCATTCTTTAGGAACTAAATCTTGTAATTTAGCATACTATGATTGCACACTAGTGCATTCATACGAACTTGGCAACACGATCGATACGAATACTATGTATAAGTTACTACTGTTTTGTGATCATGGCATTACATACATGAATTGTTTGTCTAGTATGTATAGTACATGATTACAAATACAATTTTGCTTCGTATGTTAACTTAACATACTTAGTACACTATTTTCAAATACAGTTTGCTTAGTATGTTGACTTAGCATACCTAGCACAGTACTTGAAAACATTTTTCTTGATATGTTTACATTACAATGACAATGCATGTTTAGTATATATACATAGGCATATACCACATAAGTGACATCAAACAATCCGCCAAACGTATCAATTTTTACAGCAACAAGCATGCATAAATAGATAAATACTGTTGTGTTATAAGGTATTTACATTGGCGGTCCTTGTCTTTATACCCTAAGTCATTACTCCAAAAGAGTATTTAATAGTCTGGGGGAGGAGTGTTCACGTTTGACCTTTTTCTTGCACTGAGGGAATCTATACGTGACGAGACTCACTGTGTTTTCTGTGCACTGAATTCCATAATTATGTATGCATCCATAATTACGTAACTCCTTGCACAGTCCGCACAGTTCGTTTCATCCTCGTATCTCTTCCTTTAGATAGGCCGTTGTTTTCAGACGAAGTCACGTATACCTGTGACATTCTACTTCTAGTATACGCATATATCAATTATCACACATAATTGCAAGTAATTCTTAATCACAGACAAGTGCTACTCCAGTGCACCCTAAGTCTCGTTGTGTCTTTTCTTGATTCTTGTAAACAGTTTCAGGTAGTGGATGTCGCGGAAAGTTTATGCAATGAAAACTTTTTTTAAAACATTGTTTTCGTGCAAGGATCCTAGTGATTGTAGTCTAGACTCGAGAAGGAATCCTGGTTCACTACAATCACAGCTCTGATACCAATCTGTCACACCCCTTTCTTAGGCGGAAGCACGAGGTGTGATCATGAAAGGTTCTCATTGCATTCGAAAGGTAAACATGCTACATGTTCGTAAAAATAACTTCAAACACCATTAATATTACATAACGGAAAACATAGTTTAAGTGTTTACATCACGAGTCAACATTTTGTTTGAAAGTTTACAACTTTATTTAAGGATAAACATAACAACATCCTGGAGCATGAGTAAGACCGTGCGCACATCCACTTTTAGTTACCTGAAATACATGTGAGTTTTGGAAAAACGTCAACATGATGTTGGTGTGAATTCATGCAGTTCTTGTATTGAACATTTGTATACTTTGTATGGAAAACATGGTATGTATCTTGTATAAATCAAGTATCTCTGTATGTATCTTGTATAAATCAAGTATTTCTGTATGTATCTAGGTTGTTAATGGGTTGCAAGGCCACTAACATGTGACACGACATACGAAGCATCCAAACCATAGGCATTTTTCTAGTTGTCAATTCACGACTGAGACACAAAAGCACTACTCGGTACTCGTTCTCACCAAGAGTGTGGCTGCCCGAAAACCCGTTAGATCTAACCTTTTGTTCTGCGGTCTAGGTATATTGTTGATTAATGGTGCTTATGGTACCCTATTCGTGAAACGATTTCTCGTATCATGTATCATTTCTCGTATCGTCATACCATTTGTAAACATCGTAATATTTGTAACATGTATTTCACCCCGAAGTTATAAAACTGAAAACAGTTAAAAGAAAAGGGGGAGCATGAACTCACAACTTTGCGTTCCTGCGTCGTAAACTTCACCGGATTTGCTTATCTAGCGTCGTGACCTAAACGTGTTTTATTAACGTTAGTCACTAGACTTGTATCGCACAAGTACAAGTCACTATCTTTTATGTATTTGTTCTTGTGTTAAAAATAATTTATATTTTTAACTATGTGTCTTACTTATATTATTTTCTCAAAAATAAATATAAGTATCTTGTATTTTTCACCCGAATTATGTATTTTGTCCAAAACTTCATTTCATGTTTATAACTTGCCCAAGTTATTTATTCTATCTAGTAATATATTTTCATAAATATATTTTCTCGTATTTGTCTAAGCATGTTGTATGTGTATTTTGTATTTCTACTCCTTGGGAGTACTTAGTGTATTTTCAAGTCCTAATACACTATTACGTATAATACATACTACATGCACTTAGCACAAAATTTGGTGATCAACAAATATATATATATTTTTCTCAAAAATATACATACTAAATATCAATTTTTATCTTGAAGAAATCATTATTTCTTTACTTGAAGTTTACACAAAAATTAGGGAAACCTTGGTAAATCTTTTTAGGGAATAAGTTTCTCAAAAACTTATATTTTTCTAAGTGTCAAAATTTATAAAAATTTTGGTATAGTTTCCCCTAAAAATGGTGGTTTCCCATGTTTTCAAAACATGTGTTTATTTTCTTTTAAAATCAACACAACAATCATCAACTTATTCAACACTTTCCGAGTGTCAAAATCAAGTAATTTCACTACATCATGAACTTGAAGTTTTTGTAAAAACTTGTAGTAACTTACCATGTCATTTAGTAGGTTTAGTTACCCTTAAAAATACGGTTATTTGTTTGTAAATCACTTTATTAAAGGATTTGGTCATTTACAACTTGTAAGATGATTTTTCTAAAAATATTTCTTTTATATTTTTCTTGTTACAATCATGTTTCTAGTCTTATTTAAACACTGAAAATATGACTAGTTTATTTAGAGATCATAACTTTGAAAGTCTTGTAAATAAACTTGGTTTCTTGGGAAAATTATTCTTGTAATCATCTATTTACAAGATTTATATTTTGTTTAAACCATCTTTACATAAGAAAACCCATTTCATTATTCAAGTTCATGAAGACATAAAGCATGAAGATCTTGGTCTTTCACAAGATCACCACTTTAACTTACTAGACCATGTGTTTAATCACAATCTAGTAGGTTTCTTATGATGTCTAACATCACTAACACAAGCTATCATTCATCAAGAAGCAAATCAACAATATTTACATGTATTCTTATGTATTTAAGCTTATGTTAAAGTATCATGATCATGTTCTTTTGTGTTCTTCAAGATTAATATTGTTCATCATCTTTTAACCATCAAAATAGAAGTAAACAAGTGATAAGAACCTTACAACTAGCACAAGGGCCAGGGAAGGACACTTGAAGATGAAGATGACAAAGATGGTGGGTAAAAGCAAATGAAGAAGGTTCTTCAAGATCTACAAGCTCCACACTTCGTTAATCACCTTCTAGCACCTTATGTTAAGCTTGGAATGGATGAACTAAGTTTGAAGATGGTGGTGGTGTGGGTGGTGGCTCACGGCCGTAGATGGGAGAAGGGAGGAGGGGTGTGGTGTTGAGTGGTGAAATGAGATGTAGTGTGTTCATATCTTCTTATAGTACTTGCATATCTTCCTACAAATCTTTTGAGATCTTATAAGATTACAAGATATCTTGGCAAGATTTTGGAGGATTTAGTAAGATTTCACAAATCAAAAGTGGGTCCACCCCTTGTGACCGTGAACAATATGGGGGGGGGGGGGGAAGTGTAACTTCAAACTTTAATTTTATAAACAAGTTAGCTTTCAAGTGTAATTTTTAGGGACATGATGTGTTATTACGTTATAAGGGGTGTTATGGTGTTCGGGGACCATAACTAGTTCAGAAACATTAAAACAATGCTTCTAGTAATATTTTGATGTTCCGGGTAATGTCCGGTTGTTCGGTTAAATACCGGTTCGTTAAAGTGCTAAATTGCACCGTTTAGTGTCCTTTAAGTATCCTTTGTAACCTTTTTAATTCCCAACACTTAGGATGGAATTCTGGATAATAAAACATGAATTCTGCATAATATTTATATGTTAAAAAGCTGATTATAGCTGAATTATGCAGATTTCTGCATTTAAAGTGCGTTTCGGGTGCTTTTTAGTGCATATTCTAGCTTTCGGAACGTCTATATGTTAACCCTTGTATATTCTCTTGAGTTTTAATGTATTCTTGTCGTTGGTCCTACACCTAGGCCCCAACTATATTGTCTAACTGCTTTCTGCAGACTTGTTGACACAATGTGTCTTACCGGTGAGTTTACTAGTATTTTTGACGCAACGCTGTTCATTAATGCATAAAGTAATTCTTGTAGTATAAAATGTGCATGAATTCACTTGTGTGGTATGTATCAGACAATGTTGACATTTAAGCACATAATTGCAGTCATCAAGTATTAATTAAATTGTACGGAAATTACCGGTTTAGTACCAGTTGTCACAGTAACCGTCGTATTGACTAGACGTTTAAATAAATTAAAAAATGTAGCTAAAATATCAATTTCCGTTATAATTAATCAACTTAAATTTTAAACTAATTAATCAAAATAAACAAATAATGAATCGAAAATAAGTTCATTCTTACGAAAGCTTTATTTATGTTTTCTACAATTTATATATTGATCTGCTTCTTCACTTTTTTTTATCACCCTCACCTTTCTACATATGAATTAATCATAGGTTTGTTTTCGTGTTGTGGTAAGAAACACAAGACATAAACATATATTGGCAAAAGGGTGTAATAATGTAATGATATATAATCACATAACATAACATGTTATTTTTTTTACAGTAGAAAATAATTATTTCAATACCATAATCAAACTAAAGGGATTAAAATGCTCGTTTTATGGTCTACTTTTAAAAAGAAAAAATTTTAAGGCGTGAAAAAATTATGACCATTTAAAAATTATTGGTTGAATTGAACTTGCATGTGACTTATATGTACTCGGAAGATTTAATTTTAAAGAAATTGTACCATGTATTTTAAAACTTGTTATTACTTAAAGTCTTGGAAATATATTAAATTACCTTCTTGTCCTCCTTAGATGTATTATAATAAGTATATTTTTAGTTTTATCGTAATTTGCTTAAATTAACTCTGATTGAACTCATTTCAGAGTCATGAACCGGCTCGTCAAAACCAACATAGCTTTTAGGGTTTAGCTTTTATCGTTTAGCCTTTAGTGTTTAGCTTTTGGAATTAAGCTTTATGATTTTAGCCTTGGGGTTTAGATTTAGAGTTTACGGTTCAAGATTCAATGAGTTGATTCCAACAATGCTGGAGTCGAAGTTCTTTTTAGTCTAATATTGAGTTTTTAAAATACTTATTATCATACACAAAACAATCATTCTAGAGTAACCTTCCACTATACACTATAGTATATATAGATGATTCTGTTTAAGGTACCATATAATACAGTTTTAAAATGATTTCATTGGTTATCCAAAATTTTTACTTTTGTTTAATTCTTTTTAGTTGATATGTACTTGTATAATTCAAAAGTCTTCGTGGATTTAAATTACTTTGAATCAAAAATATGTTTGAAATAGCTGACATGTGTATTTTTTCAAATTATACATAAATATACGCAAACTCGAAATTGAAAAGTTGAAAGAAAACGTGTTTCATTTTTTGAAAAGTAGGCCTTATGCAACTTGCTATTTTCTCGATTATCCATATGTATATCTCCAGATTTTAATTTATTTCTGTTTCTTTATATCTTTAACAAGTTACAAGCATATGTAATTATGTACCTATGCACCTTCACTTAAAATTTATTTCTTGTTAGGAGAAATTATTTTAAAATCAATGTTCTAATCTATAAAAATCCAAATTAGGTAATGACACTCAAAACATATGACCAATGACACGATATGATGAGTACCCAATATGAATTTTCAACTTTGAATTTAGTTATATTTGGTATGTCATTTTTGAAGGTCAAACATTACGACTTTCAATTGCCTATAAATTGCATGCATCAAGCAACCCTAAACCATGCAAAATGGCAAATATCACATCTTCTTTCAACATGCAAACTTCCATTCTTACTCTCCTTCTTCTCTTGCTCTCAACCCAATCTTCTGCAACTTCCGCTTCCATTACAGATCGCTTCATTCAATGTTTACACAACCGGGCCGACCCTTCATTTCCGATAACCGGAGAGGTTTACACTCCCGGAAACTCATCTTTTCCCACCGTATTGCAAAACTACATCCGAAACCTTCGGTTCAATGAAACTACCACACCAAAACCCTTTTTAATCATCACAGCCGAACATGTTTCCCACATTCAGGCAGCTGTGGTTTGTGGCAAACAAAACCGGTTGCTACTGAAAACCAGAAGCGGTGGTCATGATTATGAAGGTCTTTCCTACCTTACAAACACAAACCAACCCTTCTTCATTGTGGACATGTTCAATTTAAGGTCCATAAACGTAGATATCGAACAAGAAACCGCATGGGTCCAAGCCGGTGCGACTCTTGGTGAAGTGTACTATCGAATAGCGGAGAAAAGTAACAAGCATGGTTTTCCGGCAGGGGTTTGTCCAACGGTTGGCGTTGGTGGGCATTTTAGTGGTGGTGGGTATGGTAATTTGATGAGAAAATATGGTTTGTCGGTTGATAATATTGTTGATGCTCAAATAATAGATGTGAATGGCAAGCTTTTGGATCGAAAGAGTATGGGTGAGGATTTGTTTTGGGCGATCACCGGCGGTGGTGGTGTTAGTTTTGGTGTGGTTCTAGCCTACAAAATCAAACTAGTTCGTGTTCCGGAGGTTGTGACCGTGTTTACCATTGAAAGAAGAGAGGAACAAAACCTCAGCACCATCGCGGAACGATGGGTACAAGTTGCTGATAAGCTAGATAGAGATCTTTTTCTTCGAATGACCTTTAGTGTCATAAACGATACCAACGGTGGAAAGACAGTCCGTGCTATCTTTCCAACGTTGTACCTTGGAAACTCGAGGAATCTTGTTACACTTTTGAACAAAGATTTCCCCGAGTTAGGGTTGCAAGAATCGGATTGTACTGAAATGAGTTGGGTTGAGTCTGTGCTTTACTACACGGGCTTCCCCAGTGGTACTCCAACCACGGCGCTCTTAAGCCGTACTGTTGGTTCAGTTCTGTTTGTTCATGAAGGAAAACAATATAAATCATACCTGTCACAGCAGATAGTGCAGAGGAGAATCCTGTGAGAGAGTTCGACATGCCTGTCATCTTGATATGGTTCCTCCTTAGGGTGCTGACTGATGATGGGGACTTAGAAAACCGAAAAGGGTATCGGTTATGGAGAGGAGGTTTCGTGATGATGTTATGGCTAATGGGGTGTGTGAATTGTGCAACTGAGTAACCCTTAAACCTCCACATAACTCTCCTTATATAAGCACCCAGGAGGAAACCTAATTAGTTACTAAGGGTAATATGGTCCATCAACAATTACCAACTAATTAAATAATAGGTTCTAATATATTTTGATCTCTATAATGTAAATGATTAAGATGGCTATAGATTAAATATTAAACATAATATATTTAATCTTACATTCTCCCACTTAGCCGAGTAATCATTTACTATGAGTATTAGCTAAGCCTGATCAGGAGTTAACACTCATTTTAGCCTTAAACAAGTACTATAGCAGAAAAATACAGCCGTTGAATCATTATGCGACTCAGGACCCCCATTAATCATACTATAGCCTTAATTTAAAACCTAATCATCATGATCAAAATACGCGTAAGCCCTTTGTTTGATTTGTAACTTTTATTTGTCTATATGCCATTATACCGGTTGAACATATTCTAACAGACATACAAAATCAAACTTGAGGAAATTTCATTAAACATAAAACATAAGCTAGTACAATATGCTCAAATAAGGTCTTTACATAATCCCATATTCCGAACATGTTCTTCGTAAACCTTAGGAGGGAGACCTTTAGTCATCGGATCCGCAAGCATATCCTTAGTACTAATATACTCGATACAAAGATTATTTTCCTCAACACGTTCACGTACAAATAGATATTTCGTATCGAGATATAAACCAGCTCCAGTCGAACTGTTACTGTTCGAGAAACTAACGGCAGCTGAATTATCACAGTAAAGCTTCAATGGTCTAGAAATGGAATTAACGATTTTGAGTCCAGTGACCAGATTTCTAATCAACATTCCATGACAGGTTGCGTTATAGACAGCAATGTACTCTGCCATCATTGTGGAAGTTGTGGTCAACTGTTGTTTATGACTCTTCCAAGAGATAGGGCCGCCTGCTAACATAAAGATATAGCCCGAAGTGGATTTCTTGTCATCTTTGCATTTGGCAAAGTCAGAATCAGAATAGCCCACCACTTCCAAATGATCACTTCTTCTATAAGTCAGCTTATAGTCTTTCGTCCCTTGCAGATATCGAAGTACCTTCTTAGCTGCTTTCCAGTGATCTAAGCCAGGATTAGTCTGATAACGGCCTAGCATTCCAGCAATATAAGCGATATCTGGACGAGTACAGACTTGAGCATACATCAAGCTCCCGACTACTGATGCATAAGGTATCTGGCTCATTTGCTCCTTCTCAACCTCTGTTGTCGGACACTGAAACGAACCGAAAACATCTCCCTTAACTACTGGAGCGACGGAGGGTTTGCACTGTTGCATGTTATACCGTGTAAGGACACGATCTATGTAGGCCCTTTGGGACAATCCTAAGATCCCTTTGTTCCTATCTCGGTGAATTTCAATGCCAATGACGTAAGATGCATCTCCGAGATCCTTCATGTCGAAGTTATGCGAGAGTAACCGCTTCGACTCATGCAACATGTCTAAACTATTACTTGCCAATAGAATGTCGTCAACGTAAAGGACAAGTATAGTAAAGTTGCTCCCACTCATCTTGAGGTAGGTGCATTGATCCACTTGATTCTTCATAAAACCTTGCTTCTTCATGACTTCATCAAACTTGAGGTACCACTGACGTGATGCTTGTTTTAACCCGTAAATGGATTTCTTCAGCTTACAGACTAGATGCTCCTGACCTTCAGGCTCAAAGCCTTCAGGTTGCTTCATGTAAACATCTTCGTCCAAATCTCCGTTAAGGAAAGCAGTTTTAACGTCCATCTGATGCAGCTCTAAGTCGAAATGAGCTACTAGGGCCATGACGATCCTTAATGAATCTTTACGAGAGACAGGTGAAAACGTCTCTTGATAATCAATTCCCTCTTTCTGAGTGTAGCCCTTTGCAACCAATCTCGCTTTGTAGCGTTCAACGTTCCCATTCGGATCCAGTTTTGTTTTGAACACCCATTTGCATCCTACGGGTTTGACTCCGTTGGGTAATTCTACCAAATCCCAAACGTCATTTTTCTTCATGGAATCAAGCTCATCAATCATTGCTTTATTCCATTCAGAAGACTGATCACTGCTAATGGCTTCATTGTAAGAGATAGGATCATTGAGCTTTCCGAGATCCATTTCAGTCAGGTAGGTAACATAATCATCCCAATTAGGAGGCCTTCTTTGCTTGGATGACCTCCTGAGTAGATTATCGGGTTCAGCGTTGTCTTGGTTTTGAGCGTTTGATGTGCCTTCGTCATGAGGTATAATGGGTTCTGATTGTAGAGGTGAATTTGGAGTTGGTGCAGTAGCTTCAGGTGTAATAATTGCATTGGGTACAAGAGGAGTAATCGGAGTAATGGTAAGCGACGAGTCTCTCCCCCCCGCGTCTTGTACTTCTTGCAATTCTTCGTAAGGGTTGGTACTGCTCCCACTAACCTTGAAATCCTCCAGGAACGCGGCACGCTTGGTTTCAACAATACGGGTGACATGGGAAGGACAATAGAAACGATAACCCTTAGAGTTCTCAGGATACCCGATAAAGAAACAGGTAACTGTTTTAGGGTCAAGTTTCCTTAGGAAATGATTGTAAAGTTTTGCTTCAGCAATGCAGCCCCATACTTTCATATATTTAAGACTCGGTTTCCTTCCTGTCCAAAGTTCATAAGGAGTTTTAGGGACAGACTTAGAAGGAACTCTATTGAGTATATGAACAGCTGCTTTTAACGCTTCAGTCCAGAGGAATAATGGTAAGTTAGTGTTGGCTAACATACTGCGCACCATGTTCATAAGGGTACGGTTTCTTCTTTCAGCGACACCGTTCTGCTGAGGTGTACCAGGCATGGTGTATTGGTTCACAATCCCCTGGCCCTTACAAAACTCATAAAATGGACCAGGAGCTTGACCCACATCAGTATGTCTTCCATAATACTCACCGCCTCTATCTGATCTCACAACTTTAATCTGACGATCTAATTGCTTTTCAACTTCAGCCTTATAATCTTTAAAAGTTGTTAGAGATTCAGATTTCTCCTTAATAAGATACAAGTACATGTAACGAGAATAATCATCAATAAAAGTGATAAATGAAGTATGTCCTGTTATGCCAGCGATTTGGTAGGGACCACTAATGTCAGTGTGAATGAGTTCTAATAAATTAGAACTCCTAGTGGCACCTTTCTTATTCGCTAATGTCATTTTACCTTTAAGACATTTGACACATGTTCCAAAATCAGAGAAATCGAGAGGAGGTAAGACTTCATCCTTTACGAGACGATTTAATCGCTCTTTTGAAATGTGGCCTAAACGCTGATGCCACAACATGGATGAAGTCTCTAAGTCTCGTTTCTCTTCCATCTTTGTGAGTGATTCATTAATGTTATATGACAACAAAGATTTGGAAAAGCCATCATCTAGTTCTAATCTATAGAGACCTCCATCCAGAACACCAGTACCATAAAGAACAGAATCATAATGGATAGAGAGTTTGCGATGACCATGGGAAACAATAAAACCGTCCATGTCTAACTTTGGTCCTGATACAAGGTTCCGAGTTACCTCAGGAACATATAAGGTATCATAAAGTTTAATACATAAACCAGTTTTCATAACTAATTGTAATGTTCCAATGGCCTTCACTTCTAATTCTCGATCATCCCCAACCTTAAGCGTTCTTTGGTTTCTTTCCAGCTTCCGGATTGAAAGGAATCCCTGAGTAGAATTGGTAACATGAACCATAGAACCAGAATCAAACCACCAAGAATTAGCAGGAACACTTAAATTATAGGACTCAAGTATCATAAAATAATCGTTACCTTTCTTAGCCAGCCACTCCTTAAAGTCAGGGCATTCCTTCTGCATGTGTCCTGTCTTTTTACAGAACTTGCAGCGGATACTGCCTAAGGAGTTCTTAGAGCTGGAAGGTGCACTTGTATTAGGGTTAGGATTAGACTTATGGACTTTAGAAGCATCCTTCCTCTGATAATTGTGCTTCCTTTTCTTAGGATTGGAGGTAGTGAAATTGGCAACATCAGTAGTGCGATCCATCCTCATGCGCTCTTCCTCCTGTACGCACATGGCGACCAGCTCACTCATCGTCCATTTTTCCTTCTGAGTGTTGTAATTGATCTTAAATGCTTCAAAGGATGAAGGAAGCGAAGTAATGATGAAATGAACAAGGAAACCATCACTGATTTCCATTTCCAGCCCCTTCAGCTTATTGGCCATGTCATTCATCATCATGATGTGCTCGCGAATGCCGCTCCTCCCATCATACTTAGTTGTCACCAGCTTGAGAATAAGGGTACTAGCGTGCGCCTTAGACGTCCCTTTGAACTGCGCCTCCACATGTTCCAAGTAGGTTTTAGCATCTTCAGAATCAGGAATAGCTCCCCTGATTGCATTGCTTATGGATTGCTTCATAAACATGAGAGACATGCGGTTACACCTAGTCCACTTTTCATGAGTTAACTGCTCAGCAGCAGTACTTTGAGTGGTAAGGTCCGCTGGCTTTTTCTCTCTTAGAGCATAATCAAAATCAAGCAATCCGAGAGTAAGCATGAGAGCATCCTTCCATGCAGCAAAGTTATCACCAGTCAAAGGTGGAATCCCGCAGTTGGGTGCTGATAGTGGAAATAAGATGAGCAAGTTATGATACTAAGGAAGAAATTCTAATGTGATCTATGGGCACGTTAAACTAAGGCAGGCAAAAAAATGACCATTTTACATAATGAAGCTGTGATAATGTCTATTACTAACATCAAAATAATAGACTCAACTAAAAAAATTCTACTTAAACGAAAACAAAACAGCTTTGGCCAGAAGTGTAATCATTTAAGCATTTGTGCAAAGTGGTTGTAACAAATCAGCTTTGGCCAGAAATTGAAACAATCACTTTAGTTATGCACTTGCTAAGTATGCCATCTATGAAAGAATTAAATCAGCTTTGGCCAGATATTAAAAACATTCATGCTTATGATGCACACTTAGCATAGCTTTCGTAATACTTGAATGATAAGTAGATGTATCAAGTCAGCTTTGGCCAGAAATGATATATCAAAAGCTCATTCAAGTTAAGCTATTCTGGTTTTGCAAAACATTATCTGATTCTGATTAATTAACTAAGTAAATTACAAAACCATTTAGTTCACATTTAAACAGCTTAAAATAATGAGATTTCGAGTCGCAACTACGGTCTCGACTAATCACGTTATGGTTGCGAGTCGCAACTACGGTCTCGACTAATGACGTTATGGTTGCGAGTAGCAACCTCATGGTCTCGAGTAGCAACCTCATGGTTGCGAGTAGCAACCTCATGGTTGCGAGTAATGACGTTATGGTTGCGAGTAGCAACCTCATGGTTGCGAGTAGCAACCTCATGGTCTCGAGTAGCAACCTCGCTAACAGCTGTTAATTGTGATATCATAACCGAAAATTCGAAATCTAAGGGATTAAGAGATATGCTTTCCTGTTATAAGCTGATCTAATTTTATCAACATATTTCGAAATTGTAATCTACTTATCTTTTAACAATTTTCTAAAAAATTTAGAGGACAAAATTAGATCAAAACCAGGAAAAACACTTAATAATCCAAATCATATTCCAAATCATAACAGAATACTTCGAATTTTCTCAAGAACATGATGAACCCTAAAACATAAAACATAAATTCTGGAACCCGAAACCTGAATTTTAATAGTTTTTTTTTTCTAAACAGATTTCGGTTAAACATAAACAAGTTAATTCCGAATGAACATATCATTGATCTTTTTCCGAAAATCATGATTTCGAGTCGATTTTCATGACTCGAAACCGGCTGTGACGGTTTTGAAATTATAAAGAAAATAATCCGTTTTCCAAGTTTCAATCCCAGAATTATGGATACGAAAACAGAACTGACTAATCAACATATGCTCTGATACCACATGTTGGTTCAGTTCTGTTTGTTCATGAAGGAAAACAATATAAATCATACCTGTCACAGCAGATAGTGCAGAGGAGAATCCTGTGAGAGAGTTCGACATGCCTGTCATCTTGATCTGGTTCCTCCTTAGGGTGCTGACTGATGATGGGGACTTAGAAAACCGAAAAGGGTATCGGTTATGGAGAGGAGGTTTCGTGATGATGTTATGGCTAATGGGGTGTGTGAATTGTGCAACTGAGTAACCCTTAAACCTCCACATAACTCTCCTTATATAAGCACCAGGAGGAAACCTAATTAGTTACTAAGGGTAATATGGTCCATCAACAATTACCAACTAATTAAATAATAGGTTCTAATATATTTTGATCTCTATAATGTAAATGATTAAGATGGCTATAGATTAAATATTAAACATAATATATTTAATCTTACACGTACTCCTCAAAGACTCAACCCATTCAAGATCAAATCCGATTATGTGCAAAATCCTATTTCTAAACGACAGTTCGAGTTCATCTTCGAAAGGATGAAAGAACTTGAAAACCAAATGTTGGCTTTCAACCCATATGGTGGTAGAATGAGTGAAATATCCAAATTCGCAAAGCCTTTCCCACATAGATCGGGTAACATAGCGAAGATTCAATACGAAGTAAACTGGGAGGATCTTAGCGATGAAGCCGAAAATCGTTACTTGAATTTCACAAGGCTGATGTATGATTACATGACTCCATTTGTGTCGAAAAACCCTAGAGAAGCATTTTTGAACTATAGGGATTTGGATATTGGTATCAACAGCCATGGCAGGAATGCTTATACTGAAGGAATGGTTTATGGGCACAAATATTTCAAAGAGACAAATTACAAGAGGCTAGTAAGTGTGAAGACTAAAGTTGATCCTGACAACTTCTTTAGGAATGAGCAAAGCATCCCAACTTTGTCATCTTGAAGAACGTACATATATAAATAAATACCTTTGTGCATGGTATTTTCAGGGTGTCAAAGTGATATTCAGATATTTATGATAGAATTTTGACTTGTATTTTATACAATCAAAATTGTATGGTTCTCCGAATTTCTCTTTTTAATTCTGAAAAATACATATTAGTATTGTCGTATTGATGTTGATTATTTGTTTGAATTTCTCTTTGTAATTTGTAATCGTGTAATAATATTTGTAATAAATCATTCTTTTGTGGTAGATTGATTCGTTTTTCTTGTTCATTTTCGCGATTTTTTCTCTAAGAGGTTCTTCTTGATCCTTCCATATCGTTCAGGAATTAAACAACTAAACAACCGTATCTAGAATATGAGTTTACTTGTCTAACTTATTACATATAGTGAATTATTTTAAATATAAATATATGACTTTTTTTATAATTATTTAAAGAGTGAAACTAATTAAGTAACAACCAGCACGTGGTTATCCCATTTGCTTTTGATAGCGTCAAAGGCTGTGGACCTACCTAGTCGAGTTCAAAGGGTCATGCATGGTAATGTTATGACCCGAGATCTACGGACGTAGTTTTTAAAAGATTTAGTTTTACTATTCAAAAAGAGACAGTTATGCAACTTTTACCCGTTTACCAACTATCTCGATGTTAATACCCAATAAATTAATTAACTAGAAGAATAGATAACTCTATGGGTTTAAAGTTGACATATTGAAAGACTCAATGAACACTAGTCGCCGGTCCATCACCAAGTATTTATACATTATATTTTTTAACGGAAAAAGTTTTTATGATCTACAGAACGGGGTCAGCATCGCTGTAAATACCCAAAAATTATAAAGGAAACGAACTAACGACAACAAAAGTGTAACACCCCCGTTCTGTAGACAAAATAAAAAATATATGAAACTTTTAATTCATATGTTGTCGAACGAGTAAGTAATAGGTAAGATGGTTATGTGAAATATAAAATATCTTGACGGGCTTTGGCTATTATAGAAGACCATTTAATATTAATAATAAAATATATTATTTTTGACCTTACCCTGTTTTTAACAAAACTTAGGTTAAAATGTAGATAAAAATGAGCTTCTGCTAGTGACATATTCATCGTTTATAAAACGTTATAGTTTGAAAATTATACGAGAAAAACAAGTGAAACAGCTGAATTAATATATATAAGCAAGCAAGCAGGTCAAGCAGGCAAACACGTCACATCGACGCAAGATGGTTTGAGGTGCTTGCTTGCTTCCTTATAAATAGAAGTCCCAGTTGTTATTTAGAGTTTTAGTTTTTAACGGGAACGCTCTAGTATAAAGAGAATCACGAGCATACAATACCCCGTTGGGTGTTGTTAGTAGTCATTTTTGGAGCAGGAGCAGGAGTAGGGAAACTCTACATCTACGTGTCGTGGATAGTTTTAAGGTATGTCCTCGTTTAATTTTATGTTATTATTTAATTTTTACTAGGTTTGTTACCCGCCGCGCGTTGCGGCGGCGTAAAATCACGGCGTAGAAACTTGTGTAAACTTGAAAACATGAAGAATAGCTTGGCGAATGCACATGGATGGATAAGGTCCACACCTGGTTACTAAACTAACATATCATATATATCATAGCATTAGTTACATTGCCTAGCCTACATATCAAAGATGTACAAAACAGTTTAGAGTTATCTACAACTTAGCATACTAACACCTAGTGTGTTACAAAACAGTTTAGAGTTGTCTATAACTTAGCATACTAACACCTAGTGTGTTATGTGGATAAGTTGTACAAAAGTTGTGTATAGGCTTCATTAAGGCAATGACTTGGTTATGCTTCTGGCTGCCTAGTCTTCATTATGTGCAGCTGATCAAAATGCTTGCTGTTGGTAAATCAGTCCTCGTGCGTTTTTTTGGCGCACTGAGTTGATTCTGTGAGTAATAAGTAATAGCAAGATTTCATTAGTAGTGGAGGTTTTATTTCATTGTTATGTGACTAAGTATTAGATATAATGTAACTTACCTCCTGACTCAGCATGCGGACGTTTGAACTTGTTGGCCTTCAGATTCGGCGTTGCTGGAGGCAAGGCTGAGGACGCGACATGTTGAGCCGGTGAATCGACTTGGACAGTTGTCTCTGATTCCGAGACATTTGTTACCACCACATTGTTTTCCTTTCTGAGTGATAGGTGCATGATCTTTGACTTGCCTATCATTAATGCCATTTGTTGGGGCAGCTTTTTGGGATCAGTGCAACCATGCTTTGTTATGAGGTCTTTGCAGGTTATCTTCAAAAGTGCTTCCATTCCTTCGTTGAAGAAAACGACCTCTATGGGTTTGGTGGAGTCGTTAATAATGGCGTTAACACTATACCTGTAAACACATAAAGGGTTGGACAATGTTAGGTTTTTTAATAGGATTATTGTTTGTATACATAGGTAATTGAAGGAAATTGTACTTGAATATTGGCGTGACATCCTCACAATCTTTGCAAACGAAGTGAAGTTCTCCGTCTTCTTCCGGATATACTTTCTCATCGCACGTTGAGCAATAGACGTAGTACCAACGACGATTTATATCGATGCTTTCCATCCATGAACGACACCTGAAGCGGGTTACTCCCTGGATCAAAGTACATATACTCATGTTATTATGGTAATAAACACATATAGATCAATGAAACAATGTTCCACTTAATGGTTTAAAGCTGTGAAAATTGTTCTCCTATCTACATAACTACCATGGCAGTTATGTAGCTCTTGATGGTGGTCTATTTGTTATGTCAATAATCACGTGTGCTAAAGACTCAGTCAAATCTCACCACTTCCTACTGATCTAAATATATGACCCTTTTGAACCGTATCTAGTGACCCGTTAAACCGCGACCCGATAACGCACCGACCTGTGACCCGTAAACAAACTCGAATAATCCAACATTTTTCTGCCTAAAAATACACTAATTTTTGCGCTCGCTCACCTACCAACACAACTGGATCCGCCCTTGATCAATGGTCACATTGTCACGCAAAAAGTATCTCATCAATATTGATGCAAAACCATTCCCTTTCAACATACTTTAAGATTTCAATGTGATTTTAAATTATTTAATCGGCAATTACATATGTGCTTGTTAATCTACATTTTCATTAACCTTGAATGGATTATTCCATTCCCTCAATTACTTCATACAAAATACCCACTAAGTTCATGTAGTTGCCATTTAATTTTTCAGCTATATGATAATAAAAAAGAAACCAAGTCATATAATTTTGGCATTAATCTGAATGATAGTGTATTTATTTAACATGATTATCGACCAAGTTGTAACTTTTTTTTTATTTTAGTAGGCGCCTTATCATTTTAGATATCATTAAAAAACTCTTCAGCAACTCAAACTTATATTGAAATAAATAGCATATGGTCAACTTTTAGGATGCATAGGTGCACAGATGGAAGATGATAATAAAATTAGTAATACTATTGATGTATATATTTGTATTGAAATAAGGTAGTTACCTCATGCTTTCGGCTAGTTGGTGATTTCAGTTCTTGTAGTGTGATTAGTGGATCGTTGTTATCTGCTTCGTCTAGGGGTGGAAGAGCTTTCAACCTAATAAGCGATGAAGGCAAAACTCAGTTTGGTTAGTATAAACACTGATTTTGGTAAAAACGTGTAATGTATACTAAGCTTTAATTAACCCTCCCAAATTCTATGTGAGCTGAGCGAAAAACAATAAAAATGTATTGGACGGAGAACCTGGCTATCTTATCAGCGATGTGTGGGCATTCTGGGTTAACAACAACAGTGGCTAGGTGTGTTGACTCTAATTGAAACCGACCTGTTTGGTATAATACATAGCTGACTGATAAATAATTGTAGAAATGCGCAGTTTCTTAAACTTTTAAACTACAAATGCATACCATTGTGTTTAGAGATTTGTGCGCACATGATTGCCACTATGTCTCCCACTACAACTTCGTCCCCAATGAGATGCATCATTTCTGGCCAGAGAGTAATTTCAACTTTGTTTTTCCTATTTGACGATATTTAATTTGGGACGTTAGAAATAAAATGTGTTAATCACAAATGTACCAGATGGATTCATACCATTCATCTGTCATGGCGACCTTTCTCAAAATCTTGTTTGTTGTAGTTGGCTGTAAGTAATTCTTGTCAACACGACCAATGTAATCTGTGTATATTTTGCAAACACTTTAGCAAATAATTATATGTTTATTAACTTATGTGTATATGCAATTAAATGTACCTGTTAGAACTTTGTTGTTCTTAATTCTGTTTTGAAGCATCTCATAGCGCGCAAAACCAAAGCAGAATTTAGGTATTTCTTGACCTTCAATGGGTATGAAGCGTGCCTTTTTACCAATGATGAGCGATGCAGAATGGTTGACAGTAGCCATAAAATCACGTGCCTTGGTGCAAACGTATCCGGTTACTTTGTAACATGACTGTAACCTTATGATGGAGTCAAAGTACTCAACCTGACCAGCCTTTCCTACAGCTTATATCCCGTCACCCTGTGTCTGGAATTAAACATTGAGTAGTTGTGCATACCAGCGAGGCCATATAATTGATTCTGTCACTTACATGGATGTCCACAAACTGGTAACACAGATCGCTCTTCTTCACATCACGGTCACCCGACTTACTTACTGCAATCCATTTTTTACGACTCTGATTTCAATTGACTCTGCTTTTTGGCTAGGCCTGATATTTCTTAGAGGTATAACCAACATGTTGCCTTTAAACCTGATCAATAAGAAATAAGAAAGGTCAGTAGACAGAATTATAAGTTGAGTAATAAAAGGTAACGAAACATGTTAGAAACTTCAATAGTTTGTATATCTATGTAGTTAAATAACCTAGAGGAAACAGTTGTAAACCTTACCAGAGTTTTAAAAGAATAAAGGTGTCAATGTGTACTGTTAAGTTTATATAAAAAAATCAGTATATTCTCTGTGAATTGTATGATGTCAATTTTAACAAATATATCTTTCAAGAACAAAAATGTCAATGTATATTGCTAACTTCATTTAAAAAATCAGTGTATACAATATTTTTTGTTGTGTTAATGTCTCCTTTTTCGTCTGGAACTATAAGAATTCTTAGAGATTCGGGTGCGGTAGCTCTTGATAAGGCTACATACAATTGCCCATGGCTGAAAACTGGGTGAGGTAAATACACACCGATTTTGTCTAGTGATTGTCCCTGACTCTTGTTAATGGTCATTGCGTAGCATAGCCTAACAGGGAATTGCTTTCTTTTAAACTCGAATGGTAATTCGTTATCCTTGTGTATTAAAGAGATTTTTGGAATGAAAACACGTTTGCCGATAAATTTGCCGGTCATTATTTGTGCTTCGATGATCCGTGGCAGCAGTTGTGTAACTATCATTCTAGTGCCATTACATAGCCCTTCTAGTGGGTTCAGATTGTGAAGTAGAATGATAGGTGCATTCACCTTTAGTTGAAGAGTATGAGGTGGTAGGCCGGTGAAATTGAGAAGGTTTAAGTACTCTGGTGGATAAAGAGATTCAATTTCTGCATTAGTTACTGTGGTAGGAATGAGTGAATCGATGCTTAGATATGTTGTTGAGGAACCTGCTGTCATGGCCACTATCTTTGTATTAATCTCATCCACTATATCATTCTTTGGACATACAATTGCCTTAGTTGATAATGTCGTTGCTGTTGGATGCTCAAGAGTATTCTCATCATAGATAAAGCGTATGAGCTCTGTTAACGCACTTTCTGTATGCCTTATTAGATGTTCAGACGGTATAGAGACAATCTTTGTGTTAACTGGATCGTTGACATCTGTCTCGCCAATTCGGCCATCTCCTATGTCTACCAGCCATGAGGAGAATGAAGATATTTGACTTTGTCTTTCAAAACTTAGATTAGGCCTTTGTAGACGCATATTTTCATTAAGCTTGAATAACCTGAAGTGCCTCCATAAGTAGGATCTTGGCAACGTTGAAGACAAAAGAGTTGCCTTACTGGACTTTGGTATAACAGGTAACGTTTGCCTAAAGTCTCCACCCAATAGTATTGATTTTCCACCAAAAGGTTTTTCTGTATTATCAGTTAAGTCTTTAAGAGCTCTGTCTAGTGCCTCATAACACCGACGATCACTCATTGGTGCCTCGTCCCAAATGATTAGAACAGTCTCGGTTAATAGCGCACCAAGTTGTGAGCCTTTCTTAATATGACAAACAGATTCTTCTGTTAGATCTAAAGGTATCTTGAACCTAAAATCAGCAGTTCTACCTGCGGGTAATAGAAGTGACGCTATTCCTGAGGCTGCAACAGCTAAGACTACCTTGCCTAAAGAACGTAGAGCTGCAAGTATTGTTGTCCATAAAAATGTCTTCCCAGTACCACCGTGGCCATATACAAATGATAGAGTTTGTTCATTTGATGTAAAACCAGAAATAACATGATCATATACCAATCTTTGTTCAGCATTGAGCTTTGCTTGGTAACATTGATGCTCAGATGCAAGAAGATGCCTATCGTAGTTTTTCTCTTCCATTAGTAGTCTATTTGTTAGTTGTGCAAGCATTGTTGGGTTAGGCAATGGCAAGCCAAAGTCTACTAATGATGAATCTGGCGATCCAGATCGGAGTAGAAGTTCTAATTCATACAAAACGTATTGCATCATGTCATCGTCATTAAGTAAGCCATAAGTTCTTTGTCCATCATCTGCCATTTTAAACCAATGTTGATCCCAAAGTTGGGTAGGATTTGAAATATCACAATACAATAGTATTTGTATGAATAAAGATCGTAGCTCTTTGGCAGTGGCCCAAACTGATGCTTCTTCGAATGTGGACGACCATTCTCTATCATCACCAATTAACCCCAACTTCTCACAGGCAGCCCGGTAAGTCTGGTATACTTGACCGTTAACAGTTCTGATGTGTGAATATGATTGACAACCCTTTTGATGGCCTAGTAACATTCGTAAGAAAAATATTTCACCGCAAGTAGGATGTACATATATTAGTCTTCCAATTGCAGGGATCCTGTTTGTTGCTCGTCGAAACCAACGCTTTGAAGCCAAATCACATCTATACTCTTTAAGATAGTCGACATAACATAAATGCCGACCACTACTGTCATGAACATTATTGGACAGCCATTCTGTCAATGTGGTACGCTTTTTAAACTGATTTGTCGCTATATTATCAAGGACATCTTTGTCACGAAAGCTGAGATTCTGCATGTTTTCAAGATGCACTGCAAGAACTTGAACAGGCGGGTTTCTATCATGTATATAAAAGTTAAAAATACGCCAAGCAGCCTCATGTGGGCATATAAAACGACCATCTAAGAAGTTTTGTATCTCGTTCCTTGCATCAGAATTGCTATGGTCACCAGCTGAGCTGTCCGTAGGAGAAGTTGTAATCTTGTAGTGAACACGGTCTGCACCTTTTGAAATATACTTAAATAGGTACTTGATAAGCATGCTCCAGCCACAATACTCTACATTTATGTGTGCCATAAATCTAGAGCACAAAACCGGATTATAAGGGACAACATAACGATTGTCTAATTCGATGCCACTTTTGTTCACACTAAAACCAACTGAACGCCTTCGGTAATGCGCATTACCGTTACTATCGAACGAAGACTGTTCATGGTAATCCTTTGGGAAGTTCTTAGTGCATGTGCCAGACTCCATACATGGCGAATCAGGTTTCGCAATTCCACACGGCCCATGCATCATAAGATCGGTGACCACCTTATACAAATCAGGCTTAGTTATCGGATTTGGAATCTCTGCGGAAATGAATTCATCAATTTCACAAGCTTCACGAATCTTGTCACTCGGGGCAACCCATAACAGAAGATGACAATGTAGAAGACCTCTTTTTTGAAACTCGATAGTGTAAAGATCTGTAAGAAAATCTTTAACTAAGCAAAACCCGCAAAGACTAAAATACAAAAAGAAATGAACAGTATCGTACCAGCAACTATATCACCAAATGTTCGAGAGTTCCTAAGAAATTTTATCAAAGATTTGACCTTGATTTGGAAAACCCGTGCAATGATGTCTGGCCTATCCTGAGCTTTCAAACTCGGGAACTGAGAAAGATATCTCTGTATTTCTGGCCATTTTACATTGCATGTGAATGTGACAAAATACTGCGGGTTCCCATGTACTCGACAAATAGCCAAAGCATCTTGGTAATGCTTGTACATATAGCGCGGACCACCAACAAAAGAAGATGGCAGAAAAGTTCGTTTACCTACTTCGCGGCCCTCAGTATCACCACGCTCAATAGCATCATGAATGCCTTGTGAGAACTCACAACGTAGCTCATTTTGATTTCGTCTCACGTAATCAAGTCGACTTTCTTCTATACAAACATATGCATCTACAATATACTGCTGGAAAAGCTTACCTCCACGCGAAAGTAACATGTATATATTAGCACGGTCGTGTAACACATAGCTATATTACTTATTGACTGTCATCTTTTGACGTGAACCATCCTTTGTACGAAGTAATAAATCCGGCGACCAACCCTTATCACCAAATGGCAATAGCAAAGGATATTGCAAAGGCATATAGAGCGGGTGAAGCTTACTAATACGCTTCGGAATGCCATCTCTTTCACGAATGATAATATCAAACTTGCCACACATAGCATCAGCGTCAGTGACAATGGCGCCTATACAATCGTTAGAAGGCCTCTCGTAGCAACGCTCAAACTGAGATCCATAAAGGCAAACATAAAACGACGGGGTGTCAGCAGATGAACATAGATCTCTAGCTGTCCGGAAAAGCTTCACTAATTGATTGCAACCTTCTAATACATTAAGAATAAGACCTATAGTTTGAGGGGACAAAACAGACTGACTTTCATTACTAAAGAAACGGAGTCTATTAGCGATTTCATTCTCAGTATCATAGATATACATTTGTAGGAACCTTGGTTTGTCATCATTCTCAGGGCATAAACTACCAATCCAATGGTGTATTTGCCCAGCAATCTTAAATACGTATGGTCCAGAACCTATATTTATACGATCATCAATATTGGCACCAAAAGATGTCATCGAAAACATAGAGTTATATGCCCGAATGTTTGCTAAGAAATCTGGCTGCTCGTAAAGATGCATAAGAGTAGTATAAGGCCTGCGAGGAAATGGCATTGCGACTGACCCAGCACGACAACATTGGGTATAACCAACACCACCCACAAAAGACCTTGAAGCAACACGTTCGTCAGACCAAAATACAGCACCACAAAACTCACACACATTATGGCAATCACCATTGTCTACATAAGACGGCAAACCCGGCGCTTCAGCAGACGTAGAAGCAATATCAAAAGTAACATTTGACGACAGTCTTCTCTTTTTTTTGACTAAACATCTTATTCTAAAAAACTAATACTCTAAAACGTGGAAAAAAAACACAAAGGCACATAAGTCAACCTAAAAGAACTATAACAATATCTTAAAAAAAACAGAAAACCATATACAAACAACACCAAACAAAAGTAAAAAAATAGTAATACTAACCTGGATAGCAAACTTCTCCTAAATATAGAAATTCAGCAGCGTATAAGATACCTATAAAGAAAACAGGTGATATAGAGAAGCATTAAAAAAACCATTAGTCTAAGAGTAATAGCTATAAAAAAAAGAAGGCATATATAAACATACAACTCTACCTAAACAACACACACCAAAGGAGTCAATTTGATACTGATAATTATTATCTATAGAAAAAAAGGTCAAACTTTTTAAAACTATTTTCTCATTATTTAAATACGTCTAAGTGTAAAAACTTTTGTCCACACAAGTAGAGGTGCTCACCCAAACTAAGAAGCGAAACATATTATTATAACCGGGTTTTTTAAACTGGTTTTAAAACCGAACCAAACCGAAAGCTGAATTATCTCACTGAGTCAATTAGAGTTATAAAAGAATCAACTTTAGAATCAAAAGTGTTTTTTTAAAACCATTTCCAAAACCGAACCAAACCGGCAGTTTATATACTGGTTCGGAAACCAAAGCTGGTTTTAAAAACACAGCTTAAACGGTTAAAAAACCTTTTTTTTTGGCAAAAAACCGGCTAAAAACAAACCCAAACCGTTATTCATGTTTGGTAAACATTACCAACAACTCTCGTTTAATCTACCGAATTTCCCGTACCGAACCGTATGGTTCGGCATGGTACCGAAGAATCAAAAGTGTTTTTTTAAACCATTTCCAAAACCGAACCAAACCGGCAGTTTATATACTGGTTCGGAAACCAAAACTGGTTTTAAAAACACAGCTTAAATCGGTTAAAAAACCTTTTTTTGGCAAAAAAACCGGGTGAAAACAAACCCAAACCGTTATTCATGTTTGGTAAACATTACCAACAACTCTCGTTTCATCTACCGAATTTCCCGTACCGAACCGTATGGTTCGGCATGGTACCAAAGAATCAAAAGTGTTTTTTTTTTTAAACCATTTCCAAAACCGAACCAAACCGGCAGTTTATATACTGGTTCGGAAACCAAAACTGGTTTTAAAAACACAGCTTAAATCGGTTAAAAAACCTTTTTTTAGCAAAAAACCGGGTGAAAACAAACCCAAACCGTTATTCATGTTTGGTAAACATTACCAACAACTCTCGTTTCATCTACCGAATTTCCCGTACCGAACCGTACCGTGTATTTTCGGTATCGGTACCCATCAAAACAGATTCACGTTCCATCAAAACAAACACATTATTCCACTATACACCTTCGCACAACCCAGCAAAGAATTTACAAAATAGCAGGCATTTTTCAACCTAAAATGCACTTATTTCTAATTATTAAAATGATCAAAGATTGAGATGCTCATCATACAAACATGGAGATGGAGATATAAACTTAAGTTACAGTTACAGTTTTATAAATGGTGCCATTTGAATGACACGATACCCATTGCAATCCCTGTTAATATCTCTAGATATATTTCATTAATTTGATAAAAAAAAATCATAGCCTTGTAATAATAACATTATTCCACTTATAAAAAATAGTGACAAATGTCACATAGTGATAGACTATATAAGGACCACAGTCACCATCATCCAAGTTGTGTACTTGTGTGGTAGGATGAGACATGCAAATAATTTTTTCACAATACTGTTGAAATGTTTTAGGACTGTGCAAAAACTTGTTAAAAGAGCTCTATGAGATATACAGTGTTTACGGTCTAACCCCATGACTGATTACGATGCTCGGATACAGAAATCATTATCATCATCATCGCCTTCTCATATTCATCTTAGAATTTGTGCATACACAAACAAACAAACAAACAGTAACATATATACTTTCATAACAGGGAAGGTAGATACCAAAGGAGAAGTGGACAAATAACTAATTAAAGGGTCATCTTATTGGTACACCACAAGATCATAAGGAAAAGAAAAGGACGGAAAGGGTTCTTAATTTTAAGTCAAAATGCGGATGAAATCATGGGCTCAGCATCATAAGATCAGAGATCCGATGATGACGTGGCAAGAGAGGGGCAACAACCCTTAAAAAACTCCCGGTCTCTCTCGCCAGGGCCTCCCGCTTTAGTCTCCCTAACGGTGACCCATTTAGCAAGCGATGTTCCTGGTCATCACTTCCGACATCGTTTTCGACGCTTCTGATTTACTGGCATTTTGCCGCAATCGCGGAATTCTTAATTTTAAGTCAAAATGGGGATGAAATCATGGGCTCAGCATCATAAGATCAGAGATCCGATGATGACGTGGCAAGAGAGGGGCAACAACCCTTAAAAAACTCTCGGTCTCTCTCGCCGGGGCCTCCCGCTATAGTCTCCCTAACGGTGACCCGTTCAGCAAGCGATGTTCCTGTTCATCACTTCCGACATCATTTCCGACGCTAGTAAGACTCTGGAACCAACGTTATGCATCGAAAAAAGATAGGCACACCGCTGTAACGTGCCAACTCCTAGAACCATTCATATTCCTTTGCCGAAGTTCTCTGCTACCGTTACACATTGTTAACCATAAGTCCACACCCATCACTATCGTCATCTATGTCTGTCTTTTAAATTTTATTTTTAATTTAATTTATTTAGAAAACTTCAAACTCTCATGAGGACATCGACCCATCATCTTTCAACCTTTTCTATAAAACCCCAGGTTTCCCTTCCATGATTTCTGCTCTCACCCTTCATTCACTGGCTCTTTATAATATATTGTATACCCTTCATAATTTGTTTTTTTTTTTCCTAAAAGAAAGTACCAAACATCAAAATTGTATATTGTTGAAGGATTATCATATATCACTCTCATAAAGTCATAACCCACTCTCTCTGTAACTTTACCAAGCAAGCACCCCAACACTTTCCCTGTTGTAGTTGTATGTTATGTTTAAAGTGTTTTCTATGCCTTTTGGTGTTGTACAATTTGCTTAAACCCTTGTACATCACTTTGCAATTCAGATTTACCCCTTGTGTGAACAACCATCCTACCCTTCCAATGGCATTCTTCTAACTTCCACATCTTCCATATCTATCTATAACCCCAAATCCATAAATTGTTCCATTCTTTCACCTATGTGCTATCTTCTTTGCATAAGCTTAGGTCTTATGGTTAATCCTTGTACTAAGCAACATGAATTCTAGACATGAATTCAACGATGGCATTTATATTTTGATTATTAGTTAAGAGGAAGGAGACTAACTCAGTCGACTGACATACAAAAGTCAAAAAATTGTCATAAATTAAACTTTAACACATATCACAAATTTCACAAAATAATCAAGCATCTACAGTGGGATATGTGAAAATCCATTTAAACTCCAAATGGAAGAAACAATTCTAACACAGGATTGGTAAAAAAATAGATACATCTAAAAAAAATAGCCAAGCAAACATGCATCAAATATAACCCTAAAATTCAAAAACCCTCAAATAAACAAAAGCAAATACACAAACAACAAACCAAGAAACTCACCAAATTAACACTCCCAACAAATCAGAACAATGTCCAAGCAAAGCTAAACCATTTTCCTGCACAACAACCAAAAAAAAGAGATAAGCGACCCTTTTAGACCATAAAAAACCTGCAATGCTAAAGAAGAACTGGAATTATACATCGGGCGAACTACCTGGACTTTGGACACCGATTCAGTAGAAATGCAAGAAGAAAAATAAAAACCCAACAAAAGCAAATAAAAGGGGGAGGAAAAGACACCTCATTAGGACACATGGCAACTGATAATCCCACCTTATAAAGTTTTGAAGTCCATGAAACGTTTTCTGCACAAGTTACAACACACAAATGCACACCTTTGATGCTAATTTATAATAGTTAATAGTTAATTTAGTATTATTATTATTAGTAGTAATATATTATTAGTAGTAGTGTTAGTTAGTATTACCTTTAGGTACTAGGGTTATTGTTGGGGCGGGTACTGGGTAGCCTAGCCTTAGTTAGGCATGGACTGATCATGTCACACCCCCAAAATCCACACGCGGAGTATCACCGCTTGGAGGTGTGACATGACCAGGATCCAGCCACCAATCATATTGAACAATGTATTTAAGTAGATAAAATCCAACCACGCAATATAATTGGTGTTCAAAAACTAGTTAACCAAGTTCAAATTAAACAGCGGAAGCATAAGACGTAAAACGAAAATGTAAGTTCGATAAGTTCATAAAGTTTAATTATTTAATATGGAACTCTACAGTCCATGTCCCACAACGACCACTCCTTCTCGTGCAAGCTCTATCTAGATACTTAACGACCTGCAAGGCATGTAACAACGACTCAACAATAAAGTTGAGCGAGTTCACAGTTGGTTGTTTAGTTTTGCAAGTTTGTTTTGAAAACCGTAAGTTGTTTCATAAACCGCGTGTTAACCAGTATCTTTGTTTTCCCCCAAACCATATCCATAATTAGTGGGGGGGCTTCCCCATGTGAACCACTAGACCGTTACCATATCGACAACTGACGAACAATAGTTGTGCCCTACGTCAATGTCTATCATCATTGACAGTTTGCCCATATCCATTAGTACACGCCCGTCCGAACGGCACGGTGTGAGGCTTGTCAACCCTAATAGCGCTATTAACTAATGACTCGCTCGCCATTGGCCCGGCGATTAAGTCGATATAAAAATGACGGACTTCATGATAGAGTTTTGTCTAGTGAGTTTTAAGGTTGTTGTCCTACCCAAGGAGGACGAACGTACGTATTCTACCCAAGGAGAATACGCAGGATTAATATTGGCATCCTACCCATGGAGGATGGAGGTACATATCCTACCCAAGGAGGATATGTAGGCTCCGTTTTAATTCTTTAACCCATTCCCAACCACCGGGAATCCCATGCCTTGTAGAAAGTGTGAACTCACCTTTGGTTGCTCGGTTTGACTCTCAAAAATAGCTACCAGTCAAGGTTGGTCAATCACGTCCTAATATGATTACTAGTTAGTCATTTAGTGGTTTCAAATAGAGCACAAAGTTCCTACACGTATATACTACATAACATGCACTCACTTTAATAGTTCACGCCCATATAAACATTCCACTTATAGCTACTCAAGAGCAAGCATACGATATTGCACATAATACTTTCATTGCCATATAACATGTTAGATCATCCTCAGATAACATACTTGTAACATCCGTCAAAAAACGAATATCCAGAACTCCGACCCGTTTTGAAATCTGAATCCTAACCTTTGAACATTGAGAATTTTTTTTTCTATAACCATGTCGATCAGAGTTATCGTATATATATATATATATATATATATATATATATATATATATATATATATATATATATATATATATATATATATATAGGGGATGGTTCAAATGAAAACCACTTTTAACGCGAAAACTCGAAAACTAACTAAAAAAAGCATAAAAAACACACAAAAAAAAATTTTTTTTTTTTTTCAATTTTTTTAATAAAAATCGCTAGTTTTTATATATAAAAAAAAACTTTTTTTCAAAAAAAAAAAAAAAAAAAATTTGTGTAGTGCACATGTGTAATAATACACATGTGTAGTACACAGACACATGTGCAGTATTACACATGTGCACTACACAAAAAATTTTTTTTTTTTTTTTTTTTGAAATTTTTTTTTTTTTTTAATAAAAAAACCTGCGAAAATTTGATTGAAAAAAAAAATTTTAAAAAAAAAAATTTTTTTGCATGTTTTTTTGGCTTTTTTTAATTAGTTTTCGAGTTTTCGCGTTAACTAGTGGTTTTCATTTGAACCTTCCCCTATATATATATATATATATATATGGAGGGAGGTTCATTTGAGAAGAAATTTAATGTGAGAAGAAAAAGAAGAAAAGGCATAATGGTAAAACATTAAATAGTTTGTAACTCATTCCATTAATTATGTTATCTCTAATTAATAAAGCAAAAAACATTTTATCCTACACATTCAAAATTTATCCTACATATATCTTACACTTACCGAAATTTACCCTACGCATATCTAAATTTATCTTACACATTTAAGAAATTATCCTACACATATACTAAAATTTATCCTACACATGTCGAAAATTGTCATTTACCCTAAATTATTTTATCTTGAGAGAGTATATTTAAAAGTGAGTTACAACTTTATTTAGTTAGCTAATTAATTACAATTAGAAATTTACCTATATGCCCTTATAAATAACATTAAATATACATATTAAATGAAGTAAAATGGAGAATTTCTATTGGTTCAAAAGTTATTCTTTTTATTCTTACAAAATTTTTCTTCTCATTTGAACCCTTCACTATATATATATATATATATATATATAGGGAGAGGATCATGAGAAAACTACATATATATGAGAAAACTAGAAAACTAACTAAAAGCCACTAAAAAGGAGGGTGGAGACTTTTAATGAAGGAGGGGGCTCTTTTAATGAAGGAGGGGTAAAATTGGAACAAAAAATATATAACTTTTCAAACATTTCCCATTTCTCCATACGTTATCATTTTAAAACAAAAATGGCACCATAAGATCACAAATTTTCTTATCTTTCATTCGAGTATATTTTTTATGACATAAAAAAAGATTTATGGCATCGTTTTGTTTTCAATACTATTATTATAGTAGTGCACATGTGCAATAAAACATGTACTACAATGTGTATTACATGCTTAAAATTAGCTTTTTGAGTCTAGTTTAGCTTTTAGGGTTAGTTTTTTTGGAGGTTTAGGATTAGGATTAGGTTTTTGGGTGTGGGGGGGGGGGGGGGATGGGGGTTTAGGTTTTTGGGGATGGGGGTGGGGGGTTTAGGTTTTTTTCGGGTTTATGTTTAGGGTTTAGTTTTAGGTTTTCGGGAGGGTGGGGGTGGGGGGTTTAGGTTTTTGGGGGGTGGGGGGGTTAGGCTTTTGGTGGGAGGGAGAATTTAGGTTTTTTGGGGGGTGGGGGGGTTTAGGTTTTTTGGGGGTGTCAGTGGGGGGTGGGTTAAGTGGTTTAGGCTTTCCGTATTAGTGCACATGTGCAGTACAACCAAAAAAAATTTTTTTTTTTTTGAAAATTTTTTTCCATACATAAAAAGTAGTGATTTTTCTATAAAAAAATTGTAAAAAAAAAAAAAAATTGGTATGTTTTTTTACGTTTTTTTAGGCTTTTTTAGTTAGTTTTTTGATTTTCTCATTTAAACTAGTTTTCTCATGATCCATCCCCTATATATATATATATATATATATATATATATATATATAAGTACAAGTATAACAAACTATTATACAAATTTATTCTATTTAGGATTTAAAAAAAAATAAAAAAACTTTTTATTTGATAACCCATTTATAATGATTATTAAAATGAACTTATGACTATTTGCGATTTATAAATATTCAAGTTTTTAGAAACCATAAAGCATAAGATTTATAAGTCAACTTTAAGAAATCCATTTCTTTTATTTTAAATTAACCAACAACCCTTTATTAAAACATCACTATTTTGTCTTGAACAAAAATAGGTAATGAAACTAAAGCTTTTTGGCGCCAAAATCGTTAACAGCTCGATCCTTTCCTTTTTCCTGATTCTTGATTGAAGTAATTGAAGCCTTCCAACTTTGTATCAATCATGAACAATGCCATATCCTTGTCCTCATTCAACAATCATCCTGTAAAGTTTTCTTCATTTCCATTTCGGAAGATTTTAAGAGATTTCCAAAGCAAAGTCAACCAAGTTTCCATTCTAAGTTGATCGATGATTCCTCGATGATTGACATAGTTTCCGCGTTTCCACTTTAATTGCGTTAAACTTTGGTTTGGACACATAGAGTAACATCGTTTCGGGTATATACTGTTAATGTGTAATCATGTTATTCACGTTGGATATGAGCAACTTCAAACATTTTATTATGCTATGTATCAAACTTGTATACTCGCCAACATATTTTGTTGATTTTATTTTAATACATATTGCAGGTTGATTAGTACAAGACTCAAGAAACAAGCTAGGATGGCTTTAGATACCCATTTTAGCAATTAAACAATATTTGAATTTATGTTTACTATTTGAAACAATGTATTATTCTTTAGTTTTAATAAAATGATTTAATTCATATTGTCACATTTAGTGTTATGTTGTTTTGAGCAATTTGTTCGTCTCATCCCAATGTTTCCGCCATCGGTTGGGGTGTGATAGATTGGTATCAGAGCCATAACTATAGGGAATTAGAAAGATTGCCATACTTTTCCCTAGTCTATAGTAGGAATACTCTGATACCAGATTGGTATCAGAGCCATAACTATAGGGAATTAGGAAAAGTAGGGATGCTTTTACCTAGTCTATAGTTTAGGGGCTTTATCCTTATATGTTGTTTAAAACAATTTCCTTTCTATCTCATTTGCTTCTCTCTATTCTCCTTGGTCTTTTAACATGCATGCCTTTCCTAAGGCTAACACAATACACACTTGGAGGCTTTGAAGACACTCTTATAACACAATCGAAATGACTCACCAAAATAGGGGTGATTTCCACATTTGGTGATGACTTTCACTCAGCTATACTTTGATTTTTGCACGAAATCTACCCTCAAGTTAGGAGTGATGTCCAAATCTCGAAGGGAGTTTTCCATTTCATACTCTAGTGGACCCTTATCTTTTGATAAGTACCAACCACGTTAGGGTACGATGTTATCAAGTTAGAGGTGAAACTCGCATCTTGTTAACTAGTCCCACTCTTCAATTTTCAATCTCGCCAAAGTTTTGATTTTCCCAATCGATTAAGGACGTGTAGTAACTGGAAGGACAAATATCGTTAGTCGCTCCTCGATGAGAGTATTTGTCTATTAGGCCAAAGCACGCTTCCTTAATTCGAAAAGGACTTCGATTTACTTTGGAATAGTCATATGTTACGTTCCGTGACAATCCATGTTTTACGATAAATCTCTTTTATGCTATCTCAATTTTAATGTGTTTTACATTTGTGTGATATGTCATTTCAATCTAATACATGCATGCCAATACGTTATATTGGATTCGTGTCGTTGGGTTATTCTTATGTGATGAACTTGTCCTTGAACCCACACCTTAACATGTATAGCACTATGCGTAGTGCTATAGGAGTAGCGCACCACCCGTGTGTTACGCCCCAATTTCCACCGTATACGACGTTCAAAATAAATAGGAAAATTTTTGTAAATTTCGGCATGACCCATTTGTTTAAAACCATTAACTACCTGTTTACACAACAAAACTTCAAAGTCTAACCATCTTGACAATTCCCTAAACGGGCAAAGCTTACATTAGACCCGATATGACTACAACTACTAAGTTTTTACCCTACAACAAGACAACAACATACTACATGGACTTAAAGTACATACGACCACAAAATTGACCCATTTCAAAAGTAATTTATAACGGAAGCGTGAGGCGGGCGTAAACCAAGTGTGCACGTTCCAAGCCGTCCAATCGCCTAAGTCGAGGATTTACCTACATTAAACATCAAACTTTAAAAAGTTAGTAAAGGCGTTTATTTAGTCCACAATACCAACATGGTATTTACAATCATCTAAATACTTCCATTTCTTATACGCATTCGATTACCCATTTAGTAGGTATGGCATACAATCTCATAATGAGATTTAAGCATTTCTCATCCGACCCGATAACATCGGGTTAATTGCTTTCAACTTAAAAATCTTTCGTTCTATCCGTATAACGGATTGAACCTTTTTGCATACGATTTTGCTTACATGACCACCCGTTCTAGACGGATGTCTCATATCATTACCCGACCTAGTCGTAAGAACCGGTCGGTTTGCATAACTTAGCATAATCCTTCTTTAGCATAAACGAATCCGCAAGGGATTCACCATTCTTTTACTAACACCGCAATAACTAAAAACATAGGATAATTCTTGTAACAAGGGTCGTTCAATATAATTACTAACGAATAAATAAAAAGTAAACTTTCGTATGAAACGGATCATACCTCGGTCTTGTACACCTTCCGCCCTATTAGTGTTCGTGCTTTCTTCCTTCACGCCTACAATATAACATTCGTTTGCTTACTTAGTCAAATTCAAATCATTTCAGCATTTTCTTTTCATACCACACAAATAATCATCTCTTAAGCATTTTATCAAACACTTGGTGGGCATTATATTTACAAGCATAATGTACAAGTACTCATAGCATGGATTCTACTTTGTTTACTTCCTAGTCTAACAAAATCAATTTAATTCATATCTTTTCTTTCATTTTATGCTAACTCATCTAATTTATCTATCACATACAAGATCATGCATCAAATCACAATTGTAAGTATATTGTAGTAATCATCATATTCATCAAGATCTTACATCAAATGGGTATAAACCCTAACCCCTTCAATAATCGAATTTAGACAGAATTCTCAACCTATTATGAGTTCCTTACTTATAATTGCATCAGAAATTCACCTAATTCACGTTTGGGTTAAAAACCCACTTTTCATCACTCACCAAAAACAGGAATTTCGACTTACCTTTTGATGTTCAAGCTTAGATGGATGAAAATTCGGGTTCTAGCATTGGTTTGGGCTCTCAATTTCTCCTTAACCTTGATAATCTCTAAGAGCTAGGGTTTCCCCCTTTTTGGTCTCTGCCTGATCGAACAACAACACACACCAGTGTGTTTGTTTTTGTGAACTTTCTAGAGTAGTAAGATTTTTATTACAACTTACAAATTCAGCCCTTATGGTTATAAGTGTTGGCATTTATCACACTAACTTTCTTTCTTATTAACTAGTATCACTTTAAATTTAACTGGGTTAAATTTTCTTACACTTTTATACACTTAAAGCAGCATAAACGAATAGCATATTTTGGGGTGTTACAACTCTACCCTCCTTAAAAGAGGTTTCGTCCCCGAAACCTGAATACATAACAAATTAAATGTTGACATACCAAAGAGGAAAGGGTAGTATCTTCGCATTTCATCTTCTGATTCCCACGTAAGTTCCGACCCCTTTCGGTGCTGCCATTGCACCAACACTTGTTTAACGGCTTTGTTACGAAGGTTCTTTACTTTTGCGTCTTTAATGGCTATTGGCCTCTCGACATAATTCAACCCCTCATCTAACTCGATATCATCGAGAGGTACTAATGCTGTTTCATCCGCATGACATTTTCTCAATTGCGATACGTGGAAGGTATTGTGAATTCCGTCTAGAGTAGGCGGTAATTCTAATCGATATGCAACCCTTCCAATTCGAGCCAAGACTTTAAACGGCCCAATATACCGAGGGCCTAATTTGCCCCGTTTACGAAAACGGATTATGCCTTTCCATGGCGACACCTTCAACAGAACGAAATCTCCAACTTGAAATTCAATGGGACGCTTTCTCTTGTCTCCATAAGCTTTTTGCCGATCCTGGGCTGCTTTCAGGCGAGCCCTAATCAATTCAATCTTTTCATTTGTTATTGCTATTAATTCACTTGGCGCGAGCTCCCTCTGCCCCACTTCACCCCAACATACGGGAGTTCTACATTTCCTCCCATATAGTAATTCATATGGTGCCATTTGAATGCCACTGTGGTAACTATTGTTATACGAAAATTCCACTAGTGGTAAATGGTCATCCCAATTTCCCCCGAAATCTAAGGCACACGCTCTCAACATATCGATAAGTGTTTGTATGGTTCTCTCTGACTGGCCGTCAGTTTGAGGGTGGTAGGCGGTACTTATGTGCAATCTCGTTCCCATACTCTCGTGAAATCTTTGCCAGTAGCGAGAGGTAAACCTAGTATCACGATCCGAGATGATTGACACGGGTACCCCGTGTCTAGACACGACCTCGTTCATGTAGATTTCCGCCATCTTCTCGGAAGAATAGGCTTCTTTGATGGGTAGAAAGTAGGCGCTTTTCGTAAGTCGATCTACGATTACCCATATTGTATCATGCCCCTTTTTCGTTCTTGGAAGCTTGGTTACTAAATCCATCGTTAGTTCTTCCCATTTCCACAACGGTATCCCCAATGGTTGAGATTCTCCATAGGGCTTTTGGTGTTCCGCCTTCACTTGAGAACACGTTAAGCATTTTGCGACATATTTGACGATGTCGCGTTTCATGCCCGGCCACCAATAATTGGTTTTTAAATCTCGATACATCTTCGTAGCCCCAGGGTGGACCGAATAACGTGACTTATGTGCTTCGTCGAGTAGTGCGACCTTGACTTCACAAAATCGGGGTATCCAAATTCGGCCGAATCGCGTCTTGATCCCGGTCGAATTTTCTTCTAGTTTATCGATTACGCCTTTTAACCTTTCTTTCTTTAAATCTTCCGCTCCAAGCGACTTAATTTGAGATTCACGTATCGTTTCAAGTAATCGTGGCGTAACTATCATCTTCATGGACTTTACACGGAGAGGAGACGGGTACTCTCTTCTGCTTAACGCATCGGCTACCACGTTTGCTTTTCCCGGGTGATAAAGGATATCACAATCATAATCTTTGATGAGTTCCAGCCATCTTCGTTGCCTCATATTCAAATCTTTCTGTTCAAAGAAATACTTGAGGCTCTTATGATCCGAGTAAATCGTACATTTCGCACCGTATAAGTAGTGTCTCCAAATCTTTAAGGCAAACACTACTGCTGCCAATTCCAGATCGTGTGTTGGGTAGTTCACCTCGTGAGGCTTTAGTTGCCGCGACGCATAAGCAATAACCTTTCCCCTTTGCATCAAAACACAACCTAACCCCTGGTGGGAAGCATCTGAATAAACAACCAGATCTTCAGTTCCATCTGGCAATGTCAGGACCGGAGGACTCGACAATTTCTCCTTCAGTATACGAAAAGCCTCTTCCTGTTCCTTACCCCACACAAACTTTTCTTTCTTTCTCGTCAGTCTGGTTAGAGGTAGAGCTATCTTCGAGAAATCCTGTATGAACCGCCTATAGTATCCCGCGAGGCCAAGGAAACTCCTTATCTCAGTCGGACTTTTCGGGGAAACCCATTTCATTACAGCATCAATCTTTGATGGATCCACTAAAACACCTTCCGCATTGATCACGTGGCCTAGAAACTGCACCTCCCTGAGCCAGAAGGCGCATTTTGAAAATTTTGCGTAAAGTTTCTCCTTGCGGAGAGTTTCGAGTACTTCACGCAAGTGCCTTGCGTGCTCAGCTTTGCTTCGCGAATAAACTAAGATATCATCTATGAATACTATTACTGATTTGTCTAACATGGGTCGGCACACCCGGTTCATAAGATCCATAAATGCAGCCGGCGCATTCGTCAACCCAAACGACATGACTAGAAATTCGTAGTGCCCATAACGGGTTCTAAATGCAGTCTTTGGAATATCCCCTTCCCGTACCCTAACTTGATGGTACCCCGAACGCAGGTCTATTTTGGAGAACCAACTCGCCCCTTGTAATTGATCAAAAAGGTCGTCAATTCTAGGTAAAGGGTAGCGGTTCTTTATGGTCAGCTTGTTTAATTCTCTATAGTCGATGCACATACGCATCGATCCGTCTTTCTTTTTAACAAAAAGGACGGGTGCTCCCCAAGGCGACACACTTGGGCGTATGAAGCCCTTATCTAGGAGATCTTGCAACTGTGTCATTAATTCTCGCATCTCGGTGGGAGCAAGTCTATAGGGAGCCTTCGCAACTGGCTCCGCGCCCGGATTTAATTCGATGCGAAACTCTATCTCCCTTTCGGGAGGAAGTCCCGGCAATTCTTCCGGAAATACATCCGGAAATTCGTTCACGACTTCAACGTCTTCAAGCTTCGGTAGGGTTTGTCGGGCATTTCCTACATAAGCTAAGTATGCTTTACTCCCGTTAAGTACGTATTTGTAAGCTTGGACCAAGGTACACAACTTGGTTTCCACGTTTCTTTCTCCTTGAATACTCAACTGTCTTCCACTTGGTGCCTGGATGAACATTACCTTATTTTCGCAGTCAATCTCCGCATGGTGTCGCGCCAACCAATCCATCCCCACAATCATTTTAAATTCCCCCAAAACCATAGGTATGAGGTCGATGACAAATTCCTCATCTTCTATAGTGAATTTACAGTTTCTACAAACCTCGTGTAACATGTAGATCTTACTATCGGCTATTTCTACTTCTAGTGGCGTTGACATTCGTTCGATCCTAAAGGACGGATGTTGTATAATTTCATTCGAAATAAATGACATAGTAGCTCCGGTATCGAACAGAACATAAACCGGTATGGAGTTTAGTAAAAAGATACCTGAAATCACATTCGGATGAGACTTGGCTTCTTCGGATGTAATTTGGAACATTCTACCCTTGGCCCTAGGACCTTCTTGTTTCTTATCTTGTTTCTTATCTTCCTTCTTTGACTCTTGCTGGAGTTTCGGGCATTCAGATTTGATGTGCCCCTTTTCGAAACAGTTGAAGCAAGTCTTTGGGCTATTCGGGCATTGATAAGATGAGTGTCCCTCCTTACCGCATTTATAACACCCCTTCTTGCCTAACAAGCATTCCCCCGTATGAAGTTTTCCACAAGTCTTACACGGCGTGATACCACTCTTCGACTTATCCTTCCTTCCTTGCTCTTGATACTTCCCCTTTTTGGTCGGGGTCGAACTTCCACCTTTTTCATTTGGTCTCTTTTCTCCACGCTCTTCGCCTCTTGATCTCAATTTCTCTATCCCGCGCTAGATTGATGAGCTCATCAAGAGTCTCACACTTCGAGGGAGTGATGAACTCCCTAAATTCTGCCTTTAATACGCCATAAAAGCGGTTAATCTTCATCCTTTCAGTTTGCACAAACTCTCCACAAAACTTCATCTTATCCAAGAAAGTGTTTGATATCTCATTTATCGTCTCGTTTTTCTGTCGGAGGCGTAAGAAATCCTCTTGAATCTTATCAATGGCTGACTGAGGGCAGTGATATTTCATGAAGGGATCCTTAAACTCTTGCCAGGTCATCGTTTGGAGTCTTTCTTCGCCTATTTCCTTGCTATGCGCATCCCACCAATCTTTCGCCTGAAGGGTGAGTTGACCCGTAGCAAACATCACTTGATCTTCTCTATCACACCGGCTTCGTATAAACACTGCCTCCATGTTTGAAATCCATCTTTGGCATGCGATCGGATCAATTTTACCATCATACGTTGCCAGATTGCACGCCATGAAGTCTTTATACGTGCATCGTCGTTCCTTGCCTTTACTCCTAGACCCCTCCATTAGTTCTTTCAATTCCTCGATCTTACTGGTCATCATAGCATCTACAATTCCCAAGACTCTACTTTCTACCTCTTGAGCTAATCGTGGAAGATTGGCCTCTATAACCCCTTCAGCTACTTCCGTGACTTTGTTCTCAAGTGCTTCTTGTCTAATCGCATCATCACCATCATTAACGTTGCTTGCATCAGCCATCTATACAACAGCATATTTTTGTTTAGTACAGTTTGCAAACTTTTAGTATATCATTGTACATTAGTCCACATTTACTTAATCCACCTCACATAATTCGGCTCATCGCTTCCTACTTTTCACGAATTCATTCTTGTTGAATTCACTAATTGTGATTTCACACGCCCAACAGGTCTTTAACGAATTCTTTTTAATCATCAAATAAGTTCTTAAATTACCCGGCATCACAAAATATGAAAAACAAGAAAAAATCAGCTTTCGACATTGTGTAAGCCGTCGGCGACGGCTAGGTTGCCCGTCGGCGACGGGCTCGTGAAATGGGCGTCGGGGACTTTTACCCGTCGGCAGGGTGTTAAGGCGTCGGACAGGAGCATGGCGTCGGCGACGGGTGTCTGGCCGTCGGCGACGGCCAGCCGTTTGTTAACTCGCTGCAGCTTCTTTTTTTATCATTTTGGTTCTTTTTTTGAGTCCGTTTTCCAGCCGCGCTGGTCTGGAGACCTCTTATTCTACCCCAATATCATTTTATAGCTTGCATAGCTTAAAACCTTAAACCGTGAATACATTATACATTCTTATACTAAACGAATAGTCGAAGCTTTACCTCGTTGACGATCTCGGAGCGAGCACACTTTTGCGTGAGCCAATAGTTTGAGTTCAAGCATTATCATCCTCGCTCGAATCCCTCAAACCTTGGCTCTGATACCAACTTGTTACGCCCCAATTTCCACCGTATACGACGTTCAAAATAAATAGGAAAATTTTTGTAAATTTCGGCATGACCCATTTGTTTAAAACCATTAACTACCTGTTTACACAACAAAACTTCAAAGTCTAACCATCTTGACAATTCCCTAAACGGGCAAAGCTTACATTAGACCCGATATGACTACAACTACTAAGTTTTTACCCTACAACAAGACAACAACATACTACATGGACTTAAAGTACATACGACCACAAAATTGACCCCTTTCAAAAGTAATTTATAACGGAAGCGTGAGGCGGGCGTAAACCAAGTGTGCTCGTTCCAAGCCGTCCAATCGCCTAAGTCGAGGATTTACCTACATTAAACATCAAACTTTAAAAAGTTAGTAAAGGCGTTTATTTAGTCCACAATACCAACATGGTATTTACAATCATCTAAATACTTCCATTTCTTATACGCATTCGATTACCCATTTAGTGGGTATGGCATACAATCTCATAATGAGATTTAAGCATTTCTCATCCGACCCGATAACATCAGGTTAATTGCTTTCAACTTAAAAATCTTTCGTTCTATCCGTATAACGGATTGAACCTTTTTGCATACGATTTTGCTTACATGACCACCCGTTCTAGACGGATGTCTCATATCATTACCCGACCTAGTCGTAAGAACCGGTCGGTTTGCATAACTTAGCATAATCCTTCTTTAGCATAAACGAATCCGCAAGGGATTCACCATTCTTTTACTAACACCGCAATAACTAAAAACATAGGATAATTCTTGTAACAAGGGTCGTTCAATATAATTACTAACGAATAAATAAAAAGTAAACTTTCGTATGAAACGGATCATACCTCGGTCTTGTACACCTTCCGCCCTATTAGTGTTCGTGCTTTCTTCCTTCACGCCTACAATATAACATTCGTTTGCTTACTTAGTCAAATTCAAATCATTTCAGCATTTTCTTTTCATACCACACAAATAATCATCTCTTAAGCATTTTATCAAACACTTGGTGGGCATCATATTTACAAGCATAATGTACAAGTACTCATAGCATGGATTCTACTTTGTTTACTTCCTAGTCTAACAAAATCAATTTAATTCATATCTTTTCTTTCATTTTATGCTAACTCATCTAATTTATCTATCACATACAAGATCATGCATCAAATCACAATTGTAAGTATATTGTAGTAATCATCATATTCATCAAGATCTTACATCAAATGGGTATAAACCCTAACCCCTTCAATAATCGAATTTAGACAGAATTCTCAACCTATTATGAGTTCCTTACTTACAATTGCATCAGAAATTCACCTAATTCACGTTTGGGTTAAAAACCCACTTTTCATCACTCACCAAAAACAGGAATTTCGACTTACCTTTTGATGTTCAAGCTTAGATGGATGAAAATTCGGGTTCTAGCATTGGTTTGGGCTCTCAATTTCTCCTTAACCTTGATAATCTCTAAGAGCTAGGGTTTCCCCCTTTTTGGTCTCTGCCTGATCGAACAACAACACACACCAGTGTGTTTGTTTTTGTGAACTTTCTAGAGTAGTAAGATTTTTATTACAACTTACAAATTCAGCCCTTATGGTTATAAGTGTTGGCATTTATCACACTAACTTTCTTTCTTATTAACTAGTATCACTTTAAATTTAACTGGGTTAAATTTTCTTACACTTTTATACACTTAAAGCAGCATAAACGAATAGCATATTTTGGGGTGTTACACCGTGAACGTGAGGTCATGTTAAGTCTTTCAATTGCGGTACACGATGGGTTGACCTGTTTATTCACATGCCAGTGATACGTTAATCTTGTTAACTAAGTATGTGATGTGGATTGTTCTAAATTTTTATGCTAATACTCATATTTCCAAAAATGGAAGCTTATCGTAAAGATAGGAGTGATTTCCTTAACTTGACGATTAGCTCCGCTCACTTTACAACTTCACCAATGAGCTAGGGGTGATTTCCTTACCTCGGAGGTAGTTACCAACTCCTCTTCTTTCTCAACGAAACTTTATATTTGAACGTTACTTTCGTTTCAAGCTTGGAAACATGAATCGCACTATCTTCGCAATCTAACAAAATAATAATATTCCCTCGCGAACAAACTAATTTTACAATGCTTTCATTATATATGTTACGCTACATGAAATTCATGATTATGCTATGTGAAACTAGTTGAACCTTTTATATGCTACGTGAAACTAATTGAACCTTTTGTATGTTATGTGAAACTATATGTTATCTGACGCATTCATGAAAACAATTTTTCTTAAACAAAACATTATGATCAAGTCTCATCTATTCTCTCTTTTGAATCTTTAGATGTCATCTTTTCAAAAGTTTTCCTCTTAGATTTCGAGGACGAGATCTCCTAAAGTAGGAGAGACTGTAACATCCGTCAAAAAACGAATATCCAGAACTCCGACCCGTTTTGAAATCCGAATCCTAACCTTTGAACATTGAGAATTTTTTTTTCTATAACCATGTCGATCAGAGTTATCGTATATATATATAGAATAAATTTGTATAATAGTTTGTTATACTTATATATATATATATATATATATATACAAGTATAACAAACTATTATACAAATTTATTCTATTTAGGATTTAAAAAAAATAAACAAACTTTTTATTTGATAACCCATTTATAAGGATTATTAAAATGAACTTATGACTATTTGTGATTTATAAATATTCAAGTTTTTCGAAACCATAAAGCATAAGATTTATAAGTCAACTTTAAGAAATCCATTTCTTTTATTTTAAATTAACCAACAACCCTTTCTTAAAACATCACTATTTTGTCTTGAACAAAAATAGGTAATGAAACTAACCTCCTAAGCTTTTTGGCGCCAAAATCGTTAACAGCTCCATCCTTTCCTTTTTCCTGATTCTTGATTGAAGTAATTGAAGCCTTCCAACTTTGTATCAATCATGAACAATGCCATATCCTTGTCCTCATTCAACAATCATCCTATAAAGTTTTCTTCATTTCAATTTCGGAAGATTTTAAGAGATTTCCAAAGCAAAGTCAACCAAGTTTCCATTCTGAATTGATCGCTGATTCCTCGATGATTGACATAGTTTCCGCGTTTCCATTTTTCCGATCAATCATGAAACTAGTCCCCCTGTTTTCCACGTCTCACCGGTGGGGAGTATCGTGACGTAGTTGATATCATCATAGTCAAACAACACAACATATAAATGCACAGTGGAAGCAAAAGATAGATTTATTTCAACTGAATAAATTGTAATGTTAAGTATCACAAAACAGTCGAAACAGAACCACAGGCGGATCAAATAAAAAGGAAAATTGTTCAACAGACTTTGACATCTAAAGCTTGCGAGACTTGAGTAATGATGCCTGGAGTAGCCAGCCTATTTCGTCTAGTACCTGCACTTAGCCTTTTTGGAAAATACGTCAAGTTTACACTGGTAAATACAACTTAACTGACTCATTTTGAAAAGAGTTTAAAAATTGATTTGAATGCACTTCGGCAAAATATTTTTATAACTTGGGGCAATTAAAATAATCTTGTATACAGTTTTACTCATTTGTCGTCCATTAGGGCCGGTTTGTAAGGTCGGACTTAAGTTAACTGACACACCACAGGTATAATGCCCACAAGGTCGATTCCTTAAAGTGGGATACCAGTTTTTACATAATGCATCTGTCAAGTGTACGCCTACACCCCGTGCTTAGGTCGTGGCCATTTCTTTGAATGATGCCAAGGATATCCGGGACATGGTCATTGTAACAACTCTCACTAAAATTAATATTTAATATGATAATTATCCAATAAGGAAACCCTAACTGAGACACCCAAGTGATTATGCATAAACCCTAAAATTTCCAGAACAATCGGGATCAGGATCAGGGCCCCTAAAACTCAAAGGGGGTAACCCATAGCTAACGATTATCAATATAAAACGTTGTTTAATTCTTATTTGTCAAAATCATCAAGTCAGCAAGGCTAGTCCCGAACCTAGGCAGCCTATAAATAGAGTGCTTCCCTTACGGACCGTAAGGGATATGGCTTACGGTACGTAAGCCTGCCAAATTTCGTGTATAAATAGCAGACATTGGCACTTGCTTTCTTTGATTGAAACGACGTCAATTCTCACTATGTACGTCGAATTAGAGTAGTAGTAGTGCAATTAAACACACACGGGTCACGAAGTGCTGGTACGATGCCGGGTATTAACTCGATCGCTGTTCAATTCTTTTCTTTCCGTCAGCTTTTATTTTTTGTAAATAATAGCTCGGGAATTTACCCTCTAAATCCCTAAACTCTGCTCGTTATCAGGGTAATAACTCTAATCGCTGCTACGATTCAATCTCCGATCGATTATAACTATCCAACGATTGTCTGAGTGCTGCTCAAATTGAGTTATACTTTGTTATTCATCGTGATTTCGACTTGAATGTTTGAGTGATGTCCGAACTCGGGCTATACTCTGTCATTCGTTGTGAATCCGCTGAATTGTTAAGTATTGCACTTGTAAATCGTTGTGAGGGTTTCTATCTCGTGATTATCGTTAAAGTTGAATTGAGTTAATACACTAATACGGGTTCCCTTGTATCTAGAAATTAGAACTCGTAAGCAGGGAGCTGCTAAAATACTTAAAAGCTAAGTAAAACTTAATAAGTTAAATAAACTTAGCAGTTAAGTTAGCTGAGTAGATTAATTAATTTGTTAATTAAGTTTAGTATGATTAATTAATCAGTTAATCAATATTAATTAAGCTAACAAGATTAATTAAGCTAAGTAAGGTTTATTAAAAATAGATATATATGGGGTCGTATGAGAACGTTTAATATTAATAATTAAATATATTATATATTTTTTCCTTACTCCGTTTTTAATGAAACTTAGGTTAAAACGTAGATAAAAATATGCTCGTTCTAAAGACCTATTCGTCGTTTTATAAAACGCCATATTTTAAAAGTTATAAGAGAAAAACGAGTGAAGCAGCTGAATTAATATATATATAAGCAAGCTAGCTAGCATGTCAAGCAGGTAGGTAGGCACGTCAAATCTATCCCACATCGATCAGAAGATTATTTGAGGTGCTTGCTTGCTTGCTATAAATAAGAAGCTTAGGATTCATTTTTCTTTGCTCATTTCTCTTCTTCTTCTCTCTATACGTTGGTGTTCTAACCAATAATCACCGATACGATATTCTGTTCGGTCGATTCAGGAACCAACTAACGGATGCCAAAGTATTATACTTTGTGAGTTTCGTTAAACGGAATCCAAAGTACTATACTTTGTGAGTTCGTTAAACGGATGCCAAAGTACTGTCTGAATAAGACTACACTTTGTGAAGTTCGTTAAGGTTCGAATCTCGTGACTATCGTTAAGGTTTGATTTAGGTTTTACACAAATACGTATTCCATTCTGTTAAACTATATGTTTAACTACCGAAAATACTTCCCACTACACACTCACAATCAAACAAACTATTAAATCATCAGAAGATCCAGAATAATAAAGTGCATGCTTAATTATCGGAAGAAGTAGAATCAAGAATCTTGTTAACTCAATCTTGCATGCTTATAAAGTGAGTCATTCTCTTTTTATCAACTGTTTTACATTACTCCAAGTTATTTTTCAAAGTTATAATTACAGGGATTAAGTCTTTGTAATCACCAAGTTACAGCCGGTATGTGGGGTATTGTGCACAATATTAATTTCTCACGGGGTTAGGCAAATAAGCCCAAACATAGGTTAGGCAAATAAGCCCTAATAGTGAAGTATCACAGGGTTAGGCTAATAAGCCCTAACACAGGTTAGGCAAATAAGCCCTAACAGTGATATACGTCATTCATTGGGGCAGCCAATGGTGATATGACCACAGTCACAGATCCAGTCGAGTGACAAATACTGTGGGTAGTTGGTTGATGTCAGAAACATTGTAATCGTTCTTAATACTGTAACTTATAACAAATCTGTTTTTATCAAACCTGAATGAACTCACTCAGTATTTCCCGCTGACAAAACCTTTTTAAAACGCGTTTCAGGTAATTACAGTAGATTGGAGTAAAGATTGGATCCAGCACTAAAGGACTTCAAGAAGTGGCTTATTTTATTAATTAAATCAACTTAAGAAATATTGTTTTTGGGTTTATCCCGTATTAAAAGTTACCTTTGTAAAACATGGAATTTATTCCATCTATTTAAATTAAATCCGGTGTTTCTAAACTCTGATATTTTTCCTAACTCACGGTCCTGATGAAATTTCCGCTGCAATATTTTTCAAAATAATCACCGGTACCACTTGACTGCTCGCGGCTTCCGATTCCGGCCAGGATGGGGTCGGGGGCCGTGACAGTAAAGGTGGTATCAGAGCCACTGCTTTAAGCCTATAAGTGTTGTGATAACAATACTTAAGCTTAAATAAAAGAGTTAGGAGATTACTATTAAATGATAGCACAGCTGATAGCAGTTAGACTTGAACATAAGAAAAGATGCCTTAGTATAAGCTAAGCCACCGGTTTACGCAATTAGGTGTTATAATAATACCTAAGTTTAAACAGAGAATTAGGAACTTAATATTATCTGGTAGCACTCAGGATAATATTTAGACTTGAACTTAAGAACTTTGCCTTAATATAAGCTTCAAAATAAAATTACTTATACAAGTATAATGTAATGGATATTGGTATACCATAAGAATAGTAATTAGAGTATTGCAAGATATGATAAAGAAACAATAAATTCTTGTTTATTGATATTACTTGGTCTAGAATAAAGATATGTTTTGGAATTACAAATTTCCTTGATTCTGGATAAAAGTCCTAATAAAAGAGGCACTTTTAAAAATCTTGAAAAGATACTATTTATGGGAAATAGAAAATTTTCTCCGGCAAAACTGGGTATAGAGTAGCAGACTCTCCAGCTTGTCCGGATATACTGAGATTACCTCTCCGGCGCGAACCGGATAAGACGGGGTACATAGTATGTCAAACAAGTGACAAGATTTCCCTAAATAGTATCATGACCAAATATCTGACTGGTTCTTGGAAATATGAATCTGATAAATACATTAACCTTATAAAGGGTATGTATATTACAGCATGTGAAATATACGATTATATAGATATGTATATCTATAAGAAATTCCAAAAGCCATAAAAATTGATAAAGCACAAGTATATGTGTCAATAACAAATCTAGATTCCTTTATCAAGAATCTCTTACATATATCGATATCAAACATTATTTCGTTTGATCATCTACCTCGTAACTCGAGCGTCAACATAAAACAGTGGAAACTCTATAAGCTGGAACACCATCAAAAATATAAGAATTTCCAATACATTACCATAAACTATTAACGCCAGTAAGAAGCATGTAAAGTTGTGATAATGCACAAGAAAACACATGAAACTTAAATTATATGTCCACAGGCGTTGAAGTTTATCACACACGACTTCCAAGGCAAGACCGTTGAAAAATATAAATTAGGCACAATGATACCAATACTAATTCCGTCAGTAAAAGAACTCCTAATCAAAAAGCGGCACTTTGCCACATAATCTTACAAACAATCAAAATATCGCTGAGGTACATTGGAACAATATTTCACAACCATCGGTGCACAGTCTAATTATAGTCATAATTATTGGCACTACAAAAGAAGTCATCTACCTTTGCAAATCCCCTATTTCATTTCACTTCATTCGACATTCCTTGGTAATGTCACTTACCAAAGTTATCACACGAAATTCCAGATAAAGTTCTTATATTTCCTTCGTTGCAATTCTGACTTCTGCCTATAAATAAGTTGACTTTCATGTTTCTACTTCTTTTAATGGTCATCATACCATAAAGATTTCTTTCATAGTAGCAAATATTGATCTATTTCATTTCTTGGTAAATCTACAAGGTACACACGCACTGTTTGTTGTACATGTGGTTCATTTGAGTTACAAAGACCATAGGAGGGTTTTATTCCAATTTGTTGTTTTATCAAAAGTTCAAATCTCGTTTTGCTATACTTGATCTTTGCATTGTAAACCGCGTTTTACAAAGCGATAACTCTTTAATATCAAATCAATGAATTTCTTGAAAAAAAAATAAACTCGATTTTCTTTTTAAAAAAGGGTATACATGGTTTCTGTTGTGATCATGTCCGAACTTCCTTATTAAAACTCGTTTTACCCAAACCCAGTTAACTTGCTCACAATACGTACTCAATTCGAAGTCCCATATGATGGATTGAAACCATCATATTCAAAATAGTCCCAACAAGCACTTCAATTCTCTTGAACTATAACATGCTTGTTTAGTCTTCGAATTAATCAAATCATTTCTTTGATCACGATCACTTCGTGATGACATTTTTACAAATTTGAAGATTGCGCTAATCTAGGATTTAATTATTTATTTATTTATTTCTATTGAATCCGCTTTGTTGATTTATTTTATAAAAGCAATCTTAACACAATTGTGTGCTAAGATAATGATCCACCATTTCATGTCCTAATTCCGTAGTCCTTACAACCTCAATCGAGCCTTTCATGATATTTCTTACCTTATCATCATTGATCAAAACATTATATAAACTTAATTGATTATATATAGAAACTTACAATATAGTATTCCTGTATTTAAAATTTTGTTAAAACCATTAAGATAAAGAATTTATATTTTTACGTATAAAATTTTGTTTGACGTATATTCTCATTTAAGTTTATGCATTTATTATTGGCGATTAATATTAGTTTTATTATTAGTAATAATATATTAAATAGTAATAGTGTTAGTATTATTTTTAGATACTAGAGTTATTATCAGGGGCATGTATTGAATAGCCTAGCCTTAGTTAGGCATGGACTGGCCACCTATGCTTAAACAAGGCAGCACTAACCAATATTCAACCATGATAATAACTATTTAATGTATATAAATTAAGTCATCATACTTATTTAGTAAATTTTAGTTATATATAAAAATATTTTTATATTATATATATAGAAATATATATATATACTTCGTACTGTAAAGAGAAAACATATTTTCATAAAACAATTAAAAGGACGAATAAAATTATCTAAATAATCGTCTAAGTATTCATAAACAAGACATATTATAAATAAATGTTCATCTTGATTAATATTTCACAACCATTAAATACTTATAGAAATATTCTTTTATATATATTAAAATATCAAATGTTATTTGCGCAAGCCAATATTTAAGTATGCTTGATAGTAAAATAAACATTTATTATTTTACTTTTACGATTTAAAATACCCTATTACAAAATCTTATAGTTAAACATACTTGATTTTAAAAAAAATGATAATCGCGAGTTCTAGAATATTGGGTAAACCTATTTATAAAAACATATATCATTATTTTGTCAAAATTACCACGGGTTTTGATATTTTAAACCTATCTATATTTATTTATTATTCTACTTTATGATAGCATAAAAAGAAAAGGTATTGAATAAATCAAAATATCACCTATCTTTAATCAAACATTTTAATGAAAGTCATCTGAATAAAAAAAAAATACACTAACTTTATTATCTTTTCATGTATTCTTACAAATCACCCATCTCAGCACATTGATTTTCTCATATCATAATTCAATATTTGACAAAACATTTTCATGTTTTCATCTCATTTTGACCCAGTCAATCTTAAGTCTTCCTTAGGTACCAATCAAGGTAAGTTTTCTTCTAACAAAGAATTTTACTAATTTCAAAAAGTTCTTCACATTCATTCTAAAAATCTATAGATCATATATCTTTTGGTTTAAACATAATCACCTTGGAAACTATATCATTTCATCGGAATGTCTCATCTTTCGAAATATCTAGATTCGCTTCCTTGAAACTCTCAAATTCGAAAACGATAAATTTATTCGGTCATCATTGAATTCTTTCAATCATTACAAACACTTTGTAGCGTCCGAATAGATTTGTAGCCTGTGCTAAATCCTATTCATACGCCATTCGTTTGATTTGTCATATTCTTGGTATAATTATGTACTCAGTTTACGATACACTAAATTCTATTGTCCAGTACCATTTAAGTAAACGATATTGATTTTCAGATAATCATTAACAAATCATTTTCCATACTTCCATTCACAAATAGATATTTATCAATTCGGAACCTTCCTCAATTGATCAAAGAAAATTCATTTCGGATATTGAATCCAATTGTTCCTATAAATCATTTTTATTTTCAAAATTCATACCCCTCAAAATATCTTTTGATTCCATTCCACGATACATTGCTTCTCTTAATTAAAAGAAGAAACATAACCCCAAGAAAATATCTTAGTCCAAATCTCGAGGACGAGATTTTTATTAAGGTGGGGAGGATGTAACAACTCTCACTAAAATTAATATTTAATATGATAATTATCCAATAAGGAAACCCTAACTGAGACACCCAAGTGATTCTGCATAAACCCTAAAATTTCCAGAACAATCGGAATCAGGATCAGGGCCCCTAAAACTCAAAGGGGGTAACCCACAGCTAACGATTATCAATATAAAACGTTGTTTAATTCTTATTTGTCAAAATCATCAAGTCAGCAAGGCTAGTCCCGAACCTAGGCAGCCTATAAATAGAGTGCTTCCCTTACGGACCGTAAGGGATATGGCTTACGGTCCGTAAGCCTGCCAAATTTCGTGTATAAATAGCAGACATTGGCACTTGCTTTCTGTGATTGAAACGACGTCAATTCTCACTATGTACGTCGAATTAGAGTAGTAGTAGTGCAATTAAACACACACGGGTCACGAAGTGCTGCTACGATGCCGGGTATTAACTCGATCGCTGTTCAATTCTTTTCTTTCCGTCAGCTTTTATTTTTGTAAATAATAGCTCGGGATTTTACCCTCTAAATCCCTAAACTCTGCTCGTTATCAGGGTAATAACTCTAATCGCTGCTACGATTCAATCTCCGATCGATTATAACTATCCAACGATTGTCTGAGTGCTGCTCAAATTGAGTTATACTTTGTTATTCATCGTGATTTCGACTTGAATGTTTGAGTGTTGTCCGAACTCGGGCTATACTCTGTCATTCGTTGTGAATCCGCTGAATTGTTAAGTACTGCACTTGTAAATCGTTGTGAGGGTTTCTATCTCGTGATTATCGTTAAAGTTGAATTGAGTTAATACACTAATACGGGTTCCCTTGTATCTAGAAATTAGAACTCGTAAGCAGGGAGCTGCTAAAATACTTAAAAGCTAAGTAAAACTTAATAAGTTAAATAAACTTAGCAGTTAAGTTAGCTGAGTAGATTAATTAATTTGTTAATTAAGTTTAGTATGATTAATTAATCAGTTAATCAATATTAATTAAGCTAACAAGATTAATTAAACTAAGTAAGGTTTATTAAAAATAGATATATATGGGGTCGTATGAGAACGTTTAATATTAATAATTAAATATATTATATATTTTTTCCTTACTCCGTTTTTAATGAAACTTAGGTTAAAACGTAGATAAAAATATGCTCGTTCTAAAGACCTATTCGTCGTTTTATAAAACGTCATATTTTAAAAGTTATAAGAGAAAAACGAGTGAAGCAGCTGAATTAATATATATATAAGCAAGCTAGCTAGCATGTCAAGCAGGTAGGTAGGCACGTCAAATCTATCCCACATCGATCAAGAAGATTATTTGAGGTGCTTGCTTGCTTGCTATAAATAAGAAGCTTAGGATTCATTTTTCTTTGCTCATTTCTCTTCTTCTTCTCTCTATACGTTGGTGTTCTAACCAATAATCATCGATACGATATTCTGTTCGGTCGATTCAGGAACCAACTAACGGATGCCAAAGTATTATACTTTGTGAATTTCGTTAAACGGAATCCAAAGTACTATACTTTGTGAGTTCGTTAAATGGAATCCAAAGTACTATACTTTGTGAGTTCGTTAAACGGATGCCAAAGTACTGTCTGAATAAGACTACACTTTGTGAAGTTCGTTAAGGTTCGAATCTCGTGACTATCGTTAAGGTTTGATTTAGGTTTTACACAAATACGTATTCCATTCTGTTAAACTATATGTTTAACTACCGAAAATACTTCCCACTACACACTCACAATCAAACAAACTATTAAATCATCAGAAGATCCAGAATAATAAAGTGCATGCTTAATTATCGGAAGAAGTAGAATCAAGAATCTTGTTAACTCAATCCTGCATGCTTATAAAGTGAGTCATTCTCTTTTTATCAACTGTTTTACAATACTCCAAGTTATTTTTCAAAGTTATAATTACAGGGATTAAGTCTTTGTAATCACCAAGTTACAGCCGGTATGTGGGGTATTGTGCACAATATTAATTTCTCACGGGGTTAGGCAAATAAGCCCTAACATAGGTTAGGCAAATAAGCCCTAATAGTGAAGTATCACAGGGTTAGGCTAATAAGCCCTAACACAGGTTAGGCAAATAAGCCCTAACAGTGATATACGTCATTCATTGGGGCAGCCAATGGTGATATGACCACAGTTGTCACACCCCCAAAATCCCACCTGCGGAGTACTACCGCTTGGAGGCGTGACTGACCAGGATCCAGCCACCAATCATACTGAACAAGCATATAAACAGTTATAAAAGTTTAACCAATACGATTGGTGTTTCAAACAAACAAAGTTTAAGTTGCAAGCGGAAGCATAAGTCTTAAAGTTAAAACATAAGTTCAAATGGTTTCAAGTTTAACATAGTACGCAGCAATCCGTGTCCCACAACGACTCTCCTCCATGCAAGCTCCAGCTGAGTACCTAAGGTCCTGCAAAGCATGTAGTAACGAGTCAACAACTAGTTGAGTGAGTTCACAGTTGGGTGTTCGTTTTAGTTGTTTCGAAAACAGTTTCCTTTAACTGGCATCCTGCCGTGGGGGTTACCCCATAGTTTAAAAAACGTGTCTTGTTCATTCCCAGTTACTCTGGCATTCCAGCCGTGGGGGCTACCCCATGTTAGTTATCAGGCATTTCGGCCGTGGGGGCTACCCCATGCGTACACTAGACTCGTTACCATATCGACTGCTGACTGTAGTCATGTTTATGTGCCCTGAAACTGTCAATGTCTATCATCATTGACGTGCCCCAGATCCATTAGTTCACGCCCGTCCTCTGCGGCACGGTGTGAGGTTTGTCAGACCTAAATAGCGCTATCTAACTAATGACCCGCTCGCCATTGGCCCGGCGATTAAGTCGATATAAAAAGGAGGGACTTCGTGATAGAGTTTTGGTCTAGTACGAGTTATCCGTCCGTCCGGACGAGGAATCACATTCCTGAACCACTGCTGTCCTACCCAAGGAGGACGAGGAACCCATGTTCCTTAACCCCATTCCCAACCCAGGGAATCCCATGCTTTGTAGAGGGTGTGAACTCACCTTGGTTTGCTCGGCAGTTAATCACAGAAAGGTCAATCAAGTTGCAAGTAGTCAACTACGTCCTAACATAGATACCACTTATATCAGATTCGAACCAAGCAGTGCTCATACAAGTAGAAATCATGGCATGGCAGTTTATCAATAACATACTCAAATAACAGTAGCACGTATGACCCATATGTTCAGCCCAATTACTTAAGCCCAAAACATGCATTAAACAGTAGCACAAGGAGTCCATAAGGCCGGCCCATTAACTTGGGCCCATAACTAAGCAAGCCCAATAAGTGTGGTCTCGAGTCGCAACCGGACTCGCAAGCGTGGTTTCGAGTCATGCTGTTTGTGTTGATCATAGGTGGTTGCGAGTCGCAACCTATGTCGCAACTATGGTTTCGGCTCGTCATGCTATGGTTCCGAGTCGCAATCTATGTCGTAACTATGGTCTCGGCTCATCATGCTGTGGTTTCGAGTCGCAACAGGACTCGCAACCTGTGGTCTCGGCTTGTAAGGCTGTGGTCTCGAGTCGCAACCAGAGGTTTCGACTCCCCAGCAGCTGCTGATCCTTCGCAGATTGTACTATCCAATGGAATTCATGCAGAATTATGTACTATCCACTAAACATGTTTTGTTGTCTAACATTTACCAAAAATGGATCAAACAATTCAGATTTCAAATATTCAAAGCACCTTCAAAGCACATTCAAGTTGTTCTTCATGTATTCATCATGTTCTTCAAATGTTCAAATCACAAACAACCCTTATTCAAACACATTTTGCATCAATCACCAACATAATCATGAATAACAAATCAACACATTTAACATAACACTACAAACTCGGTTCTATACTAAGCCGATTATATGACACATGTAAACCGGTTTCATGAACATCAACAACTAGTGGTTTAAGCTTCATTTAGACACAAAATATCATCAATTCATCATGCAATATAACCGAAACCAAGACATGTTAACCGATTTATTATCATCATACATATGATATCAAGTAACTATTTTCTATCAAGCAAACATCCTTATCATTCATACTATCATTTAACACCACAAACATAATAAACATTCTAACATACTAGCATCAACAATAAACATCATAAACACTAACCGGTTGATGGGTTTCGAGGATGTGTGTGAGCTTCCAACCGATTGTGTGTGTGAGCCGATCCAAGAGTCCAAATCCGAGAATGAGGGAGTGTTTGTGAGGGAAAGTAGAAGAGTGTGTGTAGAGGAGTATGGGTGTTGTCAAAAGAAATGGTGAGTGTGGCCATGAGTGTAGTATATATACTAGTTCTTCATGATTCACCCTAAAGGGCTTATAAGTCGGCTAAAGGGGTTTACGGCCCAAATGGCCCAACCGATTACTGTTCACTCGAGACCACATGGTCTCGAGTCGGGTCCTTGTGTTCTCGACTCACATACTCACACTCATTCATACATATATATTCGTGACATACACACATAACATCACATAAAGGTTCACATTTATTATTAAGTTAACAAGTTAACTAATCACATAACGTTCAAGCATGTTACATCGAGACACAACGAAAGGTTCTAAGTTTCGAGTTGTCACATCATCCCCAAGTTGAAAGAAATTTCGTCCCGAAATTTTGATGGCACTCACTGAGGAAGCTAGTTAAGTTGTATGGTTTTCCCGGTTTTCCTGGGGTGTCACATCCTCCCCCCGTTGATCTGGAATTTCGTCCCGAAATTCCGTAGCTTCAGCCTCAGTAGTGGTCGTACCGTTTGCAAACAGTTGGGGATACTTTTGTTTCATCTGATCTTCGCGCTCCCAGGTAAACTCTGGGCCGCGACGTGAGTTCCAACGAACTCGAACGAGAGGTATTCTAGTGCTCTTGAGGACCTTAACATCCTGGTCCGTGATTTCGACTGGTTCTTCGACGAATTTCAACTGTTCGTCGATCGTGAGTTCCTTCAGAGGAACTACGTGGGTCTCATCTGACAGACACTTCTTCAGATTCGACACATGGAAAACGTTGTGAACCGCACCGAGTTCCGCTGGTAAGTTCAGTCTGTAGGACACCTTGCCTATTTTCTCAATGATTTCGAAAGGTCCAACGTATCGTGGGTTGAGTTTGCCTCGTTTACCAAAATGAACCACACCCTTCCAGGGTGAAACTTTGAGTAATACCCGCTCCCCAACCTGGAGCTCAAGTGGTTTCCTGCCCTTATCGGCGTAGGCTTTCTGACGGTCACGAGCGGTCGCCATGCGTTGTCGTATTTGAGCAACCCGCTCAGTAGTGTCTACCACATGTTCCGGACCTGTGATTTGGCTATCCCCCACCTCTGCCCAACAAAGAGGTGACCGGCATTTACGTCCGTACAATGCCTCAAACGGAGCAGCTTTAATGCTGGTGTGGTAGCTGTTATTGTACGAGAATTCCACAAGTGGCAGATGCTTTTCCCAGCTGTTACCAAAGTCGATTACGCATGCTCGAAGCATGTCCTCTAAGGTCTGAATAGTGCGCTCGGACTGCCCGTCCGTCTGTGGGTGATACGCTGTGCTCATATCTAATCGTGAGCCAAAGGACTTGTGCATTGCTTGCCACAGTTCTGAGGTAAAACGTGCATCTCGATCAGAGATGATGGAGGTGGGCACCCCGTGCCTCGAAACAACTTCCTTGAGGTATATCTCCGCTAAAGTGGAGAATTTATCCGTTTCTTTAATTGCCAAAAAGTGTGCGGATTTCGTGAGTCGATCCACGATCACCCAAATAGTATCGTTTCCGCGCTGAGATCTAGGTAAGCCAGTAACGAAATCCATGGAAATTTGCTCCCATTTCCATTGTGGTATCTCTGGTTGTTGCAGTAAACCTGAGGGTTTCTGGTATTCTGTCTTGACTCGCGCACAAGTCAAACACTTGCTGACGTAAGTTGCTATGCGGGCCTTCATGCTAGGCCACCAATACGTAGTTTTAATATCGTGGTACATCTTATCCGAACCAGGGTGTACCGAGTAGCGAGATTTGTGTGCTTCATCCATCACAAGCTCTCGTAGGTTGCCATAGAGTGGGACCCAAATGCGTCCTGTTACGTAGTAAGCACCATCTTCCTTCTGTTCTAAGCGTTGCCTTGACCCGCGTAGGGCTTCGGCCCTTACGTTTTCTGGTTTCAGTGCTTCTATCTGAGCAGCTCGTATTTGCGAAAGCAGGCTAGAATGGATCGTGAGTTGTAAAGCTCTTACGCGCTTAGGCGCGGTGTCCTTTCGACTGAGGGCGTCAGCCACAACATTGGCCTTGCCCGGGTGATACCTGATAGAGCATTCATAGTCATTCAGCAGCTCGACCCATCGTCGTTGTCGCATATTCAGTTTCTTCTGCTTGAATATGTGCTCTAGGCTCCTGTGGTCGGTGTAGATTGCGCACTTGGTTCCATACAGGTAGTGCCGCCATAACTTAAGTGCGAAAACAACAGCTCCCAGCTCCAAATCGTGTGCAGTGTAGTTCTTCTCGTGAACTTTGAGTTGACGTGAGGCGTAGGCTATGACTTTATCTCGTTGCATCAATACACAACCAAGACCTTGAATTGATGCATCACAGTAAACCACAAAATCATCTGTGCCCTCTGGCAGTGAAAGGATAGGTGCACTACTAAGTCTATCCTTTAGATGCTGAAAAGCTAACTCTTGTGCATTTCCCCAATGATAAACAACGCCTTTCTGCGTTAGCGAGCTGAGAGGCTGCGCGATCTTAGAAAAATCCTTGATGAATCTCCTGTAGTAACCTGCCAATCCCAAGAATTGGCGAATCTCCTTTGGTGTACGAGGTGCAGGCCAGTTCTTAATAGAGTCTACCTTGGATGGATCAACGTGAATCCCATCCTTGTTTACCACGTGGCCTAGGAAATGGACCTCACGAAGCCAGAAGTCGCATTTCGAGAACTTCGCGTAAAGCTGTTATGTTCGAAGGAGTTCCAAAATAAGTCGTAGGTGTTGTTCGTGTTCCTCCTGACTCTTAGAATAGATCAGGATGTCGTCGATGAAGACTATAACGAATTTGTCCAGATAGGGCTTGCACACTCGATTCATCAAGTCCATAAAAACTGCGGGTGCGTTCGTCAGCCCAAACGGCATGACCAAAAACTCATAGTGCCCATATCGAGTTCTAAAGGCTGTCTTAGAGACATCCTCTTCTCGAACTCTCAGCTGATGATATCCCGATCTCAGATCGATCTTCGAATAGTAGCTCGACCCCTGCAACTGGTCGAACAAGTCGTCAATACGCGGTAGAGGATAACGGTTCTTCACAGTCACCTTGTTGAGTTCACGATAGTCGATACACATCCTGAAGGTACCGTCCTTCTTTTTCACAAATAGTACTGGAGCTCCCCAAGGCGATGAACTAGGACGAATGAAACCCTTATCCAAGAGTTCTTGTAGTTGCGTGGAGAGTTCTTCCAACTCTGATGGAGCTAAACGATAAGGTGCACGGGCTACAGGCGCAGCTCCAGGAGCTAGTTCAATCTGAAATTCGACTTGGCGATGGGGTGGAAGACCAGGTAATTCCTCAGGGAATACCTCAGGATAGTCTCGTACAACTGGAAAATCTTCTAGCTTCTTCTCTTTCTCTGTGGTGTCAGTAACTAGAGCCAAAATCGCAGTGTGGCCCTTTCGTAAGCACTTCTGGGCCTTAAGGAGAGAGATGATGTTCTCAACAGCACTTCTCTTGTCGCCACGAATCATGAGTGGTTCACTACCCGAACCATGAATACGAACGATCTTCTCGTTGCAAAGAATCTCTGCTCGGTGTTGGGATAACCAATCCATCCCAATGACAACGTCGAAACTACCCAAGACGATAGGAATAAGGTCAATAGAGAAGGTCTGGTTAGCGAGGACAAGTTTGCAACCTTTGACTACGTGTGAGGCCTCCAAACTCTTACCATTAGCTAGCTCTACAGTGTGCTTGGTGTTCAGGGGAGTTGGAACACGCTTAAGCATTTGACTAACTTCTAGTGACACATAGCTAGTATCGGCACCCGAATCAAATAATACTGTAACATAAAAGTCGTCGAGAAGGAACTTACCCGTCACCACGTTGGGGTCATTCCTTGCTTCACCTTGGCCAATCACGAACACTCGCCCCCTGGCACCATTGTTGTTGTTGTGGTTCCCATTGTTACCATTCCCCTGATTGTTGTTGTTGTTGTTGTTCTGATTCAGTTGGGGACAATCTTTCTTGAAGTGGCCTTCAGCTCCACACTGAAAGCACCCTTTGTTGTTACCCTGTTGCTGCCGCTGATTCTGTTGAGGTTGCTGACGATTCTGATTGGCGGGGTATGCGCTCCTGCAATCCTTTGCAACATGACCAGGCTTGTTGCACCGATGACAGTTGCCCCTGGTGCATGGCCCACTGTGGTGTAGGTTGCAACGATTGCATTTGGGGTGATTCCCCTTGTACCCACCATGACTTTGTCCACCAGACGATTGCTGACTGGGGCTCTTGTGGTCGTCAGTCTTTCTCTGCTGAGACTGAGATTGCACAGAAGTTGAACCCTTGCTTGAAGTTCCATCCCATTTCCGTTTGTTCTCACTAGAGGTACCAGAAGTAGTTGCAGCACCTATGCGCTTTGGTAACTTGTTCTGCTCCACCGCCTGATCAGTAAGACGGTGAGCCAACTGAACAACCTGCTGGATAGTGGCCAAGTTTGCTGAAGTCACATGACTTTGGATCTCTGGCACCAAGCCCTTGAGATAGAGTTCAATTCGCTTATAGGGAGGGTCCACCATAGTAGGACACAACAAGGCAAGCTCATGCGATCTCTTAGTATACGCCTCAATCTCTGACCCCGTCATCTTGAGATTGTAGAACTCATCTTCCAGCTTATGGATGTCATCGCGACTGCAGTATTCCTCCCTGATCATTTCCTTGAAAGTTTCCCATGGGGTGGCGTTGGCAGCAACCAACCCCAGCATTTGCACTTGAGCATTCCACCACGTGAGGGCCAAACCCTCGAGAGTACCAGTAGCATACTTCACCCTGCGTGCTTCAGGGCATTCACACATTTCGAACACAGACTCTAGTTTCTCAAACCAGTGTAGGAGACCTACTGCTCCTTCAGTTCCGCTAAAAGTAGTGGGTCGGCAGTCCATAAAGGTCTTAAAAGTGCACACCGGTGCCTGAGCATGTTGACCTAAGGTAGGTGAAAGAAAGACAGAGTTTAACACAAAGGTTGGTTCACGAGAGTAGGATCCTAAAGATCCTAGGATAAGTTCGGACTGCAGGATATACCTCCTGCGTATGCAGCTGCGAGTGCTGCGGCAACTCGTTCGTTGATCAAAGCTGTCAACTGGGCTTGTGTCATGTTAACGCGTCCAGACATGATTCTTCATATCAAGAGTAACACGAGTGAGAGAGGTTCGCGAAAGTACGATAGTAGGATAGGGTAAGCACGCACACGTTCAAGCAACAGTAATTATACTAATCAAGCATACCATGGGCAATGTACTATGTAACTAACAAGTAGGCAATATACACATATCATATCACCTAGAATGTCGAGCCTTGCATGTGGAGTGGAGCGTCGTTGTGGACCGTTGAGCACTATACCGGTTATAGTCTGGTTTTAACAAAAACGTTTTTCCTTTATTAAAACCAAGTTCACTATAACCAATGGCTCTGATACCAATCTGTCACACCCCCAAAATCCCACCTGCGGAGTACTACCGCTTGGAGGCGTGACTGACCAGGATCCAGCCACCAATCATACTGAACAAGCATATAAACAGTTATAAAAGTTTAACCAATACGATTGGTGTTTCAAACAAACAAAGTTTAAGTTGCAAGCGGAAGCATAAGTCTTAAAGTTAAAACATAAGTTCAAATGGTTTCAAGTTTAACATAGTACGCAGCAATCCGTGTCCCACAACGACTCTCCTCCATGCAAGCTCCAGCTGAGTACCTAAGGTCCTGCAAAGCATGTAGTAACGAGTCAACAACTAGTTGAGTGAGTTCACAGTTGGGTGTTCGTTTTAGTTGTTTCGAAAACAGTTTCCTTTAACTGGCATCCTGCCGTGGGGGTTACCCCATAGTTTAAAAAACGTGTCTTGTTCATTCCCAGTTACTCTGGCATTCCAGCCGTGGGGGCTACCCCATGTTAGTTATCAGGCATTTCGGCCGTGGGGGCTACCCCATGCGTACACTAGACTCGTTACCATATCGACTGCTGACTGTAGTCATGTTTATGTGCCCTGAAACTGTCAATGTCTATCATCATTGACGTGCCCCAGATCCATTAGTTCACGCCCGTCCTCTGCGGCACGGTGTGAGGTTTGTCAGACCTAAATAGCGCTATCTAACTAATGACCCGCTCGCCATTGGCCCGGCGATTAAGTCGATATAAAAAGGAGGGACTTCGTGATAGAGTTTTGGTCTAGTACGAGTTATCCGTCCGTCCGGACGAGGAATCACATTCCTGAACCACTGCTGTCCTACCCAAGGAGGACGAGGAACCCATGTTCCTTAACCCCATTCCCAACCCAGGGAATGCCATGCTTTGTAGAGGGTGTGAACTCACCTTGGTTTGCTCGGCAGTTAATCACAGAAAGGTCAATCAAGTTGCAAGTAGTCAACTACGTCCTAACATAGATACCACTTATATCAGATTCGAACCAAGCAGTGCTCATACAAGTAGAAATCATGGCATGGCAGTTTATCAATAACATACTCAAATAACAGTAGCACGTATGACCCATATGTTCAGCCCAATTACTTAAGCCCAAAACATGCATTAAACAGTAGCACAAGGAGTCCATAAGGCCGGCCCATTAACTTGGGCCCATAACTAAGCAAGCCCAATAAGTGTGGTCTCGAGTCGCAACCGGACTCGCAAGCGTGGTTTCGAGTCATGCTGTTTGTGTTGATCATAGGTGGTTGCGAGTCGCAACCTATGTCGCAACTATGGTTTCGGCTCGTCATGCTATGGTTCCGAGTCGCAATCTATGTCGTAACTATGGTCTCGGCTCATCATGCTGTGGTTTCGAGTCGCAACAGGACTCGCAACCTGTGGTCTCGGCTTGTAAGGCTGTGGTCTCGAGTCGCAACCAGAGGTTTCGACTCCCCAGCAGCTGTTGATCCTTCGCAGATTGTACTATCCAATGGAATTCATGCAGAATTATGTACTATCCACTAAACATGTTTTGTTGTCTAACATTTACCAAAAATGGATCAAACAATTCAGATTTCAAATATTCAAAGCACCTTCAAAGCACATTCAAGTTGTTCTTCATGTATTCATCATGTTCTTCAAATGTTCAAATCACAAACAACCCTTATTCAAACACATTTTGCATCAATCACCAACATAATCATGAATAACAAATCAACACATTTAACATAACACTACAAACTCGGTTCTATACTAAGCCGATTATATGACACATGTAAACCGGTTTCATGAACATCAACAACTAGTGGTTTAAGCTTCATTTAGACACAAAATATCATCAATTCATCATGCAATATAACCGAAACCAAGACATGTTAACCGATTTATTATCATCATACATATGATATCAAGTAACTATTTTCTATCAAGCAAACATCCTTATCATTCATACTATCATTTAACACCACAAACATAATAAACATTCTAACATACTAGCATCAACAATAAACATCATAAACACTAACCGGTTGATGGGTTTCGAGGATGTGTGTGAGCTTCCAACCGATTGTGTGTGTGAGCCGATCCAAGAGTCCAAATCCGAGAATGAGGGAGTGTTTGTGAGGGAAAGTAGAAGAGTGTGTGTAGAGGAGTATGGGTGTTGTCAAAAGAAATGGTGAGTGTGGCCATGAGTGTAGTATATATACTAGTTCTTCATGATTCACCCTAAAGGGCTTATAAGTCGGCTAAAGGGGTTTACGGCCCAAATGGCCCAACCGATTACTGTTCACTCGAGACCACATGGTCTCGAGTCGGGTCCTTGTGTTCTCGACTCACATACTCACACTCATTCATACATATATATTCGTGACATACACACATAACATCACATAAAGGTTCACATTTATTATTAAGTTAACAAGTTAACTAATCACATAACGTTCAAGCATGTTACATCGAGACACAACGAAAGGTTCTAAGTTTCGAGTTGTCACAACAGTCACAGATCCAGTCGAGTGACAAATACTGTGGGTAGTTGGTTGATGTCAGAAACATTGTAATCGTTCTTAATACTGTAACTTATAACAAATCTGTTTTTATCAAACCTGAATGAACTCACTCAGTATTTCCCGCTGACAAAACCTTTTTAAAACGCGTTTCAGGTAATTACAGTAGATTGGAGTAAAGATTGGATCCAGCACTAAAGGACTTCAAGAAGTGGCTTATTTTATTAATTAAATCAACTTAAGAAATATTGTTTTTGGGTTTATCCCGTATTAAAAGCTACCTTTGTAAAACATGGAATTTATTCCATCTATTTAAATTAAATCCGGTGTTTCTAAACTCTGATATTTTTCCTAACTCACGGTCCTGATGAAATTTCCGCTGCAATATTTTTCAAAATAATCACCGGTACCACTTGACTGCTCGCGGCTTCCGATTCCGGCCAGGATGGGGTCGGGGGCCGTGACAGTCATTTAACCCTCAAAGGCCATACACCAAATAATACATATCAAACGGGTCATGCAAATACATTAATCACAATCCGATTTAAATGACTACACATACCTGACCAAGCGGTACTTTTATAGTACCGTATCCCAAGCCCGTATAGGGAAAATAAGTTAAGGGTATTTACCTGAGCAAAGTATAAATCAAATACAGCAAGTGCACGTAGCTTTTACTGGGCTCCTAATCTGGAACGGAGGTTTTTAATAACCTATTAAAATCCTAACGGGTCTTTAATTAAGCTTAGACTTAGACCGGTTAGTTTTCAAAAGGAAGACACGGTTCAAACGCATGATAAAGTGAAGACCGGTTTAGAATGTGGTTTTGACCCAACAAGCTTGCATGCTTGTTTAATATGGGTAACTTAAACACATTCTGAATTTTGAGACAAAAACGATATGGTTTGACCCGTTTCGGCTAATATATGCAAACTAGTTACATACGCCGATCCGAACGCGAAAAGTGCGTAACGAGTAACCAAATGAGTCATATACAAGTTTCCTAAGTTAATATGCCTTAAATATGTTGTGAAATCAGAAAGATATCTTCTATTATGCTCCAAATGAATTTAAATTCAAACTACTTCCCGAAAGGGCATTTTGGTCATTTAGAAGGTTATAAAAGAGTTTAAATGTAATTCTGAGTTTCAGATCTGATGTAATCAGTAAAAATACTTAATTTACTAAGTTATATCAGTAGGGTATAACTTACATGTGAAATTTATCACTTAAAACCAAACTATGCATCTTAAGAGCATTTTGGTAATTTCACATAAGCCTAAAGGGGTCAAAATTGGAAATCTGAGCTTAAGACTCTTGCTTACTGTTAGAATGTAAATATTTAATAAAAACATCAGTAGGCATCAAACCTTATATTTATAAAATGGTTTTAATACATACTACGCGTTAAAAATGCTTAAAAAGGCGATTTGGAGCCATTTCCGAGTTTTCAAAGGAAAGCTGATAATTTTATTATTTCAGAAGGCTCAAAATACTTTATTTATCATATTAGATCAGTAGAAAAAGGTTTGGGGTCAAAAGGATTTGTAAAACTCATTTTATAGCCCAAAAGGGTAAAATCGGCAATTACCGAATCAAGCTTAGAACTCTAAGTTATGCTCAGCCTAAAAATAAATAAAAATCTTCAAAAATCCCAAAATATTATATAACATCTGTTGGTAAAAAGTTTGGTATCAAAATTTAAGTTTAGATAGGCTATATGCTAATTATTCGGTTTAATTACTAAAAAGCTTTCTAATTACGCTAATGAGCATAACTCCCAATCTAGACCTTAAACCGATGTCAAATTTTAGGGACAAGTTTATAAATCAGTAGTGAAGGTTTCTATTCTTTCACTTTTTTCAAAAATCACATTTTAAGGTGATAAGGGCATAATAGTCAACATTTAAGCATTTAACGGAATCATGCATATGAATCGGATAACTAATGAACAAAGTTGTATAATCACAGAGGGTTATACTTATAGGTAACTTGGTCCTATTAAGGCTCTAAGGCATTCCTAAATCATGCTCAAACGGGTCAGAACTGAAAGTCAAAGCATAAGTCAAACTATGCGACTTTCGGTCCCGAACCAAGCTTAAACTAAAAATTGTCGAGTTGAACATGTTTAGACATGTTCTTACATTAATTACCAAGTTATATTAATGTCAAAACAGGTTGCATAGCTTCTACATTGCTAATTATGCATTTATTTGATAATTAGCTTTCTGTTGACTTTTTATAATCAAGGTTGACTCGACAATTGACCTAATCAGAGTGGGAATCAGAGGGTGACCTTTTAAGGGTTTAATGCCCACATAATTACCAACTCATAGGTACTTTTAAAATGAAATTTGACTGGAGCAATTAAGATTAATGGCGAAGTCAAACCTTAATTACGACGGTTTGACTATATGCTAATAAACTAAGCAAAACTGAATTAAAGGAGGTTAAGTATACTTACAATAGTCCTAAGCACGACTAATGATCACTATGGATGAGTCTTGAGCTCCAGGAACCTCCAAGAAGTGAGTTATGAAACTTCCAAGTGAATGAGCAAATGAAGAACACAACTTAAGGCCTTTATATAGGTTTCTTGATGCCTTTAGATCATTACACACAAGCCTATAGATGTTATGGGATCATTCCAAGTGTCCCTAGACCCTTTAAAACCATCAAACAAGCTCCAGGTACTTAATACAAGGCTTCTAAGGCGGTGCAACTGGCTGTAACAGCCATCTGCCAAGAATCTGGTCACTGACACTTTGAGGCCGGCCGCGTAAGGTCCCATAGAGGGCTTACGCCGGCCGTGTGAGGGTGGCTCTCCGGTCAGCAAGTTTCAAATATTGCAACTTTGGTCCCTGGTCCTTCCAAACTTGATTTTTACATGGTTTCTTGCACTTTTAACCCCCAAACTTGAATTTTAAGGACCCCAAGTTATAAACCAACTTTGTTAGGTCCTCGGTTACTCATACGGTCACCGAAAAGTCTTAAATTTCAATGTTGACGCTTTTAACCCTTCCTATACGAATATTGTCATAACTTTCTCATACTTTATCGAAACCTTGTGAAATTTTTATCACACATTCTCGTGAGTATAATTAACCATTACAAATCTTTGGGTTTGCTAAAAGGTCACTCAAAGGTATACTTTAAACATGTTGACACATTTAACCCCTGCAATTTGTAATTCCTCACTTTCTTTCACAATTAGCTTCGTATGATCCATGATTTATTCGTTTAAAGGTATAAACATCATGTAGGGCTCTATAAGGATACATTTATCCATTGTTGACACTTTGAATCCTTTTACACACATAGATTCTTTATTTGTCAACTTTAGTCCCTCTAAAGTAATCTCTTACACATTTAAAGTCCATGACACGTGTCGATATAATATTGGTCATGAATTTTCAAGGTGTTACATCCTCACCCCCTTAAAAGAAATCTCGACCTCGAGATTTGCTAAAATGCTGGAAGTTCTTTTTGTCACATAATGGACTTAACTTCTATAGCATATCTGGAGCCTCTCCAAGCTCCCAAGTTGACCTCTATAATAGGTATATGTATCCTTTTTGGAGCTTCTTAACCTGTCGATCCTTCATCGATACAGGTTTCTCACCATATCATAAATCTGCATATCATTATGTGATAATGCTTCTCGACTTATTGATGAAACATATCCTTAAATCATTAGTGTGTAATACATGGCAATCTCCACCAAGCTCTTTAAGTAGGTTTTAGCTTATAAGCTATTTAATCTTGATACATTCGATTCCTTCGAATGATTTTATATATTCAGAGCTTAACTAGCCTGATAATTAACAAATTGGCACACCCTTCCAGGGTGATATCTTTTGTTGAACCTTATCCCTTAACAAGAACTCAGGAGGTTCACGGCTTTCATTAGTCCTTGATTTTCTGCCAAATACTGGCAAATTTACAGATGATTATGGATTTGTTTGATCCTATTCGTTGTTTCCAAGGCAATTTTCAGATCCTGATAATTGGACTTACCAATCTTCTTTCTAACAATAGATGTTTAACACTCCATCTTTTGCAAGGTCTCTAAGGAGCAGCCTTGATACTTATACATCAACTATTATAGAAAAGCTTATCTTAAGGTGAAATGGTTATTCCATCCACTGCTTAAACTACTTTTAAGGAATAGCTAATCCTTGCCGTTAGTCGAACCAATCGACGATCCTGGGCAGCTGATGGCAATTCTTAATTGTTGCCTAATTAGGGTTGCGGTAATCAAATGCATAAGCAAAATGAACCGTCTTTCTTATTTAGCTACCAAATTCTCAGAATATTGAGTTAGGCTATATGAATCCTCTATTTTAAAACTTACTTAATCAGGGTTTCGATCTTCCAATGACGGTACTAGCCGTCTTGGAGATTTCCTAATAATACATCCCTAAATGGGTTATAATCTTAATTATACTTACCTTACAAGAGGTAGACAGGGTATTCTTAGGAGAAGATAATCAAGATACAAGGAGGTTACAGAGATTTTCCAATTCTCAGGCTCCAGTTCATCTATCATATTCTGTGTCGGATAAGTGACACATTTATGTTACAAGTCCACGAATTACTTAATCGAAGACATTTTCTTGGACAATCCCATTCTGGATATCTTCTTTGAATACCATTAGTTGACTTTAGTACCATATGACCATCGAAATATCTTTGTGGTTCCATGCATTAAACCTCCATACTGGTCAGGCATGGAAGCAATCTATGGAACACATTAAGATACACCAATCCTCATGTGGCGCTTTTATCATACCTTCTGGTATTCGCAATCGATAGATATCAAAGAGATATCAATTATATGCTGACGCACTTCTTCTAGAGAGAGGATACTTCTAGAGTTCTTACGATTGGAGGTTTCTGATAGGAACAGAAGAAAAGGGTTCTTATGGTTTCGCCTGTAAGTTTTACCTTACACTTAACATCGGGGGTTCTTACGGGAAAATTTCTAAAAGTTTGCTAAGCTCATGGTTTTATGAGAGACTTAGTAGCATCTAAAACCAAGCGTAACTTATAAAATCACAATAAGGGATATATCTGGTGTTATTATTAATGTGAGCTGCCTCTAATCATTCATCAGGAGGGTTAAACACCTCCATTCTCAATCCTTTTTAAACTTAGCTGCAAAATCTTTGACAAATTTTAGGGCAGTCTCAGCTTTGACTGTTTATTTCTTCATCTATAAAACGTGAGCAGCTGAGGTAGATCCATAATGGATTCATAATAAGTAGACATTGAAACCTTAATGAGCCCTCTTATTGCCGATGCTAGCCACCGATAATTAATGCATTAAGCTCAGGTTTTGGGTAATCTGAATAGAGTACTATCTCAGCCAATGAATTAAGATTTGCGATATACTGTCGATCGTCTAGAACTTTTATGGTGAGGGTCAAAAATCCTTACCTCATCATTTTCCATTTCGTGAAGCGGATATTAGGTTTTTCTAATAAGGTCCTTGGAACTTGGACCATCCCATAATGTATAAGGGGATCTTTCTTGTGGACTTCATTAATTTCCCCACTAATTAAGAATATTACCATCGAATGACGGTGATGCATACCTCGCCACGTCCTTTCCAGCATAACCGCTGATACGCCTAATGGTTTCTATTTCATCCAACAATTTCCTGTAATCGATGGCCCCTTTTTACTATTGAAGTCTCTTGACTTCCAAGAGACAAAGTACTTTTAAGTACGTGTTGAAAGAATGGGGTTCCTTGCCATATATGTTTTGGTTAGGTTTATTCTTCACATTTGAAGTATGAATAAAGCTCATCTCATGAGCAGCGACATGTGTTTTAAAGTGAGCAATAGTACGCTCCTTGAACCTCTTCATGACTTTTCTCATAGCCTTTCCAATGGCTGTGTTAATTACAGTTTTGGAGATTAACTCCGTTAATATTGAGGTTCAGATTTGATGCACCATTAACATTTGTCGCATCTTAGCTTTGCGACTGTTGTTTATCTTTTTCGAGTTTCCTTGCTCGGGGCTTTGGTATTAAATACCAATCTCAGCAGGTACATAGGCGATCCATACCCTATGTCTCCCTGGATTGTCAAGGCTTATCATAAGGAGTCTTGATAACTACTTGCTTCTTATTACCCCTAATATGGGCTTGGTTTTAAGACAACAATTCCATTCTTATCACTATATCGAGTTTCCTTTAATTTCAATGGAAACAAGGACAGCGGAAAGAATGGTTCCCAATGGATATAAAACATCCATCTATTATTGCTGAAGCAGTCTCTGAGGTACTGTAGGCCAATTCTACTTTATACCTAACGCTTAGAGTTTTATCAGGCAGATTTAATGATTTACAAGGTCTATTGTCTACGAAAGACTTATCTGAACCTGAATCAATTAATACTCTAGCATAAGCATTATTGATGAAGAAAGGAACCGTTGTGACATTGTCATCCTGAATAGCCTCTTGAGCATCCATTTGAGAGCCTCCAGCTTTGGTCTTCTTAGCCTCCCCAGGCTTCTTGGTTTTATTTGGGCAATTAGTTTTGACGTGCCCTATTTCATTGCAACCATATCAGGTTGCGTCCTTTATGTCTTGGCACTCCAAAGTCTGGTGCCCTTTCTTATTACAAATCCCACAAGGCCTAGCTTGTGACTCTAAAGTGCACTTCCCTTTAGTTGCCTCCTTTGGGCAGCGGGTCTTTATGTGCCCCTTCTCGCCACAGCCATAGCATGTGGCGTCCTTCAGGTTCTTGCATTCATAGGTCTTGTGATCCATCCCTTTACAGATGAGACATCCCGTGGTCTGTTCAAAATAATTTTCGAAATGCTTCTTCCCGTAGGTTTTACATTTGGGTTTTGCCTCTTTCGGCTTGGACTAGTTATAATTAAACCGGTCTTACCCTTTTTGTAACCTTTATTTGGGGTATTATCGCACTTTTGCTTATAATCTTTTAATACCCGATCCACAGCTTTGTTTACGGCTGTATATATCATAGCCTGAAACTTGGTGCCTGTTAAGTTCAGTCTTGCACCATTATTCTAATCAACTGGATGATTGTGGGTTTTATAGGAGTCAGCCATGGTGAAGCTTTGAAGGCTACAAACCATGTAGTAATAATTTGCTGATTTGTCGAACTTGATGATTAAATAGCCATGGTGTAAATCAACCATATAGGCCAATAGATAGTATTTAATTTATTTGATTATGTTTTGCCTAGGTTTTTAAATAAACCATCTTTGGCGTTTAAACGGAATATAATCCTTCATATTTATTAGACAGGGGACATAAGTCACGACTGTCAATGTCGTATCGACATTTTATATAGCACAAGGGCTTGTTCCAAAGGACTTTTGGTGGCACAGAGGCCTTGTCACTAGGGAAATTTTAAAACATAATCAATGATTCCTTTGGATTGGAAAACTTCATAATTCATTGCCTTGACAAAAAGTTATGAAATAAAACTATCTTTTTCATGTATACATCTTTGCCCGTAGGTACATCCCAGATGGATGTTTAGATGTGTACATCATGTTTGACGTTTATTAGCCATGATTCCTATTGATCATTTAGGCTAAATAAGGGGTTTGGAAGTTCCTAATATAAAGATGACAAGTGTGATTTTATCGCATCACTGTTATCGGGAGTGTTAACACGTTTTCAGGTGTTAATAAAGATCTGAATCTCTTTTAAACAGGTTTTACCATCTTAGCCAGGTCTTTAATGACATTCAAGCTAGGTTATACCTTTTAAGATTCTTCTTAATACAAATACTGGCAGAAAAGGAATAATATTTATTTTATTCAGGATTTTCATTATAACCCTAAATTATAAGTTAATAATGACACAAAAAGGCCTAGTCACGTAGACAAGTTTAATGTATAAACCAGGATTCTTACAGAATCGAGGTATTAAGGTTTGAATCAAAATTCATTACCTTTTCTAGACAGGGAGTTGTAGGCTACCAATGTCTTTAGTCCCAGAGAACGTTAATTATAGCCCGTGGGCACTTCATCCTTAAGGGATGATTATTTTAAATAAGGGAATTTAGAATAACCCATTTTAAGAGTGACTTATGTGATTTTATCGAATCACACTTTGTCAAGCATATTAATATGCTATCAGATGTTAACAAGGTTTTGAATCTTTTGAATAGGTTGTACTATCTTGGCCATGTCTGCAAATGTCATTTAGGCTAGGTTTTACCATCTTGACCATGTCTGCAATGACATTTAGGCTAGGTTTTACCATCTTGGCCATGTCTGCAATGACATTTAGGCTAAGTTTTACCTTTAAGATTCTTTTAATATTAAACGCAGAGCAATCCTAATTTGAGATGTTAACAAGGATCTGAATCTAATTGAGGAACTACCATCTTGGCCCTGTCTTAAAACGACACTTGAGCTAGGTCTTGTCATTTTAAGATTTTGCCATTTTATTATAATGGTAGATCTTATAATAGGAATGTTATTTTAAATCTGACCATTCCCTTAAAATTTAAACAAGTACATGGTTGCCCTAAACAGGACTTCTAATTGAAATGACTTACCCATGCAAGGGCTAATCAGAAAAATAACAAGAAAATAAATCAAAGACAAAAAAAACGAATTAGGATTAGTCCTAAGTTCTTGTCTAGACTCGAGAATGTGCAATTGTGTAACTGAGATTAAACACAGAAGGCTAGTGTTTAATTCACTTAGTGTTGGCTCTGATACCAACCTGTCACACCCCTGTTTTCCACGTGTCACCGGTGGGCCCGGTGGGGAGTATCGTGACGTAGTTGATATCATCATAGTCAAACAACACAACATATAAATGCACAACGGAAGCAAAAGATAGATTTATGTCAACTGAATAAATTGTAATGTTAAGTATCACAAAACAGTCGAAACAGAACCACAGGCGGATCAAATAAAAAGGAAAAATGTTCAACAGACTTTGACATCTAAAGCTTGCGAGACTTGAGTAATGATGCCTGGAGTAGCCAGCCTATTTCGTCTAGTACCTGCACTTAGCCTTTTTGGAAAATACGTCAGTTTACATTGGTAAATACAACTTAACTGACTCATTTTGAAAAGAGTTTAAAAATTGATTTGAATGCACTTCGACAAAATATTTTTATAACTTGGGACAGTTTTACTCATTTGTCGTCCATTAGGGCCGGTTTGTAAGGCCGGACTTAAGTTAACTGACACACCACAGGTATAATGCCCACAAGGTCGATTCCTTAAAGTGGGATACCAGTTTTTACATAATGCATCTGTCAGGTGTACGCCTACACCCCGTGCTTAGGTCGTGGCCATTTCTTTGAATGATGCCAATGATATCCGGGACATGGTCATTTAACCCCCAAAGGCCATACACCAAATAATACATATCAAACGGGTCATGCAAATACATTAATCACAATCCGATTTAAATGACTACACACACCCGACCAAGCGGTACTTTTATAGTACCATATCCCAAGCCCGTATAGGGAAAATAAGTTAAGGGTATTTACCTGAGCAAAGTATAAATCAAATACAGCAAGTGCACGTAGCTTTTACTGGGCTCCTAATCTGGAACGAAGGTTTTTAATAACCTATTAGAATCCTAACGGGTCTTTAATTAAGCTTAGACTTAGACCGGTTAGTTTTCAAAAGGAAGACACGGTTCAAACGCATGATAAAGCAAAGACCGGTTTAGAATATGGTTTTGACCCGACAAGCTTGCATGCTTGTTTAATATGGGTACTTAAACACATTCTGAATTTTGAGACAAAAACGATATGGTTTGACCCGTTTCGGCTAATATATGCAAACTAGTTACATACGCCGATCCGAACGCGAAAAGTGCGTAATGAGTAACCAAATGAGTCATATACAAGTTTCCTAAGTTAATATGCCTTAAATATGTTGTGAAATCAGAAAGATATCTTCTATTATGCCCCAAATGAATTTAAATTCAAACTACGCCCCGAAAGGGCATTTTGGTCATTTAAAAGGTTATAAAAGAGTTTAAATGTAATTCTGAGTTTCAGGTCTGATGTAATCAGTAAAAATACTTAATTTACTAAGTTATATCAGTAGGGTATAACTTATATGTGAAATTTATCACTTAAAACCAAACTATGCATCTTAAGGGCATTTTGGTAATTTCACATAAGCCTAAAAGGTCAAAATTGGAAATCTAAGCCCCTTGCTTACTGTTAGAATGTAAATATTTACTAAAAACATCAGTAGGCATCAAACCTTATATTTATAAAATTGTTTTAATACATACTACGCGTTAAAAATGCTTAAAAAGGCGATTTGGAGCCATTTTCGGGTTTTCAAAGGAAAGCTGATAATTTTATTATTTAAGAAGGCTCAAAATACTTTATTTATCATATTAGATTAGTAGAAAAAGATTTGGGGTCAAAAGGATTTGTTAAACTCATTTTATAGCCCAAAAGGGCAAAACCGGCAATTACCGAATCAAGCTTAGAACTCTAAGTTATGCTCAACCTAAAAATAAATAAAAATCTTCAAAAATCCCAAAATATTATATAACATCAGTGGGTAAAAAGTTTGATGTCAAAATTTGAGTTTAGATAGGCTATATGCTAATTATTCGGTTTAATTACTAAAAAGCTTTCTAATTACGCTAATGAGCATAACTCCCAATCTAGACCTTAAACTGATGTCAAATTTTAGGGACAAGTTTATAAATCAGTAGTGAAGGTTTCTATTCTTTCATTTTTTCAAAACTCACATTTTAAGGTGATAAGGGCACAATAGTCAACATTTAAGCATTTAACGGAATCATGCATATGAATCGGATAACTAATGAACAAAGTTGTATGATCACAGAGGGTTATACTTATAGGTAACTTGGTCCTATTAAGGCTCTAAGGCATTCCTAAATCATGCTCAAACGGGTCAGAACTGAAAGTCAAAGCATAAGTCAAACTATGCGACTTTCGGTCCCGAACCAATCTTAAACTAAAAATTGTCGAGTTGAACATGTTTAGACATGTTCTTACATTAATTACCAAGTTATATTAATGTCAAAACAGGTTGCATAGCTTCTACATTGCTAATTATGCATTTATTTGAAAATTAGCTTTCTGTTGACTTTTTATAATCAAGTTTGACTCGACAATTGACCTAATCAGAGTGGGAATCAGAGGGTGACCTTTTAAGGGTTTAATGCCCACATAATTACCAACTCATAGGTACTTTTAAAATGAAATTTGACTGGAGCAATTAAGATTAATGACGAAGTCAAACCTTAATTACGACGGTTTGACTATATGCTAATAAACTAAGCAAAACTGAATTAAAGGAGGTTAAGTATACTTACAATAGTCCTAAGCACGACTAATGATCACTATGGATGAGTCTTGAGCTCCAGGAACCTCCAAGAAGTGAGTTATGAAACTTCCAAGTGAATGAGCAAATGAAGAACACAACTTAAGGCCTTTATATAGGTTTCTTGATGCCTTTAGATCATTACACACAAGCCTATAGATGTTATGGGATCATTCCAAGTGTCCCTAGACCCTTTAAAACCATCAAACAAGCTCCAGGTACTTAATACAAGGCTTCTAAGGCGGTGCAACTGGCTGTAACAGCCATCTGCCAAGAATCTGGTCACTGACACTTTGAGGCCGGCCGCGTAAGGTCCCATAGAGGGCTTACGCGGGCCGTGTGAGGGTGGCTCTCCGGTCAGCAAGTTTCAAATATTGCAACTTTGGTCCCTGGTCCTTCCAAACTTGATTTTTACATGGTTTCTTGCACTTTTAACCCCCAAACTTGACTTTTAAGGTCCACAAGTTATAAACCAACTTTGTTAGGTCCTCGGTTATTCATACGATCACCGAAAAGTCTTAAATTTCAACGTTGACACTTTTAACCCTTCGTATACGAATATTGTCATAACTTTCTCATACTTTATCGAAACTTTGTGAAATTTTTATCCCTCATTCTCGTGAGTATAATTAACCATTACAAATCTTCGAGTTTGCTAAAAGGTCACTCAGAGGTATACTTTAAACATGTTGACACATTTAACCCCTGTAGTTTGTAATTCCTCAATTTCTTTCACAATTAGCTTCGTATGATCCATGATTTATTCGTTTAAAGATATAAACATCATGTAGGGCTCTATAAGGATACATTTATCCATTGTTGACACTTTGAATCCTTTTACACACTTAGATTCTTTATTTGTCAACCTTAGTCCCTCTAAAGTAATCTCTTACACGTTTAAAGTCCATGACACGTGTCGATATAATATTGGTCATGAATTTTCGAGGTGTTACAGAAGGTTTCCAAAACACGAGTCCGAACCCTGGTTATAAATACAGCATATGGTTTGGTTTGAGAAAGACACACCACTCGAAAACTCTCTCTCGTTGATATAAGGTCGAGAAACCGAGTTCACCGGGAACACGAAGAACTCGCCGGCATTCGAGGACGTCACCGGAGAAAAAAGCTTTCGCCGGATGTCAAGACGCATCACCGCCGGAGTCGCGAAACGACTCCAGAGTTGAGTCTCACTCGGGTTGCCACTGTTCGGTATAACTTTTCGTTCTTTCTGTTGTTTTCGTTAATATCCTAATGTCATGTGCCTAATTTTGACATCTATATTACTTTCAAAAAAGTTGAAAAGTGTTGGTTTGCATGAACTGTCGAAGAAGATGACTAATAAAAATGGTTGATGCAGGCTAGTAGTGTTAGGAAGTAAAAACCTCATGTTTTATTTATTTATTTATTATTATTATTATTATTATTATTATTATTATTATTATTATTATTTATTCATTTCTTTTCATAACCCTTTTCTTATCATATATAAGTAAGCTTTTATATTTAATCCATTCATAAAACCATTAAATTTAATGTTTAACAATTAAGTATGATGTCTTTTATTACTTTGAGAGGATTATTTATCTTTAGCCAATAAATAAATAATTAACGAGTTATTCTAGTTCTTATAACATTAACATTAATAATGTGATAAAATATAATAGTAAATCATAACCACTAGGGATTATATTTAATCGACAATTTTTTTAACGAGTTCGTACACGTATTCCGTATCTAGGTTAATCACTTTTGTTCGTCCTCTTGGAATTCTCCATCTTTACTCGTGCATTATTTCAAGGAATTCCTACGCAAGCAGTGTGAGTATACATGACTCATTTTCCATTTTAACACTTTTGGGTGCAATATGTATTCTATATCAATCACATTATTCACTTCAAACAACTTTAAGCACACTCTATCCAAATTGCACGTGATACATTTGATTCATGTTATACATGTTATGCTATTGTAAACTCTCATGACTATGTGTTCATTAACTTTGCAAGCCTCCCCTAACAATGGTAGCGTTATAGGTTGAGAAACGCCCCTCCTGTTATTCTCGCGGGTATTGTTAGGTTAATCTATGTTAAAACCTCCCGTTATACTTTTGGGATTGGCACTTTAATTGCGATAAACTTTGGTTTGGACACATAGAGTAACATTGTTTCGGGTATTTACTGTTAATGTGTAATCATGTTATTCACGTTGGATATGAGCAACGTCAAACATTTTATTATGCTATGTATCAAACTTGTATACTCGCCAACATATTTTGTTGATTTTATTTTAATACATATTGCAGGTTGATTAGTACAAGACTCAAGAAACAAGCTAGGATGGCTTTAGATACCCATTTTAGCAATTAAACAATATTTGAATTTATGTTTACTATTTGAAACAATGTATTATTCTTTAGTTTTAATAGAATGATTTAATTCATATTGTCACATTTAGTGTTATGTTGTTTTGAGCAATTTGTTCGTCTCATCCCGATGTTTCCGCCATCGGTTGGGGTGTGACAATACTCGACATTTAGACACGCAAATTACTACTTACGTCATTTCAGCTTTAATATCCAAAACTGGGCTGTTTTCGGGCATTTTAATAAAATAGTTAACTTACTCAAAAAATTCCCAAATTTTTACAGAAGGTCTCATACGATCCAAATATTATTGTGTAAAAATCTCGGGATCCAATTCATTACCAATATTTTATAAAAAATCATTTACTGTACTGCAATCAGATTCGTCACTTTCTGACTGCAGTCCACGAAAAAATTTATTTAAAATTCATCGTAAGTACGATTGACGAAATTCCAGTGGGAGATTTACAAAAACATCAGTGTCCATCTACAGTACAAATTTCATGAGCTAATTTTACACAGATTTCAAGTTATGACGAAAAACATAACACGTATTTCCTGCAGTAAAAACACAGCTTTTGCTGCTGTGAAAGACGACCCTTTAAAAATAGCAAACGAAGTCCAAAAATTATGATTCCAGTGCCATTAGAACCGTATTTCGAAATAGCACGTTATAGACTCAAGAAAATCAATTTTTTGTTAAGTTATGACCCGGTTACAGCCGACTGAAGGCGGCTGTAATAGTTTGACAGCTTTCTGTTTTCAGTTTATAGTGCTCTAACGCAAGTTCTATTTGTTCCGTTAACATGTCTAGTAATCAACAACGACTTTTAACATCACTTGTAGCAGGTTATTGTTTATTTAACTCAGATTTATCATGTCAAGTACCATTGTTCATAACAGATTTCAAGAGTACAAGTTTTCATCAAGTAACCATCATCAACATAAACAAGACTAGCATTATTTCATCCTATTATATCTTCTAACCATTAAAGTAGAAGTAAACAAGGTTAATCAAGAACTTACAACTAGCTCAAAGGCTAGGGAAGATCTCTAGTGAAAAAGATGATGAAGATGATGTGATAAAAAGCAAGTAAGTGAGCTCCTTGGTGATCCACAAGCTTCAAGCTTCACAAAGCATCTTCTAACACATGAATGGAGCTTGAAATTGGATGAAGATGGTGGTGATAAGGTGGTGATGGTGGCGGTTATGGTGAGAGCCTAGAGGAGAGTGAGGAAGATGGTGTGAAGATTGTGAAGTGTAAGAATGATAAGGTGAAGACAACATATCTTCTACAAGATCCTTAAAGATCACATATGATCTTAGCATATCCAAGGAAGATTATATGGAAGGATTTAGGAAGGTTGTGAAATATTGGAGTGGGGCCCCCCCACATGGGCCGAAAATATCCAAGAATTCCGTTCTGGGAATTCCAATCGTAGGAATGTAGGTTCTACCTCTGCACCATACTGCAAAGCCTGCAAAAAGAAGCATTCTGGAAGATGCTCTACTTACTGCAATTTCTACAAAGCACCAGGACATAAGGAGGAGACATGCAGAAGAAAACCAACTAATGGGATGTGCTTCAATTGTGGAGAAAAAGGTCATATCAAGCCAAACTGTCCAAAGTTAGCCCCAGCTGCGAACAACAAGAACACTAAAAATGCTAGAGCATTCGTTCTAACTACAGAGGAAGCCAGGATGATTCCAGACGTAATTGCTGGTACATTTTTAGTTAATGATATTTTTGCTAAAGTATTATTTGACTCTGGTGCCAACCAAAGTTTTATTAATACTTCATTTTGCAAACTCCTAAATCAATCATTAACTAAACTACCACAAGAATGTCTAGTAGAAATTGCAAATGGAGAAACTATTAGGATTTCTGAAATCTTGCAGGGGGCAAGAATAGAAATTTTTAATCAAAAATTTATGGCAAACCTTTACCCAATGAATCTGGTTGGATTTGATGTAGTATTAGGAATGGATTGGTTAATAGCCAATAAAGCCAGTATTTTATGTGATCAAAAGACAATTCAATTAAAATCACCAAGAGGTGAAAAGATCTTAATTAAAGGAGATAAACCATTTAGATCCACTAAATTCATCTCTGTGATGAAAACTGCAAGTTGTATAAGGAAAGGATCTATAGTGTATTTGATTTCTATAATCACTAACACTAAAGGAAAAGAGTTAAAAGATATCCCAGTAGTATCCCAATTTTCAGATGTCTTTCCAGAAGAATTGCCAGGACTACCGCCAGACAGGGAAGTTGAATTCAGAATTCAGCTGTTACCAGGAACAGCACCGATTGCCAAAGCACCTTACCGTTTGGCACCCGCAGAAATGCAAGAACTGAAGAAACAACTAGACGAGTTGTTGGAGAAAGGATTCATACAGCCAAGTTCATCACCATGGGGAGCACCAATATTATTTGTCAAAAAGAAGGACGGATCAATGCGTATGTGCATTGACTACCGTGAATTGAACAAAATCACGATTAAGAATCGATACCCATTACCGAGGATCGATGATTTGTTTGATCAACTTCAAGGAGCTCGATTTTTCTCTAAAATCGATCTAAGATCAGGATATCATCAATTAAAGGTACAGGAAGAGGATATTCCTAAAACCGCATTCAGAACAAGGTATGGTCATTATGAATTTACTGTCATGCCATTTGGTTTAACCAATGCCCCAGCCGCATTTATGGACATGATGAACCGAATATGTAAGCCATATTTGGATAAATTCATAATTGTCTTCATAGATGATATTCTCATTTATTCTAAAAGTAAAGATGAGCATGCAAAGCACTTGCACTTACTTTTAAGTTTATTAAGAAAAGAGAAGCTTTATGCTAAGTTTTCAAAGTGTGAGTTTTGGTTAGAACAAGTACAATTCCTCGGACATTTAGTTAACCATGAAGGAATTCATGTAGATCCAACAAAGATCGAAGCAATTACTAAATGGAAAACCCCAGAGTCACCAACTGAAGTTAGAAGTTTCTTAGGATTGGCCGGTTATTATAGAAGATTTATTCAAGATTTTTCTAGAATAGCCATTCCTTTAACTAAGTTAACCTGTAAATCTGTTAAGTTTGAATGGGGACCAAAACAAGAAGAAGCCTTTAGAATTCTTAAGCAAAGATTAACCCATACACCAATACTAGCATTACCAGAAGGAACTGAAGACTTTGTAGTCTTTTGTGACGCTTCTAAATTAGGTTATGGATGCGTATTAATGCAACGCCAAAAGGTTATAGCCTATGCATCTAGACAGCTTAAGAGTCATGAAGGAAATTATTCAACCCATGATTTGGAATTAGGAGCCATAATTTTTGCCCTTAAGATTTGGAGACATTATCTTTATGGTAGTAAGTTTACCATATTCACTGATCATAAAAGTTTAAGATATGTTTTCGGACAAAAAGAGCTGAATATGAGACAAAGACGTTGGATGGAATTACTTAGTGATTATGATTGTGATATCCAGTATCACGCAGGAAAAGCCAATGTGGTGGCTGATGCTTTAAGTCGAAAATATCACGAAAAGCCAAAAAGGGTACGTTCTCTTAAACTAAATCTACAATTAGATTTAAACAATCAGATTAGAAAAGCACAAGAAACAGTAATCAAGGAGGATACTGAAAAATTAAAAGGAATGATTAAGGAATTAGAACAAGGAACAGATGGAATTTGGAGGTTCCATAAAAAGAGAATGTGGATACCTAAATTAGAAAATTTACGTCACCGTATATTAGAAGAAGCTCATAAGTCTAAATATACGATGCATCCAGGAAGTGATAAAATGTACCAGGATTTAAGGAAAAATTTCTGGTGGATAGGAATGAAAAAGGATGTAGCAGCTTATGTTTCTAAATGCTTAACTTGCTCACAAGTTAAAGCTGAACATCAGAAACCCTCAGGTTTGTTACAACAATTAGAAATACCAGTTTGGAAATGGGAATGGATAACAATGGATTTTGTTACCAAATTGCCTAAAACAAGAAAAGGTAATGATACAATCTGGGTGATTGTAGATAGGTTAACCAAGTCAGCTCATTTCTTACCAATGAAGGAAACCTTTAGTATGGAACAATTAGCCAAATTATATGTAAATAAAATCGTTTCTTTACATGGCATTCCTTTATCAATTGTTTCCGATAGAGATAGCCGTTTTACTTCTCATTTTTGGTCAAGTTTCCAAAAAGCAATGGGAACCAGGCTAAATCTAAGCACCGCGTATCATCCTCAAACGGACGGACAAAGCGAAAGGACAATTCAGACAATGGAGGACATGCTTAGAGCTTGTGTAATTGATTTTGGAGGTAATTGGGACGAACACTTACCTTTAATAGAATTTTCTTATAATAACAGTTATCACACAAGTATCAATGCTGCACCATTCGAAGCACTTTATAGACGAAAGTGCAGAACCCCAGTCTGTTGGGCAGAAATTGGGGAAAAACAATTATCTGGACCCGAGATAGTACAAGAAACAACTGATAAAATCATTCAAGTCAAGGAACGACTGAAAACAGCACGTGATCGACAAAAGAGTTATGCTGATAACAGACGCAAACCATTAGAATTTCAAGTAGGAGATAAAGTGTTATTGAAAGTCTCTCCCTGGAAAGGAGTGGTAAGATTCATCAAAAGAGGAAAGCTAAGTCCCAGGTATATTGGACCTTTCAAAATTCTTAAAAGAATAGGACCTGTAGCCTATCAGCTACAACTGCCAGAGGAAATGGCAGGAATACATGATGTATTTCATGTATCTAATCTCAAAAAGTGTTTCGCTGATGAATCACTCATAGTACCTCTCAAGGATATAGAGGTTAATGAACAACTCAAATTTGTAGAAAGGCCTCTACAGATTGAAGATAGAAAAATTAAAAATCTCAAGCATAAGAGATTGGTTCTGGTCAAAGTAAAGTGGGACTCCAAAAGAGGACCCGACTACACGTGGGAGCTTGAATCCGAAATGCAAAAGAAATATCCACACTTGTTCCAGTAGATCTCGAGGACGAGCTCTAAAACAAGGTGGGGAGGATATAACAACCCTCGGTAAAACAGACATCCTCATAATATTTCCGACACCCTAATATATTTTAAAATATCTCAATGTGTCTTTATATGCACCCCGTATGTGAAAACCGAGCCCCAAGATAGATTATACTATATAAAATAAATAAAAACAATAATTATTAAGTTGAGGCGGGCCGCGTAGGGCCTCACCTCAAGTTAAAGCGGGCCGCGCGAGTGTGTACCAGTACATCGCCAAAACCATAAGCCCAAGCGGGCCGCGTACATGTTCGGTTTAGTTGATGCGGGCCGCGCGCGTCCTAAATGGTGGCATGACCCGGAGCCGCCACGTGTCCAGCGCGTGTCGAACCTAGTGTGTGAGCCGGACAAGCTAGTCCGTTGACCGAGATTGACGCGGGCCGCGTAGGCCCTGCCCAAATGTCACGCGGGCCGCGTGGGAACCAGATTTCACAACTATAAATAGAAGGCAACGGGCCTTCAGTCTGCTCGTTCAATTTTCGATTCTCAATCACAATTTCTGTAGTAGTGTTATTATACCCGGGCATTATACCCCCTAAATTAGCGAGGTTCTGCTACGATGTAAGTATTATAACCCCTGGAGACGTATTAGATACGCTGCCCGATTGATCTAGGGTTCCGTAACGGCTGTCGTGGTTCTGCCCGACGTAGTCGTTGGAATGCCGTCTCGGGGAGGGTATTACTAATGTTAAAATGGGTTATTATACTAACACACGTGCATTTGTGTAAATTATAGATATTCACCAGGAAACCCTAAAGAATCACCTAAGACAGCAATGTGAGTTGATCCACTTTTTGTTAACTGTTTTTACAAAACCTTAAATTTCCATGCGAATAACAGTTATTGAGTATTTGTAAGAATACAATTACAGTCGGTAAATTTGGGGTTTTGTATACAAAATTTGTTACCACCTGGTAAAGGAGTAACATGACCATAAGTCGGAACGACATTACCGTGTGGTGGTAATTGATATAACTTGGAAACAAATGTAATTGCGGATGCGCCCTCAATACTGTTCACTGTGAATTTTTAACTTGATCAAACTGGGATTCACTCACCAGTATTTCCCACTGACAAAATGTTTTTAAAACGCGTTTCAGGTAACAATATGTGAAAGCCAAATAGAAGCCAGCTGGACAGCACTGAAGGCTTGGAAAAGTGGCAATAAAGTTACCTAAGAATAAAATGGATGTTTTTATTAAATAAATAGGATTTATTCCTATGAAACGTGTGTATTGAAAACTTGGGTTTTTACCCATATGTTTAATGTTATAAAACATGGTGGTTTACTCTGATTAAAATATTTCCTAACTACGGTCCTGATGAAAATTTCCGCTGCCAAATTGGATAAATAAATACCACCGAGACTGGCTCACGGCCGCCCGTTCCCGGGAAATAGGGATCGGGGGCTGTGACAGATGATATGCCGAGCTCATATCTAATCAAGAACCAAAGGACTTGTGCATAGCTCGCCACAACTCGGATGTAAAACGTGAGTCACAATCAGAAATAATGGAGGTTGGCACTCCGTGCCTTGATACTATTTCCTTTAGGTAGATGTCTGCTAGAGTAGAAAACTTATCGGTTTCTTGATAGCCAGAAAATGTGCAGACTTGGTCAGTCGATCCACGATCACCCAAATGGTATCATTTCCGCGTTGAGATCTAGGCAGACCAGTAACGAAACCCATGGAAATTTGCTCCCATTTCCATTTAGGTATCTCTGGTTGTTGAAGTGGGCCTGATGGTTTCTGGTATTCGACCTTGACCCTAGCACAAGTCAAGCATTTACTGACGTAGGTTGCTATGTTGGCTTTCATACCAGGCCACCAGTATGTAGTCTTTAGGTCGTGGTACATCTTATCCGAACCAGGATGTACTGAGTAACGAGACTTGTGCTTTTCATCCATCACAAGTTTGCGTAAGTTTCCGTAAAGTGGGACCCAGATGCGCCCTGTTACATAGTAGGCGCCGTCTTCCTTTTGTTCTAGCCGCTGCCTCGATCCTCGTAAGGACTCAGCCCTGACGTTCTCTGCTTTCAACGCTTCAACCTGAGCATCTCATATTTGAGCGGGAAGGCTAGAGTGAATGGTAAGTTGTAACGCTCGCACACGTTTAGGTATAGTATCCTTTCGACTGAGGGGGTTGGCCACAACATTGGCTTTGCCCGGATGGTACTTGATCGCACATTCGTAATCATTCAAGAGCTCGACCCATCGACGTTGTCGCATGTTTAACTCCTTTTGCTTGAAGATATGCTCGAGACTCCTGTGATCGGTGTAAATGGTGCACTTGGTACCGTACAGGTAATGTCTCCATATCTTAAATGCGAAAACAACTGCTCCCAATTTCAAGTCGTGCGTAGTGTAGTTCCTTTTGTGAACTTTAAGTTGGCGCGATGCGTAGGCAATGACCTTGTCACGTTGCATCAACACGCAACCAAGTCCTTGGATGGAAGCGTCGCAATAAACCATAAAATCATTTGTGCCTTCAGGCAATGAGAGGATAGGCGCGCTACAAAGTCTATCTTTTTTAAGTGCTAAAATGCAGATTCCTGTGCATCACCCCAACGATAGGTGACACCCTTCTGAGTCAGTGAAGTGAGAGGTTGCGTAATCTTTGAGAAATCCTTGATAAACCTTCTGTAATATCCTGCCAAACCCAAGAATTAGCGGATTTCTGTTGGTGTACGGTGTGCAGGCCAATTCTTGATCGAGTCAACCTTGGATGGATCAACATGAATGCCATCCTTATTTACCACGTGGCCTAGAAAGTGGACTTCGCGAAGCCAGAAGTCACATTTCGAAAATTTGGCATACAACTGCTCTGTTCGAAGAAGTTCCAAAATAAGCCTCAGGTGTTGCTCGTGTTCCTCCTGAATCTTAGAATAGATCAGGATGTCGTCGATGAATATAATGACAAAATTATCCAGGTAAGGCTTGCACACTCGGTTCATGAGATCCATGAAGACCGCTGGTGCATTCGTCAATCCGAAAGGCATAACCAGAAACTCATAATGCCCATAACGAGTTCTAAATGTTGTTTTGGAGACGTCCTCATCTCGGACTCTCAGTTGATGGTAGCCTGTCCTCAGGTCAATCTTGGAGTAGAAACTCGACCCTTGCAACTGGTCGAATAAGTCATCAATTCGTGGAAGAGGATAACGATTCTTCACGGTCACCTTATTGAGTTCGCGGTAGTCAATACACATTCTGAAGGTACCGTCTTTCTTTTTCACGAATAACACTGGAGCTCCCCAAGGCGAAGAGCTAGGACGTATGAAACCCTTTTCCAAGAGTTCTTTTAGTTGCGTGGACAGTTCTTCAAGTTCTGATGGAGCTAGACGATAAGGTGCACGAGCTATTGGTGCTGCTCCAGGAGCTAGCTCGATTTGAAACTCGACTTGTCGATGAGGCGGAAGACCAGGTAATTCCTTGGAAATACCTCAGGAAAGTCGCGCACAATAGGAATGTCTTCAATTCTCTTCTCTTCCATTGATGCGTCAGTAACGAGAGCTAGAATGGCAGTGTGGCCCTTTCGCAAACACTTCTGGGCCTTAAGGAAAGAGATGATGCCTACAACAGCACCACTCTTGTCGCCACGAATCACGAGGGGTTCTTCACCAGAACGAGGGATGCGGACAATCTTCTCGTTGCAAAGAATCTCCGCTTGCTGATGAGATAACCAATCCATCCCAATAACAACGTCGAAACTACCAAATACGATAGGAATAAGATCGATAGAGAAGGTCTGACCCGCGAGAACAAGGTTACAACCCTTAACTATGTGTGTGGCTTCAAGGCTTTTACCGTTTGCTAGTTCTACCGTGTGTTTGGTGGTCAAAAGTGTCGGAGTACGCTTAAGCATTTGACTAACTTTTAAGGACACACAGCTAGCATCGGCACCCGAATCAAATAAAACAGTAACAAAGAAATCATCCAGAAGAAACTTACCCATCACCACGTTGGGATCGTTCCTTGCATCACCCTGACCCAGCACGAAAACATGTCCCCTGGCTCCATTGCCATCATTATTTCCCCCATTATTGTTTCCGTTCCCCTGATTGTTGTTGTTATTCTGTTTCTGGTTCAACTGGGGGCAGTTTCTCTTGAAGTAACCTTCAGCACCACACTGATAACATCCCCTGTTACCCTGCTGTTACTGCTGCTAATTCTGTTGGGCTTGTGGCTGCTGTTGACGATTCTGATTCGCAGGACGTGAGCTCCTGCAATCCTTGGCTTCATGACCAAACTTGTTACACCTCAGACAACGACCCTTGTTGCACTGCCCACTATGATGTTTGTTGCATTGGTTGCACTTGGGGTGGTTTCCCTTGTATCCATCCACCTTGCCCCTAACTACCCGAAGATTGCTGACCAGGGCTCTTGTAGTCGTCAGTCCTTCACTGCTGAGACTGAGACTGAGCTGAAGTCGAACCCTTGATGGAGGCTCCATCCCACTTACGCTTGTTATCACTGGGAGCATCAGAAGTAGTAGTAGCGCTAATACGCTCGGGCAGCTTGTTCTGCTCAACTGCCTGATCAGTGAGGCGATGAGCCAAACGGATGATTTGCTGAATGGTGCCAAGATTGGCTGAGGTCACGTGGCTCTGAATTTCTAGCACTAAGCCCTTAAGGTACAGCTCGATACGCTTGATAGGAGGATCCACCATAGTAGGACACAAGATGGCCAGCTCGTTTGACCTCTTCGTATACGCCTCAATTTCAGACCCCGTCATTTTCAGATTGAAAAATTCCACCTCTAGCTTATGGATGTCGTCACGACTACAGTACTCTTCCTTGATCAAATCTTTGAAGTCATTCCATGGGGTGGCATTAGCAACCGCCAGCCCTAGCAGTTGAACCTGTGCTTTCCACCAAGTTAATGCAGCACCTTCAAGTGTTCCAGTAGCAAATTTCACCCTATGATCTTCAGGGCATTCACACATCTCAAAAATAGACTCAATCTTCTCGAACTAGTGAAGAAGACCTACAGCTCCTTCTGTGCCGCTGAAGGTATTGGGTCGGCAATCCATGAATGTTTTGAACGTGCACAAAGGAGGTTGTGCAGGTTGACCTGCCGTGAGAGTAAGGAAGGACAAAGTTTATCACAAGGGTTGGTTTATGAGAGTAGGATCTAAACATCCTAGGATAGGTCGAAATAGCAGGTTATACCTCCTGCTGGAGCCGCTATGAGTGCCTCAGCAACTCGTTCATTGATCAAAGCCATCAACTTGGCTTGAGTTAGGTTGATACCACCACGTCCTCCGCGCCCGCTCATGATCTTTACAATGAAGCAACGTGAGTGAGAAAAGTGTCGCGAAAGTGCGCAAGCGTGGGACGACAAAAGAGAGTAAGCACACACGGTTCAAGTAGTAGTTATCATGTTACTAATGCACTATGTGAACTATCAAACAGACAATATAAACATAAATCATACCACCTATTGTGTCGAGTCTTGCACGTGGAGCGAAGCGTCGTTGTGGATCGTTGAGCACTGTATAGGTTATAGTCTGGTTTTGTCAAAAAGCTTTTCCCTTTTTAAAACCAAGTTCACTATAACCAATGGCTCTGATACCAATCTGTCACACCCCCAAAATCCACACACGGAGTATCACCGCTTGGAGGCGTGACATGACCAGGATCCAGCCACCAATCATATTGAACAATGTATTTAAGTAGATAAAATCCAACCATGCAATATAATTGGTGTTCACAAACTAGTTAACCAAGTTCAAATTAAACAGCGGAAGCATAAGACGTAAAACCAAAACATAAGTTCGATAAGTTCATAAAGTTTAATTATTTAATATGGAACTCTAGAGTCCATGTCCCACAACGGCCACTCCTTCTCGTGCAAGCTCCATCTAGATACCTAACGACCTGCAAGGCATGTAACAACGAGTCAACAATAAAGTTGAGCGAGTTCACAGTTGGTTGTTTAGTTTTGCAAGTTTGTTTTGAAAACCGTAAGTTGTTTCGTAAACCGCGTGTTAACCAGTATCTTTGTTTTTCCCCAAACCATATCCATAATTAGTTGGGGGGGGGGCTTCCCCATGTGAACCACTAGACCGTTACCATATCAACAACTGACGAACAATAGTTGTGCCCTACGTCAATGTCTATCATCATTGACAGTTTGCCCAGATCCATTAGTACACGCCAGTCCGAACGGCACGGTGTGAGGCTTGTCAACCCTAATAGCGCTATTAACTAATGACCCGCTCTCCATTGGCCCGACGATCAAGTCGATATAAAAATGAGGGACTTCATGATAGAGTTTTGTCTAGTAAGTTTTAAGGTTGTTGTCCTACCCAAGGAGGACGAACGTACGTATTCTACCCAAGGAGAATACGCAGGATTAATATTGGCATCCTACCCATGGAGGATGGCGGTACATATCCTACCCAAGGAGGATATGTAGGCTCCGTTTTAATTCTTTAACCCATTCCCAACCACCGGGAATCCCATGCCTTGTAGAAAGTGTGAACTCACCTTTGGTTGCTCGGTTTGACTCTCAAAACTAGCTACCAGTCAAGGTCGGTCAATCACGCCCTAATATGATTACTAGTTAGTCATTTAGTGGTTTCAAATAGAGCACAAAGTTCCTACACGTATATACTACATAACATGCACTCACTTTAATAGTTCACACCCATATAAACATTCCACTTATAGCTACTCAAGAGTAAGCATACGATATTGCACATAATACCTTCATTGACATATAACATGTTAGATCATCCTCAGATAACATACTCGACATTTAGACACGCAAATTACTACTTATGTCATTTCAGCTTTAATATCCAAAACTGGGCTGTTTTCGGGCATTTTAATAAAATAGTTAACTTACTCAAAAAATTCCCAAATTTTTACAAAAGGTCTTATACGATCCAAATATTATTTTGTAAAAATCTCGGGATCCAATTCATTACCAATATTTTATAAAAAATCATTTACCGGACTATAATTAGATTCATCACTTTCTGACTGCAGTCCACGGAAAAATTCATTTAAAATCCATCGTAAGTCCGATTGACGAAATTCCAGTGGAAGAATTACAATGACATCAGTGTCCATCTACAGTACAAATTTCATGATCTAATTCTACACAGATTTCAAGTTATGACGAAAAACATAACACACATTTTCCTGCAGTAAAAACGCAGCTTTTGCTGCTGTGAAAGACAACCCTTTAAAAATAGCAAACGAAGTCCAAAAATTATGATTCCAGTGCCATTAGAACCGTATTTCGAAATAGCACGTTATAGACTGAAGAAAATCAATTTTTCGTTAAGTTATGACCCGGTTACAGCCGACTGAAGACGGCTGTAATAGTTTGACAGCTTCCTGTTTTCAGCTTATAGTGCTCTAACGCAAATTCTATTTGTTCCGTTAACATGTCTAGTAATCAACAACGACTTTTAACATCACTTGCAGCAGGTTATTGTTTATTTAACTCAGATTTATCATGTCAAGTACCATTGTTCATAACAGATTTCAAGAGTACAAGTTTTCATCAAGTAACCATCAGCAACATAAACAAGACTAGCATTATTTCATCCTATTATATCTTCTAACCATTAAAGTAGAAGTAAACAAGGTTAATCAAGAACTTATAACTAGCTCAAAGGCTAGGGAAGATCTCTAGTGAAAAAGATGATGAAGATGATGTGAGAAAAAGCAAGTAAGTGAGCTCCTTGGTGATCCACAAGCTTCAAGCTTCACAAAGCATCTTCTAACACATGAATGGAGCTTGAAATTGGATGAAGATGGTGGTGATAAGGTGGTGATGGTGGCGGTTATGGTGAGAGCCGAGAGGAGAGTGAGGAAGATGGTGTGAAGATTGTGAAGTGTAAGAATGATAAGGTGAAGACAACATATCTTCTACAAGATCCTTAAATATCACATATGATCTTAGCATATCCAAGGAATATTATATGGAAGGATTTAGGGAGATTGTGAAATCTTGAAGTGCCCCCCACCCCCACATGGGCCGAAAATATCAAGAGGGGGAGGGGGTTAATTGTAACTTGATGGTGTGTAGGTAAATGCTTAGGAGGTTGTGTGTAATATCTAGTGTTATGTGTGTATGGCACATTTTATAATGTGTAGGGGTATTCGAGGACCATAACTAGTCCAAAAATAATAAAATAATGCTTCTAGTAATATTTCGATGTTTCGGGTAATGTTCGGTTGTTCGGTTAAATACCAGTTCGTTAAAGTGCTAAGTTGTTCCGTATAGTGTCTTTTATGTAACTTTTTATAACACTTTTAATTCCTAACACTTAGGAAAACATTCAGGACCATTTAGTCAATTTTATGTACAATCAATAAGCACAATATAATATTAATCATCGTACGGATACATGTAATTATGAGGGTTGTCACATTCTCCCCATGTTAAGAAAATTTCGTCCCGAAATTTAGCACGTGGTTACTGAGGAAGCTAGTTAAGTTGCGTTGTTTACTGGGTTTTCCTGGGATGTCATAGATCACCTATGCTTAAACAAGGCATCGTTAACCAATATCCAACCATGATAATATCTAGTTAGTGTATCGTTACCTAACTTAGGATTATGTAAATTGTGTGAGGACCCTAAGGTAGTACTGGATTATACTAGCAATTACTACTCATTGTTACGCAACTAGTAATAGGTGAGTTTTATGAATGTTTTCCAAACATGAACACGCTTGTCCTAAACCGTAATAATATGGCATGACTGTTGTACGCATGTATATAACATGAGCATGACATACATATGATATTTGTGGTCCCTTATACGTGCCGCTACGGCGGGATTTGTCGGTACTACACCCGTAGTGTAGTAGGCATCAACTGTATTATGTAAGTTACGTGGTAACCTTGGGTTACGATGACATGAGCGGGTACAAGTCATGATTAATTGATGTGATTTATAACCTGTGTATATTCATAAACTCACCAGTAATAGCTGACGTCTTTTAAGCATGTGTCACAGGTAATAATGGTTAATTATGTGTATGCTGCTAATCTCAGATATGTGCAGCTAGTAGAATAAAGTACTCAAGACTTGTTTATCTAATGGAAATTTTGTATGAACAGCTAAGAATAATTGACCCAACTTTGTACTTTTAAGTTTACAACGTTTGTACCTTACAGTTAGTTGTATTAACAAAATAATTGTTTCCTTATAAGTTGGTATCAATTGTGTATGGTGCATCCTTATCTGGGTGTGGTGTCACAAAAAGGAAACAAAATTACATGATTACATCTCTTATATTAAAGTCACGTCGTATCTCCTATACTAGATTCTTTAATTTGGATCGTTCCCTAAGCCATAGAAACGAGCTCGCCATAATCTCTTCCATCAGTTTACTAAGATGTGTGTCCCGATCATTAAATTCCTTATCATTCCGCGATTTCCATAAGTGCCATATTGTTGTACCACACACCACGCTTATTACTTTTTTTGCATTGTAATTCATTAAGTTGATTGCCACTGGAAGCTTCATCCAACTGCACACTGCCTCCCAGACCTTTCTCACATGACGAGACTGCACCAATAGATAATCCACAGACTCCGCCTGAAGCCCACAGTGCGTATGCAATGATATGAGATTGTAACTTTGACCTAGTGTAGTCATTAGCTTAGTTATATATTATATCGTTTCCTCTGCTTTGTGTGTGGATATCAACCATTTGCGGTTGAGAGAATCTTTTTGTTAGAGCTCGACTTGGAACCCTTCTTGGAGTTGGAGAAACGGTTGAGAGACATCTACAAGATTGATGAAAAGGAAGGGATGAGACTTGCTCATACTGTGTTTGAAAAATAACTTGTATAATTTAGCATGTAATATGTCACGTAACACGTAAGTTTCAAGTAGTTCACATAAGCGTAACAAGAATTCACATAGTATAACCACAAATAATGACAAAAGAGTGTAAATTTAATTTGTTCACGACGAATTATTATTGTTTAAGATTGTGAGTAAAGTGCGATTTGTGCTTTCGACTTTGAAAGGAGAAACGTATCAAATGTAAAACACATTGAAATTGATATAGCATAAAAGAGATTCATTGTAAAACTACATGATGATTCTAACAAATATCCATGCTTAATTCCATCAAATTTCGCGGATTTATTACAACCCATTTCATGAATGATCACCAAATCATAAAATTCAACTTACTATATGTTAGAGACACTTAGATGATCAAGAATCTCAATACATGCATTCAATTTCAGCCCTGGAACCTCTTTAATTTGCTGAATTTCTTGTTGTTGTTGTTGAAGGAGAAAGTTTTTCCCTTTTCTCCCTCTCTCTCATACGATACATCCACACACACTGCACTTTTTTTGTTTATAAACTTTCATTCAGTTATACACTTTCAGCCCGTATAGTTTCATTTGTTATTTATTCAAGCACAACTTTCATCTCTTCTACACAAGGGTCATTCTACTTAAAGTAATCCGCCTTAATCTGTAGTTCCGGTAACAAATCATTCGTTTTATTCCGTTATTTTATGTCTTATCACACGCTATAAGCTTCACAAAATATACACTTAGCAAACAACATTTACAATTCATATATAACGGGTCAGGTTACTTCTTCAACTTCGGCTCAGTTTTTTAGGTTCCGAGTGATCAGAAGTTGCCATCACTGTATCTTCTCGACCGTATTATGAAGAATATTGGGCGAGATTACATTAAACGCTTTTCGACCAAACTCCCCGAGGTTAGATCTTTAATCATGCAATTTTATTATGTGATGATGAATGAATTATGTTGGTATTTATATATTTTCGTTGTATAGGTTTTCTGTAAAGTGTATAGACGGGTTGATTCTACAGTACATTCTGATATGAGACATCTTTTGGGAGTTGGAAAGGAGTGTTTCCTCCTCAAACGCTTCAATCAATAGAGAAAGAACTCGGTTTACAATCAGTCAGGAATGGGTCAACTTTAGGGTTGACCACGTCTTGCCTTGTGATGGCGCCCCACTGGGATTTGAATAATTTTGTTTTTTTTTCAATGTGCGTCCTTTTACATTAGGGATAATTTGAAGTGTAAAAAGGCTACAACCTTCGTGTTTTTCATATTTTAATACTTTTATGTATTGTAGCTACTTGGAAATCAAGAAATTAGTAAAAAGGCTACAACCTTCGTGTTTTTCATATTTATATAATCTTAAACTTAAAGGTCGGTGACTTTTACCTTTTTGATCCTCCTTTTCTTTTACACTTTGGCCATCATAGTTTCCATTGATTGTTAGCCTCGGTCCCTCTGCATCCCTTTTCTTTTAATATTCAATTGTTTGGCTGTTACTAAATGAGACGTTGATATGGTCAAATGGTTGCATTCTTTCAATTTCCATATTCTCTTTTTTTTTAAATATTTTGTAATTTTTAATTGACAAAAGAACTAACCCTCCATTCTTTCATTTTGATAATTTTTTCGAAAACGAGTCTATATATAATGCATTTTCATGCTTCACGTTTCTGCGTTAATGATACAAAACTCATGTTTCAACATAGTTTTTTTTTTCGGAACGGGTCTGGTCAAATATAATATGCTTTCATGCTTATTTTCACGTATGTTTTCGTTTGGTTTACGTTTTGACGTCAACTTTGTTCGCAAACGAGTCGGGTCAAATATAATACACTTTCATTCGACGCTACAAATTCGAGTTCCTGTACGTTTGACATTACTAAGTCTTGAAGGTAAGGGCGGTGTAGTGGTTAGGTGGAACCCTCACTAAACGAACCAACCCGGGTTTGATTCCGTTTCTTTTGTAAACGCAATGCTTTAGACCGGATACATCGACACACGCGTTTTCGTATAGTTAATGGATTATATAATGTGTTGCCAGCTATAAACAACTAAGCCGTTGCCGCCGCAACGCGCGGCCGAGGGCAAAAATCTAGTTTCATATTAAATTTTAGTTTGAAATTAGGAGCTGTACAAGTTGAAATTTGGATTCGAAGGTTAATTCTTATCAAGTTTCAACGACGACAATTCCCCGTAAATGTATGTTTTGCAATGACTATAAATAAAAGTCAAGGACAATCTCTATTAACGGTTGGATTGTATTTGAAATATCCAGTTTTCTCATATGGTCAGCTTTATGTTGCGTTATCAAGAGTTAAAAGCAGAGCCGGTGTGAAGTTGCTTATACTAGACAAAGATGGGAATGTAACGAGTAAAACAACAAATGTAGTCTACAAGGAAGTTTTTTCCGGCATTTGAATAGTTTTCTGTTTTTTTCTTCCAATGTATGCGTTTGTACAAAATATTATATTTCAAAGTAAATAATATGGGTTTGGATGAAGCTGCGCATCGCGCGGGCATTAACCTAGTATTTAGACATGGAGGATGTATGGAGGTTCGGTTATGGAAGATGGTGAAATGAAGGTGAGATTGGAGTGTGTATGCATACGGTTCTAGAGAGAGAAATAATGAGTTTTAGTTGTGTTATCCAAAGAAATATGATAGGAGGATATCTGTTAAGTGTTAGGATAACACTTGGAAGCTCCAAAATCAATCAACACATAGCTTCAAGTTTCAAGAAATATATAGGGAGATTTTGATGGGATTTTTATGTTGGCTGAAAATTTTATGGAAAATAAAAGTTCCATCTTTATTTTATAAAACCTCATCTCATTTACATAAACTCGTGTAACTTTTATAAAATTTGGACGTGTTTTAGGTGGTTTTCAAATCTAATTATTATCCCAATATTTTTTCTCACTCATAATAATTATTTCTAGCAAAAAATAATTAATATTGATGCTAGTCGACGTATAGTGCTTTAAAAGTGGTATACATGTGCAGTTTTCCGTGCAACGCAAACTAAAAACGTCCAATTATGTTTTCACATGTTTTAATATTATTTTCACTTATAATATATTATTTTAAGCAATTCAGAGCTCTTTGGCCAAATTCTGGGCTTTCTGTTTTAACCGGTTTGTCGCCAACGTTTGTTTCGTAAATTAAATGGTTACACGATAAGTAAATTTCTAAAATTTACCAAATGCGATTCTATGATTCTATGTATATTTGGGCTTGCTAGACTTTAAAGCACATTAGTACAGACGATAATAAAAAATAATTGGGTGTTACATTAGTACAGACGGTAATAATTAATAACCGGGTGTCACAATATCTAACCCCATAATACGTGTTCGCTAATAACATTTCTTTGATTTGATCTGATTATATATACTGACAACTGTGGGACTATTTATTGTTAAATCAAGTTTTACATGGGAACAAAAAGTTTTTTAACGGAATATATTGGTAGTCTATTTATTGTTGTGTTCCATGATGTTTATTGTTAAATGATGACTCTTAGATGTGTTCAACTTAGCTAAATCTGATCCATCAATATGGGACTAGCCCACTTTCTAGATGCTCGTGCAACTTAAATGGGACGTCTCAGGTTTAAATACAGGCATGGGATATATTTGTTTGGAGTGGTGTAGATTTGTCGTTCAAACAAAAAAAAACTAAATATAACCCACGGTGCTAAATCGGATTCGGTTTAGGATTCCTGACTTTGAACTTCATTTGAATTAGATTTTTGAATCGATAGAGGACCCATTTCAAATAAACCGAAATTCGAATTCGGTTCAAATTGAATTTTAGGTTATTTGAGTATGTTTCAAATAATGAACACCTCTACACATCTTGTGAAAGTAATATATTTCTTTCTTTCTTACGAAGTTTATAAATTATTATTTAGCATTACGGTGTGGATTTAATGCATGTGTTGAATATTAGTGCAAGTATATAGACATGTGTTAATACGATACCCGTCAATTGTAACACGTGGCATTGGCTCACCGACACACAAGCCTTTATTAGCTATATAGTAAGACCTTTGGCTAGTACCTCTCACCAAATTTTCGAAAACATCTTCAACGAAGCAAGGCAAAAAGGAAGAACACCGAGAAGGTAAATTATGTTTGATTTTTTTTTTATTTTCCATTCAGTCACTGCTTTGAGTAATGATCATTCATTTGAATGTTTTACGTATGTCTTTTACACAAGATATGATCTTTTCGTATAGGATTCATATGTGTATGTGAGTGTACATCTACATACATACTTAAGACTCGTAAAACTGATTTTGCAACAATCGGTACTCAATTCACAATAAATCGATTGAATATGAGCTTGTTTACAATCTTAGTTTCTAGTAGTGGTTGATGTAATGGATCCTTTTGCTTTAGATATGCATATGAAAATTTTATGAGTAAATTGCCAAAATCGTCCCTAAGGTTTGAACATGTTTTCAGTATCATCCAAAACAACTTTTTTGTACCATATTTTCCTTCACTTTTGGGATTTATTTTGCTGTTTCATCCTTACGTCTAACTTTTTTTTTTTTGCCAAAATCGTCCCTAGGATTTGGGATTTTATGCCATTATCATCCAAATGTATGATAGAAAAAATAATGCAAATTAAACGTTTGGATGAAAATGACAAAAAATCCCAAAAGTGAAGGGCTATATAGTACAAAAAAAGTTGTTTTAAATGAAACCGACAAACATTCCCAAACCTCATGGACGATTTTGGCAATTTACTCAAAATTTATTGTTAAATCAAGTTTTATCTTGAACAAAGAGTTTTTAACATAATAATATAGTAGTAGTCTGTCGTTGTGTTCCATGATGTTTATTGTTCAATGATGACTCTTAGAGGTGTTCAACTTAACTAAATCTCATCCATTAATGTGGGACTAGCCCACTTGCTAGAGGCTCTTGCCACTTAAATGGGACATCTCGAGTTTAAATACAAGCATGGGGTATATCTGTTTAGAGTGGTGTAGATTTGTCGTTCAAACCAAAAAACAACTAAATATGATCCAACCAGTGCTAAATCGAATTGGGTTTAGGATTCCTAAGTTTGAACTTCATTCGAATTCAAATTAGATTTTTGAATCGATAAAGGACCCGATTCAAATAAACCGAAATTCGAATTCGGTTCAAACTGAATTTTAGGTTATTTGAGTCTGTTTCAAATAACGAACACCTCTTCACATCTTGTGAAGGTAATCTATTTCTTTCTTTCTTACTAAGTTTATAAATGATTATCTAGCATTACGGTGCGTATTTAATGCATCCGTTGAATATTAGTGCAAATATATAGTCATAAGTTAATCCGATGCCCGTCAATTGTAACACGTGGCATTGGCTCACCGACACACAAGCCTTTATTAGCTATATAGTAAGACCTTTGGCTAGTACCTCTCACCAAATTTCCGAAAACCTCTTCGACGAAACAAGGCATAAAGGAAGAACACCGAGAAGGTAAATTATGTTTGATTTTTGATTTTCCATTCAGTCACTGCTTTGAGTAATGATCGTTCATTTGAATGTTTTACGCATGTCTTTATACACGAGATATGATCTTTTCGTATAGGTTTCAGTCATTCATATGTGTATGTGAGTGCACACCTACATACATACTTAAGACTCTTAAAACTGATTTTGCAACAATCGGTACTCAATCCACAATAAATCGATTGAATATGAGTTTGTTTACGATCTTCGTTTCTAGTAGTGGTTGATGTGATGGATCCTTTTGCTTTAGATATGCATATGAAAAATCAGTGAAAATGTAAGATCTCTTCCTCTATTTGTTTTCAAATTAACAAGCCGCATCAAAACTAACATCCTTTTAAGAAACTTGGTTTATTAGTAAACTCCGCCAATGTGAAATTAGGTTGAACTTTCAACCATATACAATTCTTTTTTTACCCTTTCTGTCCACGGTGACAGAATTCGCATAAAACTTTACATAAAAAATTTCCACTAGTTTTTTATTCAAAACAAAAATCATTACACACACTTTCACGAGATATAACGCATAACCTGAATTTCATTTTTTGTTTACCAATATGTAACCCAAACCCAGATTTAAATAAATCTAATGTTTAGGATCAAATAATAATAATTATAATAATCCTTATTCTAATAAATGATTAAAAATGCCTGAAGTCATCACTATATATTCTTTCTCACTAAACTTTTCTAATTTTCTTTATTGTATATTGTATACTATTAATTAATTAATAGATAAACTAAATGAATAGTAATTGTATTGTATACTATTGTATACTATTAATAGACAAACTAAATGAATAGTAACCATACTATTAATAGACAAATATATACTATTAATAGACGAACTAAATGAATAGTAACTATTTATTTTAAAGGATCTTTTATATGTGTTGTTTAGTGGTTTTTATATGTATTATGTGGTTTTTTGATATATTTTATATAACTTGCGTTTGTTTTTTATCCAAGTAAATCACGTGTCGGTGTTTTTTGGTCATATCAAGATTTTTTTCATGGGTTGTTGTAACAGGTGTAAGTTGCGTAACAAAACAAACCAATATCGATCAAATTCTCACTGTATTGGTATATTTTTTGTCATATCATGATTTTTTTTAGTTTTTTCTCTATTGGTTGCTATAACAAGTGTCAGTACCGAAGTTAAACGAACTAATACCCGCACACGGCGCAACGCGAGGATTTACAGCGCAACGCACGGATTTAATAGCACTAGTTTTAAGTAAGTTTAAATTTTGAAATCTAATTGTGTTAACAGTTTTTTTTTTTCAAAAGAAATAATATCAAATTTGAATTATAATTATTACTTAATTAAGGAAAATAAGAATTTTATTAGAACCTTTAAACTATTTCCAGATATTTTTATGTTGTTTATTATTGTTATTAGGGTCTATTAGGTATATGGGAATGAAATGGAAGAGGTAATGAAATGGACAGGGAATGCAATGTATCATTACCATTCCATGTCTTGTTTCGTTACTATATGTGAATGGAATGAACTATTATTGAGTATTGTTTGGTTGGAAAGAAAAACAAAGGAATAAAATCAACGGTGAATCCTGGTGGTGGTAGTGATTGTGGGTGGCGGCAGCGATGGGTGGTGGTGGCAGCGGCGAGTGGCGTTGACGGCTTTCAGTGGTGGTTGGTGGCGGCGGCGGCGGCGACGGTGGTTGGTGGTGGCGTCGATGGTGGTGGTGGTGGGTGGCAACGGTGGCGGGTGGGTGGCGCCGACAGTGGTGGCTGTCGGGGTGGTGTCGGAGGCGGTGGCAGGTTGCCGATGGCGGTGGTGGTGGGTGGTGGCGAATGTGGTGGGTTGTGATGTTGATAAATGGTGCAAGTGAGGATGAAATGAAAAATGGTGGATAGAATGATTTTGAAGGAATGAATGTCTTATGGAACAAATGATTTTATTCCATTAACCAACCAAACACTTTTTTCTCCATTCAATCATAATAATCCATTTTATTTCGTCTCTAATTCATGCATACCAAATACTAATAGACAGAAGAACACTTGTGCCCAAAGTAAGAAAACATAAACCAACAAGGGCAAGTTTAAGAAAAAAAAAAGAAAAAAGAAAAAAGAAAAAAAAAGGTACAGCTAAGACACACAAACACAATCGATGAAATTAAAACTTTGACTTCAGTGACCCCAAACCTCAAATCAGAAAACCACCGGAAAAATCAACCTAATTACGGTTTTTCGCGCTTGACGATGCACCGTACGACGTCGTTTTCCTTCAGGTCTTTCCACAATCTTTTCTTTATATTATTATTAACAATAAATAAATGTGTTTAGATAATTAGATCCATTCATATGTTTCTATTTATGCATAATTGTCATTAACGGTTTAGATATGATCAAATTCAGTGATTATTCATTATTGTTTTGTTGTTTTTATGTAGTTTTGTAGCTTGATTAGACTCAATTTGATGATTTTGAGTGGTTTTGTGTTTGGATTTTGGTTAAAGTTGTAATTTTGTTGGTGGTTAGGGTTTTGGTTTGAGGATTTTAAACATTGATTTGGTAGTTTGGTGTGTTTTTAGGGTTGGTTATGATCTTTATTAAGTTAAGAAATTAGGGTTTTTTTTTTTGAGGTTGCACTTCGTGTGTGTGTGTGTGTGTGTTCGGTTAGTTTTGATAGGCATGGTTGTAAAAATCCTGACTAGTCTCCGATTAGTCGCCGATTAATCACTATTCGGAGGTTCACCGTTTATTGGCCGATTAATTGCTAGGCGGTCAATGGCGGTTCTATTACGGCCAAATTTTGGTGAGACGTCGGCCAAATTTCGACCAAACCTTATAAATTCCTTCCAGTTACTTAAAAAATGGGTTAACGAGGGGTTAAAACATGTCTACTTAAGAAAATTACATATTAAAACGTATGTGTATATATATAACTAAAAATTACATATAAAAATCTAGATCCGATTAATTCCGATTAATCGCTAGTCAGTACCCCATCGCCCGACTAGCGCCTAGCGATTCTTACAACATTGTTGATAGGTTTGATTATTATTAGAGCATCCATAATGCTCTTATGTGGCAAATGTTTGAATTTACGGACCACCCCTCATGGACCGATGTTGCGTTGTGGAGTGTAATTCAGCACACCCACAACGGATGTGGGGCCCTCCTCTCTCACATACAAATTTTAAACGTATAAATTTCGTATATTTTTAATGGTGGTTTGTGAAGTTTCAGTATTGTGGGAAAAATGAGGGTTTTTTAGAGAGGTTTGAAATCTGATGTGGCATACTGAGGTGGAGTTTTGTAGCTCTTCGTGTTGTGGATGCCCTTAGGGTTTTTAACAAGTGTGTATAGTTGTTTAGTGAAAGTTTCTACATATGGCGACGGGGATCAAAATGTAGCTTTTACAATCTTAACAAGTTGTTGACCTTGTTATAACTTGTAACATTATTTGGAACTATCTTGAGTTAGTATGGATTTAGTGTTAAAAGTATTTGTTCTTTTGTTCTATTTCCGTTTAGGTAAACAAGTTATTTTTTTATTCATTTAGGTTTGCTGTAGAATTTTGGTTGCTTTGAGATGGTGGGTTCTGAGAGAGAGAATGGTTCTTCACCAACACCACCGCCACAAAAGGCGGAGGTGAAGAAGTACGGTGTGATGAAACCTATATCATATGCTGGACCCACTGCGGTTGACATTCGCAGGAATACACTGTTGGAACAGGTACACCACAACACAGTCTTCCTTTGACTCTTTGACCACATTTTTACATTCATGTTTTTCTTCTTACTTTAAAAAAATATTTTTTTATAAGCTTTTGAGGGACTCGGGGGTTTATGAGGGTGCAGAAGAAACCGCAAAACGAGAAGAGGTTCTTCGTCGTCTAGATCAGGTTCTTCTAAATTTTTAAATAATCATCGTTTATAATTTATTTTTTTAGTCTTAATGAGTGTAACTACCATTGTCTCATTGCCGATCATGTATTGTTATATATGTTTATCAACATAAGTACCGTTCTGTTTTTTTACTTGCTACGTATATCATTTTGATGATCTAAAGATACAAATGTATTGTTTTCAAAGTCTCGTTTTTCTACTTTTATTTCTTTTATTTATGAGGCTATCAATCTGTAAGGTCGTTCTATTGTTTTAGATCGTTAAAGATTGGGTCAAGCAGTTAACCCGCCAAAAAGGGTACACTGAAAAAATGGTTGAGGAAGCTAATGGTATTGTTCGCACCTTTGGATCCTATCGCTTAGGGGTACGTGCCACTATTGTTTATTTTGCTTGGAAGTTTCGGTTTATAAAGTGGTCTTCTTGGTGTTTATAATTAATTAATTATCCATAGTTTGCATCGTCTACTTTTATATTTAAGAGTAAAGTACACAAGTGGTCCCTGTGGGTAACCAAAATTTTGGATTTAGTCCCTAGCTTTTTAAACTACACGCATGGTTCTTGTGGTTTGCACTTTGTAACGCATTTAGTCGCCAACTTTTGCCAAAAGTACATGGCTGGTCCCTATGGTTTGCAGTTTTGCACTTTGTAACGCATTTAGTCACTAAACGTTGGGGACTAAATGCATTACGAAGTGCAAACCACAGGGACCATCCATGTACTTTTGGCAAAAGTTGGGGACTAAATACGCTAACAAAGTGCAAACCATAGGGACCATCCGTGTACTTTTAAAAAAAACTAGGGACTAAATCCAAAATTTTGGTTAACCATAGGTAGGGACCATCCGTGTACATTATATTTAATTTAAATTGTGGAACATGAAAAATAAAAACTGAACGTATTTGGGGATGATAAGAACAAATCACTGTAAAGTGAGCATTTTGTTTACAGGTACATGGTCCTAATGCTGATATTGATACACTATGCATCGGGCCATCATATGTGAACCGAGAGGTGATCAAATAATTTAGCTGAAAGTGTATTTTGTAGGGTTTGTTTTGGTCATATTTACGCTTAAAATAACCTTTTCATTCTTTCCTCAGCATGATTTTTTCACTATATTACATAATATATTATTGGGGATGGAAGAAGTGGCTGAACTTCAGGCAATTGACGATGCTCATGTTCCCGTGATGAAGTTCAAGTTCCAAGGAATATCTATTGATCTTCTTTACGCTAGTGTATCTCTACTGATTGTTCCGGAAGTAAGTACCAAAATGCCCTTCTGCATTCACTTACGGCCTATGCATTCACCGATATATATCGGTTATCGGCCCCCATCTAAAGTATCAGTCAGAACATCGGTACTGTATTATCGGCGATATTGGACCGATATATCACCGATTCTCCCGATATCAGTACCTTTCTTCTTAGTTCTACCATTAGCCTTTCTTCTTAATGTTGCTTATAGTGTTTTAAGTCTTAATTGTTAATTATTAGTGTTAGATGTTTGTGTTTTAAGTCTTAATCGGTTCCTACTTGCTACAATTGTTAGTTTTTTTATGCAAGTTGCAAAAAGTTAATTTGTTAATGGTAGGAGAGTATATTGAATTGTTAGTGCAAAATTGCTATTGCTATATATATAAATTCTGCATGATAATAAAATTACCATATCCCATCGCAATAACCGATATCTTAAATATCGGCCCTTGATCGATATCCGGTTTTATACCGCATTAACTGCTTAGATTCTCGTAAACAATTGATTTTGCAATTGTTTCACTTTCTGTGCTAAACTGCTAATATGATCACGTCGGTTTTCTTCTATCTTTTGTTTTTGAGTTTTGTTTTTTCTCCTTGTGAAACTAACTTGTGACAGGATTTGGATATCTCGCATAATTCTGTGTTGTACAACACTGACGAACAAACCGTGAGAAGTCTCAATGGATGTCGGGTTGCTGATCAAATTCTTAAACTTGTTCCAAATGTCGAGGCATGTATTTTGGTCTATAATCTCTTTCTCTCTCTCTCTCTCTCTCTCTCTCTCTCACACACACACACATATTCATATATATAAACATTATTGATCTTTTACATTTATTCGACTGCCATAAAATATGTAGAACTTCTGCACAACACTAAGATGTTTGAAGTTCTGGGCTAAGAGGCGTGGTGTTTATTCAAATGTAAGATTTCATTCTTTGCTTAGCTTTATTACTATGGGTGACAGTTTTGACCCATTTATTAAAATTCAGGTTATAACTCGACTAGTATGTTGTTTCTAACGGGCCAGACAGTATTTTAACATTCAATATCTTGACTAGGTTTGTAAACGAACCAAATGTTCATGAAGTGTTCGTGAACTTGTTCGGTGGGAAGTTCTTTTATTCAATAAACGAACAAACATGAACAAATGTTTTGTTCGTTCATTTATGTTCGTGAACGTTTGTTTATTTACCATAGTTGTTAATGGCGAATTGCGACAAATAGCGATAAGGTACCTATATGCTACATAGCGAATAGCGATAAATAGTGGGCGGCTATTTTATAAATAGCGATACACTATAATTTTTTTTTTTAATTTATATGTATATTATATCAAAAAAAAAACCCTGGTATATATGCTATTTTACATGTATATTTAACAAAAACCTAAAATTCAGCTAGTTTATAGCTATATTTAATGACTATTTATATTTAAAAAAAATAAGTTGTCGCTATTATCGCTATCTATTGCTACAACCCTACTAGCGAGCCTAGACCTATACGCTACATAGCAGGCTATAGCGATCGGTATGCTCGCTATTGACAACTATGTTATTTACATTCGTTTATGTTTGTTCGTTTGTGTTTGTATAAATTTTAATAAATACCTGAGTCGTTATATCTATATAGATATAAACAATTAAACATATAATGGACTTTTTAACTACTTATACAAATATAACTAATTAGTAATTACACTTTCTAGCAATAAATACAGGCTTTCCAATGAAACTTATACTTATCATGATTAATCACTAATCTATATAAAAAAACTACTTTATTTTATGTTCTTTTATGTTTGGTCAATTATGTTCATTTGTGTTTGTTTATGTTTGTTCAATTATGTTTATTTGTGTTGTTTTATGTTTGTTAAATTATGTTCGTTTCATTTATTTATGTTCGTGAACTGTTCGCTTAGCTTTAAATGAACAAATATAAACGAACACGAACATGGCCATTTTCTTAATGAACAAAAAAATGTGTTCGATTATATGTTCGTGTTCGTTCGGTTCGTTCACAGGCCTAATCTTGACCCGTTTTCTAACCGCCACCCATTTTTCACATCCGTCATTTTGCTTATTTTACGCGAGAATTATATTATGATAGTTATGACTACTGACGTTTTTGATCAGGTTACGGGGTTTCTCGGTGGTGTGAATTGGGCTCTTTTAGTTGCTCAGGTATGCCAGCTCTATCCCAATGCAATACCTAGTATGCTGGTTTCCCGTTTTTTCAGAGTATACACACACTGGCGTTGGCCCAACCCCGTCATGCTTTCCCCAATCGAAGATGATGATCTTGGGTTTAGCGTATGGGACCCACGCAAGTGGAAAAGTGACCGAACTCATCTTATGCCGATTATCACTCCTGCATACCCTTGCATGAACTCTAGTTACAACGTTTCCGCAAGTACTCTTCATGTTATGGTCGAACAGTTTCATTTCGGAAATAAGGTTTGCGAGGTAAAAAGTAATTCAGACTGTTGATTTACAAACCTTTTTTAAATGTGTTTACTGTTGATGATGTATTCTTGTTTTTGACTCCGTTTTAGGAAATCGAGTTGAACAGAGCAAATTGGAGTGCTCTGTTTGAACCGTGTCTTTTTTTCGAGTCGTATAAAAACTACTTGCAGGTAGACGTTGTAGCCGCAGATGCTGATGATCTGCTTTCGTGGAGAGGATGGGTGGAATCCCGCCTTAGATTCCTTACTTTGAAGGTCCATTTAATCGTTATTACTAGTCTAACTTTCCCGTTTTGACATTGACTTGTTTTGATCCGTAGTTGACCTACCTAGGGTTGCAAATGAACCGAACGTTTAGCGAACAGTTCGTGAACCGTTCGACGGGAAGTTCGTTCGTTTAATAAATGAACGAATACGAACAAGATATTTCATTTGTTTAGTTTTTTTTGGAAGGTAAAAAAAACCTGAACAAAGGCCGCATTTGTTCATTTATGTTTGTGAAGATTCGGTAACGTGTTCGTTTATGTCCAATTGTGTTCGATAATACATTAGTGTTTCTATTTATTATATTTTATAAATGAACGAACACAAACAAGAAATTTCGTTAACCTGAACAAAGGCCGTGGGCGTTCATTTATGTTTGTGAACATTCGGTAACCTGTTCGTTTATGTCCTTTTGTGTCCGATAGTGTGTTTTTATTTATTATAGTTTATTTACATATTTCAATATTCTAACAAATAAAATATTTAATAAGTATCAGTGTATTATATATTCTGTCCATGAACACTTGTTTGTGTTCGTTTGTTTTTATTTGTGTTCGTTAGTTTGTGTTCGTTCGTGTTCATGAACGCTCATTTGCATCAGTTACCTAAAATTAACAAACGGACACGAACACTTTCATTTCGTTAACGGACACAAACAGAATATCTCGTTCGGTAAGTGTTCATGAACAGTTCGTGAACACATATATTTCCTTAACAAACGAACACGAACAAATCTGACTTCTTTTTTTTTTGTCGTTTTCAGATCGAACGTGATACGGTATCGACGCTACAGTGCCACCCGTTCCCAAAAGCGTATGCCGACACATCAAAACCGTTTTCACATTGTGCGTTTTTTATGGGGCTTCAGAGGCAGCCAGGAGCGAAAGTCCAAGAGAACAACCAGTTCGATATTCGGAGCACAGTGGACGAGTTTAAGCTAGAGGTAAACAGTTATGAACATTGGAGGCCCGGGATGGACATCTTTGTGTCTCATGTGCGTAGGAGAGACCTTCCAGCATATGTGTTTCCGCAAGGGCATAGACGTCAACGACAAATAAGGCACACTCCACAGTCGTCCACAACAACGTCAAATCGAGATGCTCGAGGCTCCATTTCTCCGTCTTATGAGAGGCGTTCCAAGAGGAAAAATGATGAGGGTTCTAATGGGGATGCTGGGCCTAGTAGTTTAAAGAAACAAGCCTCTGTGAGCCCACAAAGGGCTGAAACTGCTGGCCCAATCACTCAAGGACTCACACCTGAGGTGAGTTTTTACTATTTGTCACCCTCATCCTTGCATAAGTATATATTCATAGCCTATATAGACTTGAAAGCTAGTAAGAAGCTGAATATTACTAGTTATTTTATAGTGCTCATATGAAAACACACACATGTGTATACGACTATGCGTGTGTCTATTTATATGTGCGTGTAGCAAACTGATTCTCTACTTTTTTACATTGAGTCACAACTGTAAAACTACTCAAATATGCGACATTATGAATCAATGTTGCAAAAGTAATTAATCAGGTTGCTTATCTCACTTCTCATATATATATATATGTGTGTGTGTGTGTGTATGCACACACACCAGAGGGGTTCTTGTGCGATGCAGCAGGGAACACAGACACCAGTAATCACGTAACTTGTTAATTTTTTTTAATAAAAAAACTATGGCAATACCATACTCAAATTAAAGAGAATAAAATGCTTGTTCTAGTGGTATATATATATATATTTTTTTTTTTAATTTAAAATATCAGCATATGAAAACATTATCGCCGTTAAAAAATCATAGGGAGAAGTTGGTTTAAAAATCAACCATGTGTTTCAAAAGATTGTACCATACGTTTTAAAAATTATACTTACTTAAACTTCTAAAACTATGTAAAATTACATTTTTGTCCTTGTCATATGTATTATAATTTAGTGTGTGTGTGTGTGTAGAGGGGGGGGGGGTTGAGTCATGATTCATGGAGAGGGAGGACATAAGAGAGAGAGAGAGAGAGAGGTATAAGTGTTTCTAGTTAAGAAGTGCTATACAACCTTTATTTTGTCTCAGATCTATAGATTGATATCGATGTTTTTTGGGAATTTCTTCCGAGACACAATAAACTCATACACTCGTGTTTCTAAAGAAATCCAAATTCACAACTTAAGGGTTAATCTATTCTAGAAGTATTTGGAGCGTACACGTACCCTGTACTTGTTTAGTAAATAGTTAGCAAGAATCCTAGATATACCGTCAGTTAACAGGCCATGCTCCATCTGACCCACTGTAAGGTTTATCTGTCTTGTAAGGTTTAAGGGCTAGTCTAGAGTTATTTGTTTTACTTTCTATTCCTTTCTTTTTATTTGAACCATTTTCTCGACGACTTAATATTAGTTTCCTTCTTGTTGGCTTATATTGTCTGCAGTCTCCGGTTCAACTGAAGGTTGTAATGGAATCCGAGGATGGAGCAAAAACCGAATCAATGCAGCCACCCGCCATAAGGTATGTTGTATTCAAATTCAACTTCTTAATCAATGCTAATTAATAATAAATGATCTTTTTTGTCTGACAGATTGAGCTTGGAATCAACGGCCTAGGCTGTTGAGAGCGCTGTTAAGTTGCTGCAGAGGGTGACCTTTGCGGCACTAATCAGTCCCTGGTGTTTTGTTTTTGAACATGGTACAATGGATAGTGTGTGATCCAACTAGAGTCTATAAGGCTTGTTTTAGACCTTAAAAGTTTCTTGTTATGTTTACTGATGTTTTTGGTTTGTTTGAGACAAATTTTGTTGCATGGATTTTATTTAAGCATGTTTTATGTTTATCATGAAAACTGATCTTATTCCATCGTCGATCGCTTTGTTGGGATGGAATAAGTCGTTAATACTGATTTGTAATCGGTCAAAATTAGTTCGGGTCAAAACGGGTCTAATCAAAATGGGTCGTTTTAGAAAAATAAAAATACAAAAAAGGGCTCACCTGATTTTATGGCAGCAAGTGGTGGCGACGCACAAATGTTGATGGGTAGCGCTTGCTCATAGCGACCCAGTTTTTAACTATTTGTATAAAGAGCTGACAAAATCGACCTTTTATTAGGCCCGAATGAACTCATTTACAACTGATTTGGGGCGGTTTTGTAAGCTCATTAGTTGCTTCTGATGCATACATTCATAGTATAATACAACATTCATTACAACAAGATAGTATTACTGTTAGATATCTCAGAGTGTAATAATAATAATACTCTCACACTTGGCGCGTATAGCTACTTTTCGGGATAAACATTATGTATTCGTGTTGAGGATATCCTCACTTCAGTGATAACTCGTGACGTAACTTTCTCTCCTGAGAAGAGGTGCAACAGCAAACTCTTCCCTTCCATGTTTCACCTCTTCGGGTAGTAGATCAAGCGGATTACATCTTTTAAGAATCTCGAGAACATCTTTCATCGATGGCCTACTTGAAGGCAACGTGCTTGTGCAAATGAGCCCCAATTTGAACACCGTGCTTATCTCCTCCATGTAAGTGTCTGGATCTTTGATCTCTAAATCAAGAGCTCCCATCATGGAACCACCTTCTTCGTAGTGCTTCCATGCCCATTCGGCTAGATTTAAATCTTCATCCCCTTCGTTAGCTTCTTTTCCCGTTACAAGTTCAAGTAGGACCACGCCGAAGCTATAAACATCTATTCTCTCGTTTATTCTACTTGTGTATGCATACTCTGCAATGAAACACACATTGACTTTTGAGGTCAAACTTACAAAATTTCAACCAAATCTAAAAATCTTGTTAGACACGTGATATAAAAACAACACTAGCTTTCATGGGTGACACGAACACACCGTTCAACATGAAATTTTTATGTTATCTTATTTTATATTTCTACATACCAATACCCCAGAACTTTGATCCTCACTTTTCTTGTCATCTTTTAAGTCAAGCACAAAATATATTTTTAAAACGCAAGTATAAAATTAAACGGGTCAACCCGTAAACCCACCATGAACGCGACACGTTTAGCTAAATGTGTTCGAAGGCCTGACCCATACGGACCTGGACCAGGGGCGGACCTAGGTGAAGCCTAGGATGGGCGGGCGCACCCCTTGAAAAAAAGATTTAGTTTATTTTTAGGCAAAAAAAACCCGACCGCACTCCCTGAAAATATGCTTGAACCACCCATCTGCCCCCCCCCCCCCCCAACAAATAATTCATGGGTCCGCCACAGACCTGGACCCCTTTACACTAAACCAAACCCACGAATTTTATGTTAAGTTGGTGTCGTGTTCTCGCGTCTTATAAGAAATTCACACCCTACTTTAAACTTATATTCTCAACATGAATGATTTGTTTTTTAAGAAAATGTGTAGTTTATGAGTGTTCTTACCAGGAGCAAAGTAACCCAATGAGCCAACAATGGAAGACATATCATCCTCACCAGGCTTCTGCTTTTCCAAAAATTTCGCAAGCCCGAAATCCGCAATCTTCGCTTTGAATTCCGAATCCAACAATATATTGCTTGATTTCACATCTCTATGCACAATCGGCGGCGAACAATCATGATGCATATAGCAAAGCCCTTGGGCTGCACCGATCGCAATCTGCAGCCGCCTGGGCCAGTCCAGAACAAACCCCGGAACCGAACCGGGCTCCAATTTTCTCTTCTTCCCATGTAACCATCTGTCTAGACTCTGGTGCACCATGTACTCGTAAACCAGAAGCTCGGAGTTCTGACTAGATAGACAACATAGTAGTTTTACTATGTTCGAGTGACGAATCGAACCCAATATCAAAACCTCAGATGTGAACTCATTTTCTTGACTTTGGTCTAGTAACTTGTTCCAAATACGCTTCACAGCAACGTAACCACGCGGTTGACCAACCCCGATTCGATACACTTTCCCCGCACCACCAATACCGATCACATTCGCTTCGGTCATGCATGATAAAATGTTTGCTTCTGTGAAATCCATTTTTTGGAATGAGGTCAGTTTCCATATTGTGCGAGTTCGTTTCGGCTGCTTCTTTACGCGGTCTCTGAACACAAACAACGTTGACATGACGGCTGCAAGTAGAACCAATGCTGATGCTATTATGATCATGGATATGATTTTCGGTGAGAATTTGTTCGAGTGTGCGGTTTTGACAAAACAGTTTCCGATATTGGAGATTTGGGATGCAGAACAAAGGTTAAGGTTGTTGAGGAAACTGTTTTCATAAGCCATGTTATCGTAAGATGGCGGGATTATTCCGGTGAGCTTGTTGGAAGAAAGATTCAAAGCGGTAAGCCTCATATTGTTAAATTGTGGTGGAATTTGGCCCGAAAACTGATTTTCCGATAGATCAAGGTCGAGAAGATCTTGTAAAGAAGTTAACGAGGCCGGAATCTGGCCAGAGAGTTTGTTTCTGGCCAGATTCAAAATGGTTAGCGAGTTCCACGACTTTATCTGTGACGGAAGCTCACCAGAAAGTGAGTTTCCGTCAAGATAAAGAACGGTTAGCTCCGAAAGAGCAGTGAATTCAGGCGGTATTTCGCCTGAAAACTTGTTATTACTAGCTTTAAACACATTGAGTTTCACCCAAGATGATATCTCCGGCGGAATTCTACCCGAAAACTTGTTGTTACTAATTTCTAATCTAGAGAGATTCCCACCAACTTTACGCGGAAGCTCACCCGAAAACGAGTTCCCGGAGAGCCTCAAACTCGAAATATTTGATAAAGTCCAGATTCCTAAAGGAATCTCACCGGTAAACTCGTTATCATAGAGTTGGATAGTGACAATCCTATCACATCTTTCGAGTGATCTCGGCAATTCGCCAGTGAGGTTGTTTGAAAAGGCAACGACGCCTCTCAAACAACCGCCTTTGCATAAATTTTCCGGAAGTTTTCCAGAAAACATGTTCTCGGACACCTCAAATGCTTCGAGTTTGGAGTGAACTCCAAACTCTGGAGGCAATTCTCCAGTAAAGTTATTTCGAAACACTCGAAAAATCGTCAGTGTCGAAATATGAGCTATACTTGTTGGCATATGACCCGAAAATTGATTCGAGTACAAATTCAAAACCTCAAGTTTTCGCAGTTTGCCGAAACCATCAGGAATGGATCCGTTTAATCTGTTCATCGAGATATCAATCCGCCTCAAGTTCAAACACTGAATCGATAACGGAATATGTCCTGATAAATTATTCTTATACAAGAACAAATCACTTAAGTTCCGCAACAGAAACAACCCGGGAACAATTTCGCCTTCAAGTTTGTTTAAACTCAAATCTAACGATTCGAGATTGATCAATTTCGAGAATGATTTTGGTATTTTACCAACTAGATTAGTTGCTGCCATCCATAACGTCTTCAAATTCTTCAATCTACCGAACTCTAACGGTATTTCTGGATCCGGAAAATCGTTATATGCCAGGCCTAATACTTCCAGTTTAGATAGATTACCAATCTCTGGAGGTATACTACCATTAAACAAATTCTGGTACAGATGTAACAACCTGGGCATTAAAGTAATAGAATTATTAGTGTACAATAGAGTAGTATGAGTAATATTTGCTAAAAATATGCAACAGCCCAGGCAAACAAGTAGTTCATAATTATTTGTGTAAAGTAGAATAGCAGTGATATGATATTTGTTGTTAAAAATAATGGAATAACCTGCACAAATAAGTAGTTAGGATTTTTCAGTTAACATTCAGTTTTTTGTCTTTTTTTCTCCTTTTAATGAAGGGCAAAATGGTAACGTTTTATTATAACAAATTAAAAAATCTGACCATTTTGTCATTCATTAGAAGGGATGAAAAAGACAAAATTAAAAAAAAAAATGGATGTTAACTGAAAAATCTGACTAGATTTTGCTTTTGGATGAAAATGACAACAAAATTGAAATCACAGGATCCAGATTTAAAAGGTTTGAGTTTTGAACTAAAGTGGCAAAAGTGATCAAACCCTAGGGACCATTTTGGCAGGTTACTCTTAAAATTATTAGTGTAAAGTAGAGTAGAAGTGAAGCAGAGTAGCAGTAACATTTGTACAAAATCAAAAAGTTTATTGCGTAAAGTAGAGTAAGTGTTACGTTTGTAGTTAAGAAAAAAATTAAATTTTTTAGTGGTTTTAACCACTTAAGTACAAAATCAAAAAGTTTAACGCCTTGAGTCCCTAATCGCTCATTTTATAACGTTTTGAGTCCAATTTTGTTCATTTTATTACGTTTTGAGTCCAATTTTGTTAAAAAAAAAAAAAAATTGGACTCAAAAGGTTAAAACTTGTACTCAAAAGGACTCAAAGAGTTATACAAAACAGGACGTTATACATTTTGATTTTAGACTCAATGATTAAAAGTAAAACCAGTAAAACACAAATACTCAAAAATTAATTTACTCTAAAAGTATTCTAACAATGTGGGCAAATAAGTAGTTTAGAAAAAAAAAAAAAAAAAAAAAGATGTAACAACCTCAACTCAGATAACTTCCCGATGGCCGGAGGTATATCACCAGTGAAGTTATTAGCTCCAAGTTCTAGCGTTTCAAGCCGCGACAACCGGTCAATATCGTCCGGCAACCTTCCGACGAACAAGTTCTGTGAAATATCCAGCTCAACAACCTTCGAGCAGTTATAAAACACCCTAGGAAACTCTCCAGTCAAAAAATTATCACGCAGAATAACATTTTCAAGGTTCCTGAGATCACATATGAACCCCGGAATTAAACCGGTGAGGTTTTTGCTGTTAAGTTGCAGTCCGACGACCCAGTTGTGTCGGCAGTGGACCTCCGGCCACGTGCATGGTGATGTGGTGGAGTTCCAGTTTGTTAAGGATGGTGGGTTTCCCCATGTTCTTTTAAGGTTGAGTAAGGTTGTTTGTTCGGAGGTTGAGAATGTTTGTGATGTTACGGTGATGGTGAGGAGGAGGATGATGGAGATAAGGTGGAGATGTGGTGGTGGTGGTGGTGGTGGGGGTGATGTCATTTTCCGGTGGTGGTTTTGGGTTAATGGGAGAACATGTTTTTGTTTTGTGTGTGTTATGAGTTGGTAGGTTTTGAGATTTTGGTGGTTATAAATTATAACGCCGTTGGTTTTATATGGTATGGTTGGATAAAGAGGGTTGTAGAAGAAGGTGGGTATTTACTTACTAGCCTAGTGATGTAGAATGTCACTTTGCTTTATTCGTAGGGTTATTTTATAAGCACTCAACATTATTGATTATTCTATCAACTTATTATTATACTTTATATATTTTTTTTAATAGTTCAACCAACCAATTATTATTATAAACAAACTCAATACGATTACAAACTAATGGCAGGTAGACGAGCAACAAGCTGTACCGATACCCCTTTCTAAATACAGGATGAGCAAATGATACCAGTTTAGAATCGGTACTGAATTTCTCAAACTGGCGTGATTTTTTATACCAATTTTTACATTCAATTACAGGTACTAACATGTATCATTGTTGGAGTTAAAACAGTCACGTTAGTGTCATATTAAGGGGTCGGGGCACAAGTTATAAGTATCCAAAATTTTATTAAATTATCATTGACGGACTTAGAAAAAAATTTAGAGTAAACTTTTTAAGGATTTTAGGTCCCTAACTATATAATAATCCATTTTCGTTTATAATGGGATCGGACGGGTCATGTTAAAAAAAAATTCACTTTTCAATCATGATTCTAATTCACATAATCAATTAATCAAGGAACATAAAAAAAAATAATGGCAAAATCAAAGAAAATGGATCATATAGTGGAAGAAATTAAGGTAATGTCTTTTGTTTGGCTTAAAAGCATATCGAAAGTTTCAAAGCTTGGTGCGCAATTTCAATGTTAGAGATGTAGTGATGTAATCTTGTAATTTTATTTGTTTTTTCCGGTTAATCTGTCTCTTTGTACTTTATTTTCAGTTTTACAGCTTGTCTGGCCATTGTTATAATCATAGAAGTTTCGGCGTTTAAAAAAAACATAATCAATAAACCATTAGAATCTAAATATCTAACCAAAATAAGGTTTCAATTTTCAAACCGCAGTTTTTACAATCTAAATTCTTATCACATAAACAAATACAGTTTAAAACAATGTTTTAAATCTAATTTATTCACATAAACAACAAAGTTTTAAGCTGTAACTTTAACTATTCTAATTTCTAAGGGGTTGTTTGTTTAGCTCTTAATGAGGTTCTTAATGATTCAACACTTAATGGTTCAGACTGTTTGTTTTGCGAGCAGATGTCTGAATGATTCAAACATTTGCCTCTGAATGGTTAAGCATTGTACTGAGTCTGAATGGTTAAGACCTCTTATCTGAATAGGTCATACATTTGCCTCTGAATGGTTAAGTATTATATTGGCCCTTAATGGTTTGGTTCACCACTTAATGGTTCAGACCTCTTACTGGTTCAACACTTACCCATTAAGAAGTTGCCAAACAACTCGTAAATCTCTAAAATCTCCCTAGTCAGCAAAATAAAAAAAAAGTTAAAACAACAAATAAAACACTAAGGGGTGAAACAAAACATATCTTGGTCGGAATGGGGTTAATTATCGGTAGATTCTAGCCGGAATTCTAGTCAACGACGACTATTGTCGCTGGGCAGAAAGGGAATTGCGATCAGAGCTGGGCAGATTGGGTGGGAATTAAAAGGTCATAATATTTTAGAGAAAATTTCACTTTTTGTCCTTTATGTTTGCACTGAATTTTGAAACGTGCCCTTTAAAACTTTTAGTTTCAATTTATGTCCAAAAAACACATGTTTTGTATCACTTTATGTCCTTTCCACCAAACTGAGTTAATTTACTTAGTTAGGTTTATTTAATGCAATGTATAATTGTCATTTTAAGGTTGATTGCAGCTGTGTCCCTTTATATTCTTCACAACGCATAATTGTCCTTCTAATTTCACTCATCGATCTCAATCATCCTCCTAATTTCTGCAATCAAACTTCGACGATGAACCCTAATTCAGACACCAATGGAAGACAATTTATGATCCGACAACACTTATCCCAATCTGATATCGATGCCTTCTACGGTAATTTTTAGGGTTTTGAGTTTCGTTTATTGAAATTATGAATAATACTAATCGATCATTGCATAATGCAGTGGGGTTCCCAAGTCTGTTCACCATTAAGCTTTATCACAGTGGCAGATTCACCCGATTTCCCGATAGGGCTTATGTCGAAGGAGAGTGCAATTTTATTGACTTGTTAGATGAAGATAAGTTCTCTGTGCATGAACTGGATTGTATCGTGGACAAGTTTGGCCTTCCAAGCGATATTGAAAGGTATTATCACTTTTGTGTTCCTGGTGAGAATCTTGATTTTGGGCTAAGGGCTTTAGGAAGTGATGCAGATGTTTTAGATTTTATCAAAGTTATTCCTTAGTCTAGGGTGATGAATGTGTATTGTGAGTATGCTATAATAACTGTGCATACTTATTTCTGCTCCCCAACCAAGTTTAGGGTGCAAGAAATAACTGATGAGGAGATCATGGCAATGGAAAACATCAATGCTAGTAAGAATAAGTTATTATTAGGATGGAATGGTAGTGTTGAAAATGATGTAGGACAGAGTAGTGTTCAACTAGAAACAGGGCATATTAGTGCTGAACATGAAGTAGGACAAAGTAGTGTGCAATATGAAGTTGATATTACAATGGATGATCTTGAGTTTGACCCATTCTTTGGTGAGAATCCTGTGAATCAAAGTGATAATGTACAACATAAGTTGAATGATGTGGCTGTGAAAGAAAGTGAGCATGAGGGGGATGTGAATGAAAGTGAGCATGAGGGGGATGTGAATGAAAGTGAGCATGAGGGAGATGTGAATGAAAGTGAGGATGAGGGGGATGTGAATACCAGTGAGGATAATGATAGTGATTTCATAGCAAATGATGGAAACAACATAAATGATGTTGAAACTGATATGAGGAATTACAAGTTTTTTACTGACTATGTTGATGATTGATGTGTGTAAAATGCAACATATAAATTACATCAAATGAGGCATAAAACTAACCCTTTTTAAGTACTAATGTTGGAAAAAGAGTGTTTTTGTCTTCCTTTTATATTTTCAGGATTAAATAAGCTCAAATTAACAAAAGAAGCAAAAAGACAGCTAAATCTAACATAAATACAAGAAAAGGAACATAAGTGGATTGCCCGACCCCTCGATAGCATCCTCCCAAGCAAAACAAAGAAGGCAGAAGACTGAACACGCCCCGTGCTCAGCGAGCACGGGGCCGTGCCCAAGAAGCAGCAGATAAGACAAACCTATAGAAGCTTCTATTGCCCACCACGGGGCCGTGCCCAGTGAACACGGGGGCGTGGCAAAAGTACTATAGGCGCATTAATTGTAATTGCGAATTACAATTAATGAGGAGAGAGATTGTCAGACAGGCACGGGGCCGTGCCCAGCGGACACGGGGCCGTGCCCAGGCTTCTGTTCAGCCTATAAATAGGAGTGCTTGGTTTCATTGCAACTCATCCCTTGGCACACCACCTCTCTCACACTTCATCCACCACCCACCACCATCACAACACCATCATCCACCACCATCATCCATTGTCCATCATAGAGTGTGTGAGTCATCTCGGGATCCAAGGTTGATCGTAAGAGTTCTTGACAATCAAGGCCATGTTTGCCTAAGTCTCTTACATCACTTGGTGAAGACAAGTGTTTAGTATAATACTTTTTATTTTTAATCTTTTGCACTTTTTATTTGGTTTTGTATTAATGACTTTAATAACTAGTTACTTATGTTGAAGGTGACTTTTCCTTATCGTTTGTCCGTGGTGTCTTGGCATTATTTTACTGTCTATATAAAATAAAAGATTTTCACCATTCATATCTCCACGGTCTATATGGAGGTATGTTGGCTACCTGGTCGGGGGTTAAGGGAACGGTTTGGTAAGGGTCTTGCCCTTGTTCAGCGTTTAGAGGTCCTGCAAGGGACCTGGGTCAAATTTAGTAGGATCTCCTTCAATACCCAAAGGTATTGGATGGCGGGGATCCAAACTCTTTGACCCCCTCATAAGTTAACTACTATTAATACTATAACCCGGCTATTTAGGACTGTATCCCTGCTGACTCAGACTACTTAGTCGAGGGTAACGTCACCTCCAAAAGAGGGGCCTACCATAATTTGCATTAATAACTTAATTTATTATCTTTCAATAATCCGACCCTTTAGGATTGTATCCTTGCTGACTCAAACTACTGAGTTGAGGGTAACGTCGCCTTCAAAAGAGGGGCCTACTACAATAACTAAGATAGTCTCTTAAACAAGTGCAAAAATAATCAAAGGTTATACTAATACACGAGTCGGATCCAAGTGATTCATCTTGTATATCTGTTTTTATTTTTATTTTATTTTTCAGCATTTAGTTAGTTTTTTTTTTCTTAGTTTAAAAATCATTTCTAACATTTTGATTTGGTTAGACGTTGAGGATAAACTGGTACTAAAAGCTCTTGTGTCCTTGGACGACCTCGGTATCTTACTAACACTATACTACGTCCACGATGGGTGCACTTGCCCATATGTGTGTTTAGTGTTAGTAAATATCGTGTTTTATAAATTTAAAACTTGGCTAAAAGTGTAAAAAGGGCTTAAAATATACATCTAAAACATATACACACTAACACGCATCAAGTTTTTGGCGCCGTTGCCGGGGACACAAAGATTTTAAGAAAGCTTAAAATCGACGACCTAATCAGTTTTTTTCAAAACCTTTTTAAAACGCGCGCACATTTTTCTGCATTTTAGTTTACTTTGCATTTACAGTAGCCTGAACACGGGGTCGTGCTCACTGAACACGCCCCCGTGCTGCACATTTTTAGTTAGATACCCAGATACATAGTCTGAACACGGGGCCGTGCTCACTGAACACGCCCCCGTGTCCAACGAGACCAGTAACTTTAATTAAAACGCCCAGATACAGATCCTGAACACGGGGCCGTGTCCAGTCTTCTGTTTCCGTCTTTGTTTTTGTTTTCTGGTCCCGAGACTCAGTTGTGGTCTTTTGAGTGATTCTTATGGATCAATACTCAGGAGGCTACAACTACACCTATGAGGATGATGATTATATGAGAGACTATTGCACTAATTGTGGAAACCCGCACTCGGTACAATATTGTAACTTATTTCAACCATCCGCTTCATACAACCATTATGAGGAGCCTAGGTACGAGCCATCAACTTCATACACATCCTATGAAGACCCAAGGTATGAACCTCCTCCCTCATACTCATATTTTGATGAACCAAGGTATGAGCCTTCATACTCATACTTTGAAGAGTCAAGATATGAGCCACCACCTTCATACACTTATTATGAGGAATCATGGCGTGAACAACCCACCTCATATGAGTACTATGAAGAACAAAATTACGACCCTTATCCATCATATGTTTACAATGAAGAACAATGGTATGAACCATCTACTGCATATGAGTACTATGAGGAGCCAAGGATCGAACAACCGGATTTAAGCTTTGAGGATCCCGCTCCTTACTCTATCACCGACATAGCCGATAGGATAATAGAAAAACTCAAATTTATCGAAAGATGCATAAAAGAATCTCGCGCAAGGGAAAAGGAGTCCCGCGCAAGAGAAGAATTAAAAAAGGAAGAAACGATAATTGAGGAATTAAAAATGGAAGAACAAATAAGTGAAAAACCGACACATGAGCTAAACAACGAAAGGGGTGAGACCGATAACGTTAAAATTCAAGAAGAGTCTAATTTTGAAGAAATTAATCTCTTGTCACCTTCTTTTGAAAATCATTGTTTAGTAACCCCTCGTGCTAAGTTTTTAAAAGAGTTAAACACTAATACTAAAATTGAAGAAATGGTAAGTGTTAAGTTAACTAATGATCAAACTTCACTAATAAAAGAAGATCCTTTTGAAATTAACATTACACCGGTTCCATGTTTCTTTCAAAATTCATTTATTAGTAATGTCACCATTGATAAAGATCTTTGTGTTAACATAATGCCAAACTACATTTTTGAAAAATTAAGTCTTAGTGATTTTTCTACACTTCAAATACTCATTTTTCTATCTAATCGGAAAGTAATAAAATCAATCGGTGTGGTTGAGGATGTTTTGGTTCAAACAAATCAAATGGTTATTCCAACCGACTTTGTCATCCTCGATGACGCTCCTTTAGTCTTGGGAAAACCTTTTGTGAAAAGTCATGAAGCTTTGAAAAACCGGAAGTTTAACAATCTACCTCTTCAGTTAGGGGCATTCAAAAGGAGCATAGATCTTGAGCGCTCAATGAAATATCCTTTTGGCAATAATGACCCCCTAATTGAAGATGAGCCAGAACCACCCGATAAGGAGGGTCTAGCCAAGAACCCTTATAAACGTGGTGCACCACGGAGGCATTCCGCGGAACTATCCTTAGTTTTAGTTTAGATTAACTTTTATATTTTCTAGTTTAATTTAACTTTTCAGAAATAAAACACACTCGGGATGGTGAAGGATACTAAGGGAAGCTTAAACCAACACCCCATGCACAAAAACAGAGCCTCTCGACAATTTTTCTTCATTACTGCAAGTTCAGCACGGGGCCGTGCTCACCCAACACGCCCCGTGCCCAAGGTTCTGCAGAAAATGCCCAGTTCAGGTAACTGGACATGGGGCCGTGCTCACTGAACACGCCCCCGTGCCCAGCCTTTTGTTTACTTTTGGTACTGGCAGTCTGGACACGGGGCCGTGCTCAGCCAACACCACCCCGTGTTCAGCTACCCAGTACCATAAAATCTTGTTTTTAACCCACTTTTACACATTTTAATCAACCGAAAAAACTTATTTTTGGGATACATTGAGGACAACGTGTAATTTAAGTGTGGGGGGGTGTGCTAAATCCTTGAATTTTGCAAGTCCTATTAACAAGCCTTACACAAAACTCTATTGGAACCGCTAATCACCCCAATTTTTTTCAAAAACTTTTCGTTTTTTTTACTTGTCTTTGTCACACCCCGATTTCCACGTGTCTCACCGGTGGGCCCGGTGGGGGATTACCGTGACGATGTTGGCAACAATATAGTCAAACCACACAATTATATAATGCACAGCGGAAGCATAAGATAAATATATAATTTCAACCTCTGATTGTAATATCAAAATGTATTACAGGGGTTGGATATATCCACAGTGGATCGTAAATAGATATAAAATATTGTTCCATCAGATACTGCAATCAAGCTTGCGAGACTTATCCCGACGCTAGGGAGCTAATACCAGCCAATTACGTTTAGGTACCTGCACTTAATCTTTTTGGGGAAAATACGTCAGTTTACACTGGTAAATACATTCAACTGACACATTTGAAAATGTTTATTAAAATTGATTTGAATGCACAAGGCACAAACTCTTTTATAACTTGGGAAAATTCATAATGATCTTGTGAACGTTTTACATGTTCTTTTATGCGTTCAGTAGCCCGGGTCGTGCCGGGTTAAAGATTTATAGACACACCACGTTTGCGTAAAACCGTAGTATGAAAACCAACGGCTACGTCTTTTAATTTTAATGTCGACACTTTATACCGGGTGTACGCCTACACCGGGATGTCGATGGTCGTGGCCATTTCGTAAAATGATGCCAAGGATATCCGGGACAACGGTCATTAAACCCCCCCAAAGGCTTATAAGCAACAAAACTGTTTAAATGAGCCGATCATATTTAATCAATTAACCACCTCAGCGATGGAATTATATAATGCTCAATCAAGCGGTATTAATATACCGTAACCCAAGCCCATATAGGGGAAATAAGTTAAAGTATTTACCTTTGCAAGTATTAATCCTTAATTTAGATCAAGTCACCGATAGCTTTTACTGGGGCTCCTAATCTGGAATGAAGGTTTTAATTAACCTCTTAGAATCCTAACAGTCCTTGTATTAGCCGTAGCTTAAACCGGTTGATTCCGATATATAGATATGGTTAATTCGCACGAAAAGGCGAAAACCGAGAATGGAGTATGATTTGGACCCAACAAGTTCAGTGACTTGTTTTATATGGGTTTATAGTTCATACTCTGGATTTTGGGGTTCAAATAATATAATTTGACCCATATCGGCTATTGCACGAAAACTAGTTCCATGAGCCGTACCGTGTGCGCAAATAGGCGAAACGGTTAATCATAAGAGTCGTACGCTTATTTCCTAAGTCAATATGCCTTAAAAGTATTTTGGTATCAGTAGGATACCTTCCGTAATGCCCGTAACGAGTCTAAGTTAATATTATGCCTTGTAGGGGCTTTTCGGTCATTTTAAAGACTTTAAAAGGGCTTTTCGAGTTCTACAGGAAATCTGAGTTTCCCGAACAGCTTATAAAGCTTAAAATACTTTATTTATTATTTAAAATCAGTGGCAACTGGAATCGGGTCAAAAGACCTTGTAGAACTCCCGTTTTGGCCAAAAAGGGCATATTCGGTATTTACCGAACCGTAGCCATAACCGCAGGTTATGAGCAAGGTAAAAATTATTAAAAATCTTTAAAATTCCCAAAATATTATTTTACCACAGTGGGTAAAAGTTTTGGTGCCGAAAACTTGGGTTAGATGAGCGTTATGCTAATTGCGCCGTTAATTACAAAACTTTCTTAAAAGTGCGCCTTTTAGCATAACTCTCATTCTAGACCTCGGATTGACGTGAAACTTCAGGGACATGCTTATAATTTAACAAGCAGGGTTTTGGTCCGTTCACGTGTTCGAAATACTCGTTTTAATTTTAAAAGGCCGTTACGGTCAACTTTTAGGCGAATGACGGAAATACATAAAAGACTCGGGTAACTCATGAACCGACCACAGAGGCGTATACCAACATGTGACCTGGTCCTAAGAGAGTCCTAAGGTATATTTATACCTCACTAAAACGGGTCAGAACTGAAGTCAAAGCAAAAGTCAAACTTTTGCGACATTCGGCTCCAAACCGGTTCTATATAGTAAATGATCGATTCAAACGAGCGCAAACATGTTTATATACTTATTATCATGTTTAATGATTGTCAAAACAGGTTCCATAACATATACATTACAGATTATGCTTAAATCGCTAAAATAGCTTTCTGTTGACTTTTTAACCGCACGTTTGACTCGATAATTGACATAGTTAGAGTGGTGATCAGGGGGAACCATTTTAGAGGTTTAATACCCACATAAATATCAACTCATAACCATTTTTGATTCGTCATAAGACTGAACCATTTGCAAGATATTGCAATGACAACCGTTAGTTACGACGGTTGCGTTTATGAGCTATAACTATGGAAATGCAAGACCAAATTGATTGTGAACGACTTACAGAAGTGTGTTCTTGTTTATAGAGCAGAAGAGAATGCTTGGGAGCACTTAGAATGATCAGAGAAGTGAGTTTTGATGTTGTGAATGTTATGAGCACAATGGTGCTATTTATAGCCAAGATCAAGGCCTAAAATCATTACACAACATGCTACTACTGATCATGATGATGGGTAGATGTCCCCTGAGTGATATGGGTCAATTGTAGGGTGCCCATGCCTCTTTGATTAAGGTTTGATCGTTCAAATGGTCCAAAAGCCAAGTAGTTACTATAATTCTGCATCTGGGCACTTTACGCGGCCCGCATGGACATTCCATGCTTCTTTTACGCGGGTCGCCTAAAGTTCATATAACAGACGCGTTATTTAAGAGGCTCGCGGCCCGCCTCAACTAATGCTTAAACTTCACGCGGGTCGCCTAAGGTTAAGATTTCAGGATTTTAAATCTTTTTGTAATGATTACTGAATCGGGCCATTAATAACGAAATCTTTCGTAATGATTTACCTGACCTTTCGGTTTTGAAGGGGTAACTTTGCGGTTTGGCCCTCGGTTATTTACCGATAGGGGCCTCGTGTTAATTACCCGCATTATTAAGTCCCTGGTTTATTTATTAATTATATTGGAAAGCCTTAACTTTCACTGTTGACGCTTTTAACCCTTCTTCTACGAATTTGATCGTAACTTTCTCGTTTCATATCGAAACTTCGCGAAATTCATTTATATTATTTTAGTGAGGGTATAATACCGTTACAAAGTCTTTGGAACGTTAAAGGGTCACTCAGAGGTATTATTAAACATGTTGACACAGTTAACCCCTGTAGTTTGTAATCTCTCACTTTCTTCCGCGTTTTATTTTTGTACGATCTATAATTTATTCGTTTGAAGGTTTAAGCATTATTTAGGGATACTATACAGTATATTTACCCTTGTTGACATTTATAACCCTCGAATTTATATACTTTCAAGGTTTGTCAAAATTAGTCCTTTATTTATTATAGATGCCACGTGTAAACAAATGACACGTGTTAACACATCATTGGACACAAAATTTCGAGGTGTTACATCCTCACCCCCTTAAAATAAATCTCGACCCGAGATTTACTCAAATAAATAGGGGTATTTTTCTTTCATTGTAGCTTCGACTTCCCACGTATATTCAGGACCTCTACGAGCATCCCATTTGACTTTTACAATCGGTACGTGCTTTCTGCGAAGCTTCTTCACCTGTCGATCTTCAATCGACAAAGGTTTTTCTATGAACTTTAAGCTCTCATCTATATGCACATCTGTGTGTGGAATCACCAACGACTCGTCGGCGAAGCACTTTTTGAGATTGCAGATGTGGAACACATTGTGAATTCCATTGAGCTCTTTAGGCAAGTTTAGTTTATAGGCAACTGATCCGACTCGTTCAATGACCTCAAAAGGTCCTATGTATCTCGGACTCAGTTTGCCCTTCTTGCCGAAGCGCATCACCCCCTTCCAGGGTGACACCTTAAGTAATACCTTTTCACCCAATTCGAAGTGAAAATCCTTACGCTTTGGATCAGCGTAGCTTTTCTGCCTATCGCGGGCAGCCTTGAGTCGTTCCCGGATCTGGACAATCTTGTCCGTCGTCTGGAAAACAATCTCTGGTCCCGATAATTGGACCTCTCCTACTTCCGCCCAACAAACAGGCGATCTGCATTTCCTACCATATAATGCCTCAAAAGGCGCAGCCTTTATGCTGGTGTGGTAGCTATTATTGTAGGAGAATTCGATTAGGGGTAGGTTTTTATCCCAGTTACCGCCTAAATCGATTGCACATGCACGTAGCATGTCTTCTAGCGTTTGGATGGTACGCTCACTTTGACCGTCCGTCTGTGGATGGTAAGCCGTACTAAAGTTCAAACGCGTGCCCAAAGATTGCTGGAAACTCTTCCAGAAGTGAGATGTGTATCTAGTATCCCTGTCGGAGATAATAGACACAGGTATGCCGTGTAAGGCTACAATCTTATCAACGTAAAGTTGGGCTAACATATCGGAGCTATACGTCTCCTTGATGGGTAGAAAATGAGCTGATTTAGTCAGCCTATCGACTATGACCCATATTGTATCATTTCCTTTCCTGGTTTTGGGTAACTTGGTTATGAAGTCCATAGTTACGCATTCCCACTTCCACTCGGGAAGTTCAGGCTGTTGTAGCAAGCCAGACGGCTTTTGGTGCTCGGCTTTGACTTGAGCACAAGTCAAGCACTTTGCTACATGGGCGGCTACAGACTTTTTCAAGCCTATCCACCAATAATTTGCCTTTAAGTCTTGGTACATTTTGTCAGCACCAGGATGGACTGAGTATTTGGAACTATGGGCTTCCTGGAGAACAACATCTCGAAGTCCTCCATAAATCGGAACCCATATACGTCCATTCAGCCTAAGGATTCCATCCTTGCTAAGAGTCAACTGCTCCTCAGTTACTCCCAGCTTTTCATTAGGATAATTAGCTTCCAACACAGCCTCCCGCTGTGCAGCCAAAATCCTTTCAATCAAATTATTTTTAACTTCAATGCTCTTGGCATTGATTCGAATGGGTTTTACCCTTTCTTTCCTGCTCAATGCATCGGCGACTACATTCGCCTTGCCGGGATGGTACCTGATTTCACAGTCATAATCATTCAGGGTTTCCATCCAACGGCGCTGTCTCATGTTCAACTCCTTCTGGCTGAACAGGTGCTGAAGGCTTTTGTGATCTGAATAAATCACAAATTTAATACCGTAAAGGTAGTGCCTCCACAACTTGAGTGCAAATACAACGGCACCCAACTCCAAATCATGGGTGGTGTAATTCTTTTCATGCACCTTTAATTGCCTTGAAGCATAGGCAATCACCTTGCCCTTTTGCATAAGAACACACCCCATGCCTGTGTGTGATGCATCGCAGTAAACTACGAATTCATCTGTACCCTCAGGTAAGGTCAACACGGGTGCGTTGCTTAGCTTCTGCTTCAGTATTTCAAAGGACTCTTGCTGCTTCGGGCCCCAAATGTACTTTTCTTTCTTCTTGGTCAAGGAAGTCAAAGGCGCAGCAATCCTTGAAAAATTTTCAATAAATCTCCGGTAGTATCCTGCTAACCCCAGGAAACTACGAATCTCGGTAGGCGTCTTTGGCTCTTGCCAGTTCATGACTGCCTCTACCTTAGCGGGATCCACTTGGATACCACGCTCACTCACAACGTGTCCTAAAAATTGAACTTCTCGTAGCCAGAATTCACATTTCGAGAATTTGGCGTAGAGTTTCTCACGTTGTAGTAATTCGAGAATGCAACGAAGGTGCTTCTCGTGGTCAGCTTGGTTCTTGGAATAGATAAGGATATCGTCAATGAAGACTATGACGAATTTGTCCAAGTACGGCTTGCAAACGCGATTCATGAGATCCATGAACGCAGCCGGTGCATTTGTGAGCCCAAAAGGCATCACTAGGAACTCGTAATGACCATAGCGAGTCCTAAATGCAGTCTTGTGTATATCTTCATCTCTGACCCTTAGTTGATGATAACCCGACCTTAAGTCGATCTTGGAGAAGTAGCTTGCTCCTTGCAGCTGGTCGAACAGATCATCGATCCTTGGTAAAGGATATCTATTCTTTATGGTAACTTTATTTAGTTCTCGATAGTCGATGCACAACCGCATCGATCCGTCCTTCTTCTTTACAAATAGGACAGGAGCTCCCCAGGGAGATGAACTAGGTCTGATAAAACCTTTCGCCAGCAGTTCATCCAACTGGGTCCTCAGTTCTTTCATTTCCGTTGGCGCTAATCTGTAAGGTGCTCTGGCTATCGGAGCTGCTCCAGGAATGATGTCAATTCTGAACTCCACTTGTCTATCTGGTGGCAAACCAGGTAGTTCTTCAGGAAAAACCTCGGGGTATTCAGAAATGACAGGAAGATCCTCGATCTTTGGCTTTGGTTCTTCTATTATCACCTGAGCCATGTAAATTACACAGCCTCTGTTCAAACACCTTGAAGCTTTCAACATAGATACGTCTTCGGGCAATCCGAAATGCGTATCCCCTCGAATGGTAAGAGATTCACCACTCGGAGTCTTTAAAACTATTTGCCTCTTGCCGCAGATGATCTGGGCCTGATTACGAGATAACCAGTCCATGCCTAGCACAACGTCAAAACCCGCAAGTTTGAAAGGAAGTAGAGATAAAGGAAAAGAATGGTTCCTAATGGACATTTCACATCCTTCTAGAACGGTAGAGACGGTTTCTATCGTGCCGTCTGCTAATTCTACTTCGTATTTTACGTCAAGGGTTTTGATTGGCATATTTAGTAGTTGGCAAAATTTCTGGTCTACAAAGGACTTGTCAGCGCCAGAATCGAACAGTACTCTTGCAAATATATTATTTACGAGAAAAGTACCTGTAAGCACATTGTCGTCCTTGACCGCTTCCTTTGCATCCAAGCGGAAAATTCTCGCATTTGATTTATTAGTCTCCTCCGCCTTCTTGGCATACTTCGGGCAATTACTCTTTATGTGCCCCTTCTCATTACAATTATAGCAGGTTGCATCCTTTATCTTTTTGCACTCCACTGTCTTATGATCCTTGGACTTGCATAGCCCACAGGGTGGAGTCCTTTGTTGCGACTGTGAACCAGACGCAAACCTACACTTCCCGGAGTGCGGTTTCTTGCAGACCTTGCAGTGAGGTCTTCCATCAGCTTGCCCTTCCTTCTTTGCCTCCGACCCTCTTTTGCCCTTACCGTTTCCACGGTGCTTTTTACCGGACTTTCGTGAGGTATCATCCTCACGCTTTCGCTTTTCAGCCTCCTTGCTCCTTTGTGCCCTCAGATGGACAGCATCAAGTGTAAGAGACAAGGAGAGGTCAGTAACTGACCTGAAGGTCGTCGGCCTAGAGGCCTTCACACTGGCTTTGATCGCCGGTTCTAAGCCCCCAATGAATCGGGCAATCCTTCTAGGTTCTGGTGTCACAAGATATGGCACCAGGCGTGACATAGTGTTAAAGCTTGTCAGATAAGCTTGACAATCCAGGTTTGTCATCACTAGTGAGACAAAATCAGCCTCAATCTTCTCAACCTCGTGCTGAGGGCAGTAGTTTTCTTTTATGAGGGTAATAAACTCCCCCCATGACATTTTGTACAAGGCAGACTTACCTGAAGCCTGCACCAGAGCTCTCCACCACGCCAGGGCCTCGCCCTTGAATGACTGGGACACAAACTTAACCACGTCCCTCTCAGCGCACCCGCTGATGTCCACTATAGTGTCCATCTCATCCAGCCAGGTGATACAATCCACAGCACCTTTCTCCCCTGTAAATTCACGGGGCTTGCATGATACAAAGTATTTGTAGGTGCAACCCTTAGCACTGGACGCATCAGTATATTCTCTATCGCGGTGAACGCTGTGCTCAGTAGACGAATGCTTGTCGTCATCTTTCTTGGGTTCAGAGGGTGGTTTGGAGTGTGTCTTTGGTTTAGAGGGTGGTTTTGACACAGATCTGCCTTGAGACTCAGTATTTTGACGATCAATAGCTGCCTGGACAGCATTGTTGATCAGAGCCTTTAGCTGTGCGCCTGTCAAATGTACTGACGCATTGTCATAGTCATCTTCGTTTGTGTGGCTGTTCTCTCCATTGGGATCCGCCATTGTAACTTGAACCTGTTACGGAAGATAACAAAATTTTAATTTAGGAGATTATTATATGATTGTCTTTTATGACAATTTGTCAACCATGGTACAGAGACCATATTTGGTTAACTTTTTATTTCATTAAATATTAGGATTTGAATATATCCTATTTTAACTATATAAATAGTATGGGCGGCATAAAGCCTAATCACGATGATGTTTTATAATGTTAGCCGAGATTTCAAAGAATCAGAGGCATAGAGAGTTGAACCGTAGTTCTTTTATCTCTTTCTGACAGAGAGTCATAGACTACCACTGCCTTTTGTCTTTATAAGACAATTATTATGGCCCATAGGCACTATACCTCTAATGGATGTCTTAATATGGTTGGCCCGTAGGCACTACATCACTAATGGATGTTTTAATAATATTGGCCCATAGGCACTACATCACTAATGGATGTTTTAATATGGCTGGCCCATAGGCACTACATCACTAATTGGATGTTTTAATAATATTGGCCCGTAGGCACTACATCACTAATGGATGTTTTAATATGTTGGCCCGTAGGCAATGCATCACTAATGGATGTCTTTATAATACTGGCCCGTAGGCACTGTATCACTAATGGATGTTTTAATAATACTGGCCCGTAGGCACCGCATCACTAATGGATGTCTTTATAATATTGGCCCGTAGGCACTGCATCACTAATGGATGTCTTTATAATTTTGGTCACCTTTATTAGTGATTTAACCCACGATTTATAAATCATTTAGTTGGGTTTTGAAATCCTTAAGGGATTATTGTATAAGAATGACGCGCGTGATTGTAACGAATCACATCTGCCATGAATGTTAACATGCGTACAGAGGTTAACAGGGAATCAGAATCTTTTCAGTTAGGTCGTACCATCTTGATTAGATCTTAAAAGACCCCAAGCTAGGTTTCACCTTTTAAGATTCTTTATTTAGGCAGATCAATATAAAAGGAATGGTTTTGATTTATTTTATATATATTAAAACAAAACTCATAACATACATTCCAAAATCTCAAATACAATTACATATTGCCCTAAACGGGTCTTTCAAATAGTACATACCTCCAGAGAGGTTTAAAATAAGTGACAAGTCCACGCAGGGACTAATACAAGATAGGTGTCCATGCAAGGACTAAAGATAAGTCCACGTAGGGACTGAAATACGATAAGTTGTCCACGCAGGGACTTATTCCAAAGTAGAAATTACAGTAGTACTACTATTAAGGGCTAATGGTCACGTTTCTTCTTTTTGCCCTTTAGTAGGTTCGCCAAGCCTTTGAGAAATCCTCGGTGGCTTTTCTTCTCTTCCTCGAACTCTCTCTCCACTCGATCGAGTCGATGGAGTATTTCTTCCTGTTCAGGAGGAGAGAATCGTGGTTGTGGCGCTTGATGCGGAACTGGAGGTCTGGGAGGTATTGGATACCCATGAGCTGAGTAATCCGGCGGTCCCATGTTTCCATGTGCTCCGTCAGGGTAGCGCGCATTGTATCTTGCCGACACCACATATGGGTCGCGCTCATAGCCATAGTTGTATTGTGCTTGTGATGGTTCAAACGGGTTGTAAGCCGTTGGACCTGTGTAAGCTGGTATGGGTTGGTCATACCCAAATGGTGGCGAATTTCGTGCAGTAGGTGCGGAGTTCGCCTCCTGTATAGGACTTGAAGGTCCTTCTTCTTGTAGCGGCGGATAGTGGCTACTACTAGAATGTCGAGGAGTGCTGAAGTGCATACCTCCTCCTCCTCGTGTAGACATACGAGCATTTGTCCTCCTACGCCTCGGCGGATCAGGTATTACTGGTTGTGCCGGCGGCGGAGGTGGTGGCGTAACTGCCTCAAAGCGTGAATCCTCAGAGGGATCCTGTGGATGTCTCGGTTGCGATGTCTGATGAGATGGTGTGTTGTACCACTCATGTCGGTCAAACAAGGCCATAAAGCTGTCTGGGCCTTGATACTGCGGACCATGATATGAAGATCCATCAGATACTTCTATCGGATGCGTGGGCGTACCACGAGCTGGTTCAGTTGGATCCTCATCTTCCTCCATGGGATCTTCAGAAAAATGGTCTTGTGGCCCTAGTGGAACAAAACCTGAAGGTTCCTGTATGTAGTCAGCCGGATTAAACTGAGCTACGTAGTATGGAGTAGGGTCGTCATAATTCCGGTGCGAAACCGAACGTTGTAGAGGTATGAAGGAAGGTTGTGGGTTGTTGGGATTATTTTCTGAATCTGGCCCAAAGGAGTGCCGGTAGGATGGCGTTGAGCTGTGCGAAGTGGAATGCCTCGCGGGTTCGTAAAGATCTCTTCGTCGTTGTGGCTCTTCGCTCCTTGTCATCGAAGGATGTCTTGTACCAGATGGTCCAGCTTCTTGATCGTGATGTGTCACGATTTCTCCTCGGCCTATTCTTCCCCTTCCTCTTCCTCGGAATATAACAGGTGGCATTTTCCTGCTCCAAAACTTATTAAAAATCAAATCGAAAAATAAAGACAAAAAGGAGTATTAATCCGAATTTGTCCTAAGTTCTTGCCTAGACTCAAGTATGTGCAATTGTGTCATTGAGATTAAACACAATAGGATAGTGTTTAATTCACTCAATGTTGGCTCTGATACCAACCTGTCACACCCCGATTTCCACGTGTCTCACCGGTGGGCCCGGTGGGGGATTACCGTGACGATGTTGGCAACAATATAGTCAAACCACACAATTATATAATGCACAGCGGAAGCATAAGATAAATATATAATTTCAACCTCTGATTGTAATATCAAAATGTATTACAGGGGTTGGATATATCCACAGTGGATCGTAAATAGATATAAAATATTGTTCCATCAGATACTGCAATCAAGCTTGCGAGACTTATCCCGACGCTAGGGAGCTAATACCAGCCAATTACGTTTAGGTACCTGCACTTAATCTTTTTGGGGAAAATACGTCAGTTTACACTGGTAAATACATTCAACTGACACATTTGAAAATGTTTATTAAAATTGATTTGAATGCACAAGGCACAAACTCTTTTATAACTTGGGAAAATTCATAATGATCTTGTGAACGTTTTACATGTTCTTTTATGCGTTCAGTAGCCCGAGTCGTGCCGGGTTAAAGATTTATAGACACACCACGTTTGCGTAAAACCGTAGTATGAAAACCAACGGCTACGTCTTTTAATTTTAATGTCGACACTTTATACCGGGTGTACGCCTACACCGGGATGTCGATGGTCGTGGCCATTTCGTAAAATGATGCCAAGGATATCCGGGACAACGGTCATTAAACCCCCCCAAAGGCTTATAAGCAACAAAACTGTTTAAATGAGCCGATCATATTTAATCAATTAACCACCTCAGCGATGGAATTATATAATGCTCAATCAAGCGGTATTAATATACCGTAACCCAAGCCCATATAGGGGAAATAAGTTAAAGTATTTACCTTTGCAAGTATTAATCCTTAATTTAGATCAAGTCACCGATAGCTTTTACTGGGGCTCCTAATCTGGAACGAAGGTTTTAATTAACCTCTTAGAATCCTAACGGTCCTTGTATTAGCCGTAGCTTAAACCGGTTGATTCCGATATATAGATATGGTTAATTCGCACGAAAAGGCGAAAACCGAGAATGGAGTATGATTTGGACCCAACAAGTTCAGTGACTTGTTTTATATGGGTTTATAGTTCATACTCTGGATTTTGGGGTTCAAATAATATAATTTGACCCATATCGGCTATTGCACGAAAACTAGTTCCATGAGCCGTACCGTGTGCGCAAATAGGCGAAACGGTTAATCATAAGAGTCGTACGCTTATTTCCTAAGTCAATATGCCTTAAAAGTATTTTGGTATCAGTAGGATACCTTCCGTAATGCCCGTAACGAGTCTAAGTTAATATTATGCCTTGTAGGGGCTTTTCGGTCATTTTAAAGACTTTAAAAGGGCTTTTCGAGTTCTACAGGAAATCTGAGTTTCCCGAACAGCTTATAAAGCTTAAAATACTTTATTTATTATTTAAAATCAGTGGCAACTGGAATCGGGTCAAAAGACCTTGTAGAACTCCCGTTTTGGCCAAAAAGGGCATATTCGGTATTTACCGAACCGTAGCCATAACCGCAGGTTATGAGCAAGGTAAAAATTATTAAAAATCTTTAAAATTCCAAAATATTATTTTACCACAGTGGGTAAAAGTTTTGGTGCCGAAAACTTGGGTTAGATGAGCGTTATGCTAATTGCGCCGTTAATTACAAAACTTTCTTAAAAGTGCGCCTTTTAGCATAACTCTCATTCTAGACCTCGGATTGACGTGAAACTTCAGGGACATGCTTATAATTTAACAAGCAGGGTTTTGGTCCGTTCACGTGTCGAAATACTCGTTTTAATTTTAAAAGGCCGTTACGGTCAACTTTTAGGCGAATGACGGAAATACATAAAAGACTCGGGTAACTCATGAACCGACCACAGAGGCGTATACCAACATGTGACCTGGTCCTAAGAGAGTCCTAAGGTATATTTATACCTCACTAAAACGGGTCAGAACTGAAGTCAAAGCAAAAGTCAAACTTTTGCGACATTCGGCTCCAAACCGGTTCTATATAGTAAATGATCGATTCAAACGAGCGCAAACATGTTTATATACTTATTATCATGTTTAATGATTGTCAAAACAGGTTCCATAACATATACATTACAGATTATGCTTAAATCGCTAAAATAGCTTTCTGTTGACTTTTTAACCGCACGTTTGACTCGATAATTGACATAGTTAGAGTGGTGATCAGGGGGAACCATTTTAGAGGTTAATACCCACATAAATATCAACTCATAACCATTTTGATTCGTCATAAGACTGAACCATTTGCAAGATATTGCAATGACAACCGTTAGTTACGACGGTTGCGTTTATGAGCTATAACTATGGAAATGCAAGACCAAATTGATTGTGAACGAACTTACAGAAGTGTGTTCTTGTTTATAGAGCAGAAGAGAATGCTTGGGAGCACTTAGAATGATCAGAGAAGTGAGTTTTGATGTTGTGAATGTTATGAGCACAAATGGTGCTATTTATAGCCAAGATCAAGGCCTAAAATCATTACACAACATGCTACTACTGATCATGATGACGGGTAGATGTCCCCTGAGTGATATGGGTCAATTGTAGGGTGGCCCATGCCTCTTTGATTAAGGTTTGATCGTTCAAAATGGTCCAAAAAGCCAGTAGTTACTATAATTCTGCATCTGGGCACTTTACGCGGCCGCATGGACATTCCAATGCTTCTTTTACGCGGGTCGCCTAAAGTTCATATAACAGACCGTTATTTAAGAGGCTCGCGGCCCACCTCAACTAATGCTTAAACTCACGCGGGTCGCCCTAAGGTTAAGATTTCAGGATTTTAAATCTTTTTGTAATGATTACTGAATCGGGCCATTAATAACGAAATCTTTCGTAATGATTTACCTGACCTTTCGGTTTTGAAGGGGTAACTTTGCGGTTTGGCCCTCGGTATTTACCGATAGGGGCCTCGTGTTAATTACGCCGCATTATTAAGTCCCTGGTTATTTATTAATTATATTGGAAAGCTAACTTTCACTGTTGACGCTTTAACCCTCTTCTACGAATTTGATCGTAACTTTTCTCGTTTCATATCGAAACTTCGCGAAATTCATTTATATTATTTTAGTGAGGGTATAATACCGTTACAAAGTCTTTGGAACGTTAAAGGGTCACTCAGAGGTATTATTAAACATGTTGACACAGTTAACCCCTGTAGTTTGTAATCTCTCACTTTCTTCCGCGTTTTTATTTTTGTACGATCTATAATTTATTCGTTTGAAGGTTTAAGCATTATTTAGGGATACTATACAGTATATTTACCCTTGTTGACATTTATAACCCTCGAATTTATATACTTTCAAGGTTTGTCAAAATTAGTCCTTTATTTATTATAGATGCCACGTGTAAACAAATGACACGTGTTAACACACATCATTGGACACAAAATT